>NC_052510.1:15746498-16400664 GCF_014356525.2 Nilaparvata lugens
TTTAAAAAAATCATCGAATTTCACAATTTACACAAAGGAAAAAGTACTCTGAAAACAATTATATATACACATATACAGTAGTCTGATCGTAGTTTCAAATATGTTGCCGCCAATCGTCATTATGTTATTCCTCTAAATTATTCTCGTTTAAGAATGAGGCTCACAGTTCAATGAGCAAGGAAAGTTGTGTGAGTGTACCACACCAGATTTTTTATATATTCATCACCTACCTCTTCTCCTTCTCATTTTCCTCTGTCAATTTTCCCATTATCGCGTTTCCCTTCTCATCTTCCTCGTTTTATTATTTTCCTCATCATAGAGTTTTCCTTCTCATTTTCTTTTTAGTTTGTTGCTTATTACCTTCACCACCTTTCTCCCGTCTTCTTTCCCATGAACACTGACTGGATAATGGGTTGGGTGGGCATCAGCTCAACGCATTTCAGTGGATTTGCATCATCAACTGATCGCCGATGCGTTGCTCATTCATCTATAGCCTACTATGCACGTTATGTATGCAATGCATCTCGCCTACATATTATCACTCTGTTTCCCAATTCCCATGCATGCTTTTGCCATCATCTCATACCCAGTTAACGCCTTCTTGTTGTTTCTTCTTATACTTTCATTCTTTCAATAATTAACCTTTCCCTTCACTTCGTTTTTATCTTCTCTTAATTTTTCAAATTTTTGGTACTTTTTTATCTTTCTTCATCAATTTGCTGTTTATTAGATGAAATTTTGAAACATTGATAAATGAGACTATTAGTCTTGAGGTATACGAATTATTTGGAGTCGCTTGGTCTATTTCACGGCAGGCTAAAGAAATTAATGCGAATGCTGCAATAAATTACAATCAGCTCAAACTGTTGGAATTTATGTGTTTGTTACAATCAATTTATTCAGAAATACCTCAATATGACTTCGCAAGAATAGTACACTTTATAATCATTATTGTAACGATAAATACTGATCCCAATAGTCAGAGAACAATAATTATTTGAAGTGGGAGATGCATTAACTCAATATTCAAACAGGAAAATTCAACATATTGAAATTTTATAATACGATCTTGCTCGCTATTGAATGCACTCATAACTAACCATGGTAATTACAAAGAACACTTTTAAATCCTATAAAATGATGCACGTCTGGAGTCTCCGAGAAGCAATCTTGGGAACACATAACGTTCAATAAGTTTATTTTAATGTAAAATGTTAGTTTTTGAGTTTAAATCTCCATAGTCTTTTCTTGATAACAAACATTGGAAGCAGAACTAAATAGCCGTGAGATGTCTAATCTACACTCATTTACATTTACTCATTTTAACATTTCTCTTAAATGTTCAATAACGAAAATCAACTGTACTATTGATTGTGAAAAATTTCCACCTTTTTCCAATCCTTCTCCATTTCATGATTAGGCTACATCCCTTTCTTTCCATATTCTCCAAAAACATCTTACGAAATTCTCTCCATTTACTCCTTTTTCCCATCATTCTCTCCCTTCATCCTCCCAAACCGATCATATTTACAAAGGACACTTCTGAAACAAGCAACCGCCTCCTTCCCAGACATTAACCCCTACAGCCACACGACTCTGAATGTCGCGTAGAATTTTAAACCGCTCGTGACCGCTTCATAATACACGCACAGATTTGCGCATGCCTATAAAAATTTCTATGTAAATATTCATGTGAATGTCATTCATGTTTTGTACGTTGATTAAGTAATATTCTTAATAATAATGAGACAGGAAGGTACTGTTACTGTAATTATGCAATGGCGTCATCAGCACAGCACACACGGTGCATTCCGCAAATTAGCGTTAGTTTTTGTGCGTTTTTTGTGGCTTTTAATTTGTCCCTGGTAATATTCCTGAAGACGGACACTTCCACGAGTTGAGAGAAGGCACAGTGTACAGTGATTGCTCAATCTACGCTCGCGTGCAATTAACTGAGTGGAGAATCACCATTTTCACAGTCAAGTAAGTTACTAGCATTGCAATTGGCCAAGTGACGAGTACCTAGTTGAACTATGTGGGTGCGAGTGAGAGAGTGAATGGAGCATACCTGAGCATACTTACAAGTAACTCGATCTCTATCCACCACTGATAAAGATAGATATACTAATAGATTGTACACTATGGTAGATGGTTGTCTATATAAATCTATACATGGTTTGTTGTCTCTACGAATTACATCACAAGTTATGCTTTCAATAGTTGTGACTAATTCAAATTATAACCGACAATGACACATGAAAGTTTCACAAAGTGAAAAACTAAGAACAACCTGATCCTGTATAGGACCAACCACTTTCAAGGGAAAACGAATGAAAATATAAGATTAGAAGTTTATCTAGTCTAATAAATTTTGTAATGATAGATTTTTAATTGAAAATCAACTATATTAGCAAATTCTAAAGTCTTAGCATAACTGAATTGAAAGTGCATCATTTTTGCAGAAAACTTCACCAGCACCAAATATTATGGAATCGAAAAATGGAGTAGCAGATCGACTTTTTTCCGAGATTGAACCAGTCTTTTTCACAATCATTATGCAAATCTAAATGATCCCAAAAACTTGTTTTAAGATCAAAAATGATCCTAAATTAGCTTAATAACACCTTTAAGGGTTTAGGGCGTAAAAATGGAGTGTTGTATTATAGGTGAGTTCACAAGAATAGCTTACGAATAGGTCGATTGTATCGATTTCAGGAGCTGTTTATATTATTTCTCTGAGTAAACGATATACTGAATTCCTCGATGTAATAAGCAAAAGGAACACACAGAAACAACTGAAAATCAAAACTGGATGTTGAAGTTCAAGAGAATAGGTCTCAATTATTCTATTCGTATGTTAAGAAGAAAAGGAGCCATGTCCATGAACCATGAAGTCACGGTATGTAAGCACACTTGCAAAGAAATTCAGCATTCAAAAAATAATATAAATTGAGAATAGCGTTGCCTCTCAATGGCAATGAGTAGATTCCAACAACTTCTCATGCAGAACAAGTATACAAATATGGATTAATATCAGGAGATGAGATTTTTTCAATTATCTTCAAACAAATTGCAAACTACACGATAACATTCAGTAGTTCCGCTTCCACCAGTTTTCGCAAACAATTTTGCCTACAAAAAATGCTATTCTACGCAAATTTGAAGGATTAGATCAGAGGATCAACGGATTAGATTAGAGAAAACCTATATCATGCTTCTCAGTTGACCTTGGCTGTTGCAGTTGCATAAGATGCACATATGTAGCTGAGCAAAGATGAATGTTGGATCATATATTTATAACTATATAAAACTGCAGAATAGTAGCTGTAGTGTAAAGTAAATAAATTATCCACCATGTATAACTATGTATAGGCCTACTCCTGAATGTACCTATAGTGTAGAGTAAAATATCTACTATTCATTCGTATATCCCTACATGAGCTTCGAACTATGTGTATACTAAAGATGAAAATATAGTATGCAGTGAATTATATCCTTCTCTTTTGTAAATAAATTACTATGTGCTGATAACTATATGTATACTGATGAATAACAGTAGATTATACACAGTAAATTGTTTACTATTCTTCAGTTTATTGGTATATGTGCCTGGACCGCCGGAAAAGTCAATGTACGCTGAAGTGAGACTCTCTTTAAACTGTCAGCATTAGTTGAATGGGAAGCTTTGACTTTACTAATAAGGAATGCTGACAGTTCAAAGTAAATATAGGGATGTTGAAGGCCTGTGTTGCGACAGGTGCGGCGGAGCTTTGGCGCAATGCGCGCGCACTAAAGTGACAATTCCGTTTCGATTTACGGCCGGTGAACAGGAAGAGACAAATTGAGAAGGATGGAAAGGAGACAAGAGGAAGGAAGAGACGGAGGAAAGTGAGAGGACAAGGATAGGATGATGTAGAAGAAGAGGAAGAGGCAGAGAGAAGAAAAGAAAAGAAAAGGCGGAGAGAAGAGGAATGGAATAGATTGAAAGGAAGAAACATCTGAAACATTCCATTCCTCTTCTTCTAATTCTTTGCTGCTTATTCTCACTGTCTCTTCAACTTCTACATCATCCTTGTCCACACACTTTCATTCGCCTCTTATGTACGACATACGTTCCTCGAAGTGTGACCACTTATTAGCAGTGGGTTTATGACATGTTACGATAGTAAAGATGCAGGATATAATCAATATCTATGCTAAAAGGAATTAACATACACATACTGCATGCATTATTCAGTCAATTCGGAACATGACGGATTCCACAGACTTATCACTCCAATAATCTTCAACTGAGTATAAACTCGAATGGTCTGAGTATAATATGAAAACAATATCCAATTACAACAAAAGGAAAACTTGGAATAGTGAGATAATAATACATCATTTCAAAGAGAATTCAATAATCTACAAACCTACGATAAGCATAAGTTTTTATGATGCATTGTTGGTGAGTTATAAGCCCTGAAAGAGCAAAACATTAGATAAAAACCTGTTATTTTAACAATTACACACCTTCAAGAACGAATATCACGGGAACTGTTGGGAATATCACAAAATTCCACAAAAAGTGTAGAGAATTTATCAAGCTTCCTTTTCTAATAGTTAGTTTTGTCGGTTTAACGCATTGTTCTCAAGATATGAGCGTGAAAGCAAAACGCTGAAAAATGCAACTTTTAAACCACCCTCATCCTCTAATCACATGAGTTAGGAACTAACTAGTCTCAACAAAGCTGCAAAGTCGAAAATTTTGTTTAAAACATTCCCTCCAAATTCCTTTGTCAATTGGTCTATTGTTGCAAAAATGGAGATTTCACACTCAACAATAAAGCTGCTGCAAAAGGTGTAGGGAAATTCGTTTAAGTGTGAAATTATACATCAAATTGAAGATAATTTAATGCTCGATAAGCTCATAATTAACATGGATTTTTCCCGTCAATTTTTAAAAAGTTATAAGAGCAAAAATAGAAAAAAAATTGGTGGAAAACGTGTTTTTTCAAAAATATCACACTTTCAAGAGCGGTTATCTCGAAAACTAGTGGAGATATAAAAAAAAGTTGTGAAATGAATATTGTAGGAAATTATGTAAGCTTTAATTTGTTATATGACAGTCAAGTCCTTAGGATACATTTTTTTCTAGTTTTATGCGAGAAACAAAAAATGGTACCTTTAAACCACTCCCACCCCCTTAGCACAAGGGGTAAAGGTGAGGACGTTTGAAATGTTTACCTCCTTACTACCCTTAACAGAACTGCGGGGTCAAAAATTGTCTTCCAAACATTTCCCTCTATACCCTTTCTTGAACATTCATTGCCTGGAGTACAATGAGTATAGCCCAATAAAAACAATAAGACAAAATTGTTTTAGTGAGGTCCACGTTATAATAATGGCAGTGTTTGTTTAGCAATGGTATTGCTATCCTTGTCTAGCATTCAACAAAGTGGATAGCGCTATCTCTTTCTTGCTTTGCTCTTTTGCCAGGTCGTCTTTTAACAATATAGGATTAATAATTAATTAACACAATATCTCATCTTGATTATGAAAATTCATAATGAAATCATTGAAAAATATATTGTAATTTCTTGCTCAATGAAATATAATTGATTATTTTAAATGAGAATGAAACGTTAATATTACATCTGTATCAGCTACCGTCTATAGAAGGCATTGACAAGACAGAGGATCGGCAACGTTTTTCTCCAATCTTTCTCCACTGCCATTATAACTTGAACCTCTCTATAAAATGATGTGGTGTGCTGGAAAAAAGAGAGGAAAATACATGGAAAACTATAGTTTTATATTTAATATGCAGGTAAAGTATAAATTAACAGGTAAGGTATCTTACATAATAACTTATATGTGATAGAGGAACTGATAACATTAACATTACTAGTGTAATCTACATCGACTTGAAAAAAATTCACACTGTACTCGACCAAAAAATAATGTTAGAACAGTATTATTAAAACAAAAGATTCAGTAATAATTAAACATATAACTGAACATAACTAATTGTATCTTATACTCGAATTGAATTGGATAAGACTCTAATGATAACATAAAAAAGACATAGGAAGTGAGTAAATAATAATGGTAAATATAATTGAGGAATTTTAATGAGTATGTAGTCAATTTATCCACCGCTATGGTGTAATTACATTTGAAAGATAACTAATCAACATTCTTTAAAATCCAAGAGCCATACATTTCGAAGATAACTGATGAACATACTTCAACATCCAACAGTCATAAATCACCTCCATTTGAATCTTTCAACAGTTTCTAGTTTATTAACATCCAAAAGTTCACTCGTTGCGTTAAAATGGCACACTCGGTAAATAGCGGGCTATAACTTCAACGCAAAAAGATCATGCAACTAAAATAGGAGGCGATAATTCCAGCGCAAAAAGATCATGCAACTAGAATAGAGGCGAGAAACTCGAAACATGAAAATAACTAAACAACGGAAGAAGGAGTCAACGATCGTGGGAAGTGCACCTTTCCAGCCCAACTACACTGTCGCTGAAAATGTATGAGATGGCCAGCTCTTGCATTATTATACAATTATTGTAATAAGGTTGTTTTGGTTGGTGTAGGACATGAAGCGGCCTTGTGTTGCTGGCATTTGCCTGTGCAGTGTATAACGGCCATTCAATCATAGTGTCGCCTGCTGAATCATACGGCGATTGAAGTGCAAAGCAGTGCACGGCAAGAAAAGGTCTCCCGTTCAATTGAAGCCGTTAAAACTGAGGAGAGGAGCCGGCTGTTTCAAGTGCAAGAAGAAGCGTTGATTGCTAGGTACAAGGTTCTTTTATTAGATAATGTTACACAAGGTCCTGGGTAGGTATCGATAGTTCATAGAAGCTGGTTTGTTTGTTGTAAAACTTTTTATAGAAACAGAACAGTTAATGGATGTTTCCTTATTTTTATTAATGTTCTCAATTGATTTACTTGCTCCATAAAGTTTAACGATTTTGTGATGAGTTAAAGCCAGTTACGTTCAATTTTTTGCCGTCATTATAAATTCTATCAGATTAAACGGAACTTGACAAACATAATCTGTTAATCCAATAGAATTTATAAGAACGGCAAAAAATCATACATCCAGAAATCGATGTGTGTGTAACTAGCCTTATAGTATCGTTATTATAAATTGCACAATTTTGACAAACTATTGATAGTTTTCATAAGAAAAATAGATTCATTAGAGAGTGAAGAGAAATTAAGATTGATCAATGTGTGGAATTCGTAAAGCTTTTTGCACAATTTAAGAAAATAGACAAAAATATATATTTCAAATGTAAAGAACCCGTGTTCTCTCGTCATAAAAACTTCCAGTGTTATGTCAGTGATGAAGGCTCAAGACTCAATACTTTCTTGAATGTGACGATCTTCTCCCACAATTGATGAAAAATTTACTTTCAACTGTCAATGCAAAAAACTTAATTTGTTTCGTGCTGGATGATGTCGACATGATTTCAATGTACCTGAATGATACGGGATGTGGATGTTAATGGACCTGAACTTCAGGTGGTTTCCGAACCACCGAGAAGTTAGTTTGATAGCATACAGCTGTTGTATACAATCCAAAACTACAGCTGTTAGTTCTCAAAGAAGGACGAGTACGATACAACTGGCTTGTAGATAGCTACACACTCCCTATTACTTAACTAATGATTTGTTAGATGCTTAAATGGTAGGTGACTCATTGATTTATTGAATTATTATCTGAATGACTATCAAAATTAACGGTTGCTTTGTCCGACTACTGGAATTGAGGTCTAGTCGATTCACTTTATATTTCTTTAGCCATCTACATTATCATCACTACTTCAGTTACACGCCCATATTTCACGAGAAGAACACCTGTAAGCAGTGAACTCATCTATAATACGGTATGGTTGGTGATTATATTGCTAGTAGACCTACTTGTGGTGGCGGTTCTCAAATAAATTGCAAGCTAAGAAGACAGCAGAGAGGCTGTCCTTGGCCTATCAACTATCAACTATAGCCTATCAATGAGAATCACTTCGATGTGGTTATGCACTGCCGATGATCAAGAACATGAAAAAGGTTGAAGAGAATGAAGGATAAGGGCAGAAAAAGGAGAATCTGAAGAGATAGAGATTGAAGGAACTGTGGGAGAGGAGAAGAAGAATCTGAGAAAAGTGGGAAAATTGGAAAGAAGAAGTAAAGAGAGCAAGAATAGAAAGAAGCAAGAAAAGAAAAAGAAGCGGAATATGCAGTGAAGAAGGAAAGAAGACGAAGGGAAAATGATAGTATAAATTTAGACGGAAGAGGAGAAAAATCGAAGGAGACAGAGAAGAAAGAAAAAGAGGTAATGCTGAGAAAATGGGCGAAATAAGGAGAAAATGAAGAATGGGAGCACGATCACATCACAGTAGTATGAAATAGAAGGAGGAGACAGAATAGAAGGGGATAATAAAGAAATGAAGGAAAATTGAACTCCTGAAGAGAAAAAATAGGCAATGGAGAAAGTACGTAGAAAAATCTGGTGTGGTACACTCACACAACTTTCCTTGCTCATATTTGAAACTACGATCAGACTTCTGTATATGTGTATTATAATATTGTTTTCAAAGTACTTTTTCTTTGTGTGAATAATTGTGAAATTCGATGATTTTTTTAGTCGTCATTTTTTTAAAGTCGTCAAAACAGCTGTTCTACAGATGAAATATCTCGACTCTGTGTTCTTTTTATGAACTGCGCTACCTACCTACCTCATGCACGAGAAGGAGGTTACTAAGTCCATTTCCCAAGGATGGGGTGGACTCCCCATTGTTTTCCCAGAAAGGAGACTCATGCCAGTTGATAGAGCTGATAAATAACTATACAGGGTATGAATTTGAAAGAAATCGGTCAAGTTATTTTTGAGAAAATCGTGAAAAACATGGTTTTTTAGTAATTATCCGCCATTTTTCTCGAGAATATTACGGAGCTCCTGCAATTTTCCCAGGAGAAGAACTCATGTCATTTGATAGGGCTTATGAATAGCTATCCATGGTTTAAATTTTAAGAAAATCGTTAAAGCCGTTTTCGAGAAAACCGTGAAAAGTCATTATCCGCCATTTTTCTCAAGAATATTACGGAGCTCATGGAATTTTCCCATAAATGAGACTCATGCCAGTTGACAGTGCTTATGAATATCTATCCATGGTATGAATTTGAAGGAAATCGTTAGAGCCGTTTTCGAGAAAACGGTGAAAAACATGGATTTTAAGTCATTATCCGCCATTTTTCTCAAGAATATTACGGAACTCCTGAAATTTTCCCAGAAATGAGACTCATGCCAGTTGACAGTGCTTATGAATATCTATCCATGGTATGAATTTGAAGGAAATCGTTAGAGCCGTTTTCGAGAAAACGGTGAAAAACATGGATTTTTAGTCATTATCCGCCATTTTTCTCAAGAATATTACGGAGCTCCTGAAATTTTCTCAGAAATGAGACTCATGTCAGTTGATAGGGCTTATAAGAAGCTATCCATGGTATAAATTTGAAGAAAATCGTTAGAGCCGTTTTCGAGAAAAACGTGAAAAACATGGTTTTTTTGTAATTATCCGCCATTTTTTCCGCCATCTTGAATTGGATTCTATTGAATTTCTTATTGTCGGATCCTCATGGTATGAGGACCTTAAGTTTAAAATTTCAAGTCAATCGGTTAATTAGGAATGTAGTTATCGTGTTCACAGACATACACACACATACACATACACACACACACACACACACACACACACACACACATACACACACACAGACCAACACCCAAAAATCATGTTTTTGGACTCAGGGGACCTTGAAACGTATAGAAAACATGAAATTAGGGTACCTTAATTTTTTTTGGAAAGCAATACTCTCCTTACCTATGGTAATAGGGCAAGGAAAGTAAAAAAAGAAGAACGGGCAAGAAGGAGAGAAAAGAGAAAATAAGAGATTGGGAAGAAATGAAAATATTTAGTGAAGAAGGAACTAAATAATTCAATTCCAAATATCTTGACTCTTTTGAAAGGGGCTACTTAGGATTTGAGAGCGAATAAAGATGAAGAAAAGTGAAAAAATATTTTTTTGATGAGGGAAGGTACCAAAAATGGAGAACAACAAGGAGGAGTTATGAAATAGACAGAAAAGTTGGCGATTATGGAAAAAATGAGGAGTGATAATAGAAGATGATGAAGAATTAAAAGTACTGAAAACAAGAACAGACTTGACCTAAAAAGGACTATGAATTCAGAATAAGGGGGAAGATAAACGGAAGATGAGAAGAGTAAATAATCAAGAAGAGAAATAGATAAGAGACACAGTAGCATAGCAATCTGTCCGCATTTGAACGGTATAGCTAAGGGCGATCATATAATAATGGAGCATTCGCTGAAGCTATAACTTGTCTACTAGTGGTTGGTTCATCAAGGATTTATCAATAGTAGTGAATGATTGTATAGCAGAGTAGCAGCACTCACCTCTTTATTAGTCCATTCAAGTTGATTATTGTTGCTTCAACGTGAAATGGAACTCCATTCATTTCATGGTGCAATCACCAACCGATGAGGGAATCAATGTAGAATGTACTGGAAAGGTAGACAAGGGAAGTTTGCTTTTATTTTCAATGTGACAAAGTGATTAAAATTCAAAGATGAAGAAATTGATTTATTTACCATAACAATTTACAATCAGTAAATAAAAAGTATCAAAATATTATATTTTGAAATGCTTTTAAAGTCTTTGCTTTTAGCAAGTTAGATCCACTATAAACTGTTTTAATTCAAATATGCAATGGCTTCTGAATTTTGATTAATAAGAAATTAGAACTACTGTGAACTGTTTTAATAAAAATATGCAATGGAATATTCCAGATAATGAGAATTCTGTAGAATTAAGGTCTATAAATACAGGTCATGACACTCTTGTTCCTAATGGAGCGGCCATTTTATGGAGTCTTTATGGCGGTACATTTAACAATCCAATCTTATTCAATTTGCTCGTAACAAAATTATGCATTTTAAAAAGAATATTCTAATTCAGATAATATGTGGATTCAGGTTTTCAATTTTTTAATAATGAAATGTTAATAATAAATGCTTCAATTATTCATTTATTTATTATTAGAAATTGTTCTTATTCTTGTAGCTTAGGGGTTATGATTCATAAGGCATTGGGACAAGACAGAAATATGCGAGGCCAACTTCAAAAAGGGATTCAAGTTCCCGATCAATTAAATCTAAAAATCAACAATTCAGTTCCTAGTTGGAATCTAAATATTATTATTCTGTCGGAACAATTTATTTTACAATTCAAAGCCAAGCAATATCCCTTGAACAATCTATATAATAAGAGAGAGTAGGGTTGTGTTTGTTCGTGTGTTCGCATCAAAACATGTCAACTTGTGGATTGCATACCGGAAAAACGAGAATGATTTAGATCTCCAAATTTTGAACATAGATTCTAAAAATATCAATCTCGTGGACCTGGAAGCCCAAATTTTAATTTTTCTTCTAGATTTTTTAGAATTAATGTTCAAACTTCATTAATGGTACATACGATTTCACCAAATCATATGGTCGAAATTAAAAAAGAAACATCTGTTTCTATTATTGCTTTCTTCCTTGGTTGAGTGGTATAACCTCAATAATATTGTTTTGATAATTGATAAATATTTTCAATAATAATGATAATATTTTTATTTTAAATATAATAATACTATTGTTTTCATAATTAATAAATATTTTCATTTTCACAAACTCTGTATAATAATATGGTGAATGTGAATCAGCTGCATCAAAGAAATTATCTTAAAAACATCTGTTTAGAAAAAACATAGTTTTGAAACTTTGTTTTCCTGATGCAATGAAATGCATACACGTGGTATGGATTATTAATTTTTCCTACAGTTACGTTGAAAAGTGGCCATTGCTGCACCGATTACAGAACGCAAAGAATCACTTTTCCGCTCTAGTGCGGGAAAAATTTTTCTGCACTCCAGATTTGCAACATGGCAACGCAAAATACTTAGTAGGTTATATGGAGCAACAGTGCAGCAAAATCAAAATGAAGTTGGTAACAGTGACTGGGCTGCTATAGTGAGCAGAGGTGCAACCAAGCACAACGCGCTAATTATTAAGTAGATATTCGATATTATAATGGATGACAGCGACAGCACAGTGCCACCACAGCACACACCACACAGCCGCTTCCCCGCCATTCAAACACACATACATTATTCAGGCAATTTTACCCATAATTACCCACTTTTCATATTCAATGGTAACTGTAGGAAAAACTTAATGTGAAATACGTGCGCAAAGTTCCTCTGCTGCACTCAAGAAACCATTCCGCCCTCGCCTTCAGCTCGGGCGTAAACGTTTCTTTCGGTGCAGCAAACTGTCACTTTGCGCACTAGTTGCACAAATAACTATTTCAGCTAGAGCAGTTTTTTTGAGACAAAATGCTAAATAAGCGTCTGTAGTTTTATCAATGCTGTATCGGCAATATGAAAACGCATGCAGTTAATAATATGTCTTTGAATAAATGTGTTGATATTTACATAAAGAAATTATTCTTCTCCATTTTTATTAAATTAAAATTCCAAAATTATTGGAGCCCTGATAGAATGAATGACTCACTGTACGAAAATTCTAATATTCGAATGAGGGGTATTTTGGCAAGCTGAGCAAAAAATAAGGTCATATGCACCTACTCGTTATACTGTATCTTCAAATGAAAAATGGATTTTGGGGGTTGTCAAAGCTCCCTCTGAAAGGGAAACTACTCAACTTATTCTATCTTTAAGTAAAATAACAATGATCATCCATCCATCATCTTCTATACTATAATAAAGGAAAGAACTGGATTATACACGTATACAGGTGTAAAGTATAGGAAAATTATATTTGACGCATCATCACGTCTGAACTACTGGACTGATTAACTTGAAATTTTGCATATAGATTCTTGCTTAACCGAGGATGGTTACAGACCTATTTCAAATTCTTCAAGATGAAAACTGTCAAGTTTTCAATTATTTGTCATGCTTCCGGTTGTTGTATGGAAGCAGCAGAACATTTCTCTTGAAAGGGAAATTAGAAGATAGGTATGATTGGGTATCCTTTTCGAATGATAAAAACAGATTTTCCGTCGCACCCAATTTTTTCCGCCATTTTGGAACCGCCATTTTGAATCCAACTTCTTTTTTTAAATTGAAATGCGGTCATATTCCGATACAGGATTTCCAGAGAAAAGGTATGGTGAAAACCGCACATCGATATCTCAAACCTTTCAAAATTTATTCTCATTCATTTCCTTTATTATAGTATAAAAGATGATAGATAGATGGATATATCATCCATCTATCTATCATCTTCTATACTATAATAAAGGAAAAAAAATGGCTTAAACACGTGTAAAGGATAAAAAAATTATGTTTGACGCATCATCACGTCTGAACTACTGGACTGATTTACTTGAAATGCTGCATATAAATTCTTAACTAACCGAGGATTCTTATAAGCCTTTTTTCAATTCTTCTAGATTTCATTACGTCAATTTTTTAGTTTGTCAAATTTTTATATAGATCCTTGCGAAGCACGGGTTACCTGCTAGTATAACAAAATAGCACATCATGTTGCTCAATCTATAATGATAACAGCTGATAAATTTGAAAATTGGTGAACTAGGACCCTATAGAATGGCGATTTTGCAATGCATCACGGGATTGTGTCATGACCTGTATTTATAGACCTTGTGTAAAATGGGACCAGTTGAAAATCAAAGGGCACAAATTATTATACAGGACAAATTATTGTCGGCCATATAGGCCTATTCTATTTTCCTGTTCAAAGAAAACTGTCTAGCAAAATCAGTTATGCCTTCTCATACAGTCCTATCATAATTATATTGCCGTTGGGTAAAAAGAATGCACATCATCATAGAAAATAATAATTATATTAATACAGCAGATTCAAAATTCGACACTCACGAAGCTTGCTTGGCAATAGGAAAGCTTCAATTTTTCGAAAACTATTTCGTCATAAGTTGAGAGGCGTGAGGAGGGTTCCTCCCCCACCACCACCCACCCACAGACCAGTGTTTACATAAACGTTCTCATCACACGCAATCAGCTCGGTTCACATACATATTTCACATACGTGTGAATAGGCCGTTATGAACGCTGAACATATTGTTACAGAGTGAACGTCATCACATCGACGAGTACCGTATGTGAGTGTGTGGGTCGAGACAGAGAGCGAAATGGAGTGAATGGAGAAGCCAGAGTAACAAGTCAGCAATAATGACGGAAGCGAAATTAATTAATAAAGGTCGTTACAACTCCACATGCGGTGGTGGATGGAGGATGCCGTCTTTTCGGTTTCCAGATATGGTGCAATATGGAGTTGAACGTTTCAAGAGAAATTCATCGAATAAAAGTTCAACAAGCTGCACACCTACAGATATGGAAAGTAAGAGAAAGGTGGAAACACTCCAGATAAGAGGAAGTAGTGATCTGAATTGTTTATCAGATAGCTATTACTTTTGTTTTGCCATCTACAACATGATTCATTTCAAACTGACAGCATTAGTTAAATGGGAAGCATATTGATGCTATTTAGAATGAATGCTGACAGTTTAAAGAGAATCTCACCATGGGAGGTCTATGTTTATGGGACCGTTCTTACCAAATTGGAAGATATCAAAATGATAATTTCAATTCACAATGTTCCAAACACATTTTAATAATTCGTAATTTCCTCAATAGTCACTTAAACGTTTATTGCTTTGTTTTCTAAGGTTAAAATTTGATATATGATAGATTGAAGCCAGTCATGAATGGAAAGCATAAGCTTCATACGTAAATGAGATTATCAAGGAAGTAATACAATTAAGTTATTAAGTAATACAATTAATACAAGCAAATAATAAATTAATGCTTAAATTCTATTTTTTCTTATTCCAAAATTGATTTGGAGTTTTCATAAAGCTAAGAAAATAATGGACTAGGATTATTATGATAAAATTGATCTAGCCTTGTATTGATATTGGATTGATTGCTATTGGCTAAATCTAAAGGTGCGTACAGTTATACGCGCCGCGAACATGAGCAATTCACTTTTAATCAGCTGATGCCAAGCTTTTTATATCTGTATCTTACCGTTTCTGTAAAAATACAGATATAATCAGCTGATTAAAAGTGAATTGCTCATGTTCGCGGCGCATATATCTTTTACGCACCTTAATACCGTACAATTTTTATGTTGGAATCATGGTCATAAGCTGTTTCTAAACTTTATCACTTTATTAAGACAACAAAACCACGTATATATTTTATCTGGTGAAGTTAATTCCCTCATAGTCCTAGGCTTGTGGGAGGTTTATTGGAGTGATGTTGAGATATGAATGGATCCACAGATATTCTCATGTATTTTTGCATTTTTAAACTAATACCATTAGAGTCAATATAAATGATTAGAAAATGTCTTCGCATGAGTGTTACTAAAAAAGTGGGTATCCTATATCCGTTATAAGAAAGAAGAATCGCTTTTATCCATACTAGTAAGTTTATTACTAACAAAGCGAAAATCTATTATTCCCAATAAAAAATACCAAAAATGTATCTTCAACTTCAACAGTATGTTGATATGGTCAATGACTACTATTCACCAGTACTTTCAAAAAATATAGCGAAATGTGTACACTAGTCTACTTGTGAAGTATTAGGCTTCATTAGTTAACGTTAACGAGTGATTTCTTTAATGTTGATATAATCAATGAAATAAAGATGAATCCACAAAGAAGAGCTAAATTATTACAGTACTTTTACTTAGTGGAAGATTGCACCTTTTACAGAACAAAAAGTCAAATCACTACTATTTCTTAGTAAAATCACTAATATTCTGCTCATTTGATAACGGAAAAAACGATAAAACACTGTTCTATCATAGCGATTACCAAGCCCAACATTTTCGACCGATGAGACTGGTGCCAGGAAAGTAGGTAATAATTGGCTGGAGGATGTGAGCTTGCTGGAGAAAGAAAAGCACAAAACAGCCGAGCTTGTTTTGGTTATAAAGAAAAGATTGGCGCTCGCTAACTGTCCAAATATAATTCGCGTCGGCGCATACAATATTATATAAAGTGAAGGGTAACGATGCCATCCTTCTCGTTAGATGGGAATATTATTCAATAGTATTCATACTCTGCTCACCTCTTGACATGTTATTCAACACCGCGCATCATACACGTCGAATTGAAAACGGCCGACAACCCGCCATACTCTGCAGTTCACCAAATCACTTGTCATTAATAGTTTTTTGGGGCCGCATTTTTGTCCATTACGGAACACTATCACGATGCTAGCTGGGCTGTTGTTCTACGGTGGAATTCACCTAAAACTTACAGCATTCCTCATAAATAGACTCAATGCTTACAATACAAACAACGCTGGCAGTTCAAAATGAATCTGACGATAGTCAGGGGCTCATCTCTCACCAAATTAGAAGGCAATTACGGCGACCACACAGTCACGATATACTGGCATTAGCTAAGCAAACTTGTGGCGAAAAACATTTAGGAGGAATGGTGTGCAAGTGAGAGAGAGTGGAAGAGAGAATGGGAGAGTAAGAGAGAGGGCAGAAGGAGAGGTTAAGCAGTCGAGTTTCAGACGCAAGTGATTTCAACCATTGATAAAACGTGTCAATTGGATGTAGTAGCTACACTTGGGTACCTACTCTTGCTACTAAAGATCTATTTGGGTTTCCCTCACCGCAGTTTCCAGCAAATCTCTTTTTGAACATTCTACCACATTGGAAGAAAGAAAATCATTTTTATCTCAGCTATTGAAATATCTTAGAGCCTTCTGTAATGATGGAATGAATTATTCTTTTCACTATTCACATTAGTAGCAGAATAATACAACTGCTTTTTCCTGACAGTAATTCGTATTAGTATAGGACTTCAGGAATGATATACTATTTGTTGTTAAAAAGAATTACTTTTTTATTAAATATCGATCCATTAAAATAGCCCTCACATATATTCTTCCCTCAGCCAGCACCTCTATAATCCCCTCTGATATATCTATATCATCCACTCAGTCCCTCTATATATTTATAATATCTATATCTATACACCCTTCAAATCGATTGCAGTTCAGTGATGCACTTTTTCTCTTTCCTACCTTCTTCTTTTTCCTATCTTCCCCGCTACCTTATCTTTTTTCCCCTATTTTGTGGGCGGAAGGGGAAAAAGGAGAATAGTGGATCCACAAATCCTCCACTTCCTTATGGCTTTGCTTTGCTTTATTAGTCGATCCATTAAATTGCTGAATATTGAAAACCATGTTAGTTTCAAAAGGAATTTAGAAGCCTTCTATAATAATTGAAGAAGTTGCCAGCACACTAGACATGAAGTAATAAATAAAAAATAGTAGTCTCTAGTGTAGATGATACCTATTTCTGGCAATACCGTATAGAACTTTTTATAACACAGATCCCAGATTTCGAATCACATCACACCACATTGTTCCTATGAGCTTACTGATAAAATAGAACACAGGTTTTACGCCCAAAACACATCTCAACTAAAACTGGGAAATATAGTTCGATGACTAAAAACTAATCATTTCGATGTTTGTGAGTTGACTTGGAATCCATTATTAATCGTATCTCAAAATATTTTTACACTTCTGATGTAGTCAGATTCCATTTTCTGTTGTTGATTGTTCCATTTCTGAGATTCCTCCAACGTCCATGAGAGAGAGAGATGGCATCCTACCAATGTCGACGATGGAGATGACGTCCTCCAACAGAGATGGCAACAGACTACCAGAGCTGTGTAGAAGTTACTACGGGAAACACTTTAATATAGATAAGTGACAGTTCTCAAGTGACAATAATAATTATTATTCTCGAATTGATAAAACTTGTCTATTGGAACACCATAAGAAATTACACCTCCTTTATATATTCACGAGTTTCACTAAATTCAGTTAGAGTTTAATAAAATGAAGCTGTAGAAAAATGGATGCTATTCAACAGAAAATAATATTCGGTCGCTATTAGGATTGTATGTTTAAAAACTTTGTAAAAGATGAACTTCGTTTGTTCAAAAGATCACGCAATGCATTGAAATTTATAGAACCAGGAATTTTATAGCAGGAAAAATGTTCGATTTGAGATTATAAGATTAGATGGATAGGCTAACCTCATATCAGGCATATTTCCTGCTATAAAATTCATGGTTCTATAAATCTTCAATGCATGATTATTATCTCATTCATTGTTCCATAAATCTTCAATGCATTATTATAATCTCATATCATGCATTTCTCCAGCTATAAAAGTAATGGTTCTATAAATTCCACTACAGAATACACTACTGCAATATTTATTTATCACATTGTGTACAAATACTTAACATGAGGAAAGGCACAACAGTGCCTTTATACCAGCTTAAATATGAGTCATGTGATAATTGAATTAATAGAGCCTACTCAAAATTACTGAATTGAGACATAACTAAGCAATAAGCTATAAAAAGATAAGAATCATAGAGCTCCCAGCTTCCACGCTATTATGATTGATAACAACACTATAAATGGATAAAAATTAGCAGAATCCATTATTTACTGAGGCGCCAAGAGAGAGAGAGAGAGAAAGACCAACGAAGATGATCATGTTGCAGCTTTTGGAGAAAGCTGTGTACTGCACAAGTCACCTACGTTCCGTGGCCAGTCCATGAGAACCGCGGTTCAAAACTACAACAATAATCATCAAAACAAACAGCTGAAAGTCCGTGGGGGACATACTCTTCCTTAGCACCCTTCCCGCAAGAAATGCATTTCCTTCTTTTGCTTCGTCTGAATCTTTAGTTTTGTTCTTCTTCATCGCCGCATCATGTTTTTCTCATTCTTTTGATCCTCTTCTCCAGCCTTATTCTTATTCATTGTCACCATCTAGCCAATTTTTTCAAGAACAAGTTTTATTGAGAACTTTCTTCAGACCATATTGTAAACTACTATATCTTAATCTCCAAAGTATTTAACTTACCATCTTCCCCACACATTGTGGAACTACCGTTGTATTTTACCACCGTTGAAAGTCATAAGCCAATGAATGCATGAACTCTTTTATCAAGGTTGTTAATTTGGAAAGAAGTTTTATTCATACTGTATTTTTCCCTTCTGGTGTATTTCTTCTTTATACACTATTTCGTCATATCTCAACATTTTCCATCGGTTTAGCTTCTTGTTTTCGTCTGCTTCTTGTTTAATGTTTTTTCTTTTGCGATCTAGAATATTTCCCATTTTTGAAATTTTCTTCACTCCTCATCTTTCTCTTCATACTTTTCCATCATCTTCAACACGTCATTTTAAATCCTTCACCAACTAGTACCCTTTTTTGCCATGTTATTCTCCTTCTTCCTCCCTTAATCCAGCTTTTTAATCATTTTCTACAGTTGCCTAGATTTTTTCCATCTCATCCATTCCTTCCTTCTTTATTCACTTCACAGTATCTTCTTCCTAATCGTCTATCTATTTCTCTCTTTTATATCCCCTTCTTATTCTTTTCTCGCCTTCTCAGATCGTCTTCTTAATCGCCTGTCTTTATCTGCTTATCCAGTTTTTTCGCCTTCTCATCTTCTTCCACATCTTTTTCTCCTCCCCTTATTTCCCATCTTCTTTCTTTACCTTCTTCTCTACTTATTTTCGTCTTCTCGCCCTTCTTGTTCTTCTCATTCTTCTTCTTCTTCTTCTCCCTCTTTCTCTTCCTTCTTTTACTCTCCAAAAGGCAAGCCTCCCTACCCATCCACAGCTGGTGAAGCATCTTCCATCACGATTGTCGGTTGGTCTGTCTGTTGACTTATGGTCGCAGGCACCTCGAGAGCCAATAAATAATCATGGCGAGGGCAAAAAGGTGACTGCAAAAGAAGAATCGAAGATCGCAAGAGATCGCTTATCGATTAGATCACTTTCTCCGTCCAGTTGTATTATTTGTGCCATCATTTTTCGCTTGTTTGAAGAAGAGTGAGTTCACCTCGTTAATAACAATTTCTCCCACTGCTGTCTATGTGAGAATCTTCCATCATTTGTTTTTCACATCAAATCTCAAGTTCCTGGTTTGAAATATCGATTTGGGAAGTCCTGGATTACATGAGCATTGAAACTCTGTCTATGTTTGCAAGTCGGTGAAATCAACCTTGATGAATAATTTTTCACATCGTAAATTGCAGAGTATTTGCAAATAATACACATCAATGCATGCTAATATTCAGTGGTGCACTATTTACTCACAAGAAAAGATTGGGAACTTGAATAATATTTACGGAAATTCACACAATCAATAAATACGGAAATGTGTACGGTCAATTGGTTAAGAAAACATTCAAAATCAAGATTCTTTATTTCTTCTTTATTCTTGTACTAGCAGGTAACCCGTGCTCCGCAAGGGTCTAATTAAAAACCTGACAAACTGAAAACTTGGCGTACTGAGATATTGAAGAATTTGTATTTATAACCATCCTCGATAAATAAGGAATCTATATGTAAAATGTCAAGCTAATCAGTCCAATAGCTCAGACGTGATGGTGCGTCATTCTTGAATTTCCTATCCCGCACGTGTATGAGCCAATTCTTTTCTTTATTATATTATAGATGAACCGTGAGATTCCCTTGATATTCATATTTCCTTCCATTTGATTTTATATCTACCAACCACTCACAACTAGAATCTCATCAGTAATTACAGCGTCTTTTCCTCATTCAAAGATTCAGGAAAATTAATCGAAGAGAAATTTCCCTCCCGGTAGCGATATTGATCTTCGATTGATACCGATGACTTCCTTGATATTGATCTTTAATCTCGGTGGCTTTGATCTTTGTGGTCAACCGTAATAATCGATTGACATTCAACGATTTGCATTCTCGACAACTTTATTCAAATAATTGAAATCATGTTGGAAAAATTTCCAATCTCATAATTGCTTGAAAATCGATTAGCAATCAAGCAGCCTTCACCACATCAACTAGATTCACTTTTTAAATTGTCAGCATCAGTTGAATGGAAAGCTTTGATGTTAAGACACAGGGAAAGCTGACAGTTGGAAGTGATCCTCACTATATTTGATTTTGTTGAACAAAATTCTGCCGAGTAACGAAGTTGAGAATTTTTCAAGGTTTTTCAGAACATCACTCGACTACCCGATATCGATAGCTGGGCACGCATCGCGTAGAGTGTGTGATGAATTAATTCATCCATTCATCCAGCAGTGTGTCCGATCAAATGCCATCTTCTCAGCCTCCAATCAATCCGCTCTGTCCGTGTATATCATGGCCATCCCTCACTAGAATAATGATTATAATTGCACGAATCAATTTCAAACGTCAGAGCCAAATCACCTTTTCAACGACGAGAAACTTCATCTATGATACATTAGGTCACCACCAATCATGTTTCAGATAAATCAAAAGGTTTACCAAGTGGTTATCTGAGAAAAGTTATGCGGCAGTCCATCCTGTCATCAAAAACTTGCAGTGAATATTTGGTATTCACTTTACTGCATGCACACTACTGTCTTCTTTATTGTCTATTGTTTCATAGTTTTACGGCAATGTTGTTCTTCCGCCATCATTCATAACCTGAGCGATCAATAAATTAATTGATAAATTGAAGAGACTACTCTAGTAGCGGGAGGAGGTGAGCTTCAATAAACATAAACTTGTAGTAGAGATGATAGTTTGTGCATTTATCAATGCAATTCAAGTCAATTAATTGATAAATTTATGATAGATGGATTGAGTAATGAATGTATAATTTATTGAAGGATTTTTCATTTTGATGGTTAGAGCTTTCTTATAACTGAATAATGCCTCATGTGTTAAGTAAACAAATTTTTAATTTTTTTATAGAATGGCCATATTCTCTATCCTCTATCAGACAATTTTAGGACTTTTCTACCATTCAACCTTCATTTGCGGAGATTTTCTTATCAAATCGAACAAAAATAAATGCTTCATTCACTAAATATTCAACATAATAAATTATGCTTTTTATTCTCACTTTTCATAAGAAGCAGATCATTTTGTTTACATTTATCTTTCCTCTCCCCCCCACAATCTGAAGAATATTTATGTGATTCAGACAATGGGCTTTGTCACAGTTGACAATAAAAAAGGATGAACTATCTAACAACTCTAATGTATTTTGTAGAATGGGTTTACTCAGTAGTGCCCACAGTGAGGAGGGGATTTAGACGCAATCTGCATCCTTGAAATTCTTGGGGGGGGCTTAAAATCAATCAGGAGAGGTCCCCAAATCAGCAGTGTTTAAAATTACAAAATGAATACAAAAACAAAATGATTTTGTTTTTAAAATCAATCAGGAGAGGATTGATTTTAAGCCAGTAATTAATTTTAAGTAATTATTACTGACGACCTTTATTGGTTTAGGGTGGTGGGGGGTGTTTAAAGGAGCCGAATTTTTATAAATTTAGTGGTGGTGCGTCCATGTTCTGGGTCCATAAATAGGTACTAAGTTTCTTCATTTTCTACTACTAGTTTCTTGTTATTGGTAGTAAGAAACAAGTGATAGTGACAATTCCCAGTTTTTTATTCACTGTTTTATAGCAATTTCAGTACGAAGTAAATGTTTTCTAACTTTTTCATACATTTTTCAGGTGATTCACCTTCTCTACCTAGCTAGAGTTTACAATGGATTGCAGACTGTACCTGGTAATTAAAAGCCATTTCATTCGAGTAGGCTACCGGAAAGAATGATGCTGTCTTATATGGGAGAGAACCAACGACATCTCATCTGGACTTGTACTTCTCTCTCACTCTCTCTCGTGGGAGAAACCACTTCTAATTGAAGCATTGTTCATGAACATTTGATCGGCTGCTGCGATTTCTTAGCCAACGTCGTAACGTCGCGGATCTGGAATAATGTTTTCTAAATCACCCCGTAAGTCTCGTTTAGAACTCATAAAGATCCTCCAAGATAGAACTATGATATAGAAAAGGCGGAGATTTAGGAATGTCTTTCAAGGATTAATTTTCTTCCTTACTGGCTCACATCACGCATTTTGTGACACTGACTTCAATAATTAAGACTGATTACATTGGCTCTCAATTATTTTGGTAAATTTGTGGTATTGGGCTTTTACCATCATCACCTGATATCCTCAATTTCATTAATTATAAGTTGACTTGACTAACTGTAGAATATGTTAATTTAATAATAAATTCTACGTCAATTATGCTTTATTCTGCATTGAAAGACAATAACAAAAATACAGTCTTTTCTAGACTCAGAATACTAGCAGTAATATTTTATGACACAGAATTAGCAGAAGTATTTTTTAATATTATGAGACACAAAAATGTTTGTGAATAGAAAATAGTTATTCATCTAAATGTATTCTTTTTATAAAATCCTAGGCTCTTTTAAAAAATATTGCACCGAATATGATTATGAGCTATATTAGTTACGATTTTCATTAATACAACATTAAACATTTTTCACACAAATATATTGTTTTTTATCTCTTTTCTTTATAGGGCTACTTGTAATATAAATATAAAGAAGAATAAAAAATCTCAGTAGTCTTTTTGAAATAGTTTATCACAAATATTTCGAAAAGGGTACTGAGATTTTTATTTTTCTTTATATTTATATTGTTTTTAATTATATGCTTATTAAAAAATAAAAGTGATTATACCAAGAGAATTCAGATTATCAGAGATTGGATAGTTGTCAGTTGACAATCTTCAGCTTCAGTTAACAATACTTTTAGTGAGCAATTTAATAGCTGTTACTTGAACCTTAAAGATTACGTAAAGTCGTTAAGAGATTCCAATAAAAAAATTTTCAGCTTAGGACTTAGCTTCAAACATTCTCTTTAAACTACTATAATAAAGTATAGATTATGTTGTTTTTGTGAAGATGTTGTAGAAGTCTGTCATTTTTTCAAGACACGATTGATTTTTTACTTTCCTTGCCCTATTACCATAGGTAAGGAAAGTATTGCTTTCCAAAAAAATTAAGGTACCCCAATTTCTTAATTTCTATACGTTTCAAGGTCCCCTGAGTCCAAAAACATGATTTTTGGGTATTGGTCTGTGTGTGTGTGTATGTGTGTATGTGTGTGTGTATGTCTGTGAACACGATAACTCCATTCCTAATTAACCGATTAACTTGAAATTTTAAACTTAAAGTCCTTATACCATAAGGATCTGACAATAAGAAATTCAATAAAATTCAATTCAAGATGGCGGAAAAAATGGCGGATAATTACTAAAAAACCATGTTCTTCACGTTTTTCTCGAAAATGGCTCTAACGATTTTCTTCAAATTTATACCATGGATAGCTATTTATAAGCCCTATCAACTGACATGAGTCTCATTTCTGGGAAAATTCCAGGAGCTCTGTAATATTCTTGAGAAAAATGGCGGATAATGACTAAAAAAACCATGTTTTTCACGGTTTTCTCGAAAACGGCTTCAACAATTTTCTTCAAATTTATACCATAGATAGCTATTCATAAGCCCTATCAACTGACATGAGTCTCATTTTTGGGAAAATTGCAGGTGCTCCGTAATATTCTTGAAAAAAATGGCAGATAATTACTGAAAAACCATGTTTTTCACGATTTTCTCAAAAATTACTTGACCGATTTTTTTTCAAATTCATACCCTGTATAGTTATTTATCAGCTCTATCAACTGGCATGAGTCTTTTCCCTGGAAAACTAATGGGGGGTCCACCCCATCCTTGAGAAATGGACGTTGTAACCTCCTTCTAGTGCATGAGGTAGGTAGGTAGAGCAGTTTATAAAAAGAACACAGTCATAGTCTAGATATTTAATCTGTAGAACAGCTGTTTTGACGACTTTTGAAAAAATCATCAAATTTCACAATTTACACAAAGGAAAAAGTACTCTGAAAACAATAATTATATATACACATATAAAGTAGCCTGATCGTAGTTGCAAATATTTTGCCGCCATTCGTCATTATGTTATTCCGCTAAATTATTCTCGTCTAAGAATGAGGCTTACAGTTCAATGAGCAAGGAAAGTTGTGTGAGTGTACCACACCAGATTTTTATTACATATTTTACCTTATATCAATTCTTATTACAAATTATGTGTAATTCAATCACTAATGGTATAAATCGCGCCAGTGACAAATTAAATGAAGGTAACCCAGTATTGTAATATTTCCAAACCAAGAGAGTAATTCTTCAAAATCTAAGAATATATAAAATCAAAGAGTAAAAATTCAGTTGAATTCCACATTATTCTTCCACTACAAACAGTATGATATTACTAAACGTCTACTTGAAAGCTAACACCTCCTCCCAACATCTTGAGAACTTGATGAGCCGGAAAAGATAGCTGAAAGCTCAAGCTTCAACGACCACTTTATACTAGCCTACTATTATGATGAGAGGAAGAAGACCTCACCACTCACTCACTTTAAAGACAGGAATAGAGGTAAGGTTCAAGAGTTGAGTCAGAGTAGGTGTAGACTTGTACCTGGTAACGTATACCTTCCGCATGTAACAGTCGTGAGACTAATATGAATAAACAGTTGATCGGCTTGTTTGATGAGAGAACGCGTGAAAAAACAAAAAGAAGAACATGACCCAGTAGAGGATGATGATGGGAGAAGAAGAAGAAGAAGAGGATGATAGAAAGCGGAAGCTTCGGAAACAATCGGTACCGAACAATCGAAAGTAATCCTTTCTCTATTACATCTCTTTATCCATAACTATATCTTTCTCTTGTCCTTCAAATCCATATCGTTTATAGTTTCAATAATTCTTTCAAGCAATTTAATGCTTATTTCGAACGTCGTTCAGTTATTGTTTTTATTGTTATAAAAGTTGTTGGTAGAGGTTAATTGCAGTAGTCACCTCCACGATTGAGACTTGAATGAAATTCAATGGCATCGGCATCCTTTGAAGAACTTCACTGTATAATTCGTAGTGATTTTTTAAAATACTCAATTATTCTATAAATTTCAAGTGATCCTTCCATTATTTGATCAATTTCTCTGTAAAATTTTGGAGACCAAGCTATATGTTAAACACAACCCGTTGCAGTATTTAGTGATCCTCCTATTAGGCCTATTTGATCTATTTCTCTGTAAAGATGTGTAGACCTAGCTATAATATGTTAAACACACACCGTTTCAGTATTTAGTATAGAAGTGATTGATTCAATATCAACTCTAGGACAAAATCAAATTTGTATTCAGGACTTTCTTAATTATGGACTTTTTCAAACTGAAGCCAGTGAAATCCACTATTTCACAAATCACAAATAGTGGATTTCACTGGCTTCAGTTTGACAAAGTCCATAATTAATAGAATGTAACATTCTATACTCTCTGGCTGAACCTCCTTCTAACTTCTATGTACTACACTGCAGCAGTATTTGAACAAATATTTAGAGAATATAACTTATAGAAAACTTATTATCACCTATATTAATATATCAATATCACTCTACTTATATTTCATTACCTATTACTCTACTAATATTATTTCATTGCCTATATTTTCAAACAAAAATCTTATAAAGATGTAATGTTTTTGGTAAGAATTTGAATTTATTTCAGACATATCATTTATCTTTTTAGCATAAAAGCTTAACTTTTGGAAAAATTGGGTATTCAATTTAATCAAGTTTCTATTGAAGTTTCTTCTATTAAATTTTTCATCTAATCATTTTAGTCTTGGTGAAAAAATTACACAAATACCAATTTAAAATTTTAACCCACTCCGGTTTAGCTGCACCTCAACCAATAATACGTCCCATGTCTATATTGCAATTAAAATTAACAAGGTATGACCGCGTACCCACGGTAAGGTGGTACCCACACACTAGTCTGATAACACAGATCACTCACCTTATCGACAATGATTGCAAACATTTAAGACAAGTAATTCAATTAATTATTGCAATTGTATAACGTGTGGACCTGGGATAGAAGAGTAGACGCACGACTGCAGTAGACGAAGAGGTAAAAGAATGAGAGTGGCAATATATGAGTAGTAGTGTTATTCTCACTGTTTGGAGATTATAGTGGTTATGCAAGAGAATTCGACCAAACGAAGGAGGCCATTCATTAGCTCCGACGCGCTTATATCATATTTTAATTGCACGACAATAATACTGTATTTTCTGCTGCATTAGAGAGCACATTGTTCTTGTTCTTATCCGAACGAAGAGTGCGTCTTTGGGATTTGCGCTATTAAAATTATGCCTGCTATGCTGCACTTTGTATGCCTGCGTTTAGAAACTACAGTAGGTTGTTAAGACTAGGAACTGACTTGAATGCAGTCAAAACCCAGATTTTTATTTGGGTTATTAATTTCATAAATACATATTGTGGGGAGCTGAGTTTGTTTGTAAATGAAATAACATCTTAAAATGACTTTTGTTGGAAACGGTGGATTTATTGGTTTGTGACTTTCGGTTCTGTTGGTTTGAGGAGAAAATATTGTTTTAGTTATTTTGCAAGTTTAATATAGTTCTTTGTTTTACTTTCATGATTTATTTTTTTATTTATTTATTCATATGACTTTTATTGGCAGATCCTTTTGTATGTTCTGCCTTGCCATATTACCCAATGTCATTTCCTATTTACACTTAGGTTTATAGGTTACTTTATTTTATTTATTTATTCACATACAAATACAATCCAGGTAAAAACAACAGGCACTCGCCCAAAACTGCTCTAAACCTTAATTTGGAATACACAGTCTATAGGTTATGTGGAAATGATAACATAATTCACACACTATTTTGAGTCCAAAAAATGAATCTACTACAATTTTAAATTTATCAGATTAATTAATTTTAAAATATAAATCCAAACAAAAATCTTCCTCCACAATCGCAGAAAATATCACTTAAATCCACAATTATAACTTACTTTTATATTGGGCTTAAGTTTTACTAAAAATTCACTCTCTCACTTCCTGGGTTTTATTTTATGAGTTTTAAATAAAGAAAACTCATTTCTTCAAAACACAAATTCACTTGAAAAATTATTTCCTAGTTCTTATATGTCATTTTTCAAGTAAATAAGATTGATTCAACTGGATTTTTTGGTTTGTCAAATTGTCAAAAAATAACAATCTCTACTGTAGATAATACACTTTGAAACTAGCCAAAAGGCCGATAAGCGATCTACTATAAATACTGTTTAAAATGTTGTATCTCTGTATCCTACGGGGAAACATAATCAAGTATAATGAGAATAATATTCGCTACGATCGCCTCTTTGATAACGAATGCATTATGCCATTCACATATTTAAAATAATATGCAATATGCTCTAGCCGAGATCAGTAATATATTACTTATTACTTTATAATCTTTGCATTATTATCTTTCACATTTTGTGGGGTTTTCTTGCCTCCAAGATAACCCTGCTTAATTAGATAAATTATTAATAAGTTCTTGATATAAGTAATTGGCATAGTTATAAGCTTAAGAATTATATACACTAGGTGAATTTCAAATCAAGACATTTTCATCAAGAGAGAATGGACTCTATTCGATACTATACCGATCGAATGGATTTATCGTATAATACAATGTATGAGAAGATATCAAATGAGGTATCAAGATGTAATGTTGTCCGAAAGATGATTTTTAGGGATTTAAAGAAGCAGTCAAATGGGTCCTTTGTCATTTTCAAGGTAAGAGTCATCCATACCACTAAGAATCATATATATGTGTCTCATGTCATTCATCTTAAGGATTGTATTGTGCTAATAACATACCTGGTGATGAAAACACGGAGCTAAATGGATTTCACATTTAGCCATCATACAAGTAGATGTGGAGTCTGCCATTCTTGAGATGAAACCAAAAATATTGGCATTCATCTTTGGATGACTGTCTCATCTCTCTTGGCTTTTTCGTAGAGCAGCAGCCCTGTAAAGATGAATTTATAATGAGCTGAAGTTATTATAATAGTAAAAGTCGTTACATCCACCTTCATATTGATGCATGATAGTTAACTAGTAGTTCTGTGAACAGTAGACCTCACGCAGTATTCTCATCCACAAGTACCTGATTGAAACTATAGACCTTATGGAAATACAGCAATAGACTGGCTTCTCCACACATCTGTGTAATCACTTGTCAGCTGATTTATGATGAATAATTCTATGGTCTGATTTTTACTCTAATATTGGCGTATTAAGGAGGCTCCTTTTTCCTTTTATATTATCCTTGAAATGCAAAATTTCCAAAAACCTTGTATATACGTCGACGCGCAATTAAAAAAGGAACATACCTGTCAAATTTCATGAAAATCTATTACCGCGTTTCGCCGTAAATGCGCAACATATAAACATTTAAACATTAAGAGAAATGCCAAACCGTCGACTTGAATCTTAGACCTCACTTCGCTCGGTCAATAAGTATGTATGCACCGTAATTCAGAGACATTATTTAGTTTGTTTGAATTTATTTTATATAAAAACGTGATAATATAATACAAACAATGGTAGAAATATGAATACCAGAAAGTTTCATGTGTCAGTAATTTCTGAAAACAAGTTAAGCTTAGAAAAATAATCTCTCTACTTGAGAACAATTGTGATGGTTTCTGAAAATATATAGCTTATCTCGGACATTTTTGTTCCTATTCCAAAATAGACTTAAAAATGAAACAAGAAAGAGCATAACACATTGAGTAACATCAACCAGACAAAACATTAAAACCAATGAAAGATTACAAAAATATCAAGGAAAAAATTACACGGCCACATCGTCCAATCTGTGAGGATCAAAATCCACCAGAATCTGAGTGAACAATGCACTCCACGATTCAGATCTTAATTGTTTGATTTCACCGTTAAAGTAATCTGAGTTTCAGCCGCCTAAATGCGATTTAAATCGGGACAGACAGGTTCCCATGAATGATAATCATACTTGACGAAAAACCGCAATGTAATTGATATTTGCTCTTCAATTACCTTCGATGACAAAACGATGACGTATTGATGTAGTCATACTGATGTTGTCATTTTGATGCTTAATGTAGATTATTGATGTCAGTAATGATATTACTTCAGTAGTCTGGATTTTCTCAGCAAGATGCTCAAGATTTCCATCAATTGAGCATTGAAATGTAATGTGGAATGTCAATAGCAGTTTTATAGAGCATTGGATTTGTTTATGCAGTTGTTATGTAACATAGAACGTGGGATACTGTTCCATTGACTTTTTTCAATCAGATCAAGGGATGGAGAAATGGAGAATTACCTACTATACTACTTTATACGTGAGTGGAATTGATTGTTTTCAACAGATTGATTTCTAATGGTTTTGCAGATTTGAAGTCGACTGAGATCGAACTCCCCGAAAAAAATATACCGTAAGTGAATTTATCAAACTTTAGTACTGGAACTAAATAGTCAAACTTTAGCTGCAGAATGCATTATAGACTGCTCTAAATAGTCTGCGTATTCTGAAATTCGTACCGTACATCCTAGAATGCATTTTAAATATTGAAAAGAATTTCATGGTTTTGGAACTAATTTCCAAATTCTTCATAGTATCATGATGACGGTAGTAATATTTATTAATAATTTCAGTAAAATGTGTCTAAACTGGAAAAATCGACTTTAATCACCCATAACCAATATAGGTTACATCAAAATGTATTTCAAAATATTTGAGGAAGATGCAAGAGTTTATTATAAATTGTAGTTTAACCAACTGCTGAAAAATTATTATTGTGTAATAATTATTTCAAATATCCAATGATAGCTATATAAATAGAACTAAGGACTTCTATTGACCAAAGATTTTTTGGGCAGTTTCTTTCTTCAAATTTCCTTCTGCTATTTATATTATTTCCTTCTGCTATTAGTTATTGCTATTAGTTATTCGGTCAATATTTGCAGTTGCAGAAGTCCTTAGTCCTAGTTCTATTTATATAGCTTAGGACATTTGAAATAATTATTAAGACCATTGAGAAACTCTCAACTGAATGCTAAGAATTCCAGTATCTCATTCAACTCTGATACAAGATTCCTTGGTGTAATTATAAACGAATCCTTAACATGGAACACACATGCCGAGCAAGAGCAACTTATGAAAAGGCTCAGTTCTGCATCGTATGCAATAAATGTTTTGAAGGATACATGCAGTCTGGGTGTCTTACTGGACGTCTACAGAGGCTACTTCGAGAGTTTAGTAAAGTACGAGATTGTATTTTGGGGTGCATCGTCTAATTTAGATAAAATATTTAAAGCCCAAAAAATATTATTCGGCGAATTTTTAATTTGAGATGGAGACACCCATGTACAGACATCTTCAAGAATAAAAAAATTCTCACCGTTCCCTCAGTTTATATTTACTCAATACTCATGTTAGCATTCAGAAACCTCAATATACTGAACAAAAAGAATGAAACAGCAAGAGAAACAAGAGCACATAACTTATTACACTACCCAATGCATAGGACAACAAAATTTGAAAAAGAGCACTATATAGAGCAGTAAAATTCTTCAACAAAATTCCAAGCGAAACTAAAGTTTTTAATTCCAAATTTCAATTCAAGAAGAATATCTTATAGTATTTGACAAATAGAGCTTATTACTCGGTTCGCGAGTTTTAAGATGAATGACTGATGATTTTAATTTTTTCACCGCTTTCCTTCCTCGGATCCAACTCCAACCTATCTAGACACAAGGCTTGATTAGATTCAAATCAAAAACTTGTAGCCTTATAATAGTTACTAAACTTCTCTAGGGTATTATTATGTATTTTATAAATTTGTGATTTATATAATTGAATATATGTAGATTTGTGACAATGCAGAAATTCTTTACATGTTGTAAATAATATTGTAAACGAATGAAATTGCAAATAAATAATTTGAATTGAACAGTAGTATTTGAGGAAGTTGACGACAGCAGAATATCATAGTGAGAGCCTCCAGAAGTATCTCTTCGGAAATAATGCTACCGGACCATTTCAGCTAGACGAATGGAGCCGCAATCCCTATTTGGAAAGCGTTAAACCAGAGTCGAAAGTTGAGCATATCTCTTTGCTATCATAGCAACAATAATTACGAAAGTGTGCTCAGATATGAGCGAATATTACTGCTACTCTTGAACTCTGGCCGGCGAGGGGTAGAATTCTTCTCTATTTTCTTCTTCATCATCATCTTGATAGTGGTATTAATGGACCGCTAATCAACTGATGGACTGAGAGGCCCATTAAGGCCAATATGGACGCTATCAGAAGCGGATCGACCGGAGAAATCGGACGAATAATTTCGGTTGTATGGATTTGTGTCCAGGTAACGGAAGGAAGCGCATAGAGAAAGGCTGCCTCTCGCGTTATTTCACAAAGAAGCAAATTAGTGGGCTCTGTCGCTGGCCATTATTTATGTTTCAGATTTAGTTTCTGATTTGGATAGCCAGGCTATTTAGATGCATGATACTATCGTTCGAAATCTCTTGTAATTGATTCTTTTGTACTTGATTCAGGAATGTGAATGGATTTATACTATTTATGATTCATAATACAGGTTGGAAATAATAAAACAGGTTATAAGGGCCAAGCCACACAAAGCGTTTTTTAGACGAATCGACAGGGCAGGAAGCTCTTCGATTGGTTGATTATCAGCTGATTCCCGAAAGTCAACCCAATCAGCCAATCGGAGAGCTTACTGCCCTGCCGACTCGTCTGAAAGCGCCTGAAAAAACGCTTGTGTTGCCTTGCCCTAAAGGTTGACAATTGAATCGAACAAATTATAGTAAAATTACTATTAAGTGTCAAAAATTTAAGGAAAATATTCACAGTAGACGTGTAGACTGACAGTTGAATACAAATAATAGTGCATTTTGAGTTTGACAACATCTGCTTCTACCAGCGTACATTTTGGACGTACGGTAGCCTACACTTTCGATGAGGGATCGATGAAAAGATTATGGTTAATCGAAGTTGAAGGTAGCTCCAAGATTGAGAGTGTTGAATGAGATGCCTCATTTGGAATTGGTCGTAACATACCGCTCTACTAGATGATACTATGTGAATATTTCCTTTTTTAGTGATGATAATGTGAAATATTTCTTCTATTGATTTTGAAGCATCTGTATTCGAAAATCTACTTTGTGAAAATAATTAAGGACTGAAAAGTTTCTGAAGTGAACAACTACAAGACTTGACCTAGTTAGGAATATGTGTGACCTTATCTAAATTTGGGAGAGGAATAGCACAAGGATACCTTATTTTTTCTCTCCCTATCATTTTGATGATGTATTTTTTGTATGAATCAATAAAGTTCTTAGTCATGTCAGGGGCCCTGAAATTGATCTGTTACGACCAGAAAACTCTGACACTAGGTCAGAGCCAGCCTGGTCACTCGATATTATTATTGTCATTATTATAGAGGAAGATAGCGTTATCATGTATAACGCTATCATGTTATCATGTAGCGTTATCATGATAGCGGTATCATGGATTATTCGTTTCTGATGCAACACACTCAAGTTTGAGGCTACCTATAACGCACCACCATATTCCACCCTAAGGCGTTTAAATGAAAATTTAAGAAAGTTCAAGATCTTCCAATAATGAAAAGTAGGTAAGTTTGGAAAAAATTGAATACAATTTTTTTAAATTACATTTCAAGTAATAACAGGTCGAAATTTTAAAAAAATCAAGAGAGTACACTAATAAAAAAAATGGAAAATTTGAACAGTTGATTCAAGAGTATTGCAGTTAAGATCAAGACCAAAGGTCAAAATATGACATGCGTTATAGTCAGTAGGACCTTGAGCAGAGGAGACCAGTGGTGAGTATAAGTGAGTGAGTAACCGGTACATTTGGAGTCGTTGTCCGCTGCTATGTGCTATGCATGCATGCAGCTTGGAGTATGGAGGCCATCTAGTGTCCTTGCTGGCCGCTCTGATGTAACACCCGGTCTTCTGTCTCCTTCCGCTCCTTCCTCACTTCCATCTTCATCTTTTTTGTTCAATTCTTTTACTTTACTCTCACTTTATCTACCACTTCTCATTCGTTCATATTATTTTTCTCTCTTCAATAAAATTTTATATTTTCTTTTTTCTTCATTCTTCTTATTATGTCCCCCTCTTTTCAAAATAATCCAGTCTACTCACTAATGTACCCTTTCTTCCCCATCTTTTTCATTTGCATATCTCTCACCCTTCTACTTTTCCTTACCTTTGCTCTTCCATTTTCCTATTTTCTTCTCGTCTTTTGTAATTTTTTTCCATACTCTATTGTCTATTCAATCAAGCACTTCTATCCTCTCTATTATTTTTATCATGTATATTATCCTCTCTATATGCTTTACCATGTATGATTTTCTGTCCAATTGTGTGTACTTTTAAAATGTATATTATTATGACTTGCCTAATGCTAGAATTGTAGCCTGATGGTTAATAAAACGAAGCTTAAATCTTATTGATTGATTCTTTATTCATTCATACAATAAGTACATCATCAAAATGATAGGGAGAGAAAAAATAAGGCAACCTTGTGATATTCCTCTCCAAAATTTAGATAAGGTTACACATAGTCCAAAATAGGTTAAGTCTTGTAGTTGTTCACTTCACAAAATTTTCAGTCCTTAATTATTTTCACAAAGTAGATTTTTAAATTTCGATGCTTCAAAACACAACATAGAAGAAATATTAAACATTATTATCATCAAAATAGGAAATATCACATATTAAAAAAATAATTTTGCAGGTCCAAAAACAAACTTATTATTCTTCATTTTTATTATCTCCATGATTAACTTCATGAAATTTTTCATCCTCTTCTATTCTCTTCATTTTCATTTTATTCTTTCGTACAGTTTTCTTGTTCATCTTGCTTCACATATTCTTGTTTCTTCCATCATTTTCCATTTACTACATTTTTATAATAATATTCTACTACTGGGTTGACTCTATCATCTACAGTACCTCTCTTTTTTCTTTTACTCATTCACTTCCATTTTATCCATTCTACTATTTATCCATTCCCTTGATGTTTTCTTTTTTACATGTTTCCTTTCATCAACTTCTCTTCCTCTCATATTTTCCTCCGCTTTATTTCTTCCACTTACAATTCTGTTCAAGTACTTCCACAATCTTAATCTATTTTAAAACGAAAACAACCACAAATGGAACTTGATTTGGGACTGATAAAGATTTCTGATTCTTCTTTTTGGGCGATCTCTTACTATTTTCCCTTTTCTTCTTTCTTTTAACTACTTCTAATCCACTCAAATTCATTCTTCTCTCCATTTCTTCTATTTCCGTCTCCTTCTTCACCCACTGCGAATGAGGACAACGAGAGAACGGAACTTGATTGGCGTTACAGTAGCGGAAGGGAGGAAGCTGCAGCTAGAGAAAGGTCATCCTCGCTTGGCTCTTTATTTATTAGCTAGTCATCACACGCTCAACTCTTTACTCTTCGGATGTTGCACAATCGCATTTTTCACATTACTATAATTAATCACCACAGTTCTATGCAAATCGCCGTTGTCACGTATTTTTCATTAAACACCAGGTGAGCATTAATGTATTATTCAACCCAAATCCAAATCATAGGTTAATACTGAATCATTTCAAAGAGAACCCAAACAATTACGATTTGGTAGAAGCTTTTTCAAATGAAATTGACCGGAGAGGATAGATTATTGAACCCATTCTACATAAAAACAATAATTGTTGTGTGTAGCCTACTCAAGCAGGCCTATATTTCTTCTCTATCACGCGCTTGGGGATTTTAATTCTATTATATAATACTGGGGCTACAATAAAGTAGAACTGGATTTCACTGTGAAACTATCCATTCATAAACATTTAAGGAGTTTTGTCCTACAGGAAGATTTGACTTCAGGGTATACACAACACTATGCTTTTTGCACATGGAAAAATTGTGCAGGTATATTTTGTAGGTATCAAGTTATAGAACTCTGTTAATTTATCATGAGTATTATTTATATACAATAAAGTAATATGAACATATATTATTCTATTATTATCATTTATGGAATTTGACCAACTTTTAAAAAAATATTTGATAAACGATGTGATCTATTACACCATCAAAGATCGTCAATCAATATAATCAATAATTTGACCAAATATACAGCCTAGTTTTTCCTCCAATGTCATAACTATATTATGATTATAGTGTTTTGTACAATGAATGAATAAATAAATAGATACATTATTTGACAGTGTTATGGGTCTTCATAGGCAGTTCAGTCTTTTGATTATGAGGATTCTCAATTTTCATTAAACAGGTCACTAAACCATCTTGAATAACCATCTATCATTCCACAGCACAAGCTTTACTCAAAGAGGGATATGCAATATGCAATCGAGCAGCCTTCGTGTTTCATGTTATAAGCACATTGTTTGGTTCCATAGATTCTTAACTTGGTATAGTTTTGTACTTTCTATTAGTCCATAATATTCCTACAATTAATTATAACTACTAGTATTATTATAATAATCATTTCGGCATTATAATTACTGGTATTATAATACGGTACAATAATATGGTACCGTAATATGGTATCAATAACATGGTATTATTACAATTACGATATTATAATACCTGGAATCTACTATACTTCATATACTTCTAAATATCCTTTCATCCTACACTATCCTATACTTACAAGTTTCCATTACAAACTTTTCTAGACGACTTAAAACAAATCACCTTTTGACACACCTCACATTTTCAAATCATCAATAACAATTTACTCAACCTTTTCATCTTTATGATATTAGCCGATTGAAAAAACTACTTGCGCCATAAATACCAGAAAGATACTCGACAATTGCTAGGAAACGGCCAACTTTTAAAAGTTGAAGTGGACTCTCAGATTGTTCAGTCGAGTATACCTGTTTTCCTGAAATATACACATATATTCTACACCTTGATGACACAGGATAGTCGCTTCCTAGTCCAGCAAGAGATAGATGATTATTATTGGCCAGAGAAGCTCTCGAGATGTGGCCAGCAAATGTTTCTGAAGCCTATTCCGGCACATAAGAGGTTGTTAATGACATCTTCCAAATAACCAACGTGAAATGATAACGGATACGGCTAATTGAACACTGAAGGCTGGTTCGATTCAATCATTTCACGAGCGATTCTCCTGCCATGATATCGATGCTACAGTGCAAGACAAGGATGCTGATGTGAGCGAGTGGACGCCAGATATGTAATTGCTGTACATGTGTGTGTAATTGTTATTAATGCGGAAATAAGCAACGAGGAGTGATGTGGTTAAAAATTTCACGGCATAGTTTTGGCGCCGTCGGAGATGAGAAGGAAATGCAATCACTTGATCTTTGAGAGGAACTAGAGGGATCTAAGCCCTCTGCTAGATACCAAAAATGGTGGGTTAGTAAGGGTAGAAATTCAGACACCGTTTTTAGAAGTGAACATGAATATTATGATTGGAAGGTGGGATTGAAAAGACGAAAGAACACTATACGTGGAATAAAAGTCTACAAGCATAGGAATTAATTTATTTATTGTATAAAATACTATAATCATAATACAATTTTATGACATTGGAAGAAACTAGGCTGAGCCTGTACTATTTCTCTCCAAACATTTTGATAAAATGTTAAAGTTGTCCAAAAGATAAGGTTATGTAATCACACACTGCTTTGTCACTTGATTTGCGGTCCAAGAATGATGATTTAAAATTTTGAAGGTTGATTTTATACTCTAAATAAATTACAGAATGTATCACAATAAATTAAAAAAATTAGAAATATTGCACTTATTTAAAAAAATTGAATACAAAATCAAAAACCTACTTACTATTTGTTATTCAAATTAAAGATATTTTGGGACATATGATTAATGACGTTAAAAGATGATCGTGTAGACAACTTATCAAACTGAATAGATAATAAAAAGACACAAATTTAAGATATAATACAAAATTATAAGGCTAGGCGCACACCAGTTAGTCAAGACTAGACAAGACATGATCAGACACGTTTAGTCACAATACTTCAAATAGTTGCTTATGACGCAACTGACACTGATTAGTCATTTCAATTAGACATGTCTTCATAAGCCACTATTATGAAGTATTGTGACTGAACGTGTCTTGTCTTGTCTTGACTAACTGGTGTGCGCCTAGCCTTAGATGAAGAGAACATTATTTAACAAAAATGGAATTCTAAAATGAGCTAAATTATTCATCTCCGAAATTTTGAGAAAAAAACTTAAAGAAGAGAAATGGAGATATGCCTATAATTCAGCTACCAGATACTAACTGTACAGTACTAAAAATTAATCAACTTGCCCAACTTAATATTTTTAGGAAAACGTAGCTTTTAAAATAGTTATTCCCTAATTGAAACAAACAAGACAATTAATTAATTACCGACATCAAAAGCCCTGTTCAATATTACTTTCTCGGAAAAAGTCAGATAAATTGTTCCTAAACAGATCTCAAGTCATTTATCGATTCTAAAATGCTACAATCTATAAAACACTAGACTTACAGCAAGATTACTCAATAAAATTTATGAATTAAATAAAGCCTACTGATATTAGAATAATAACATTTCATTACAAAAAGCATTACTGGCAAGAGCAAAGTATTCATGGTTTTCAATAACTGTCTTCTGAACATGAAACACGTTGAATGAAATAGTTAGTAAATTGGTACTGTTAATTAGACTTTGGTAATTGTTGTTTCATCTATGCTAACAATCTCATGATGGAAACCAATCTTGCAATATTGAAGCAATATAATAATTATCGAGTTATTCAATCTGCTTGTTTACAGGTCACGTCATATCATTCAATTCTAGTGTACTCATAATGAAGCTTATGAGCACATAAAGATTACCGTACTGTAAAGAGCATTCCATTCAATTTGCTAAATTTCTGATGAATTCAACTCAACCTATGAGGTTTATAGCTTGTATTATATTAAATTTAGCATGCAATAAAAAGATTTGATTCAATATGATCAGATCTTATTGATCAAGATAAAATCTTATTGACCATGCTCAGCATATAGAACAACAAACTTTCAGGGTAATTTAATAAGAATACTTTCTATGTAGAGGATCTTCCTGATGCTCGCAATCAAGTAGGTAATTAAAATTATAAAATATAAGTGAATATAATCATCCTTACTACATATTATTTGCCTTATTATCGATTAAATAATATCATCCTTACTATGCACAATGCACAGGCCAGGGCTCATGAAGACTGCATATGTTATAATATTGTAGTGAGATAACTATATATCTGTATAAAACTTGAGAACGGCGCTTTGTTCCCTATTCTATATCTAAATAAAGCTTAAAACTGTGCTTTGCTCTCTACGTGAACTGGATCTGGTTTATTGTAATAGCCAGCACTTTGAGCAAGTCATCAAAATATTCGAAATGTCACATTACACGGATGACGTTAAAAACCCAAAACCAAAAACTTTCATACACTACCGTATATTGCTTCATATTAGTGCACACAGCCTACTATCTATTCGTTCTTATTAATAGGGCAAAGTATTTGTAAGGAATGGGTATGTCGTAATAGGTACAGTACTAGAGTATCTACAAATCTCATCTTCCGCAAAAACTCATACGATTGTGAAATCAAAGTTATTTTAGCAAGTCATAAGATGACTAATCGTAAAGCACTTCGTATAGTGGACTACAAAAACTATCTACAAAACTTGCTTCATAAACCTACAAGCACAGATAAGCTATACCTACTAGTTGTCCAATCTACAAGTATATAAGTAGTAGTTATAAAAACATTTTTCAACAAGTTTCTGATTGATAGAGCACAGCAAATGAGGATGACACCTTTCAGGGAGGAGAATGTTGGGACGGTTGCAACAAAACAGATAGGCTTGTTGAGAAAAGGATAGAAATGGAAAGATAAGGAGAAAGATAGAAAAGATGAGCTCGTGCCTAGGGGCGTTACTAATCTTGGTCTTTTCTCAATCGACGATGCAAGCCTGAAGCCACGACGAGATCCACCTTGAACTGTCAGCATTGGACGAATGGGAAGCATTGATGTTATTTATATGGAATGCTGACAGTGAATGTGACTATACAATCCGTCATCGCAATTAAATGGGTTAGAGTGGCAGGCGGCAAAAGGCCTGCAAAAAGCCGGTAAGGCATGCTGTCTCTATTGCTAAACGGATAGAATTGGTGCACACTTACAGGTTTAACAGCACCAATCGGCGTGAACTGGCATTATTCTCTTCTTTACTTCTTCGTTTTTCATCATGTTCCTTGCAGGCGTCTGCCTGCCTCAATGTTCTTGGTGCATCTTTCATTTCGTTCAATGTGACCTATAAAACATAAGTGGATTACATCAAAATATCTATCATAGATTATTATCACATGATTTATTTGTAATGCATCAAACGAATAAATTTAATTATCTTATCAGATATGGTTGCGCTATCTGTATGATTATGTTTTATATAGATTTTTGAACGTGCGTAGTAAGTTCCCACTTTTGAAATGAGGCTAGTTGGCCGTTTGTGAGTTTGTATGTTAGACGATAACTTTCGAATGCTTTCATCAATCACCTTGAAATTGTCAATATTTTTTGAAAAATTATACAGATCGAGTTTGTCAGAAAGAATTACAATTGACGTTGCTCAGTATATTTTAAGTTAGGTACTCATCACATTAAAGCAGAAACTCAACGGCAGGCCACTCTATATTAACTTGCTCAGTAGAGCTCGAATATGAACCCCTTGTTTGAGGCGGTGGTACCTCCGGAACTAGCCAATTCAATTAGGCTACCAACATGCTATCGATTCGTGACATGGTCAGTCTGGTTGTTCAAGTTTTTTTTAGGTTCCTAGCAAATACCAAATTATCTGGCACGTTCTTGAGCTCCTTGACAGCAAGAAGAGGTGTGATCCTGCATATGTTGGAGGTGCAAGAATATGTTCTTATTTACGAGCAGCAAATTATGTTGGAGGAGATGTAAGTAGTCTAGTTATAGTGAGGTCCACGTTATAATGACAGTATTTGATCAACTTTGGTTTTGCTATCATTCGACAAAGCCGGTGGTACTATCCTTTTCTAGGTTCACAACGATGACAATTATGTTTTTGACAGTGTAGATATACAATTAATTAATGCAGAGAATCGGCATTGCTATTCTTCTATCTTTATCCACTGCCATTATAACGTGGACGACACTATAGGTAGGTTACTGACTAGCCTAACGGCCTCAATTATTATTATTATCAAATAGCCAGTGATACTACCTACTTTTTGAGTTTTTAGTATAGTAGAAAAGCTAGCCTAGTTCATTAGCATCTTGAGTTTAATCGAGTCTAGATTCCTACCTCTACAGCATCATAAATATTTTGGCCGAGCTCAGAATGCAGAGACAACCACTCCAGCTTGATAAATAGATGTATACATTATACCATACCTATTACATTCATCAGTCACTAGCAGACTCAGTAACTAGTGGGTTGCCAAATGTCGCTGAGCAAGTCGGGGGCACTAGTTCTTATTATGCGCTCATTTCACTATAGGGTCGCCAGGTTCTGGCGTCTAACCACCAGATTTTGGCGACCCAGCTAGTGTCTTTCTGGGGTCACCAGCCCGGCAGCAAATCCTGGTGTTACAACGGTGTCTCAGAGGGTTCTAATTTTGGCCGCAAATTTTTGCTCAATTGTCACTGGTGGCCAAGACTTTTTTTGAATTCAACACTATCTTTTGTACATAACGTAAAGGAACCACAGTAAATAGGTCCGATTTTTCCAGTCTGAACTACGGGAAGATACTTTCTAAAGTACCTTAATTTTAGTGGTACCCTACGGCCGTACCTAGTTTCTATTACAAGTTTATAGTAAATAACACATTAAATGGGCTGTAACATAAACCATGTAGCCTACTGTACCGGTATTAGAACATTACTACTTCAAGTTCAAAACACCTATTATTATCAAATTTCTTGCAAATTTTACTTACGATGACTATAGGCTATAAGAAAGAACGTAGCTTACTTCTGCAAAATAAACTACACTAACCGAACCGTAACTTATACCGGCTAATAAAATGCAAATAACCCATTCCCATCTACGGGCAAAAACTTGAATTATGTGTATTAGATTTGAACATATGGGAGTACAAATTAATGTGAATACTGAATCAATTTGAGCGAAAAGTACCTACATAATATTGAAAAGGTTTATTTCATAACCTACAAATGAATAGCATCACAAAACCTAAATAATTATTATCAAGTCCTAGACTACAAAAAAAACTTTGTTTAAAGTTGCAGTACTTACAAAGAGTATTCTACTATTATAGTAAAAAATTAACTTACCAGTTTAAATTCATCATAAAACCATGAACTGTTTGCCATGCCGGTTCTAAACTGTTTGATGTAGATGAACAAAAACAAGGAAAGAAGCTCCTCTCTTTTTCCTCTTCAACCTTTTTAAAACTACTGTTTGAAAAACAAATTGCCAAGCCAAAAATAACAGCCTACATCATCTTGCGGCAGAAGTTATATTAATATTATTTCGCGTTTTGCCAAATTAATATTGAGAGTATTAAATGAAAAGTTTGACAGCGTGCAGAACCTTGCGGCGAAAATTTCAACTATTTCAGTACCGTACCGGAATGAAACAAATGAATCAAACTTCAATTAAAACTGTCAGCATTTCTGATGAATCGCAAAGTAATCGGCATAAGTCAAGGTCTTTGTGAGGTACACGTTATAGTGACAGTGAAGAAAGATAGAAGACAGCGTTGCCGATTCTCTGCCTTGCCACTGCCTTCTATAGAAGATACCGTAGCCGATGTAATAGGCTATCAACTGTTTATTCTTCTTAAAAATAATCACATTTTATTCGCCAAGAAAATATATTTTTCAATTTTTTTTTTCTGAGGGTGATGCCTACATTAGCTCTTAGGCTTGTGCGTGGGTAATGAGTGAGTGAGAGGGATGATGATGAGAGATGGCTACTACTTTTTAGGTAGACGGAACTGACGGCTTATCGTCTCCTAAATTTAATAATAAATTTTCATAATTTTATTGAGATGAAATATTTTGTTAATTAATTATATCTTTACATTACCGTACTAAAAATCGTTAGGAAACGTTGCGGAGCTGAAAAAGGATATCATTCTGCTTTGTCGATAGGCAAGGAAAGCAACAACAATGCTAATCAAATAGGCTACTGCCACTATAGTCCAGGCAATGAATGCTCAAAAAGGGTACCTATAGAGGAAAAAGGTACCATTTTTTAGTTTCTCAGATATAACTCGAAAACTAGGCCATGTATTTTACGGACATAACTACTGTTATACCTATACAAAATATTGAAGCTTACAATTTCCTACAATATTTATCTCTTTTTATAACTTTTTCCATATATTTTCTACTTTTCGAGATATCCGCTCTTGAAGGTGTGAAATTTTTGAAAAGCACGTTTCCCTCCATTTTTTTCTATTTTTGCTCTTATAACTTTTCAAAAATCCAGGCTGATTATGAGCTTGTAGAGCATTGAATTTGATTCATAATTTCTCACTTTTAAGCATTTCCCTACAACTGTTGCAGCAGCTTTAGTGTTGAGTGTGAAATCTCCAGTTTTTCAACAGTAGACCAATTATTGACAAAGGAATTTGGAGGGAATGTTTTGAACACAATTTTTGACTTTGCAGCTTTGTCGAGACTGATTGGGAGGAGAACATATCAAAAGTCCCCATTTCTAAATCATTTTCTAGGGGATGAGGGTGGTTTGAAAGTTGCATTTTTCATTTTTTAGCTTCCACACTCCTATCTTGATAAAATGAAGCTTGATAAATTCTCTACACTTTTTGTTCAGTGGAATTTTATGATATTACCAACAGTTCCCACTATATTCGCTGTGTGTAATTGTTAAAATAACAGGTTTTTATCCAATTTTTTGCTCTTAAATACAAATACTTATCGTAGGTTTGTCGAGCATTAAAATATCTTTGAAATGATGTTTCATTTTACTATTCCAAGTTTTTGTTTCATTGTTATAGCAGCTTTAATGTAGGGGGTGAAATTTTCAATGATTCAACAATCATTTGACAATGAAATTTGAAGGGGGTGTCTGTTACACAATTTTTAACTTTGCAGTTTAATCTGGACTAGTTCCTGGACAAGTTTATTGATTCACATATAAGTTAATAATAATTAATAGTTTTCGGATTTCAAAATCAGTACAATAGTTAATGAGTGAGTTCTCCAGCCCGAGGGGCTCACTGGTGTTAATCCCTTATCAAAGGAAGGCGCACTTCACCTATTATTCTGATTTTAAAATAGACAAAAAATTGAGTTAGATGAGTTTTGTAAATTCAGTTCATTCAATTAAATGATTTACGGTGGCCCGGCCATGTTAGTGTATACCAGAGCAACAATACACTGACGTGAGTTCGAGAGATCCCAGATATCATTATCGATTATCTAAGTACAAATCACAGTAGTCATCATGCATGAAAATAGATGAAGTAGCCGTATAGGTAATTTATAATAATGGACAAAATTAGAGTATCTGTCTAAAAATTGCTGCGGATTTTTTATAGCTTGAGTAAGTTCAAGCTTAAGCCCGTATTACCATAGAGAAACAATAGCGTGAGTAGATATCCCATGGTATAGGGAGTTTATGTCGTAACTTTTACTGTTATTTCAAGCCGATTACTAACGATTACTGTCGATTTTCACTGTTTTGTTGGGGTGAGAGTGTACGAACGGCACAATATGAGAGACTACCAGTGTCACACAGCTTCATGGAAAAGAACTATGTGGACTATCGGCTTGAGATAACAGTAAAAGTTACGACATAAACTCCCTATACCATGGGATATCTACTTACGCTATTGTTTCTCTATGGTATTATTCACTGGGATTCCAGTGATTGAGACGCAAATATTCCGAGCGAGTCGCGGGGCGTTTGTTCTAAATTAGTTCATGACAGCACCATAGGGACACCAGATTCTAGTGGCCGAACACCAGGACCAGTTTTATTAGCCGGACCATCAGCAGTGTCTTCTTACTCGAGACGCCAGCTCGGACCAAGGATAGTATATAGCACTATATAGTCTATACACTTTAGACTATAGTAGACTATTAATAGACACTAATAGACTATAGACTATACTAATAGTCTATACACTATTCTTGAGCTCGGACACCATTGGTGTCTTACTACTGGTGTCCAATTTAATAAGGGTCTTACACCTTATCTATAATATTCCCCAGGAAAAACGTCACCAGAATAAAAAGCAATCATGACAGAAAGTTTTTTAATTCTTTGATATACATGCTTTAAATTAATTAACTATGTTCAGAATAAAATTACAAATTAAAACAGAATCCATTGATAAGACTTTTTGATGAGGGCAACAATATTATCAATATTTCAACAATACAGTAAAAGCAAAATTCTAAAATATTAGAATTTTTTACAATTAGCAATGATGTTATTAAAGAATCAGAATTGATAACATTGAAGTGCTCATCGGCTCAAAAATATATTAAATTCTTATTTATATTAAAACTAAAACATAAACGGTGATGGGGCAGATTAATCTGTGAAAACACAGATTTGGTTTCGAAATAGAGCGAAAATAATAATAAATTAATGTCAAGATACTTCAGCGTTGAATATTTTCCTAAATTTGTGAGTGCCTGCATATCATGCACACTTCACTTCTACTTCTATAATACGATTTCTGTAAATTTATTTTCTAGAATATTATTTACAAAATTTCTTAAACTCAATACAAACGAACGGTAGGCACAAGTCCACTTTCAGAACCGGAGGTGCGGCTTGAATTTCATTAAATGCCTGAAAAATAAAAGTTTTTATTTATTTATTGGCACTAAGTTAACAAAACAATATTCTACTTATAAGTTTCAAATAATGGTAATGTTGTGAATATTGTTGGCTTGTATTGTCTTACAAACACTCACTTCTAGAGTCTTCAAGACGTAATCCTAAAAATACAATGTAGGAAGAAAAGCTGAATTCCACATTTATTTATGTTACTAATGGCACTGATGTAATAACATTGGTAGACAAAATACTGAGGCAATCCATGTGGTTTTTTTTTTTCAAAATTAGGTGATGACACAGCCCAAAATTGTGCGGTAAGTTTTTTTGTCAGCTGTTGTTTTAGGAGTACGTTTGAGTTTCTTTTCGCGTTTTAAAATTTTCAATTATTAATACAGTATTTTCAGTTATTAGTGATGATTTGGTGAAGTATTATTATTTAATTTGGTTTTCAACTTTCCTAAATTCTAAATTCCTAGTTTATAAATATTTTGGACTTTTTTTTCTTTTTTTTTCGTATGGCAGTATACACAACACATTTATGATCACAAAATTCGAAAAAAAGAAAACAATAGAAAATTCATATATAAAACGAATGAAAATATCTCAGTCACTTTTGACCTGGAAATTAGAGGCATGCTTCCAGGGTATTTAAGTAGGCTATTGATGCTGGTTTAGCCACCAGGAAATCTTCATGTGCACCGTGTATGCTGATCTGGGACACTCCTCCACTATGTGTCTCACAGTCTGGACTGCTCCACACTCACAGAAAGGGGAGTCAGCCTTCCCCACTTATGCATCAGATAGGCACATCTACCATGATGAGTTCGTACCCTATTCAATGCGACCATGTTTTACGAGGCAAATCGAAGCCTGGTGCCTTTGGCCACAAATGGGATGTCAATGTTCTGCTTTGCTGACCACGCTTGTTGCCAGGCCTCAGTTAAACGGAAACCTGACTCTAAGGCTGTAATTGCCGTCCTAACCGTGGCTTACGAGATTGCAGACGGCTCTGATTGGCATCTGTATATCCTCATGTATTGGCAGGCTTCGATTTTCCTGTATCTTCTTGTACTCTCTAGTGAGGCATTCATGCGTCGAAGATTTGGGGGTGGGACTCAAAATTGGACAAAAAACGTGTAGTGTAAACATAACTTATTTTTGGACATTTCTATCTAAACTTGCAAAAGGAAATTATAATTATTACTTATCTTAATTTGAATGCATATCACTGATATTCAGAATCCAAAAAAACGAGTCAATGATAATTTATAATTTTAATTACTAAGATAAAAATAAAGTTGGAACTACGTTATTCAGTAATGCTTGAAGCTTGAAGATCAAGGTTTAAGGAAGAACTTGACCATCATATAGCAACTAAAATGACACCACTATAAAATGTAATATACTCAATATATTCTTATTCATTAAATATGTTTTTATTACATGACCTCACTTATTTCGAGCTGATCAAGTTTATGAACAAATTTCAGATGAAAATAGTGGATTGAATGTAACTATTCAAAATCGTCACAAGTATGAAACTTATTTAATCTAAGTGGTTGTAACAAGTCTTTTCATTCAATATAGATACCTAAAATATCTAATTCACTACAACGCAGAAAGAAAACCGTCAACGATGAAAAAGTGAACCTCTCATACCATTTCTGAGATACTCGAGAGAAAAGGCAATGCTTGAACATCGAAGTTTTAAGAAACAACTTAACCATCATAAGGAACTAAAATAACACTTATTATCCTATAAAATGTAATGTACCGGTATTTAATAAATTCTTATTATTTAAGGATGTTTTTCTTACATGACCAAACATTTTTCTATTCCATACATTCAAAACAATAATTTAAAACTTATTTTATGTACTTTTAGGCTCAACTCACACTTACGCGACCCAGGTCGAGAAGAGACTCGACTCTAGTCGAGAGCATGTGTTTCCAAATGGTGATACTCAGACCAGTCGATTCTAGTCTCCGCGACGTCACCATTTGAAAACACATGCTCTCGACTAGAGTCGAGTCTCTTCTCGACCTGAGTTGCGTACGTGTGAGTTGGGCCTTATATCTAAGTCGAATTTAAAGAGATAATTCATGCCAGTATTTAATAATTCAAAGCAAGGTTGTTGGACAGTTGAATATCGCAAATGAATACGGTAATAACTTGAATCGATAATATTATAGTTTTTAGATAGACACTGTGATTGTTTGACTTACTTATCCAATTTCTCCCAGAATACCATGAGCGCAGCTCGGTCGAGATGCCGCCTGGTTCTGGACAGCTGGATGACTGTGACCGCCCACCTCTCCACGTTGCCATCAATCGGCATCTCGTCGTACTTCAAATGGAATGCACAGACTGCAAAAACCAACATAATTCAATTAATTTTAATTGCTTATAACATTATACAGTAGTACTAGGGTGAATTATACCTAGTTGGGGTGAATAGTTCAAATAATGTAGTGATATTCCGGTTGTAAGTATAAAATGGCATGACTTTTCGACTTGCTATGTCAATCTGTGAACTATTACTTGTTAACTCTAAAGCTGCGTTTCAACAAAGTTATTAACAAAATGTTAATGACTTAATCCTTATAGATTCTATTAGATTGAACATGACTTATCATAAACATGATGATCATATGTGTTTGTCAAGTTCTGTTCAATCTAAATGAATCTATAAGGATTAAGTTATTAACTTTGTTAATAGCTTTGGTGTAAACGCGGCTTTAGGGCCGGTTTCCGAGCTCGGGATTTAGGTAAGTTCTAGACTCTTATCAGCTGGAGTCAGAAAATTGGCTTTCCAAAACGGGGCGTAGTCGCAGTAAATAGTTGCAGCAAAATAAATCTTTATTTTCTTATTTCTATAATTTATTGGAAACCTTTTTCCTTGACAAAATGAAACATTCCTAAATAATTTAAAATATCTGAAACTTTACATTATTTTCTCTTCATTTTTTTGTGTTCAATTTTCTAGTTTTTCGAAATTTAATTTAAACGTGACTTTGAATATGACTACGACTACGCCCCGTTTCGGAAACCCAATTTTCTGACTCTAGCTGTGAGAATCTACTCCAGTTTTCATTAAAGTCTACACTAGAACTTGGCTGAGTCCCGATCTCGGATCCGGTCCTTAATATTCTATAGGCATAATTTTGTCTCAGTCCCACACACACGCACTCGCTCACTCACTTTATCGACAGACGACGAAATCTCAGCTGTTTTTCCAAGGATGAATTATCCTTTTAATGTTCAGAGAGTTTTCCCAGGGATGAGACCTAATGCAATCGAATTTTATATCATAAACCCACTATGTTCCAAATTTCGTGAGAATCGTTAGAGCCGTTTTTCAGATCCAATGACATACAGACATAAAACATAAATAGAAATTGCTCGTTTAATAGTATAGGATTCTATTCGTCTTATTTGAATTAACTCTTGAACATAACATCAAATAATGTCTTGCACTGACATAAGCACAATGCTGCAATTTACGGTATGAGTATAGTATGTATTTGAACTGACTCTTGGCGAATATCTCGACCGGGTTGCCGTCCCAGGGCCAGCCCTTGAACTGCCAGGCGGGACCCATGACAAAAACGGCGACCACCCGCTCCCAGTCGGCATTGGTCAGCTTCTGAGGGGTGTCGATCACGCGGTAGGGCACCGTCAGCCCCCCCTCCTTGCGTCTCTGCAGGAGCACCTCGTTGTCACGTTTCATGCCCGAACTTTTCTTCTCTTCCGTGCTCACGTACCTAAGCAGTAAACACAACATCAAACACTCATACAAATATAAACAACTAATTGATAATAGCATCATTGACCGAAAATTGAAAAAACGAACGAAGGTAATAGTCAACCAAATTAAAAAAAATATTAAAATACATCATAAATGAATAATACCCTTCTTATCGCATCCTCACACATCTTTTACAACAATTAAATTTAATCAAAAATACAATAATTTCTATTAAAAAATTGTATTTTGATTGTATTGTTTTTCTTTTTATTGTGTGCTTGTGTTGAGTAAAGTTATTGATTGATTTGCTTCAATAAACAAACTTTTTGTGCAATACTTGCTGGGATAGTGAATCTATTTGATTTGTTCAAGCAGTGTTTCAATCCTTGAACAGCCATATTTATTAACTTTTCATTCATTTCAATTCCTTAATAGAAATCTATTGAGCAAAACCCAGTTGAAGGATTGAAAAGCTTTAAAATTGACAAGTTGTCTGAATGAAACAAATTTGAATAATCACTTACTTATTTCTCTATTTTAATTACAGATTCACTTATACATTGAGAAACCAGTTTCGGTTCACACCAAACTCTATATTGTTATTCACTTGAAACTGGTTGAATGTTTGCATTGATTCAATGGGAAGCATCATTATGAGGAATGCTGGCAGATTCAAGTGAATCTCACGACGTTAAGTCAGTCAATTCTTTCCTTCACTTAGTTGATTAAAGTCAATCTTACATTACGATTATCAATCTCTGGTAAACGTGAAACATACAAGCGTGGTAATGTAGTAACAATAGAAACTAGTTTCTTACTCTTTCAACTATTTCAAGTAAACACACGCGTGATAAAGTAGTAACAATCAAAGCTAGTTTCTCACTGTTTCGACTATTTGAAGACGCTTAATTCAGTACACAGTCATAACCAACAGATACGCAAGTATTGGGCATTGGTGTTCTTACCTTAGATCTTGAAGGACGTCTTTGACATTGTACATAGTTATAAGGGAAGAATTAGCTGCTGGTATTATAATAATTGGTGTCCGTGAAACACGTTTGCTTGGTGTGTTCATCATTAGCCTCGCCTGTAAACACAATGAAATTGAAATTGAAATTTATTCATAACACTGACAATTTACAAACAAAAGTAAATGAACTTAACAAATCAGTACAATAATTTTGAAAAAATAAAAAAACTAAATACATAATATAATATTATCTTCTATTCCTTTTTATATAAATGAAAATAATTAAAAACTAACAAAAACATTATGTAGCGTCAGAGTTATGATTAAGGTACTTCGTAAGCTATTAGCTGAGTTGAAGTTACCTACTCTGAAAATTAAACTATTTGACCTTTGCAAGAGACAGAAGCCTCGAAAAAAAATTAACAGAAAATCTTTGTCTATTCACAGAAAATGAATTGAAAAGGAGTGAACATTACAGAAGTTATTTATAGAAACCAAAAGGTATAATACAATCCTAGGAAAATAAATTAAGAAGAATTTGAGGACATATACATTTTTATATCAATATATGAACTAAAGTCATAATATATCAATGAAAAAAATAGATAAATAAAAATCCTGAGACAGAAAAATCGTTAGAAGCCTAGGAAGCAATAGTAGAAATTCCCAAAAGAATGTAAAAAAAATAATTCATGTGAAAAAGAACTCCTCAATCTCATCAAAATCAAAATTGAATAAAAAGTGCTTCAATTTCTTCAAAAATGTTATCAGTGAGCCTGTGGATGTAATATGTAGAGGTAACTTATTAAAGGAATTTGGAGCACTGTAATCGTAAAACCGTTTAAAGGCTTCACATGAAGGGTTTGCAAGAACAACCAAATTTCTGTCTCTCAATCTGTTTGAGAAAACTAAGGCATTCCCTGTAATCTGACCACTTCTTAAAAAGAATATTCTCAAGACCCTGAAAATATATAAATGCCTTAAAGGCAATATATCCAAGGCCTGGAAGTAGGGAAATGAATGAGCTCTCCTATGTAATGATGTCATCATTCTAATCAATCTTTTTTGTGCAATAAGTATAGAGTTTAAATTAGTTTTATATGCACCCCCCCAACAACTTAACCATCATAAGGAACTAAAATAACACTTATTATCCTATAAAATGTAATGTACTGGTATTTAATAAATTCTTATTATTTAAGGATGTTTTTCTTACATGACCAAACATTTTTCTATTCCATACATTCAAAACAATAATTTAAAACTTATTTTATGTACTTTTAGGCTCAACTCACACTTACGCGACCCAGGTCGAGAAGAGACTCGACTCTAGTCGAGAGCATGTGTTTCCAAATGGTGATACTCAGACCAGTCGATTCTAGTCTCCGCGACGTCACCATTTGAAAACACATGCTCTCGACTAGAGTCGAGTCTCTTCTCGACCTGAGTTGCGTACGTGTGAGTTGGGCCTTATATCTAAGTCGAATTTAAAGAGATAATTCATGCCAGTATTTAATAATTCAAAGCAAGGTGGTTGGACAGTTGAATATCGCAAATGAATACGGTAATAACTTGAATCGATAATATTATAGTTTTTAGATAGACACTGTGATTGTTTGACTTACTTATCCAATTTCTCCCAGAATACCATGAGCGCAGCTCGGTCGAGATGCCGCCTGGTTCTGGACAGCTGGATGACTGTGACCGCCCACCTCTCCACGTTGCCATCAATCGGCATCTCGTCGTACTTCAAATGGAATGCACAGACTGCAAAAACCAACATAATTCAATTAATTTTAATTGCTTATAACATTATACAGTAGTACTAGGGTGAATTATACCTAGTTGGGGTGAATAGTTCAAAGAATGTAGTGATATTCCGGTTGTAAGTATAAAATGGCATGACTTTTCGACTTGATATGTCAATCTGTGAACTCTTACTTGTTAACTCTAAAGCTGCGTTTCAACAAAGTTATTAACAAAATGTTAATGACTTAATCCTTATAGATTCTATTAGATTGAACATGACTTATCATAAACATGATGATCTTATGTGTTTGTCAAGTTCTGTTCAATCTAAATGAACCTATAATGATTAAGTTATTAACTTTGTTAATAACTTTGGTGTAAACGCGGCTTTAGGGCCGGTTTCCGAGCTCGGGATTTAGGTAAGTTCTAGACTCTTATCAGCTGGAGTCATAAAATTGGCTTTCCAAAACAGGGCGTAGTCGCAGTAAATAGTTGCAGCAAAATAAATATTTATTTTCTTATTTCTATAATTTATTGCAAACCTTTTTCCTTGACAAAATGAAACATTCCTAAATAATTTAAAATGTCTGAAACTTTACATTATTTTCTCTTCATTTTTTTGTGTTCAATTTTCTAGTTTTTCGAAATTTAATTTAAACGTGACTTTGAATATGACTACGACTACGCCCCGTTTCGGAAACCCAATTTTCTGACTCTAGCTGTGAGAGTCTACTCCAGTTTTCATTAAAGTCTACACTAGAACTTGGCTGAGTCCCGATCTCGGATCCGGTCCTTAATATTCTATAGGCATAATTTTGTCTCAGTCCCACACACACGCACTCGCTCACTCACTTTATCGACAGACGACGAAATCTCAGCTGTTTTTCCAAGGATGAATCATCCTTTTAATGTTCAGAGAGTTTTCCCAGGGATGAGACCTAATGCAATCGAATTTTATATCATAAACCCACTATGTTCCAAATTTCGTGAGAATCGTTAGAGCCGTTTTTCAGATCCAATGACATGCAGACATAAAACATAAATAGAAATTGCTCGTTTAATAGTATAGGCACAGAATTACTATAGGAGTATTATAGGAGAATTATTATAGGAGTTTTCTCTGGTATAGGATTCTATTCGTCTTATTTGAATTAACTCTTGAACATAACATCAAATAATGTCTTGCACTGACATAAGCACAATGCTGCAATTTACGGTATGAGTATAGTATGTATTTCAACTGACTCTTGGCGAATATCTCGACCGGGTTGCCGTCCCAGGGCCAGCCCTTGAACTGCCAGGCGGGACCCATGACAAAAACGGCGACCACCCGCTCCCAGTCGGCATTGGTCAGCTTCTGAGGGGTGTCGATCACGCGGTAGGGCACCGTCAGCCCCCCCTCCTTGCGTCTCTGCAGGAGCACCTCGTTGTCACGTTTCATGCCCGAACTTTTCTTCTCTTCCGTGCTCACGTACCTAAGCAGTAAACACAACATCAAACACTCATACAAATATAAACAACTAATTGATAATAGCATCATTGACCGAAAATTGAAAAAAACGAACGAAGGTAATAGTCAAAAAAATTAAAAAAATATTAAAATACATCATAAATTAATAATACCCTTCTTATCGCATCCTCATACATCTTTTACAACAATTAAATTTAATCAAAAATACAATAATTTTTATTAAAAAATTGTATTTTGATTGTATTGCTTTTCTTTTTATTGTGTGCTTGTGTTGAGTAAAGTTATTGATTGATTTGCTTCAATAAACAAACTTTTTGTGCAATACTTGCTGGGATAGTGTATGTATTTGATTTGTTCAAGCAGTGTTTCAATCCTTGAACAGCCATATTTATTAACTTTTCATTCATTTCAATTCCTTAATAGAAATCTATTGAGCAAAACCCAGTTGAAGGATTGAAAAGCTTTAAAATTGACAAGTTGTCTGAATGAAACAAATTTGACTAATCACTTACTTATTTCTCTATTTTAATTACAGATTCACTTATACATTGAGAAACCAGTTTCGGTTCACACCAAACTCTATATTGTTATTCACTTGAAACTGGTTGAATGGTTGCATTGATTCAATGGGAAGCATCATTATGAGGCATGCTGGCAGATTCAAGTGAATCTCACGACGTTAAGTCAGTCAATTCTTTCCTTCACTTAGTTGATTAAAGTCAATCTTACATTACGATTAACAGTCTCTAGTAAACGTGAAACATACAAGTGTGGTAATGTAGTAACAATAGAAACTAGTTTCTTACTCTTTCAACTATTTCAAGTAAACACACGCGTGATAAAGTAGTAACAATCAAAGCTAGTTTCTCACTCTTTCGACAACTTGAAGATGTTTAATTCAGTAAAGATGAATAAATTTGTTTTTGATGAATAAATTCTATTTGATCTGATAGATACCTAACATAGTCATTACCAACAGATACGCAAGTATTGGGCATTGGTGTTCTTACCTTAGATCTTGTAGGACGTCTTTGACATTGTACATAGTTATAAGGGAAGAATTAGCTGCTGGTATTATAATAATTGGTGTCCGTGAAACACGTTTGCTTGGTGTGTTCATCATTAGCCTCGCCTGTAAACACAATGAGAATATAGTTATTTAATTACGAGTTCCACAAAAACAAAGTAGTTAATATCTGCGATATTACACCAGGTTGTAGAATTTTGTATAGTCAAATGTGTAGTCGGTTCCTTGTAAAATGGTCATTTTTCGCAAGGCTCTTTTTCATGCATACCTTTTCATTACCAATGTCGGTGAATAAAAGCACTAAATACATGTTTTTTTAGATTGTTCGAACCACAAAATATCATTTGTTGAGTGAGCTAATTTTCAAAAATTGTCATGAATATTCAGATTTAGAAAAGGCATTGACAATAAAGATATACGCTTCAGCCGGGCGGGTTCTATTTTTATGTATGACTGTACTTTATACATATATATAAGTGGAGAAAGGAGACACAGTCTCCGAAACTTCCCCCATTTCTAATGAAAGTTTTTAAGTGTTTTCAATCTATTTATATCGTGTCTCCTGTTTTAATTTATTAGCCCACGTCTCGATTAGACCAGGTATCGTTTAGATGCCCTGGTATAATCGAACTACTGTTTCATCGATTGCATCGATTAACCCAGTAGTTCGATTATACTACCTGGTTATACTACCTAGGTCCTGGTCTAATCGGGAAATTCCGACCTGGGGTAATCGAACACTGGACTGACTAATCGAGCACCTGGGATAATCGAACAACTGGGCTAATCGAAATACACCCTCTCAAAACATATTCAGATTCTAGTATATTTGTTCATTCTTTGAATATGCAGTGAATAATAACAATTACTACTACATTTAATCACTCAATTAGAAAAATACTAATTTTAAAATCAATAAACACATCATTGAAATTTAAAGACTTGTGGCTGAAGAAGCAAGGAGCAATGAATGAATTATTACCTGTGCGGTTGGAATGGGTGTTTGTGAGATGGGATGCGGCTGGGAGGAGGGGGTGGTGGGCTTCTTGGGTTGGTTGCCCTCAGTCACCGACTTCAGCGTCATGCCGTGATACGTTCCCATCGTGTCGATCTTGAAGCCTTCAGTCTCTGCACAACCGACAATAACACACGGTTACATTCGATGCACTATTTTTCAACTGTCAAAGATACCATACTAAATACCGTATTAATACCTAAAATACCGTAATCATCATCACCAGACTCTGGATACTTCAGTGTCTCAATAAATGATAACACTCAACGGTTAGATTCTACTGAAAATACAGATTCTACAGTGGAACGCCAACATAACTATGCGTATCGATATACGGTGTTCATGCATGGTTCAAGAATCTACAAAATATATACATTGACACAAGGGATTCGTTTAACCAGGTTTTGTTGAATCGAGGATTTATTGTATTGTTGGAATAGTACAAGAAGTATTCTTAGGTTTTCTCTCCTGGTCAGTGCTTGCTTATAAAATAATAAATACCGGTACGTAAAATGATCATTACCAAACTCAGCACAACAATGAGTTCTAAGACTCAATTCAGTTCAATCAGTGAGGAAGTCTACTGCAAGTACATTATGAAATACATTAGGATGTGGTCACATTTAATATGTGCTAGTGCAAGCTTGATTATGCAGGACCAAGCGTGCAGATGAGAAACAAAATCTGGGAAGAGCAATAGGAGCACTCACACTGCTCGCTTGCACTTGCTATAGTTGTGTTCAGTATGAGCAGCTACATGCAAGTCACAACGTGTTTCAATAGCATTTTTTCAAATTTTGTTTTTCGGTGCATGACTCTCGACGTACTACACTTGCACATAGGTTATAGGCATTCAATGTGATTACACCCTTATTGTGAAAAATTTTGATAAATTTGCACTGCATACTTTTATAATAAAGTATGGTAAAATAAAGCGATGTAACAATGAAGCCTGATTGAATGCATTATTAGCGTACCTTCTTTCTGTCGAATGAATCGCTCCTGATCGTATCTGTTGTAGACGGCCGGCTGAGCTGGCATGGGTTTGATGGGCGTGGCTCTGGGCGTGATGATGGGCGTGGGCTGCGGCGGTCTGTGCCGGCCTTCCTCCCGAGCTTTGATCGACTGCAGTATCGCGAATATGTTCTTCGCAAATATCTACACAAAGTCACAAGTGAATTAGTCATTTCACGTAAGCATATTAACAAATTAACTTTTATAATCACAAATTTTATTAGAATAATACTGGAAAGTTGCCATGTGAATAAATAAATAAATAAAAGAATTGTTAACGATAGTTGAACAACTGTTCAACTATTTATTCCAACTTATTTAACTTATTTATTCCACTTCACAATATTTACAATTATAAGCAATAAGATAACAAAATGTGCACATTAAGGGAAAGGTATATAAAGCTGCAGTGCGTCCAGCAATGCTGTATGGAGCCGAGTGCTGGCCGCTCAAGAAACAGCAGGAAGATAAACTCCATGTTGCAGAAATGAGAATGTTGAGATGGGCAGGAGGAGTTAGTAGGCTGGACCACATCAAAAACATTCATGTCCGGGGCAGTCTCAAAGTGACACCAATTTCTGAAAAAATAATTGAGGGGAGACTGCGCTGGTACGGTCATGTTAACAGACGCCCGCCTAACCACATGACGAGAAAAGTGCTCGAGATGGAGCCGCAGCTAAGGGGCAGAGGCAGACCCCGCCTCACGTGGATTTCTCTAGTCCATAAGAATATGGAGAAATTGGACCTGGTAAATAAGACGACCCAAGATCGCAGGATCTGGCGATTGCGTGTTAGGAGAGCCGACCCCAAATAATGGGAAGAGGGCAAGGAAGAAGAGAGAAGCAATAAGATAACAGAAACGATATCATAGAAAGTATCATATTGTGTAATTTCCTACTTTACCAGCACTCTTTAGTATGTAGTAAGTATCTTTGATAGCACATTTCTTTCAAGTTGATACTCTAGGAAAACACACTAACCAATTCAATTAAATCATAAATAACCATGTGATTTCAAAGATGAGCCCAGTACAGAATATAAATATTTGGTTTACTTTGGAGAAGGAAAATTGGGCTTTGCAGCGAGGCAGAACATGCGAAAGGATCTCTCTGCCAAAAAAATCCCATGAGCATTCATACCTTGTGATGATCTAATGCATTGATAAATAGGAAAGGAGATGCCAAGAACGGGTAGGCCTTCCAGCACGTGCACCCTGCAATATTTTCATTGATCTATTTATGAATCGAAAAGATCTAAATAAATGTGTGTAAACCTATTAATGGCCTCCTCTACTATAGTGAGGTCCACGTTATAATGGCAGTGCTTGATTAGCAATGGTATAGATATCCTTGTCTATCATTTAACAAAACGGATAGTGCTATATCTTTCTCGCTTTGCTCTGTTGCCAAATCGTCTTTTAACAATGAAGAATTTATAATTAACAAAATATTTAATCTTGATTATGAAAATTCATTATGAAATTATTGAAAAATATAATTGATTAATTTAAACGTGAATGAACCGTTAATATTACATGAATAAACCTGTATCAGCTACCGTTTAGACAAATATTTTAACTTGCTTCCCCGAAATTTAAAGTCCATAGAGGAGTTGACGATTTTTAGAGCTAAGCTGGAGAAAATATCTGATAGGATTGTCCTTATATTCATTTGAAGAATTTTACATATTTGATTATGATGAATTTCTAATTGACTGTTTTTGTGTGTTTTATTATTTTATTATGTATGACTTTATTCAATGTATCTGTACATTTTTTGTTGAATAAAAATATTTGAATTGTATTGAAAGGCATTGTGAAGACAGAGGATCGGCAACGTTGTTCTCCTATTTTTCTCCACTGTCAATTACAACGTGGCGTGGACCTCACTATAGCACCATTATAATATTTTTACTGATATATTTTCAAATTGAAATTGATGTCTCGTACTTTGCCAGCACTCTGCAGTATAGTGGTTCGTGTGCGCCACTGTCGTTCCCTAGATATGATGTCCTTGGTGACGTCGACATCAAAGTCGAGCATCTGTCGCTGGTCGGGCCCGGCTATGATGTCATCGCTCCTGATTGTCGTTCGCTTCTTCGCTAGACGCTTCGCCTTAATCGCAGCTATCTTCTCCACCGACATCGCTTCCGACAGAGATCTGGCAAAAGAGCACAAGTGATTTTCTTGTTTTGTTGAGATGAAACGTTGATGTTTTAAATAACTTATATGATTTTTAGAGTAGAGTTGAATAATTTGTGTTTTAAATTGATTTTAATAAAAGTGATGTTTTTTAAATTCGGGTTATAAATTCAAAAAGATTCAACTAAAGATTAACAGAAAATTGAATAGAACACTACATCGGTCAGTAACTTCAGTTATTCATTGCATACTAAATTAAGTTGCCCAACAAATCTACAAATTTACATGTATAGAAGTTGAATAAAACTTAATACCAATGATATAATACGAAAAAACATTAAAAAAGAGTCATGTATTGAGTTATTCGACTAAATACTTTGAGAATATATTATCAATAGACGTTGAAATTGAGTCAAACTGAAACAACCAATGATTCTGTATTTCTTGAAAAATCAAGTCCGAGAATATTGAATTCACAAGAAAAAAATCAGAAACATTGTCTCATCATCCTCAAGTTAATATTTACAAAATTCATCATGGGCATCTGGGATAATGGGCATAACGAGCATCTGGATTTGTACTGGCATCAATCACACCAGAAAAAAAAATAATAGACATGCATAGCTTTACTTTATAAGATAAGAAGAGCAATATGATTGATAAGACCATAAATAACAATAAACCAACAGATAGTGACTAGATAGGTTTTTGGAGTACTTTATCCATCATTGCATTCATACAATATAGTGTCATGATAAAATCAAAGAATAATTTAAAATAATAAATTGAGATATTCTTTGAATGAGTACGGGCTCATTGCAATTTAATGTCTTTTCAACTCGTTTTTGAAATCCGCACCCTCCTTCTCTTACTCTACTTATTCTATCAATTTGATATGTTAAGAAATGTGACTTGTTTTCTAATATTTATTTATAGTAAGTCTACTCGTCTATTGTATAATTAATTGTATTTTATCATTATTATTATGTGATTGAGTTTCACCACACATTTGAAAATAAATCATCCAATATTGAGTTTTTTAATGATGATGATAAATTTAGGCTATATGAATATACGAAATAATTACCCAATATTATGTCTATATCTTAGTTGAGGATAATATTTATGAAAAACTGAATAATATTCTGATAGAAGTCTAGAAGTAGAAGAGATTTCAGAAAGATTCAAAAGACATGCTTAATTTTACTGAATTAGATAAGTAGAGCAACAGAATTGATAAGACCAGGAATAACAACAAGACACTGACAGATAGTGAAAAGATAAGATTCTGAAGCACTTATTTTATCAATTTCATATAATGAAGAAATGCCAATTATTGTTTAACATTAATATAATACTATTTATCATTATCAACCTATAATGCAAGTTTTGTCAAACATCTTGAAATAATATTCATTCGATTGTAGAGTAAATTAAAATGATTATGATAAAAATAGATGAACAATTATTAATTACCTTGTAGTCTGTTATCTTTAAAAATATTACTAACTTTAAATTACAACAACCATTATTTTTGATCAGTAATTAGTAGTAATCTCAAGTACTTAATCTCTTCTAAACTTCTATCATATTATATCAAATTTTCATCGTCATAATTTATTCTTCAATTGAATTCATTTATTTTTATTAAAGTTGAACTTACGTTTATTGTTTAAATTTGAACAAATTATGTTGATATAATACGTAAACAATTAAGTTACACAATATTTGTAAGATAAGTCTAGTTTAGGGACATAACTATGTATTTTTATGTTATGTGCCTTAGTTTAGTGCATTAGTATATTTCTTTCTTTTGTAAAGCTTTCTTATATTTTGATTTTTTGGCAAATGCATAAAGTCATTCAAATTCATTGTATTGGGTCCATAAAAATCAACGGACTTCATTGATAAATTATTCTTGCTTTATGCATGTTATGTGAAACTTGTTGGGTTCCAATTGGGTTCTTGTTGGGTAGTAATTGTATTGTATTATGGCAAATAAAGAATTTGAATTTTAATGTCTGTTGTGTTTGGTAGAAGATAGTAATATAAGATTACACTTTGAAGAGCCATATACTGCAGGAGCGCTACTTCCTTGTTGCAGTTTCATATGACAAATAAGAAAAGTAAAGTAAAGCACATAGTATGAACGTAATACAGTACGTAGTACGTAGGGTATTGGTATGCTGCACATTCACTGTAATAATACATTTCCGTATAATACTAATATAATCGATAATAATAACAATAATAGTATTCAGTAATAGTAATAATGGTGTTATTAAAGTAATGGGGATAATTCCCACTATTATTTATTGTTATATTTAATTGATTTGAATATTTGTAGTGTTGTTATACCCTGTGTATGTATTATATTCTATGATCGGTTGTATTATCCTATGGAAATAAAGTAAAATAAAATTCAATTCAATTCAATTGAGTAGTACCTTGTTGAGTGAAGTTAGCAGGTAGCGTGATGTCTTACTTGATATTGTCGACAGTGACAGAGGCCTCCTTGGGCGCATCGAGTCGCGCGGCCAGCTGCTGCTTGACGCGCTGCACATGAGTGTCCTCGAGACGCGGCTTCTTGGCGAGCGACTCGACGGCGTCGTCCGGCGCCCGCTTCACCTGGGTGGGGATCTCGAGCGGCGCACTCTTGTCGATGCTAGCCGACGCCGCAGTCTCACCGTTCAGGTAGGCCAGCAGGTCCTTCCTGTCCGGACGGCGCACCACCGGAATGTTCTCCGCCTGCGAACCGCACCAAAGGCAACCATCACATCGGCAACCCGAGCTCTGATCACACCAACGCGACTCGAGACTCAGTCTCTCAGCGACGCTGCATGCATTTTCACTCTGACTAAACGACTCCAGTATCAGCGATACTGTGACTATATCGAGGTCCACGTTATAATGTCAGTATTGGATTTAAATTTGTGTTGCTATCCTTGTCTATCATTCGACAAAGCAGATAGCTCTATCATTTTCTAGCTCCGCAACGTGGCCAGATTGTTTTTAAACAATTAGAATTTTTTTGTATCTTAATCATGAAAATGTATTATTTAATTATTGAACACATATTTTCTGGGCAATTAAAATATAATTTATTATTCTATTATTCTGAACAAGAATGATCAGATAGGCCTATACCAGTATCAGCTATCCTCTATAGGCATTGGCAAAGCAGAGAATCGGCAACGCTGTTCTGCTATCTTTCTTCACTGCCATTATAATGTCAAACTCACTATAGAAGACTTAGGGCAAACCACACAAAGCATTTTTCAGACAAGTCGGTAGGACAGGAAGCTCTCAGATTGGCTGGGTTTTAGGGAATCAGCCGATCGGAGAGATTCCTGCCCTGCTGACTCGTCTGAAAAACGCTTCGTGTGGCTTGGCCATTAGTTGCTCGGCAACCCGACATGCTGATCGCCAAGTTTGGTTATCGAGTAGGGCCTATCTTAAAAAAAAATTAGCTTGGGATTTAAGGTGGAGTAGTGTTAACATAAAAGAGCATACGTTTAATTATTAAGTTTGTCAGGAAAACACTAAAATTTCCCATTATTATCTTAGAAGTTACAAGAGATTTTTTGATGTTTGAAAGGATCTTGAATATGTTTTTCCATTACCGTATTAAGACTTTCAATATTTTTGTGTGAGTGAAAATTTGTTAGGCCTACCATACTCGTTACATTATTGACCAAATGTAAGAGTATGAAAACTTGATACGAAATTTCAATCTATTGCAGACTATTGGTTATTTACTCTATTGATATATACACTGATTGATTTTTTTTTTCAATTTCAATACGAAACCGCTTACCCAAAAAGGTGTAGGACTATTGAATTCAACTAATATATTTGATTTCCAATAAAATGAAAAATTTCGCACATTCATAATACTGGAATGGTTCAATTTAACTAAACTCAAGACTCAATGTAGGACTATCATCATAGTCAGTTGTGAGTCTAATTAAAACTAGGCCTATAGTTGAGTCAAGATATAGTCACACTAGCGCGACTCCTTACACTAGTATCTCATAACTTACGACTTGAGTCGCTTGTCTTGCTCATTGTCATTAACCTACTCCAGTTGCCAGTAGTCATTTGAATCTGTAATCATCGGCTTATTTATATCAAGCTATTTGGTGATCTCCAAGTTGATGATTGAATAATGTAAAATGGTACCGTACCAGTCTCTACCTAGTGTGCCAATAATATTAATTCTCTTGCCAAATAATTTGAACAAAAAAATATAGGTGTTCCAATTAATATCCACAGCTACAATAAAACTATATGAAAAATAAAACTTGCAATGAAACATTGCAAGCTTGTATATTATATAAATGATCTTTTTGGGTACCATAGTACTTGAAATTGTAATAAATAACAGTAATAAATATTACATAAAACATGCAAAATTGTTCAACTTTGGAATTAAATTTGGGAACTATAAGTTTACCAAGAATTATATCATTCACAAACAAATGTAATTCCATAGGCCTATAGAAAATAGCATTTTATCAACTGCAGGTTCAATAACATTGAACCAAAACAAGAAGACTACTAAGTTGTTTTGACGAATGTGCCATGACATTTTAACAACACTAATACAAAATATTTTACGAAAAATGCAGAATAGTTTAAAACTTACAGCTGCTTGTCGCACATAGACGGGATGGCTAAGTGTGACATTTTTGAGTAGAAACAACAAACATTCCAAAGTGTAGTATTCTTTTGGAGCACCATCTTTTCCAGATCTGAAAATGATAATTCAACAATATATTAATATTGAAATGTTGCAAATCTCAGAATGAGTCTAATACATTTTGAAGTACAATATTAAATATTATCGATAAATTCATATATCTAATTCTCTACATCAAATAAATTTAAAATGCTACAAATTAAAGAGGGTGTGTCGTCTACAGTTATAAGATCAAGATAATATGCATTTAATCATCCTGGATGTTTTATTTTGTGATTTTATCATGTATAATTAAAGAATGTAGACAGCATATTATTGGTGCTTTGTTATAACACCTTAAATCCCATCACCTTGATAAATGATAGAGAAGGTTGATTTTTTTCATATTAGATTTAAAGCATTCTTGTGTCCTACATAACCAAACTTATCACGTTGTGTACGGCTACGATAGCCTACATTGATCTTCGTTGAATAATACTTGACATAACTCTCACACCTTATATTTTTGGACTCACACCGATATATTTTTACGGTGCATAGAAATAAATATGATAAAAGTAAAATGATAAATTTAATGATAAATAAATTAATATGGTAAGGCTTCTTACTTACCCCCACATAAGGTAGTTGGTCTTGACATTTTTGGGCCAAGAAAACTCTCCAAAGATAATTTGATTGTCTCTTTCGATTATTTCTTTTTTATTAACATTATACTGCCTTAAAAGGCTTAACGGATCAGCCATTATGAAAAAGCTTTAATTAATTAATAAGAAATACTCAACTCACAAAATCACATAGACACCAAACAAACACAACCTTGCCCAGTCCACTGCCACCGCCACAGCTACAACAACGAAGAAAATGACACTGGTGAACATAGACTATTAATAAAAGGAGAGTTCAACTCCAACAAAAACTGTTGACGTAAAAATATTTCTGAGCGCATGCATTCTATTAGACACACTACTTTTCCAAAACTTAATTGTACGTTAATGATTTTACTGTAATACTTTGTTTTTGAAATTATATCTATACACAGAGATACAATTGGGCATTCTGTAAATAGGAAATATGTCAAACGAAGAGTTTATTGCTGGATTTGCCATTTTTTTTACCTGCTTACTTACTTACTTACTTGTATTTGTACTTGTATTCACACAAACATTGATAATGTACAGTGAGAATATAATTTTCACAAGTTCTAATTGTACTATTCAGAATAAGCCCGGCCAATTAACCATGAATAATACAATTAAAACTTATAGAAATGATATTTTTATTGTTCAATGTCACTGTTGTGAGCAAATCCAGCTTTAAGGTCATTAAACAAAGCCATAGAAATGTCTTATAAAAGATATTGCACCATCTATCTCTTAATCCTAATGTTCATCAATCTGTCTTGTCAATCAAGTCTTAACACTGCTTTGCTAAAGGTATGTAATATCATAAATCCAAACTGTTCAGTTGGTCTTTGTTTAAATCTGATTAGTTAGTCTATGGTAATATGCATTGCTAATGATATATTTGTTTCCCAACATATATGCATAATATGGTTATCACCCCGCACCAAACAGACAAAGCCAATTTGACAAGTGTGTATAATAAAAATATTTAGTTTTCAGGTAAGACTTTTAATGTCACTTTCAGAGCATTCAAAATGAATTCAAAAACATACTGATATATTATAAGAGATACTATGTTACCTTTAATACCTTCTTCTTAATTTATTACCCACACTTGTGGGATTGATAACTAATAATAAAACTCAAATCATATAATTCTACACACAACAATCCAGTGACCACTTTCAGTAAAAATTCAAATTATCACCCATATATCCATTTACACTGTAATATTCCCTGTCTAACAGCAGCTTCTATACAGTTCACTTGAAGGCGGCCTCATTCAACTACTACTTCACACCAGGAGGCAGCTTATTAAAGAATTTTAGGGCAGAAATCCCATAACTGGCCTGTGAATGGTGAAGGCATCTCCTGGGGACATCCAACACCAGTGCCTGTTGTTGTGGTAGTGGATGTGACTACAGGCAGCCAGAGTATTCTGCATTCTCTTGACTTATACCAAGCATAGAATGATAAAATAGCTGATGACTATCAGTACAACAAGGAGAACAAAGATGTGCTTACAGTGGATAAGATGGTTACTGCCTATTATGATTCTCACTGCCGTCTTTTGCAGACTCAGGACATCAGCAACACTTGCTAAGTACCCCACAGGAGCAATTCATAATATAGCAATGGAAAAGAGTATGATACATCATAACAAGATACCTCTCAGTCATCAGGCCCCTCATCTTGAGTAACAGGAAGCAAATGTGGGAGAGTCGGCAAGTTACCAGCTGTATAGTAGTAGTTCTGTGAACAGAAGACCTCAAGCTCAGTAAGTTACATCGACCTGTTGTTATGTTTTCTCAAAAATTAATAAATAATTAACAATTTAAAATGTCTAGAAAAAATCCTAAATAAACATAGAGCTTTCAACTGTATACAATGTTCGATGTTTTTGAATGGGTAGTATTATAGTCAACTGTCTACAAACGTTGATGGGAAGATACATTTTCAAGATGTTTGATGTTTTTGAATGGGTAGTATTATAGTCCACTAGACAGCTGATTTATGATGAACCTTGTACATACGTCGACGCGCAATTTAAAAAGTAACATACATGTCAAATTTCATGAAAATCTATTACCGCGTTTTGCCATAAATGCGCATCATATAAACATATAAACATTATTAAACATTAAGAGAAATGCCAAAACATCGACTTGAATCTTAAGCCTCAACACCGATCCCTGATGAACATCAGAAGTCATTCTTCACTTGAAGAACACTCTTCGGAACACTGATTTACAGCTGCACTTAATTCGAGCAATTTCAAAATCTTCCAATAAACAAGATTCAGTGTGAAACATACCGCATTATTACAAGGATGTTCATTTTTCTTAAAAAGGTATTACAAAAATGTCAATTTGTTAGAATGAATATGGAAAATTAAGTATATATAAATACAAATATTCTTGATGACAATTTTTACTGAGCTCCCAGACACTATAAAATCATCACAGATAAGCTACTCTACTGCTCCCATCAGTTTTATGATATTGCAGCTTGGAAAGAAAACAGCATCAGCAACTAAACTCTTCAACTAACCTGTAACCTGCTGGATGAATTGCATTATTTACAAGTCAATTTTTGGAAAGTAATCTTTATTTATATCATTTTTCAATTATAACTTTATTCCTTGAAGATGTCCAGAGGTAGCAGTGCTGGTTTTGATCGGCATATAACCATTTTTTCTCCGGAAGGAAGATTATATCAAGTCGGTGAGTTGACTAATGCATTATGTTTTTGAGGTTGCCGAAAAATCAATTGATATTTCTGATTATCTTTTGTAAATTGATTATTAGTTGAATTCTATTGTCTAGACTCATATGAGGCATTAAATTGGACCTTCTATTACAACAAAGAATAGGCTATTAGGTTTTACAATTTCACAAGTACCTAGTTAATGTAGTAACAGTGTTTTGCCCTTTTGAGAATAAGAATAATATTATTATTACCATACTAATTTTACATTAAAATTTCAATTCAAAAATAGCTTATTAATTTATGAGTGGTTGCGTCATCCTCTAATACTTGGAAAATTAATATCCCCTTTCACTCTTTTAAAGCGTGGAAAACAGTGACATCCAGCAAGTCTTATTCAAATGTTCTTGTATGTAGGTTATTTGAAATGATAAATTGAAAAACATTCTTTACCATTTTTAAAGGATCCCGGGAAATTTTTGAGCTTTTTCTATTAAATAGGTTTCGCAAACTGGGTAAATCTCTTGAAATTCTCTTCATTTAATTATTATGTATTAATAATCATTTATTCTTCTTCCTAAGTTACTATTTGACGTTTAATGTCCTCAGCGTATGATTACATTAGATTCGTATACGTAAAGTGCACGCGCCAAGCGCGCAGATGAGAAACAAAATCTGGAAAGAGTAATAGAAACGCGTATACTTGCTGGTTGCGTTCAGTGTGAGCAGCTTCAGACAAGTCACAACTTGTTCCAATGCTCTTTTCAGATTTTGTTTCACGGCTCATGCATGAGAGAGATTTGGCATATCTGGAGTAGGAAATAGGACGTCACGCTCCAGGAAGCAGGATGCCATGTATGGTGTGCCACAGAGTGTGCATGAATGAGCAAAAGACTCAGGATCTCCTGTGTACACTGAGGCGTGATCCACCTCCTTTTGGCGGACAAGAGGTAGAGCTCCTTGGAGCAGCATGCTACTGTCAAAGTTGACTATTTGATGCGGAAACTGAAGAGGCGCACGTACCTTCTAGGTACCTACTAACAGCCTACCACGGCCTCTTCCATAGTCACATCAACTATGGTATTGTGATCGGGGGCCACGAATGAGCATGTGAAAGGATTCTCCTGCTGTAGAAAGTTCTTCTTCGCATTATCAGTGCACCTCCCCTTGAACCCTGTAGGTCAATCTTTAGCTGGCAGTCTTCAGCCAATATAGCTACAGCTCATTGCTAAAGCTACAGGGGGAACTTGGCAGGTTTCAGGAGAGATGTCAAGTGTTTCAGCACATACCAATCATACTCCAGACTTGCGTTCACATAGCAGCTACCTCATTGAAGCCTCAAAAATTTACAATAGACTGCCACAGAATGTCCGCACCCTCCAGTTGAGTGGTTACAAGAGGTTGTTATGTGAGAAACTTGTTAGTGTGCCATTGTATAGTATTGGTGATGGCCAGATTCTTTGAGCTATTTGATCCTCACATGTTCTAGTGCCATCTTAATGAACTTTGTGTTTTGAATGTTTTATTTTTCTCATTATTGATGAAATCTATCCAGCTTGAGGCTGGTCAACATTTGATTGTATTTATATAAAGTGCTCATGCACATTTATACACATCCAATGTGATCATACCCTTATTAAGTTTCCTTCAAATCCTTTCTCATTTCAGTGAGTATTCCTTTACATTTCTTATTTTACCTTATATTACCCCGCATGGTATAATTGCTCATTTTCTGCATTTACATCTCCGCTCCTAAAATGTTAACTTCTTACAAGCGGACACATTTTTTTCTTCCTCACTTCCATAATAGCACTTGTTTAGTCTGGTTTACTATTTTAATGTGAATTTTCAGGTATATATTTTTTCTTTTTTGCAGAATATGCTTTCAAAGCCATAAATCAAGGCGGATTGACAAGTATTGGCTTGAAAGGCAAGGACTGTGCCGTTGTTGCTACCCAGAAGAAAATTCCTGTAAGCATTCAAAGCCGTCTATCTCTTGTACCGTCTAAAATACCTTCTACCGTCTATCTCTAAACCGTCTATTCATGTACCGTCTATCTCTTCATTCAAACTTTATTTTTCAAGTAATTTAAAAGTGATATAATTCAAATTAGTATATCATTCTTCTTCATATTATGGAATGTTCGAGGAAATGTATTTGGGACTTTCAAGCTATTGTCTCAACACAAGTACTGTCTACTATATACAGTAAATACCAACTTTTTGACCGCAGTAATCTCCTACCTTCATTGCATAATCTCAAGTATTTCTGTTTTTCATTAATTAAATTATCTCAATACAATATGTTTCTCTAATTATGTATTAAAATATGTATGACACTATTTTTGTATATGTTAATGTTGTGGCAATCATTATTTTTTCAATTAACTCATTTGCATATCAATACTTTTTATTAAATCGTTGAAATGTTTTATTGCAGGACAAGCTGATTGATCCTACAACAATTACCCATCTCTACAAATTGACAGATTCGATTGGATGTGTTATGACTGGAATGATAGGCAAGTAGTGCATTTTCATCCATCCTCTTATTTTTCATCTTCCAGACTTCTTCCTTCTCTTGAATTGGCCCACTGAAGACCACAGTAATCGAACCGTTTGCGTTCGACTATCTCCCTTCCCTCTCATACTTATTCCATTTTTAGCTAGTAATTTTATTCAGACCAGTTTTCCATGCATTTTATATTCTATTGATTGATTCAATCTATTTTGCTGTGAGAGAGATTTTGCAATAACTATTGCGAAGTATTTAAATTGGCATCAATATTCAATGATTTGTCAAGTTTAATGTTGCTCTTCACAAGAAACAGATTGGTGCTCATTTCAGCATCTAAATTATGAATCTAGCAATATTAGATCAATAATAAATATGTAGTAATATCTGTCTCGAAATTTTACTATTCATGAGCGTTATTAGCCTTTTATCAATCTTATTATTTCATCTAATTAAATTCAAATTATTATTATTAAACTATTCATTTTCTAAAATCAATGTAATTATTAATACATTTGAATTATTACAACAAATTACATCTTACTAAAGTAACGATAAAGATCCAAACTTAATAATTGTTGTAGCCAATGTAATTTTCATCAAAATTTTCAATAATCAATTATTGTTTTTTTTAGCTGATAGCAAGTTCCAGGTACAGCGCGCTCGTTACGAGGCGGCAAACTTCAAATACAAGAACGGATACAGCATGCCAATCGATTGTCTGTGCCAGCGCATAGCTGACCTTTCTCAGGTCTACACTCAGAATGCTGAAATGAGACCTCTTGGCTGCAGTAAGTTATATACAATTTATAGTCAGACATTATCTTTACACATTATGACTTTTTTGATTATGCTCACATGAGCCTTTTTGCTTGTGGGTAATGGATAGTGCGAGGGTCTTTGGTGAGATTTCTACCGGCGGAATTCTAACCCACGACCAGGTGACTACAGACTGAGCCATATCCTTGAGCAGACTGGAAGAGGCATACCCCATAGATTATAGAGAATGAAATGAAAACTGATGGGTGTAACGCCTTAGGTGGGCCGTCCAATAGAACCGTTTTCGTCCGAACTAGCATCGGCCGAAAACTATCGAACGCGACCGAACGATCGGAGAATCGTTATCCCCATCAAAGAAAGGAATAGATGCTCGTCCATTGCATCAGGTTCATACGGCCGTCTCCGGCCAATCAATTTTTCGATCCGAATTGAATGGGATTTTCCGGCTCTATCCGGCCGAACTAAATAGTCGAGCTGACTCAACAAAGTGTTCCTAACCTAAAATCGTTTCACAGTCGTGTTTGTTTTCGTTTTTGAAGTTGTACTGTTTAATAAATTTGTAACTATGGACAATGAAAAGTTTATAAGTTTAGTTCAAGAGCATATTCCATTGTGGGATATGCGAGACAAAAGATATCATCGTTGTGATGTTCAAAGGAATCTGTAAACAAAGATTGCTTAGTAATCAATGAATAACCAATTTAGTGAATATTTGTTGAAGGTAAGATTATTGTAATGAATAACTAATTTAGTGGATATTTGTTTATTCAATTTTCAAAATCTCAATATAATCATTGTTTATGACAAATTTTGGTGGCTATGATAGTAGTTAATTCAATAATTGGCAACTAGACTGACTTAAACGGCTCCAATGGACGGCCATATTCGGCCGGCAGATTCGTCCGATCCAACGGCCAAACAGATAAGTTAAATACGGTTCCAGTGGACGGTTACCCTTAGTCGTTTCGGCTATCCTGGCCGGCTACTAATGCAATTCAAGTATCTTCATTTATTTACTCATCTACTTTACCGGACAAGGCTCATTAGATGTCTTCACCGATCCTCAATAAAATATTGTCATCAAGAGTCAATTGTTCAATTCTAATGAATTCACCAGGATTCGCCTCAATCTCTCTCTTGTTTTCGTTTTCCTTTTTCGCAGTTATTTATGTATTTATTTCGTTATCCACCCTAACATGGAATTAATAACTGAGCATCTACAATCCTGGTATCTGATTTCATTCAAACACACTGATTTCACAAAACATGATATTTTGGTGCATTCAATGAGATCTCACTCATCCTTACTCTTATTTTATTTCATTGATACTTATAGATTTTTGACTACATCTATTGAACAATTGTTGTAAATGGTACATTTTTATATTCTCACCATTCGCCATTGATGCATAGAATAATAAACCTATGCTAATAGTAATAAATAATCTTTCAACTCTACAGTTGTGTTGTGTGTGATGTGGTACTTTTTCATAATGAAATTTTCACATTCGCATTGAAATTGTCAACTACTTTTAAAAGTGGTTTACCACTTTGTGTTATTCAATCTTTCAACTGTTTGACTTGGATTTTTTCTTGAAATGACGCGTGATCTTCTGAATGATGCGTTGGTTGGGCTATATGTGTTGTGGTGTCATGTTGCAGGTATGATTCTGATAGGCTACGACAAGCAGAAGGGAGGGCCACAGGTGTACAAGGCCGACCCGGCCGGCTACTTCTGCTCGTATCGCGCCATCAGCGTCGGCGTCAAGCAGACCGAGGCCAACGGATACCTCGAAAAGAAACTGAAAAAGAAGCAAGAATACTCGCTCGATGAAGCAATCCAGCTGGCGATATCCTGCTTGTCATCGGTGCTGTCTGTCGACTTCAGACCCTCCGAAATCGAAGTTGGAATCGTCTCCGAAAGCGAACCAGCATTCAAGTAATTCATTCTCAAATTATCTTTGTCTAGTTTTTTTTTAGTTCTACTTTTTCTTTTGCGGTTTTACAATCAGATCTTGGTCACAGTCTTACTCAATGTTTTCCCTCAAGGATCTCTATTCAATTTTTGTTGATATTATCATAGCGAAAATATGGCATAATAAGATATCCCATGATATAGGACGTTTATCTTCAAAATTTCACTGTTAAAATTGATAGAAATGATATAGAAATTTAACTCAATCTGATAGTTCACGTAGTTCTTTTTTCTGAAACAATGTGACCTGGTAATCAAATCAAATCAAAATTTTTATTCGCAATTCAAACAATTGAGGGTTCTGCCAAACCCGAAGGTTTTTCGGCGGGTGCCCAGTTACAAAAAAACTAGTTACAAAAGATAAATAAACTTATACAAAATAAATATGACCTGCAAAGATTTTAAGTATAAGATGAAAGAAAACAAATTCAAATTGCAAAAAGAAAATAAGAAATATACATAAGATTTTGATAGAGAATTTATAAAAAAAGGGAAAATAACGAAAATTTATTAGAAAGGAATGAAATAAAAATCCCTATAATAATAATGAGGTGATGCCCACATAATCTCTTAGGCTTGTGCGTGGGTAATGAGTGAGAGGGATGATGATGAGAGATGACTACTTTTTAGGTAGACGGGACCGACGGCTTATCGTCTCCTCGGGGTGGCCGTATCTATGTGATTGACGTCTATGTGAATTTGGAACATAAACGACCATGATATATCTACTTATGCTATGATATTATGTAACTGTATGCATGAATTTGAATTTTGAAAAATGCAGCACGTTCTGCACCCCAATGTTTGCTGTTAAATACATAAATACAGTATATAGGCAATCAAAACTAGTTTCTCAAATGCATATTGTAACCACTATTAATTTGTGGTGAGGGGAGGAGTGGGGAGATTTAATGAGTCGTGAAGAAAGATAACATCTAAAGGTGTGTCGCCAAACAAAAAAGGTTGGGAACCACTAATAACGATTGGAAGAATGAATAGTAGATAATATTTTTTTAATATTCTTTTAGAATACTAAAATATGTCAACTATCGATTTACTTTTATTCGAAAAATAACAATTTCCATAGTCATTTATAGAATTATATTAATATTCTCTTTTGGGGTGAACCCGGTAACTATAATAATTTCTTGTTATAGTAAGAGAGGTGAATTTATTTTCATGTAAAGCTGGGTTTTCGTTTGTGCGTAAATGCCGTCGTCGATCATGACAGGGTGAGGATCTCAGATTGGGTAGATTTCAATTTTTCTAAATAACCTAAAAGATTATGTTCAATTATGTTTTAATGGGGGAGGTTGAGTTTAACTTTTTTATACTTTTAAATGGCAATATGTTGATATTATTAGACATGTTTTGATTCTTGAATAATAAACACAAAATAAGAAAATTTATTTGATCAGCTGTTTTAGCACACTTGAAATTTGGACAATATGAATGTTAACAATGCTTGTCGTCGTCGACTGCGGAAGTTTAAGCACAAACGAAAATGCACCTTTAAGGTAGGCGCATACAGATCGTCATCGGACGGACGGCACGGATCGGACGATTAGATTTGATGCATTGTTTTCAATTGAAGTGCGCATACCTATCCGCATCGTACGCATCGTAGATCGGAAATGCCGTCGGGAATTCCGAGAGGAGCATTGAAGCCGACGGCTCCGATCGGATTGAAAGACTCACCGGCATTTATTTATTCCCTTGTATATTCTGTTAGAGTGTAGAAATAAATATTTGATAGGGTTTTAACTTTTTCTTAAATATATAATAAAATTTTAATTGTTATTAAATATGTCCTAAATCAGTATCAGAACTAACTATGTCCTTAACATAATAATGTATCAAAATACAGTAAGAGTAAAATATCAGCTATTAATATACTGTATTACATAAATGTACTATAATTGGTTGGTAATGTATATTTTAGTATATTATAATATTAGAATAAATAGAATTTCATAATATCGCCAAAAAAACATACGATATTATGCATAATGTCACTTAAGAGAGGGACTAGTTAGAAATTTTGCCTCATGTCAATGCTAATTTATACGTCTTCAGAAGTTTTTAATCGAAATATAGAAAACCAGACATGAAATGGTTAACTAAAAAATGTTAAAATACCTAGGTACCTTAAGCAGATTGCTAGTCTCTGTTCAGGCTCAATCGCACAGCGATAAGTGGTGTTCAGTTTAACTATATATGTTGTCTGAGGACATTCAAAAGCTCAAAAAACATTACTTGCGACATGCGGAAGTATCTAAAAAAAATTAACTTCGTCTTCAATTAAATCAGGAAACAGATGATTAAATTCTCCGTATTCTAGCCTTTTCTGATTAATTGTATGGATCCACATTTTTCGTTTTCTCTTCCTACGACGCTGTACCTCTTCTTCATCTTCGGCTAACAAACAAGTAACAATTATAACTTCTTCTTCGCTACTGCTATCCATCACTCATATTCTGTAATATTTGTTCATTTAATTCCTAATTCACACTCAACTCGACATACGTCGCAATGAACTAAAATGCCAATGCTCCGATGACGACTAGTGTGCGCAGCACCTCAAAAAAGTACGATCCGTCCGATGCGTGCCGTCCGTCCGATGACGATCTGTGTGCGCCTACCTTTAAGGTCCGTCATCGGACGGAAGGCACGCATCGAACGGATCGGACGATTAGATTTGATGCATTGTTTTCAATTTGTTTGGGTATGCGCACTCTTAACTTTTCAGTTTGGTATAGGTATGCGCACTCCAATTGAAACTAATGCATCAAATCTAATCGTCCGATCCGTTCGATGCGTGCCGTCCGTCCGATGACGATCTGTGTGCGCCTACCTTGAAGCTTCGTTTTCGTTTGTGCGTAAATGCCGTCGTCGACCACGACAGGGTGAGGATCTCAGATTGGGTAGATTTCAATTTGTCTAAATAACCTAAAAGATTATGTTCAAAAATATGTTTTAATGAGGGAGGTTGAGTTTATACTTTTAAATGGCAATATGTTGGTACTATTAGAAAGGTTTTGATTCTTCAATAATAAACACAGATAATGAAAAGTTGTTTTAGCACACTTGAAATTTGGACAATATGAATGTCAACAATGCTTGTCGTCGTCGACTGCGGAAGTTTACGCACAAACGAAAATGCACCTTAAGATAAGCTTATAAGATTTTCTATTATTATAGAGTTGTCTGTTAACAATATCCTAAAGTTCTGTTATTTTAAATCTTTTTTTCTATTTTTCAGAATTCTCAATGAAACCGAGCTTGATCGTCATCTTACTGCTATTGCCGAAAAAGATTGAGCAATCGTTAATTTTTGCTGCTAATTACTACTCGTATTTGCAATGGTATTTTTATAATCATTAAATCATTCTAACAATTAAAACTCAACAATTTTTCATTTCTCTTGTTGAATCATCTTAATTGTTCCTGATAATGAATTACTATATTTTTAAGTGAAGTATTTAAATCTGTTTAAGGATTTAATATTAATGAATACTACCATATTAATGAAATCAATCAATATTTTAGTTCTGAGATTAATGAACTACAATTTTTTTCAGGAAAGTATTATTACAAATTTCGGATAACACATTTTGTAATACTGTATAGAATTTTATCCGAGTGAATTCATTATCAATCAATACTTTGGTACGTTATAATACTTTTAATACTTTGCTGAGATTTTGGAAAAATACATATGCTATTATTTTCAACTTATGAATGGACTCGAAATTGGGAAGAGTATTTTTTTTCAAGATGAGTAATCTCTACAATGTAAATGAACAAGGAACAACTGATATTACTTGTTAATTAACAACAGAGATAGGACATGCAGCTTCAGATTCCGATTCAATATAATGTGAATATTGACAGTAGATCTAAAATAATTGTTCCACCTTCCAAAATAATAATCAATTTGTTTTAGTTCATTCAATGTCCTTGTATTTTTATAATATTTAAAATAATGGATTCGCTACTCATGGTTATAGAGACCTAGAGGGATTATAACAATATAAAGTAATATGAAACAGTTATGTTATACTTTAACTACCAAACTCATTTAATTGAGAAGTAGTATATCTTCCATAGTAATATTGCAAACTACTAGCTGGTTTCGTTGAAAAGTGAGTTGAATAAGAATAATCTACTCGTGTTTGTTGAAGCATTAAGCTGGTTTAACAGGTGTGCTATATTTTATCACACCTCACTCATTATTCCGAATAATGCCCTTGTCACTTCTGTTAACGGTAATTCAGCAATAATAAATATAGCGAGATCTAGTGAAATCATCTGTTGAACTCAATGGTTACAAGGTCTATAAATAATACAGGTCATGACACTCGTGTTCCTTATGGAGCGGCTATTTTATGGGGTCTTTATGGCGGTACATTTGAAAATCCAATTCAATTTGCTCGTAACAAAATTATGCATTTTTGAAACAATATTCTGGTTCAGATAATATGTGAATTTAGGTTTTCAATTTTTTAATAATGAAATTTCAATAATAAATGCTTCAATTATTTATTTATTTATTATTAAAAATAGTTCTTATTCTTGTAACTTGAGGATTATGATTCATAAGGCATTGGGACAAGACAGAAATAATGCGAGGCCAACTTCAAAAAGAGTCTTTCCTACAACTGCGCGTAAAGAAAGAATTTACATAGGCCTACTCAATTCTCCTCGTAAAACAGCTTATTTCTGAGGAGAATCTACTTTTCTACAACTGTGCGTAAAAAAAGAATTTACATACTCAATTCTCCTCGTAAAACAGCTTATTTCTGAGGAGAATCTACTTTTTCGCTCGCTAACCATCCGCGCATACGCAGTAGATTTTTTACGCTCGCTAATCATTCGCGCATACGCAGAAGAGTTTCTTTACGCTCGCTAATCAGCTGATGATAAGCAGCTCGCCAAAAGACAAACCACTCTCGGTCAGATCTTAACCTAAAAAGTCGGTAGTTGTACCGATTCTACAGCCATGATGGATATCAGAGTAGACGAATTATTATAAAATCCGCCAGATATAAGTGATTTAACAGGTTTGTGCAGTTGTAGAAAAAATGTTGTTTGTAATTTGCGCGTAATGCTTCTTTATCGCTCTTGCAAAATTATCACGCTCCGCTTCGCGTCGCGTGATAACTGTTTTGCGCGAGCGATAAAGTCGCGCATTACGCTCTTAATACATAAATAGCTATTAAGTTCACGAAAAAATCTAAAAATCAACAATTCAGTTCCTAGTTAGAATCTAAATATCATTATTCTGTCGGAAAAACTTATTTTACAATTCAAAGCCAAGCAATATCCCTTGAACAATGTAACAAAATATCACATCAATCATGTTGTTCATTCTATAATGACAGCAGCTGATAAATTTGAAATTATTGGTGAACTAGAACTCCATAAAATGACGATTTTGCAACGCATCACGGGATTGTGTCATGACCTGTACTTATAGACCTTGAATGGTTATTGCTAATGTATTCTGTCAAGTACAGACATTTAGCCCACATCAGAGACTATTTAGCTGGCTAGAGAAAATTTAGACGTTTTTTAACAGTGTAGTTGCAGCACGGTGTACAACTGAGCTCATCCTTTAGTAGAATAGATTAAAAGAAATAATCATAATTTTTTTCAATAAATAGATTTTAGTTGGTAGAAAAGAGCAATTCAGTATATTCAGTCCATGACCGGCAGTTGCCAGACAGACTTCGTCAAAAAGCAAAAGTAAATTTGAAAAGTTCTTCAACTTGATCAGGTCAGTAGTAATTAGAATTTATAAAGAATGATATGAATAGTATAGTGATAAGATATTACTTGTCCATTCTTTTTAAAAACGCATAAACGAAGTAAATAGTAAATCAGAAATAATTTTACTTTTGTTGAGCCTGATTTTCACACAACCATCAAATAATGCCTTCATACTTCTGATTTGGCAATATATGAATGACTTATTTAACATTCTAATTTTGAGAATTAAGAAAAAATCTTTAAAATATTTTCAAATGTGTAACATATTTGACTATTCAATATTTCTAAAGGAAGAAGTACAATCATTTGTTAGATGTTTCATAAAGTTACATAATTACAGTATAACAATACTTTTTGAACGTTTGCTTACAATATTATGATTAACTATTTGTAAACAATTATTATAAGAGTGTTAAAATGAAATGAAAACAATAATTAATTTCTATATAGATATCGAAACGATAATTTTTATTTTGTGCTGACATTACTAGCTTTAATTTATTTCAAATATAATATTAAACCACTTCATAAAATTTATTAGCAAGCCAAATTGTTGGATAAATTGTTTTCAAGATTATTACAACCATGAAAATATTATTTAGATCATATTATAACACAAGCCAAATTGTTGGATAAATTGTTTTCAAGATTATTACAACCATGAAAATATTATTTAGATCATATTATAACACAAGCCAAATTGTTGGATAAATTGTTTTCAAGATTATTACAACCATGAAAATATTATTTAGATCATATTATAACACAAGCCAAATTGTTGGATAAATTGTTTTCAAGATTATTACAACCATGAAAATATTATTTAGATCATATTATAACACAAGCCAAATTAATGGAATTTTCTTTATTGATTGATACAAATAAATACATCATCAAAATGGTAGGGAGAGAAGAAAATAAACATGAAAAGAAGAATATGAAATAATAATAAGAAAATAATATGTAACCTTGTGCTATTCCTCTCCCAAATTTAGGTAAGGTTACACATAGTTCGAAATAGGTTAAGTCTTGTAGTTGTTCATTTCTATGCGTCCCTTTTATTTGTGTGCAGGGGCGCCATTTAGAAGGGGCAGGGGGGCCTAGGCCCCCCCAAGGATCAGATAAATAATGAAAATTTGGGTCTACGAATCCTTAGAATCTCATACTGATTTAATACTTTTTTTAACAGCAGTAGTATAATTTCCTTCTACAGTATAAAAAATTGCCTTGAAAGTATGGCTACGGAGTAATCAAGAATATATTTTTCTCTGTGGTATAGATGAAGCTTGAATATAGAATGGGTACAAAATTGATCAGGGGACAATAAGTGAGTTATTGCATTAATTGGAACTTGAGAATTACAAAGTTGCAAGATGTCACAGTAAAGGCAAAAGAAAAGGCACAATCAGACAATCAAAAATGTATGTACAGAGTTGGTGAGAATTATGGGAATAGCCTAATGTTTCTTTAGCTATCTAACTGGAAGTTATTTTCTAATTATGATCACCAATGAAATCGTTAAAATTGTCATTGTAAAATAAAAACTAATCGGTTTCCATGATTTTTAACAACTCTGTTTTAGTTTATTCCAACTTTTGGGCCACTCTGTATATTTCTAATATATTTCATGATTGAATCTATAACTACAGTACTAATAATTTATATTGATACTTTAACCACAATTATTGTATGAAACTAAAAAAAATGAAGCATATAATAACATCTTCGAATGTAACATTTATGGGGAAACCCAGGACCCCTCTATCCTTTGGGAGTATTTCAAACCCCTCATACCTCATGGTTTTTGCCCCCCCCACCATGAAACTTCTGGTGCTAATGTTGAAATGGCGCCACTGTTTATGTGAAGGTATATTTGTTTTTTATTGAATGAAAGAAAAAATAAAGTTTTATAAGAGAAATTAACTGAGTTTCCATAATGTTGAATATGTTTGATAATGTAAAATTAAATTGCCATAATATTTTAATATTTTTTGGAAACTTGGAAACTCAGTACTGTGATTCTGAGTGCAATATATTTTTGGATTTCGAGTTGTTCCCTAGTATTTTCGTACGTAGGTAATAAGTTAAATTAAACCAACAATACATAGGTGACAGGTTGTGACAGTTTTAGGTGGCGTCCGAACCACCGGCACCGGGTTGATTAAATAAATAAATAAATAAATTTTATTGTCATAAACCAACATTGGTAATTGACAGTCACACAGTAAACAAAATATAGAACACAAAATACATTCATTCAGGTACTATCAAAAAATTCGTTCAAACAATAAAACGGTCTTCCAACAAGCCAATTAAATAGTAATTTCTTGAAATGAACAATGTTAGCACAACATTTGATCTCTGTAGGTAACTTATTATAGATTCTTAGTCCTATGCTGTCATAATGCTTCATGCTTGTGGAGAGACGTTGATATGGTATGTCAATTTGATGTTTATATCTTGTATCATGAGCATGAATTTTGCATCTTGTCTTCAAATTAGGTAAGTTTTTCATTGTATAAATAGTTACATTTTGTTACAGTACATGGTTGACTTGACTTATTCATTAAATTAAGAATGTGTAAGGATAAATTTATGTAAAATTTATTCATTCCATTAAATTAAGAAACATTTTTTAAAAATTAGTAACAGCTATTTTTGAGTTTAAAACAAAAAATTGCATTAAATGAAAAAATTATAGAATATTATTATTTGTACCGTAATAAAGACAAGTTGAATCGGGAATGTGGGTTTCAGATAATTTATTTCGCACTTCCCACTTTCATAACAGTAATTTGAATTTACCGGGATAGCAAGATGCCAACTGAGCAGAAACAAAACACTCAATCACGAATGTTTTCTTATTCATGATTATATTCTTTTGAATTTACACTTTTGACATTTTTTAAAATTAAAAAATAAATAAAAAATATTACTTTGTAATGAATAATATGAAAAAATCACTAATTTGTTCTAATGATGCATCTAACTTTAAGTTGGCAATGACCTTGTAGAAGGTATGATTATTTTGATTGGTCATATTTCATTTTATTCGGTTTCAGTTCTGCTTCTGGTGCTTTTGTATTCGGGTTGTGTGAAGTGTTGATTTGAGTGATACAGTCATTTGCACAATAGTTTATTCAACAACCTGTAGCAGTTGAACATTTTTGTGTTTTGATTGGAGTTCTAGTTTTTTAGAACTTCAGTTGTAAATCTTGTGCTAATAATATTATTTGAGTTGTCAATAATTTCACCCAGTGATAGACATGGCTTCAGAAACAAAAATGTTTCGTCTCAAAGAAGTGCACGCTGACCCCAAAAAGCCTTGGATTGTAATCCACAATTCAGTATATGACGTTACCAAATTTCTGAATGAGGTAATTATAAAATATTACATGAATCTTTTGTAAATAGTACATATTAAGTAGTTCTCGGTATCCTGTAGATACGTTGAAATCTGCCAATCTTTAGCTATAGTATTTTAGTTGACGTGGAATTTGACTATTGATGAATCTTTTTAATAGTTTTGGAATAAATTTTAGCTATTATAATTTTTATTTATATAATTAAATTTTTTTACAATCCATTATTTCATGCATGTACCATGAATAAGCACAATATTTACCAATGGAGCAATAATTTTAGAAGTCTAGTAGGTTACCAATATTTATAGACAAAACAAAGTTAACATAGTATTCTCATCACCATAGACCTACTTTTAATTGAATTTTGTATTTTTGTCTGCTTTTAGGTTGAAATTATCTCTTGAGAAGTAAATTAATGAACACATTCAGAATAAAATCTCTCATATTGATAATTTGATTTACTTTTGCATAAATAGTGTATTTAAATTATGAATTAGTTTGTTTTTCAATTTGTGATTAGGGTTTACGTTTCATTAAAAAAAAAAAACAATAAAGAGTGGTTAAGATTTTTGGAGAAGACTGACCGCTTGCGCTTGCGCTTGTCTCCCAACTAATAACTTGAAGTAATGTGCTTAGTTACTTGTTAGCTTACCAGAAAATGCTTTCCAAACTATCAAAACCTAATCAAAGTAAAGAAATAGGCACTATCTATTAAATTTTTGTAAGTAAATTCTTATTGCTTACGCTAGGACGTTTTTTCAGCTAAAACCTATGTTAGCTGATATAATAAACCGTAGATATTCATGTCTAATTTGCTCTAAATCTGTCAAAAAGATGCACGCGAGTATAAAATTATTTCTGCAGCAATTTTATAAAGTACAATTTATGTTGGTAGGTAGCCTATTCAATTTTTACAATATTTTCTAAACAAACCAGATTTTGGGCTATAGGTTGATGCTACAATATGTTGTTATTTAATTTTTACAATATCTAAAGGCCGGATTTTAGGATGTGGTTTGACGCTTACAAGAAAGAACTGACTAGATACTATTTGCAATCAAATTTATTGAGCTAGTTAAATAATTTTAATCCAACTGAATATGGTAAATAAAATACTTCTACCCTCCTAACAAATAATACATAAAAAAGTAAATTTAATCCCAATGTCTTGAATTGAAACCCCCAATGGGGGAAGAAATTATAGACATTACCCATTTTCATTTGAGTGATGTGTCTATTAACACAATCACGTGGAGCAAATATTGATTATCCAAGCAAATTGTCTTTCAGACAAAAGACCTTGGAATTGACCTTTGAATCCATTTGCAATTGGTTACGGTGGGTAATTTTGCTCTTTCTACAGTTTAAATATAGTTTCCCACTACTCATTGTATTTTAATACATTTCTAATTGATAAACGATTTAGTTTAATACCGTATTGCAATTGTTACTACTCATTCATCTGTTGAATCATTGTGAGGAATAACCTTCCTCAATGTAGTCATGTGACTTATAATCTAATGAGAAAAAATAAAAGAAAACGATTTATTTAATTAATCAAGTTATTAAAAAAAAACAATGAATATGAAGGAGATACTGTATCGTTATTAATTACAATTCAGAAAGTTTTGTATTAGAATTTAATAATCTGGTCTAACATCCTTATTCACATAGTGAAGAATGAACCTGAGTTCACATATAATCCAGTTCCAGTCACCAGATATTTTTGTAAGAAAAACTGATAACTATCCTAAGGCTGTGCTTGTGCACCAAGCTTTTGGGTAACTTTTGACTGATGACAACTCTGAAAGTATTTCAATTTGGATACAGTCAAGCTCCCTAAATGGAACAAATTTCAAAAACTTTTTGTATCATTTTACTTTTTGCAATATGACCTGACTGTCCAAAGTTGAATTCTTGTGGGGATCCATTGCCGAAAAAGGAAGCAAATAAATTTATTCAATTTTTGAGAATTCATGATATTAGAAATATTTTGTTGTATCTCGGTTCAATTTTGCGGCCAATCCTGTTCATCGTGATGATCAACGACCTGGATGACAGTGGTGCAACTCTCCTGTTTGCTGAAGCTGAGGGGGCATGTGACGGAGGCATATCTGGTCATGGTGTGTCATGCACTTTTCCACTGTCATATCTCCTAAGATCTACTCGTATGGGGTCATTCAGCCAAGGTTGTGGACATACTGAAGCTGTAAAAATGGGCTGCCAGGATCATTGTTGCAAGCGAACATAATGACTCATTACAAGCCAATTTTCTTTTAGGCTGGGTATTCTAATAGTAGCCAAATCAGCTACTTCCTCCTTCTCTGCCTTAAGCACGTCAAGAAAAATCAACAAAATTTGTTGACTCGGACTGATTTGCATCACCACAATACTAGGCATCGAGAGCTGTTTGACGTCCCCGGGGTGCGCCTCCAGAGATCGCGGGTATGCTATAGGAATTCAGCACTAAGCTACTTCAACAGGCTCCCTGCAGGAGTGAAGCAGTTTGTTAGACCTTAGCGTGTTTGAGAGAGTTGTGACCGGTATCCTCATAACCAGGGCTTATTATGACGTCCAGGAATTTCATGACATGTTTGATTTCTCAGAATATGTATTCTAAGAGCATTTATTCGATTTTGATAAAATCGAACTTGAATACGGTAGGGTTATTTTTTCAAAATAATAGAATAGATTTCCCTACTATTGATATTCTGATAATTCAAATAATGGTTTGTCATGATATAGATCTTGGAGAATATATCCTCAAAATTTCATGGATTTACTTGCTTCCAATATTCGGCAATGGTCTCCCCAAAAATTTCAACTTTTGGTACTTTTATCGCAAAAAGTAAAAATGATAAAACAATTTTTCAATTATTCCATTTAGGGAGCTTTTTATATTATCTCATTTTAAATACTTTCTGAGATGTCAACTTTTGACCACTCAAAAAGTTCCGAAAAGCGAGGTACACAGATACGTACAGTGACTTTGGAGTATGATTTTTATGTCCGATGGCTGGATTTGGCGGAAATTAAAAAAAAACTGGAAAAGGAACAAAATATCGAGGTTTTTGGGTCACCTGTTGAAATATCTACGGCTAGTAAGTCATTTTTTATTCAAGTTGTCCAATACTAATTAAATTCCGTTGATTGGGAATCAATTCCCGAAACGGCCCTTTTTCAATACCCTGTGACTGCACTAAAATTGAACTTTTCAATTGACATTTACGGTGAAATTAGCGAAGGCAGACAAGGTAAAAATAGAACTATTTTATACAGTTTTCTCTCTCTTAAAAAAGACAATCGTTTTAATTCTTCTAACGTGTACAAATTTTAACTTATGTAGATTCTTGATAGGGTAGAATTAATGAAGCTAAGTGAATAATTTAACAATAAACATAGCAGGTCAGTTTATGAATGTACATTCAATTTGCTATTATTCCCAGTACTATTCTCATGCTACCTCTTTTCCAATTTAATGGAAATGTGAATATTCATTGATCATTCAACGTTAATATGCAGTTATAATTCTGTCTCAATTTCATTCATGAAAATGTTAGCTTTCTCTTGGCCTAGATTGCAAAGTTACTTTTTGCCTATAATCAATCCAGCCTACATGATTTCGCATTCTTACAGAATTCATTACCGTTAATTCTCACTATCTGATATAGGTAAGTAAACATCCGCCATGGAAAACGTGGTGCTATATAAATATAGCATTGGGGAACCTCATAATAATTATTTTCAAAAATAACTCTGTTCCTAGCTCTAGAGCATGAATGAATATTATTTATTCCGATTTAAAGAAGTTAAAAAGTAAATTTGAAATTTACAAAAATGTTGAGAGTAGACTTTCTATGTAATATAGTCATGGGTATGTAAATAATTCTTCAGGTTTTTTACCATTGTTTCCATTTATGACAAATATTAGTGTTTTTGACCATTCTTTGAGATTGCAGTTCTGTTGTAAAAGACTCAACTCTATCGATGAGACGTTTTCGATTTTCTTGTAAACTAGATCAGAAGGATCCTTGAATGACGTCCCATGACTAGACTATTCACTATTGACGTGCGAGTGAGAGAGTGCTTATACTCATCGTTTGTAGGTTATCAGTCAAGTTGACTCGTGAAACCAGTTTCTCACTCACGGTTTCTGTTACCTCAGTCCTTGATCCATACTCGCTCATGTGTGTGTGTGAATTAACATACTAATGAAGAGGCAGCATAGTTCAGTATTACTAGATTTTATTATAATAAAGCTCTAGAGACTATGAATAATAATAAATAGTCACTCATTAATGTAACTAATTAATTATAAGCCGATATTGAATATTCCTTGTTGGTAGCAATATTATTGTTTATAATAATGATAGCCTATATAATAATTATTAGTACTCAAGTTATAACAATGAATTGTGGATAGTGGATACTATAATGTTTTGAAAAGAATTAACATGCTACTGGCTAAACAAAAATGATATTATTTGTGATAGAAATAGTTTTAGAATAAAACTGAAAAATGGGAACTTTTAACCAGAGACTAAAGTACTGGTACAAAGTGGAGTGAGGAAAGGAAAGCTGAATTGTGAATTAACAGAAATGAAAGTTGAAAAAAATAAATACCTTGCTTACAGTCTTCTGGAAACTTTACCATTAATAATGATAATGAATTATGTTGTGTATTACTGTGCAATTTTCCAAACCATTGTGACTATAGAGCATTTTTTAATAACGCATTTTAAAATCTGTGATTTGAGACCCTATACTATCATACAGGTACCACATATTATCCTGAACAGGTGTCATGTATGCTTCCATGGTGTTTGGTATCCGTAGTATTGTATAATTTTGGTGTTCAATCGTTTATTAATATATTTAAGCCAGCTATAATAGTCCATACAAAATTAGTTCCGACTTGGAGGAATATGCGGGAGCCGAGAAATGGAGGGAGATCAGCCAATTACAGTGATGAATCGAATCATAGAAAGAAGCGCAGTTGCCAATTTTTCGATTAGACTCGGTCGACTCAGTGCTTTCAGAGAGGGAAACTACGTATGCGTTTCATGAGCAGTTGAACACCGAAGATTAAAGATTACAGAACACTGGCCGTTTCAGCACGGTAACATTGCCGACGCTATATCCCTACTTTTTTTGCTCCGCATATCCCTCCAAGTCGGAACTAATTTTGTATGGACTTTATAGTTTGTGTAAAATAAGTTGAGACCTTACCCTCCATCCGAAGAAATTACAGGGTTGCCAAATCGTGTAAAACTGCGCTTCTTTCTAAGACTCGATTCATCACTGTAATTGGCTGATCTCCCTCCATTGGCTCCCGTATATTCCTCCAAATCTGAACTAATTCTGTATGGACTATTATAGCTGACTTAAATATATTAATAAACGATTGAACACCAAAATTATACAGTACTACCGATACTAAACACCATGGAAGCATACTTGACACCTGTTCAGGATAATATGTGGTACTTGTATGATAGTATAGGGTCTCAAATCTAGCATGTCGAAAATTTCATGTTTTCTGCTCGAAATGTCTCGACATTGACAAACATAATCATTAATTAAAAAATAACTATAAGTCGGATAAAAATGATCCAGACACCAATAAAAAGGAGGAGACATTCTCCCCGTTGATTTGATATAAAATTATTACGCATTACGACGCATTTTAATTATTACAAATTATTACGCATTAAGTGCTATTCAAAAGAAAAACAAATCTTCGCGATGTTTCCAATTTCGTCATAAAAGTTAAATTTCCTTTTAATCCTTCAACCCTGAAGCTTTTTTAGTACTACTAGAATATCGGGGATGATATTCTACATCCAATTCTTACGTTGAATTGCAAATTTGAGAAAGTTGCTATTTTACACGATTTGGCAACCCTGTAATTTCTTCGGATGAAGGGCCAAGTCTCAACTTATTTTACACAAACTATAGGTTGTTTATCATGTTTTACTATTAGGCTGTAGTTGATTAGTAGAGGTTAATAACCTCTTCCTCCATGAACTCTTCTATTAATTTTTTTCAGGGGTTGTAAACTCATAACAATTTTTTCAGGGGTTGTAAACTCATAACAATAAATTAGTTCACCTGACAACCATGATGCTTATTGCCTTCTCCCTCCCAGTTCAAGCCTGTATTGGTTACTAGAGTTTGGTTGTATTTATGTGTTTATCCATTTAGTAAGATTTTTCTGTAAATGTTGAATTCATTGCAGCACCCTGGTGGTGAGGAGGTGCTGCTGGAGCAGATTGGCAAGGATGGCACAGAGGCGTTCGAGGATGTCGGCCACTCGACAGACGCCCGCGAAATGATGGCCAAATACAAAATTGGAGAACTAGTCGAGGTGTGTACTATACTATTCAATCATTCAATTCATCGATTATAAAGGGTGATTATAAAGGACTTTATAACTTTGAAAGCACATAAATTATTCACTGAAATTACTTACAGAATTGAGAAAGGTTTCATTTTGTTACAAAACACTTCAAGTTTAAGGTGTGGGTGTTATTTTGGTTCAATGTGACAGCTGTTGGAAATGCGACATCCCACCGATAATCGATTTCTTGCCACACTCGTACCAGCTAATTTTCTTATGTCTAGAAAATCCCAAACTTCTCCATGGAAATGAGCTGGTGTACCGTCATGCTGAAAGTAAAAGTGCACTTGTTCATCTTAGCTCATTTCCACGGAGAATTTCGGAATTTTCCAGGCAATTGCTTTCAACTTTGCTGGATGCAGGGCCAGTTGCATGGCCATTTAGCTCACCGGATTTAACATCGATGAATTTCTTCTTGTGGGGTTTCATTAAGGATAAGGTTTATGTTCCGCCTCTACCAGACAATCTTAATGACCTCCGAAATCGTATCACATTTGGATCGCTGCGGTTGCAAAATTTACGCCTGATATGCCGGTAAGAGTGGGTAAGAAATCGATTATCGGTGGGATGTCGCATTTCCAACAGCTGTCACATTGAACCAAAATAACACCCACACCTTAAACTTGAAGTGTTTTGTAACAAAATGACACCTTTCTCAATTCTGTAATTTCAATAGCTTAAATATTTATGTGCTTTCAAAGTTGTAAAGTCCTTTTATAATCACCCAGTATATTATATGTACTATTATTGTTGGTAAGAATTGCAGCAAATCTCACCAAATTTAAGGTAATTTCACATGTTGAATCAGATATTGATTTGCTCGGTCTTCCTTTATTGTTTGTATGACTCTGTAGAACCCAGATTCGTCCAATTATATATTACTGTAGGTACTATGTTACGCATTTTAATTCTACTAGTAGATCCACAATGGATGATTCTGTAGTTAATCACCATTCTGTTAGATGATCACCATTCTATTTTGATGCTTACTTGGATGTGCAGCCTTGGGGGACTGCACCGAATTCAATCATAAGTTAGTTCAATCATAAACATATTTAGCAGTTTTCCTTTGTCAGATATCGAGTTTAGATAGAATGTTTTTAGTTACCTAAAACGTGAATCTAGTCGTATTTTCTCATTCTTTCTTATACCGTACTCATATACTCCTTCATGTATTATTATTCTTCTTCTCCTTCTCCCTTTTTTATTCTTCTACTTGTCTTATTTTATCTTCTCGTTCTTCTTCTTTCTCCTCCTCCTTCTCTTCTTCGTCTATTATATTTATTTATTTACATTACAATATTACATTATTGTATTTTCTTCTTTCTATTCCTCTTCCATTTGTTTTATAGTAACTTTTTCTAATGCTTCTATAAATAAAAAGTCATTATATTCTATTATTGTATCCTTTCCTTCTTTCTTCTCCTCCTCCTCCTTTTCTTCTTCGTTTATTATTGTATCTTCACCGTCTTCCTCCTCTTCTTCTTCCTATTCCTCTTGTTTTATAGTACATTCTTCTCCTGCTTCTTCCTCTTTTTTGTCATGTAGTATCTTCTCTCCCTTCCAATTATTATGTAAATTTATATCAACTTCTTCTCTTGCTCCTATTCCATTTCTATATGTTCTATTTATGGTTTCTTTTCTTTCTTTTTCGATTCCTCTTCCATTTATCTTATTGTATTTTTTCTTCCTCTCATCTTAATACTCCTCTTCTACTTCTTCTGTGTTTGTAGTCATCAAATCAGACAATTTCAAAAACCATTAGGATTTATTATGTTATCAAAACATCAGTTCTTGAAGTCTGATTCCAGTCAACTTATGATATTGATATTATCAGACAATACCTATCTTTTAAAAACCAAGGCATAATAACTTGCAAGGGTCTCTCCATGATTAGGCAGTCTATATCCAAGATCCAACAAGAATATTATCATCACTGAAATATTGAAATTTGACTTGCGTGCTAACTGTTGATAAACCAGATTCCACTTAATTTCGAAGGTTGATAAAACAGCCTTCCAATTAGCGTTTTGTTATGGACGAGTAGTAAGTTATCATTCATAGAAAACGTCTTTCAAATACGTATTTGGCAACCTTGAAATTCTTGTGTAGTTTACCTTGGATGGCTCATTCCGTATTATCCTATTTCAATGCTTAGTTAAATGTGCACATGGATAGCTTCAATTATCTAACTAAACGTTTATTATGGAATCTGATAATTATTCATTATGCAGATGCGTTGAACTGGATTTAAATGATTCAAAAACTTATTTAGTTTTTTTTAAATAAAGGAAGTTAGTGAAATTAGAACTGATGTAGAAGTAACGCTTTTAATTGTTATTTATGAATAAAAGTGACGTTTAAAATTCATTTTAATTGTTTATTGAACCGGAAACTTTACTTTTCAATATATGTGAATGATTTTTTTTAAATCTTATCGTTAGTAGAATATTTTAAATATTTATTTTTGTTGATGGGTCTTCATTTATCAATAACAATTGTTTTGTAATAGTCATTGATATAAGTATATTCTTGATAATTTGAGTTAATTTATTCATTCATTAGAAAGAAGGAACCTTCAATTTATTTTTCATATTAGACAGTTTTGAACTAGTCTATTATCCGTCAGCGAATTTTTGTTCATTCCTAGAGAATGAGGTCATTGAGTTTTGACAAGGAAAACAGAAAAAATCATCAACCAAATTACAATACTGTACTGCAGAGCTTGTTTTTTCTTCTCCACGGAAAACGGCAGAATAGATTTTAAAATTGAACAAATTCTGTAGATAATTTTTGTGTATTGAAAGACTTGTCAATGTTGTAAATTTACAAAAATATTGACCCACTCAAATAAGTGTATATAATTGATATATAAATTTTAAATTCCTAGTTTATATATATTTTGGACTCAAAATTGGACAAAATTCATAAAGTGTAAACATAACCTATTTTTGGAAAATTTCTATCTAAATTTAGGGAAGAAACAGTCTTGGGCTTTGAGCCTGTTGTTCCTTTCACAATAATTATTCATAATTGAGAATAATAGTGTATGTTTCAATGTATAAATAAATAAATAAATATATATAGTTGATTGATACAAATCTAATACAGTATTTCAATATTCAAACCAATCATTTTCCACCAATTGATACTATAATAATTTTGTTTTTACATGGATCTTTTTTAAAAGAGTTGAATTATACTTTAAATGATTAAACTGGTGTATTAAAACGACATAAGAAACTACGCCTTTCTAATTTAATACAGTACATTAATTCAGAGTTTCATTAATTCGAGTGTAGTGACATAACTTCCATTCGCATAAATAACTCAATTAAAATTAGTGAGGAGATCAGTTATGCACTCAATATCTGTTCCTTTTTACTATTGAGTAAATAATTTATGATTTAATAAATTATTGAAGCATTAATATGTTTCAATAGTCATGTTAATTTAAAATTGTATATATAGAATACAGTAGCTTTATATACTTTAGTCTTTCATTATTCGTCAGACCAGAAATAAAATCATGATGGGTTCACTGAACAGTAAAGTTCAGAGAACCCTACAGATTGACAATTATGTTGAAACTATATCACAATAGAGTAAAACTAGAATTCCAACTATGAACTGTAGGAACAGAAGGATGCCACAACGTACAAATGTATTCATAAGTAGTTGCGATAAGACTCATGCACGTTGGAAAGATAGTTAGTTCAAAGGTTAAGATATTCGAGCCAGTAAATGACTAGTACTGTCTTCAGAATTACAAAAGTGGAACATAGTGATGGCTTGAAATAATGCTGTCCATTGTACACTTTCCACATAATTAAAATCAATGTAAATTATTCATTTCAAGATTGAAATGGCATTGCATAATTAGATGTGACGTGACCCTTGGGTGACGAGTTATTTGAAAATACTGTAGGCTAAATAGTAAATATTTATTTATTTAATCAATGAGAATTGCACAACTTACAGAAAAGTACCACAGGCTTAAAGCCCAAAACGGTTCCAATTCTAATTTATACAACAGTCCAAATGTATCTAGGTTATGTGTCACTTAACATTCTTCAATTACACACTCAGTGTAATTTCAAATATTACTAAAGTAAAAAGCGCATGTATTTAATAATTATAAATCAATTTCATATTCATGTATTCAGGCTAAATTTCCAAAAAAAATTCTCAAAACTATTGCATTATTCCTTGATCTCACGAATAGAAGAACTTCATGACTAGTTGAAAAAAATACATTCTTATCGTATTGTTTCTTGTGTCTCAAGCTTTTTGATAGTAGTAAAAGTGAATATGATATTTTGACTGAATTTAATTGAGTGTTATTAATGTTTTTCAGGAGGATAGGTTTCAAGAAGAAGACAAGTCGACTCCAAAGACTTGGACATCTGATAACGAGACCAGCGAGAGGTCAATATTCATTTTTTGCTCAAGTTAAATGCATGAAAATACTCTAAAACTTGAATTTAAATTTCTTACATTACAATTCAATAAATTTATTTGTAAAATGTCCTTTTGTAGTTAATCTAATACAGAATTTTTCTAATGTTAACATCTAATCTTAACATCAACAAAAATAATCATATTAAATTCTCTAGTTGATATTGGTGGCTTAATAATCGGTGTCGAAACTACAAGTTCCTGATTATTTATGCAACTGGTTGAGTTTATTGTACTGAGAAACAAGTATAGGCCTACAGGCTATAGGTATAGCGATTCTTACTTATCATCTAAAGTTTCATAATATTGGTTCATTTCTGAGATATAATGACGCTGCACCTAAATTAAAAACACATCATGATGTCTGTTTACACATTTTACATTATCTTTCTACTATAATGATGCCACTGTAGTGATAACTTCTATGGCGCTTGAGCTTGTATGTAAAGCTCCAAGATTGCAACAGGCTGGAGATAACAAATTTCCCCCCTCCCGTTTATTAAGTGGCTATTTTTGTTACAAAAGGAAATGAGTTGGAAGATTCCACCTACGATTGATGCAGTAATGAAGATAACGAAATATATTTGTTATTAGTCACGGATATTTGAAATATTATTATTTTCAAGATGAGTGTAGACATTTTAGTTTTGTTAAAAATGTTGCTTTTATTTGGAATCTGCTAAAGAACCAGGTGTTCAGTATTTTACTCAAACATTGTTAAATTTAAAATGGAATTAACGAACATTATTTATGTATTTTATAATACGCTTCAAAATAACTTTTTGTAATCTTCTACAGATTTTTGTACACCTGTTCTTGAAAACAAGTATTTCTTGTTAATATTATTATATGGGCATAGCTGTAATTATTCATTGAAGATTTTGATCAAATGCGAGTAAAACAAAACTTATTTTATCTAACCACGACTACAATGTAGTAATATCAGAATGGTACTAGATTTCAATTAAATAAAATTCCAATTTTTAATTGCACATTCATCTGTTCGTTATCTCAATTGTCATGTTCACTATTCTCGAGATACTTGACTCAGCCTTGACATTGTTAAGATAAAGTTCCATTGTGCGATCAAATTGAACAGTGCAGAAAGCGGTAAAAATTACTTGATCAATGAGCTCGATTTTGTACTATTTTTAAGATTGAAGAGTTGATGTTGAATGGTTATAGCAAATTACTTGTTTGCAAATGATATCCTAGTACGAATAGAATTTTTCAAGTGAATCTGAATTGTTGCTGCAACAGTAAATTTAATTTTTGAGACTATTTATCGTGGACAATAATAATTTTTTCATTGAATTTTTTGCACATTAACAAAATATATAAATAAGACTACGTGTATTTTTTGTCCAATATCAATTCAGACATTCTACTGACGCTTTACTTTATTGAAAGCACAAGTTACAAGGAAAATTAAATTAAGAAACTCAAATATTTTGGATTGTTTGTATGAATTTAATTATACTGATTAATTATAGTTAATTAAATTAATATTAGTTGAATACTTAGTTGAGTCTTCCCCAGTAGTCAATTAAATGATTGAGTTCTCTCTTCCTATACACCCATCTCTCTCTTAATCTATTCCTTTCTCTGTTCCGTACAACGTAGTTGGCCTACGGTTGATTCTGGTAGAGGAACAGGGCAGTAATTATTTGGCTGGATGACCTTCACAAAGGCTGTTTGAACTAATGTCGTTTCGTGTGTAGAGGATGATGGTTGTTATGCGTTTTCATTGTACCTTTATTAATAATTATTGTTCAGTATGAATTGATTCATTTTTAATTATTAATTCTCATAATTCATAAACAATACTAACTTCAAAGAAAATATCCATTGAAATGTTACTTAAATCGGCGAAGAATTCTCTCGAAGGAAAAAATCTTGACACTTAAATTTTGAATCCTAATACCAAACAAAAATTAATCTGAATATTTTCCACAATCCCTTCTAACGGGTCAGATCTTAATATTAGCATAATAACAAAAAAGGCAAACTATTCTATTGAAAAACAGTAAGTCTATTTCAGCTATATTAAAATATTTTTCTGCAATGTTTTGAGTATATCAATTTCAGCAATAACTAACCATATCCTTAGGTGCTTGTATTTCTTTCAAGTGATATAACTACTGATGTTGATCGAACAGTTGATATAATAAAGTGCTTTCATTGAGTTTTTATTGTTCTAAGCATATTATTTTATGTTTCACAATTTATTTGAAATAATACAAACAAAGAGCAGAAGAATCCAGTAAATATGCTTAATACATAATGTTTGCTACTTATGAAACTTTGCAACAACGCAATATTAGGTAAGAAATATCTACAAACCCGTTAAACCTGATTCGCATAAAGTATTCAAATTGATCAGGGGACTCTGAGGCAGTTTTAGAAAGATTTTGAATCTTATAAAATGTTTAAAGCATCATATTTCTTTTTCGGAATTTTCGTTTGATTTTAGTAGACTACTGTTGATGTATAGTCTTTATATATATATATATATATATATATATCTATATATATATATATATATATATCTATATATATATATATAATATGTTTTTCTAGTTCTTTATGTTTTAATCTGTTTAATTTTGTTTTGACAGCTCTTGGAAGTCGTGGCTTTACCCAGTGGCGTTTGGTATCGTGGCTACGATCGTCTACAGATTCTTCTTCATCAACCACTAAACAACCAGTGAGAAATAGCTCTGAACACAACGGATGAAACAAATTCCTATGACCAATACGGACTGAGATAGCAACTGGTGGAAGCTAGAAGATATCTCCGAGAATACTACTAATGTGAAATTATTCTAGTATTTAAATATCGATGTTATATGAATGTGAAACATACTTATAAAATTTCGATTGTGTGTACCTCCTAACTTAACTAGCACAATCAAGGGCATAATGTCCTCATAATATACACTATTTATACACACTTTAATGGATAGTAAGAATATTGACAAAATCCTGATCCATTGTTAGTATTGTGAAACCTCTATTATAAACCGATATTGTATTCAAGTATTGGAATACCCTTCAAGTTACGTTTTCCAACAATTGTATCTTTTGATAATTGACAATAAATGCGAGGATTCTTTGAAACAGTTATTGAGATTTGATGTTTTCAAAATGTTTCTGTCTTGAAACAGCAAAATCTATATTAATATTATAATGATTCAATTTCAATTTTGAAACATTTTCTTTATGAGGAGAATGTTGGTTTCAAGTAATTGATATATTATTGTCATCACGAAGAAAATTATTGTATCAAAAAATGATATTTATAACTGGTTTATTGCTGCCAATAATTTGCAATTAAAATGATTCAAGAAAAGTGGTAAAACATTTTAAAATGTTTTATTCAAGACATCATTTAGGCTTTAAGAAAGCTATCCTGTTGATACACGCAACCTTAAAAATTATAGAAAGTATTAGAATACCCTAATTCCCAATGAATAATAGGTACATTATATGGCCGTGGAGATAAATTAATTAAACAATATTGTAATATTGTTATGTAATATAAACTACAGTTATTAACTGGAATAAATGTCTTATAAAAATAATTCACGTGTCGGTTTTTCAGTCACGTTCCCATGAAATTAATCCTATTTATTGTTGATTTTTATTCACTCAGAAATATTAAAGAAACTTACATAGTTCTCATAAATGTAAAGTAAAAATCAACGTAAGGTACCAAGGTACCTAGAAAATTTATTCTAGGTACATTACTTACTTACTTACTGTGGTGGCCACTCGTTGCCCAGTCGGTACTTGGCCTCATCAACTAAGCCTCTCCAGAAGTTTCGGTCACCCGCGTCCTCCTCTTTTAGGCCCATCCTCCTCATATCTTTCCGGAACTGGTCCCACCATCTAGTTTTTGGCCTTCCAGCTGGTCTCCTTCTATAGGATTATTCCTCAGTACACTGTTTGTCAGAGTGCTTTCTTCTTTACTCAGAATGTGTCCCGTCCACCGTAACCTTCTGCTTTTAATCTCACCCACTATGTTTGGTTCATTGAATAATTGGCGTATTTCATTGTTGTGCTTGATTCTAGGTACATTGCTGAATACAATTTATTTATGCATTGTGTTTTAAGTGGATTGTATCACTACCTCCATAAACAAAGCCAGAGTGCATTCGTGTGACGTCAGCACAGGCTCCTACACCAATAAAACACTAGCTGATACAGCCTACCTGTGCTAACGTCACACGAATGCACTACGGCTTTGTTTACGGAGGTAGTGATTGTATTAGGATTGAAACCATGGTAACCTTTCTTCGAGTAGAAATACATTTTTACTTTCCTTGCCCTATTGCCATAGGTAAGGAAAGTATTGCTTTTCGAAAAAAATTAAGGTACCTCAATTTCTATACGTTTCAAGGTCCCCTGAATCCAAAAAAGAGGTTTTTGAGTATTGGTTTGTATAAGTGTGTCTGTGTGTGTGTGTGTGTGTGTATGAGTGTATATGCGTCTGTTTACACGATATCTCATCTCCCAATTAACGGAATGACTTGAAATTAGGAACTTAAGGTCCTTACAATATAAGGATCCGACACGAACAATTTCGATCAAATGCAATTCAAGATGGCGGCTAAAATGGAGAAAATGTTGTCAAAAACAGGGGTTTTCGCGGTTTTCTCAAAAACGGCTACAACGATTTTGATTAAATTTATACCTAGAATAGTCATTGATAAGCTCTATCAACTGCTAGAAGTCCCATATCTGTACAAATTTCAGGAGCTCCGCCCCATCTATGCAAAGTTTGATTTTAGATTCCCAATTATCAGGCTTCAGATACAATTTAAACAAAAAATTTCGAGTGGAAAAGATTGAACATGAGATTCTCTAAAATTAATGTTCAGTAACATTTTCACCTAAAATTGAAAATAAGCTCGAAATTCGAGAAAATGTGATTATCCAATTGCATACTGTTGGCAACTGTTGATTCTATTAAATGATTCACTATGAAGAGATAGCAGACCTCGTATGTCTCCAGCGTTATTGTCCTGTCACCAGCTGGCTCAGATCTTTGTTTATAAGTAGACTTTAGATGCGCGTGAACACTAGCGTCAGGTGATCGATTTTCATAACGGCAAGGAAAGTTTTGTGAGTGCGCCACACCGGTTTTTTTTCATTACTTTCTTCGATGGAGGCTATTTGAACATGATGATGCGTTAAATTGAACTATGGAGGGACAATCTAATTGTAATTTTTGATAAATACAGCAGACTCACTTTATTAACCCCATTTCAACCTTTTCTAGCCGTTTCGCTTGGAAACAATGTATTTCTAATTTAATGCATGTTTCAAGTAAATATTTCAATCTTTTTACAAAAGATCACATTCTCAATAAAAACACAAACACCGAACATCAACGTTGTTATTGACTTCTTGTGTAGCTTGTGTAAACGTCCATTTCATGTATATTTTGAAATACTTTGGGACTGCGATAGCAGAGATGGATGAGGCATGTTAACATTGAATATTAATAATGTGGCTGTGATACAGTTAAGGGTTCGATGCTAAACGCATAGTTGATCCATCATCTCATATCATTCATTACCCATTGACGAGTAGGCATCATTCAAAAGCCGGGTTGGTCTAATGGCAAAGAACGTTACAAACTCCGGTCTGCTGGCACCGCCTGGTTCGTGGGTTCCCCGATGGCATGGATGTTTCATCATCTCATCAATTCACCCACGCACGAGCAAAAATATCATGCATCATCGACAATAAAAAGTACCAAGCTCACGTCTACGGTAGAAGTATAAATTCAAATGGCTTTTTTGCTGTTGGTATCAATTGATGAACCATGCAAAGACTAATGAGACACTATACTAATAAATCTTCAATGTTAACAAGGGTTCAATTTTTGAGGTGACGCAGTCTTAGAGAAACGTTGATGATTGAGTGATTGTACATACTCAGAAAATTGCCCATTAAAAAACATGGTGACTGTCTTCTAAAAAGATCAACAACCCCCTCGAAATCATTTGCAACGTGAATAAACCGCCTTGAATGCTTCAACCGATAGAACAACTTTCATTATAATGTGTTGAAATCTGAAAATGCTCATGGTTTCAACTGTTTGAAAAATAGTTTGGCTAATAAGCAAAAAACATGTAAAATTCTTAGTATTAAAGGACTACTGTACTTACCCCAGATCTTCACTCGAATTTGGAGTTCCAATGTTGTGCTGATGACTTCTTAACAGTGCGTCATAATTAATTCAGTTTGTACTACTAGTCATTCAACGACACAAAGTTCTCAGCAATATTTGAACAAGTTTTTTGATATTCATGCAGTGCAGTAACTTATAAAACGATAAGGACTTCGCCAAGGTTAAATAACAACATTTGCCTGAAATAAACACCAAAACAAGACAATATATTTATTGATTTTTATCAAACTCATTCATTTATAAACAGTCAATAAAACTGATACACACATTACAAATATTAAGACAATGATGGTGCAGGTAAAACTGATGGATAATTGAGGGAATCCCAACCCTGAAACAAAGCAAATAAGATTATTATTATTATTTAGGAATTGGGAAAGGTACATTACAAAAACAGTACATTACAATTTTAGTGGACCAGTCATTATTTGAGGTATTAAAAATCAGAAGTTTTAGTAGAATGGGACTAAGAATCAAGGATTATGGGAACTAGAAAGAAATTAAGAAGGAAATATTTAATGTGGAGTTAAAAGCAAGCATTCCTTTGTACGATATAAGTTTTCACTCTTACAGATTGTCGGTCGATTTTTATCGTCACGACACCCAGAATGGCCACAGATTGGCTGAGAATCAGCTGTTGGTGAGACAGCCAATCGGAGGATATTCTATGCGTTTGACAATAGATGTCGACCAGATATGGAAGTTGAATCACAAAAAAATTGTAATATACAATTTTAAACCATTCTTGAACTTCTATTTTTCTTGATTTACTACCTAGTAGGTAATACGGAAAGTATTGCTTTTCAAAAAGAATTAAGGTACGGTACCCAAATTTCATAATTTCTTCACGTTTTTGGCCAAAATGTAAATTAAACAATTACACTAGTCGACGATATTCCATTTCAAAACAGTAATAATTACCATATACAGTAGTTGATTTCAATCAATGACCTTAGGAAGTCTCATTCTAATAAGGCTTCAAGCCGATTGAATGCGACATTCTATCAAGGTACTTATACAGCAGTACATCATCAACCAAGCTTTCTTTAAAACTACTTCCATTTCAAGACAACAACAACAATCCTGATTGAGTTTCAATTTCAATATAAGGTGTCACTACATATAAGACAACATACATTTCTATAGATAAGTTACCGTACTATCTTCATTCAATTGAATTACTTTATAAGGCCGCAACCATAAAGTATCGGAAATATTCATTCAGTTACATTTTGATTACAAGGCGGCGGCAACAATGACAAACAATCTCACCTATAATGAGCTTCCATTGAAGACAGACAATGACAGAGCGTCTCTGAGAGCAGCGACCAGACGCTCGTCTGCTGCCACCGGGTTTTTTCTCAGATCAAGGTCACTCAAATTGCTGCATAGACATAGATTGTTGACCGTGCTTTCAACTTCGGACAATTTGTTCTCGCACAGAGACAGTTTACGTAGGGCCGGCAGGTGAGGGAATCCAACCAGGCTGGTTAGGTTGTTATTGTCCAGATTTAGAACCTATAGATCGGACAAATAAAATTAATACTTCCATGGTAGAGTACGTAAATATACTTAGTAGTACGGATTTTTCAACGCTATGCTAATAGTCGTGCATGTCAGTGAATTCAGGGAATCAATTCATCGATGAAATTTTTGTGATACTATAAAACAAATATACTTGTATATTCAAGAAAATTGAGTGAGTTTCAATCAAATTGATTGAGTTTGATTGAGTTTCAATCAAACCTGGAAACCATGGAACAGTGAGAAAGCATGTATCTCCTGTTTATTAGAAAATAAACTATTAATGAAATATGAATGACACGCAAACTAATTCCATTCATTATAATGGTAAAAAGTCAACTACCCATAGAAAACATATATATTAAATTAATGGATACCGCTAAATAAGAAGCGTTGTTTTGTCACATTTTCAATGAAACAATAACAGACTAGTTCTGGATATTAAACCATCAAATTTATAGATTTATAAATTTTTATTGAGTGTGTTTAAAATGTGGAGGTGATATCAAGTGGTTATTCATTACGGATATCTACTACACTATTGCTTGATTGCATGAAGAGGTGTGTACAGTCACACACATGAGCGTGTTAGTACACGCTCTGGTAGGGCGAGATGTGATGCGAGTAATTATCATAAATCATTCTCTAATATACTAAAAATAAATAGAAGCAGATGAAATTGAATTCAAACATTAAAAAAGTTGAACATTTTAAAAAAGTTGAATAAAAATGAAAGTTTTGTTCAAGAACGATCAACTATTCTTGTTCTTTTGTAACTTTATTCTTGTAAATATTATGTGACTGATTTTGAGTCATACATTTGCTTACTTGAATAAAAAGGTTATTGAGATATAACTCAACAGCCAGGTTAGCCGAGACGACTAACGAGTTGCACCCGTCAGTCTGCTAGCGCTAACTGGTCGTGGGTTCGAATCCCGCCAGTAGGCATGGACGTTTAATTATTTCATAAATTATTCACCCATTCACTTTCCATTACCCACCTACAAGTTTAAAGCTGATGTGGGCATCATCCGAAATGAATGAAAAAAATATAAATATATAGACATCTACTGCTAATTTACAGGAAATTCCATATGATTGTAACGAACCTGACAGAACTCTAACGAAGTAAGATTAGGCAGTGACCGACTGCAGATGAGGTTGGAGCTGAGATCCAATTCCTTGACAGACAGAGTGCATTCCATGTGGTAGAGTGAGGTCAGGTTACTGCCGGCCAGCGAAAGGCTATCTTTGCAGCCTTCTGCTTCCCATGCCTCGAGCAAGTATTCGGTTGTATATCTACTTTCTGTAAATATGTAAAGCAAAGGAATTAAATTGGATGTTATCTTTTATCTTCCATGAAAAGCAAAACAAGAAGAACACTAAATTCACCAAAGATATATATGGAATAAAATGAATAGGAAATAATAATCTGAATATTATTCTACATAATACCCAGAATATCATATCAATAGTACATATCAAGTACCTATGCAAAAATTTGGCAATGATCCAAAATTCGTTATATTAATATTGTCGCTTGAGCCTCGAACTAGGTTCATTTATGTCTCTTTCAAAAATGTATCACTCTTTGGAATTATTATCCCACTTGATATGATGAGCCTTCTACATAAAGATTTATTTCTGTGCATGATGCATGAGCGATTTCATTACGATAAATAAATAAAGTTTGAACCAATAAATATTATAAAAATTATACGAAGAACGAGTCTACTAGTGCTTAAATAAATCGTGAAATTAAAACTGTCATTGATGAGATTATAGATTATTAATAATCTTATAACCTCACTGAATAATATTATCCATAATCCAGACAAGTTTGTCTACTACTTTAACACAAATTCAGTTTTACATAGTATGAATAAACAGGATATTGAATATTTTTTCATAAACTGGTAGATTTGAGAAACAGACTTATAATGTGATTAGTTGCATTTTTCTGAAGATTGGATTAAGAATGAGTTTAACAAACGTAAACAAAGTCGAATTCTTATCTTGATACATCATAAATCACACTAGTCAAATAAATCACGATAAGTCGTTTCATAGCAACTTGCTATTAGCAAGAAGGAAAGAATAAAATTAATGAATGTATGATTCACAGCATTAGAGTATTAGGCATATTCCAATAGGTATGGAATTATAATAACCCAATATGGGTTATATCATAGTTTTACAAATTTCATGAATTGTTAAATATGTTATTAGAGTTTTATTTTATGACTGATATTTTCTGTTATTTATAAGAGACGTTTTGCAACTGTATTACATTGTTTTGCTATACTTTTGTTGAGAATAAAATATTATTATTATTAAATATGTATAATACCTGGCATACGGATTAATTCATTTATTGGATGTTATACTGCGCTAAAATTCTCTTAGTTAAGCCTTAACAATTTTCAGTACAATTGCTCCTAGCTATCTGTAACAACTGTAAAACCTTTAATCTATAATACCTTTACCTCAAAGTATTTAATGAATATTTTTAAGTGGACTCCAAGTTAGGTTTAAATTAGATCTCCCATTTTAATAGAATAGAATAGAATAGAATAGAATAGAATAGAATAGATTTTTATTCCTTTAAGTATAAAAACTATACAATCGGAAACGTCATAATCTTATAAGCATTACAATGATAATAAATCTAACAGACATTCAATAATAATCACATAATAGGCAATCAAAATATACAAGTCATGAAAGTTTATATATAATAGTTCACACTTATTTAAGATTTACTCTAAATTCAAATTTGATCAGAAGTAGCTACTAATAGTTGCATTGCTCATGTTGAGGAATTCAGTCAATGAGTAAAGCGGATTTTCTGTCAAAAGTGTTCTCATTTGACGTTTAAACTGAGCAACAGATATTTCTCTTACAAAAAACGGAAGCTTATTGAATATTTTTATAGAAATTACTCTTGAACTGATCTGAGTTCTCCTCAGCCTGGCATATGGTACTTCAATACACTGTCTGTACCTTGTATTATGCTGGTGAAAATTCTCCCTACGTAGGAAAGAGACAAAATTCATTTTCACTTCCATAGCTAGTAAAAATACAAATAAGCTATAAATTGTCATTATTTTCTGTTCAACAAAAATTGGCCTACAAGGTTCTAAGTAGTCTGCATTACCAACAATTCTCAAAGCCTTCTTCTGAAGGAGCAAGATTTTTTGTACATCAGTAGCACAACCCCACAACGATAAACCATATGCAAATGTACCTTGAAAGAAGGCAAAATAGGTCATTTTGAGGTAATGCTAGGTACATATTCTTTCAATCTGCGTAAAAGATATAACACTCGGCTCAGCTTGGAACAAACGTGATCAATATGTGCGCCCCATGTCAATCCTTGATCTAGATATATCCCCAAAATCTTCACACATTTTAAATTATCTTTATCAATTTGCCTCAACCCTAGAATTATTTGTTGCGTTTTATTGCTATTAAGAAGTAGATTATTTGCCCTGAACCATATGCTCATTTCATCCTGACAGTTGGACATTTTTTCTTTTAGAGCCAGGATATCAGTATCTACAGAAAACATAGATGTGTCGTCAGCATAACAAACTACTTTAGATTTGGTACAATAATCAATATCATTCATCATTATCAGAAATAGCAAGGGTCCTAGTATTGATCCTTGTGGTACACCATGACGTACAATGCAACACTTGGAGAATTCGTTATTAACATTTACAGTCTGCCTACGATCACTCAGGTACGATTGCAACAGTTTAAGAGCTTTCCCTTGCACACCTAAATAATACAATTTTTTCAATAAAATTTCATGTTGGACAACATCGAACGCTCGACTCAGGTCATACAGGACTAAACCTGCATAGTTCTTTGAATTGAAGCAGTCTAATATGTCGTCTACAATCGAGCCAACTGCATCTATGGTTGATCTACCCGCTCTGAAACCGAACTGTGCAGTGGTAAGCAGGCCGTTGCTCTCAAAGTATTCATAGAGTTGAATGGAAATGATATATTCATAAATTTTACCGAATATTGGTGGAACAGATATGGGTCTGAAGTTCTCAGGTTGTTTCTTGCAACCTTTTTTGTATATAGGAATAGTTCTAGAATGTTTCAGAATTTTTGGAAAAACTGCTTCATTTATGCAAGAATTAAAACAAGCTGTTAATGGTGCAACGATTGGTTGAATTACTTCTTTTACCAGTGAGCTGGTCAAGTCATATATATCTTTACTATTTGAGGATTTCATTTTTGTGACAATACCTAGAACCAGCACAACCGAGACCTCTTTCATTTCAAATCTACAATCAGTTCCTGGAGAGAGAGATAGTAAATCCTCTGCTAGAACATCCGTTGAGTCAATACTCCTGTGAATTTGTTCTACTGATTTGAGAAAGTATTGATTGAATGTATCAGGAGAGATAGATGTACTAACATCAGGAGGTGGATTAGAGCATTTCCGAATAATTTTCCATGCAGCTGAGCACTTATTATTTGCTGATTCAATACGCCGGACATTTGAGTTGAGCTTGAATGATTTAAGTTCTAATTTATATAGTTTCTTTAAATTGATATAAGTGCGTTTTTCATTTTCTGACCTACTATTTTTGTATTTATCATAAGCAATCAGTACTGTATTCCTTAAACCATTCAAAGCAGGTGAGAGTTGATTCCACTTTTTAACTCTATCAGAGGAAGGCTTTTTAGTTTTTATAGGGCAGAAAATTTCAAATAGATTATGGAATTCATAAAAAATAATTGAAAATTATTCTCAGCCCTTTCGTGTATAAGAATGCTCGGCCAGTGGATGGTACATAGTTGAGACAATAATTGATTGGTTCCTATAGCAGTTATTGGTCTGAAACTATAAGATTTTTCATCTTTTGAATTAGTATGCCCACTTATATTCGTATTGGATCTCACTCTGAAAGATATGGCATCGTGATCGCCCAATACCACCGGCTCAACAGCCACCTTGAACAAACCGGGGCGCAGGTCAGTTGCAACATTGTCCAAGCAAGAATTCATTATTGTTGTCTCAAAGTTGGTCAGATACAGATTATGAGATTTGAGAAAATTTACCAACTCGGATTTTTAGGATCAATAGACAGTATGTTTACATTAAAATCACCTCCTATAATAAAATGATAATCCTGCGTGTATTTAGTTAAAGATATAATAAGTCTATCCAATGCATCAAGGAAAAGGTTGAAGTCACCCCTAGGTGATCTGTAGAGTGTTATGATGATAATTTTTAATTTCTTACTCCTAATAGCAACAAATTCATGGTGAATCTCTTTACTATAAGCTGATACATCAATTACTTTGAAATCATTAACAAATTTGCCAAATTATTTATCATTCAGTTCAATTCTATCTCCTATGTAAGTATGAGTTCAATATAGTCTGGAATTTAAGTTTTAAGTATTCATTATTTTCAATCTCCTTACTATTTTATCCTTGTTATACTAATTGATTATTGACAATAATTGAAATAACTCACTCAGATCAGAATAGTAAGCAGTTCTCAAAGAATCAATTTTCATCAGCTTCTCCAATCGATCCATGATTTCTTTCTTATACTTTTTCCTATCGAGCGCATGCATTAATAGCACCGATGTCAGAGCTGTCCCTGAAATACATCAAGGTCCGCATTAGAAATGAATTATGTAAATTCATATAAATCGTATCGAGTACATTACAACGTTCAAGGTTGAGATGCCTGAATAATATTGTATGAATATGTATTAAAACACAAATTATAACTCTAAAATCTCTTTCATTGCGACACAGCATTTCTAGTCATTCACATCAAACTGTGAAGGCTAATCATATTTTGCCTATTTATATAAAAATCACTCAGGCCCGGTTGCACAAAAGCCGGTTAAATTTTAACCGTGATTAATTTCACGAGAACCAATCAGAGAAGGCCTTTTTGATAAGATGGCTTCTCTAATTGGCTCTCATAGAATTAATCACGATAAAAATTTAACCGGCTTTTGTGCAACCGGTACTCAGTATTTTTTTTTTTAATTGTAATTCCCAATTCCGTACAGATCTATTCTAATATGGTAAACTCGTGATTAATGAATATGAAATGCAAAGCATACAGGATATTAAATATGAATCTATAATCCATTCCAAGAAATAATTTGTATTATACAATAAGATGTAAAAAATAAGATGTCGGTGTTAAAGGACGTATGTCTTTTTATACTTGAAAAAGTATAGGGCTCTCTTTTCTGTATAGGGCTACTTGTAATATAAATTTATAAAGAAAAAAGGTACTGAGATTTTTATTTTTCTTTATAATTATTTACAAATACAACAGCCTATTTAGTTTAATTTATTGCAACAAAACGCCAAACAATCACAATATCGGAAGAAATAAAACTTTAAAAATCCATCAATTTGAGTTTCAATACAACTTAGCAATGTAGAAATTGAATAAAATAGTTCATAGCGCACTTCTTATCTACTTATTATGCTTATAGGTTAACGAAAATTCTACTTACATTTACTATCTGGTTCGAACTCCAAGAGTTGATCGCAGGATTCCAGCTGGTCTTGCAAGACAATTGTCAGAGCAGGGCTGAAGTCGGCATGAAACTGGAAATGTCTTCGGTAACTTATTGTCTCATCCGGCTCCCTGACAAGCTTTACACTTTCTACAACGTCTCCACTAGTTTTGGAAACTTTCAAACTAATTACGTCAGCCTGTGCTATTTTCTTCACGTCTACTTCTGCTGTCTGGAATGGAAATATTTCATTTCAATTGAATACAATATGAAGAAAACAGAAAAATTAAATCTAAACCTAATTTTTCAGAACTCAGTAGATTCTAATATTATTGTTGTCCGCTTTTTGTGCCGTTACCCCATTTTCTAATAATTTAAATCATCTTAATTAAGTTGAATTAAATAAATAATGAAACAAATAATACCAGGCATACAATCGTTTTATTCTATAATTTTTTTAATTATTGTAACTTACTGTATGAATCACTCTCAAAACATAAATAAATGTTTATTTCCAAAAAAAAAACTAAAACTACTACATCAATTACAGAAAATATTAGATAAATTACAATAATTACATACAATAGTTAGTTACAAAAAATGTCTTACATATTAATGGATATGAGTTGAACGATAGTCTTGAATAGAAATGTCACTATTGTTGCAGTAAGCTGCTGCAATAGTTGTTGACATAAGTCGATGAAACTTAAGCCTGGTCCACACGCTCAAACTTATCGTCAGTCTTCTATGTCATGCCAGATTTGACAAACTCTGTCATGCTCCTCATGCAAGACTGAATTTGGACGGTATGAGTTTGAATTATGTTTCATTCAGATGAGCATTTCACAATAGAATAGTTCAAAAAACCGTTCAGGTTCAAACTGTCTAAAACGTTGATCAAACTCATGCCAACCGTCAGATTTTCTGTCTACTCGCTGAAACTTATCTGTCAAATCTGGCATGATCATGCAAGACTGACGATGATTTTGAGCGTATGGACCATATATGATATGGGTTCACCTTTCTACATTAATTTTGTATCCAATCTCTACACAATACAATTGATCTTAGGAATGCAATAAATATTTGAAAAAGGTTGAATGATATTTAACAATAAAATACAATTGATCAGCACATCATAGTTCAGGATTTGTTTGGAAAGATACTCAAGCACTCAAGATACTTCACGACTTTATGCTACCAGTAAAAGTCAACATACAAAGACTTGGAAGAATGATATCAGAAGATTAAAAGGAAGAATCAGAAAGACTGAAATATTTTTGACTGACAAAAACACAAAGGAAACCCCACCTTATTCATTGTATCGACTTATCCAATCTTTGACATGAATGTAAAAAATATATTAAAGAATTCAATTTCGTTTTTGGAAGTTGATTGATCTAATAAATTCAAAATTCTGGTTAGACTTTAAATTGTGTGTGAATCAAATCATTTCTATTCAAGACTATCGGTCAATTTATATCCAATAATATGTTTTGAGAGTAATTCATATAGTAAATTAGAATAAAACAACAAAATGACAAGATTGTCTATATTTTATATTAGGGTTTAAAGCAATTTTAGGCGAAGGCCTACATTTTGTACCTGAATAATTGTATTTATTGTCTATGAATAAATAAATAGAAAAATCAATTTAATCTGAAAACTTATATTATATTCAGGACTACTTAATTTCTTATTTGTGAAATAACACTATAGTACCCTATAGAGAAGTTTTTGATATAAAATAACAAATAATTTAAAACACAAAAATGATAAACAATGATTAAATCATTTGATAACAATTATTTAATTATTTGACGTTTGATGATTACATCATTTTTAAGTTTTAAAAATGGATAATAAGTTGATTTTATTGATGATATTAAAAATGATCTAAGAATCGAAACTATAGTGAGGTCCACGTTATAATGGCAGTGGAGAAAGACAGGAGAAAAACGTTGCCGTTTCTTTGTCTTGTCAATGCCTTCTATAGACGGTAGCTGATACAGGTTTGTTGATGTAATATTAACTGTTCATTCTCGTTCAAAATAATAAATTATATTTTATCAAGCAAGAAATTATATTTTTCAATATTTTCATAATGAATTTTGATGATTAAGATAAAATATTTTGTTAATTAATTATTAATTCTACATTGTTGAAAGACGATCTGGCAACAGAGCAAAGCAAGACAGAGATAGCGCTATCAGCTCTGTTGAATGATAGACAAGGATAGCAATATCATTGCTAATCAAACACTGCCATTATAACGTGGACCTCACTATAGTTGTTTTTAATTTATTTTATATTAAAAACTTCGCAAGTACTCTGGTATCAATTACATCTATTTTTTTAGACTGATTGATTTTATAAGATTGATCATTTGCGATTTATCACTAACCAATATCATGGAATGATGTTGATTGCCCTTGATTGTCCACTTTACGTCCTCGCCGAGTCCCTCGATGAGCAGTGAACCAAGGCTGACAGGCTGACTGAACCTGAGACACAGTTTGCCGTGGTCAGACACAACCTGACTGACCTGAAGCGCCGACCTGACTCGACCGAGCAGCCAGCGCAGGTAGAACCACGCACTCTGGTCGTTGGGATCTGTGAACGCAGCACTCTGCACCATGTCCAGTTCTGTCAACCAATCAATCATTCAATCAATGTACCAATTGTTTGTAAGAAAATCCTACTGTTTTATCTAATTTTCTTTTTTCGAGATGATAAAATTACTGTTTCATTAGATTTTCTTTTTTCGAGATGACACTGCATGAAAGAGAAACAACAGTTCTTGCAGCCAAAAAGGCTTCCTTGACTATATTTGAACATGAGTCCCAATAAATAAAGTTCACTTCATTTTTATTGATTCTATCATCAAATTAATCTCAATATTAATTTATGAGGAAAGAAATATACTTATACCAAAGAATCGAATCATTTTTAAACACTGGAGACAATAACTTAAACCAATTCATCATTAAGTTTAAAGATACCGAATAAGTTGGTTAGCATCTTCAGAAGAAGACTCACGAATTGATGAATGAATTACATTGAAATTAATTTATTTACAAATACCTACTAAAAATTCATCTACAATACAATATTTTAGCCTAATATCAACAGAAAAAATAGTTATTGACTTGAAAAGTCTTCAAAGCATTAATAATCTGATGTGATGAGAGTTTTTGTTCTATAGTGTTCGTTATATAAGCTAAATCGCGTTTTTATTAATAAAAAAATATATATATTTCAAATGAATAACAGTACCTGTTATTTTTCATTGCATAATGTACAAATGTACCTTTGCCATGATGTTTTTCATCAACAGGACGGCCCACTTGAGACGTGTCGGGATGAACAATGGGCAAGAGCTTACTCCTCAGATGCCAAGCTGAGTAATTGGAGAAGTTGTCCGATATCTTCTCGCCGGTGTAAGCCAGTTCATCCTCAGCCGACACATTGGCTCGCTTCACCACAAATCTCCGATAATCCCAGCAGTGAACTACAAACAATTACCAAATAATTGTTCCTCACTTTTTTCTATAAAAACGAACGACTTGCAGCCTGATTTTTTCAATCAAAACTGATTCCATCAGTTTGGTATATTTTTAATACTTACATAGTGCTGATAACTGTTCATAATTGTTTCTATTGAAGAATGAAAACTAATATAACTGAGAATAATTTGAAACGTTTTGGCCACGATCATTCTCTGTGGTATTCTAGATGGTACTAAGGAAACTCTTGATAAATTGATTGGAAATAACTGCAATAAAGCAGTTGAATAACATGCTTTCTAAATCACGAAGTTTTGATACAAAAACTGATCGTAACGTGCAACGAAATAATGTATGGACAAACTTCTTTTCAAATCATTTTAGTGGGCGATTCCATCAGTTTGGTTTATTTTGAATACTTACATAGTGCTAATAACTGATTAAGTTTCTACTATAGATGCAGATTTTATGAACTGAGATTGGACTCCAAAGAGTAGGATTGATAGAAAATTTGAGGGAGGAAGTATTTGAGGTACAGAAAACAAAGTTACACAGGGTTGGTCAGGGAGATATGGATGATTTGAAATAACAGTTACACACACATTTTTAAAATAAACTCAAAATTCATTTTTTTAATGGATGTTGCCATTATAAAAAATGAAGAGGAAAAAATTAAAACATTGATTATGTAAGAGAGATTACATGTGTTAAATGCTGTCAGTTTTTGTCCATACACTCCTGTAGACGTTGTGAGAAGTTGACCATACTCGTCTGAAGCATTGCACGTGGTACCGCTCGAATTTCTTGTGTTATTGTTTCACTCAGGGCTTCAAGGGATCGTGGTTTGTTTATGTATACAAGTGCTTTTAGGTGGTCCCATAAAAAATAGTCACGAGGTGACAAGTCTACAAGTCAAGTCGAGGTGACCGAGGAGGCCACTCCACATCTCCACGCAACAAAATGAGGCGTCCAGGGAAGGTCTGCCTTAGAAATTCCATAGCTGCTCTCGACGATGTAAGGCCCCATCTTGTTGAAACCATACAGTATTGACGTTGATACGTCGTCTTCTCAATTGTAGCAAAAAAAATTACGCAGCATCGTTACGTCAGGTAACAATCCGTATTGACAGTGATCTTTAATTTTTATAATGGCAACATCCAAGGTATACACAGAAAATAGATTTTTGAGTTTCGTTTAAAAATGAGTGTGTAACTGTTATTTTCAAATCATCCATACCTCCCTGCCCAATCCTGTACAACTAAATCAACAAAAAATGATAAATTGTTTCAAATAATGTAGATTACATCGTAGAATTTCGATGATACTTTGAAGATGGACTTTTGCTTCAAGTAAATATTCAAATAAAGATTACCAATAACTTTTTACTTTTTGTTTCTATGTAGTAGAAGGGGATCCCATGAAAGGGATCTAAGAAGTATGCCAACATACTTTCTCAAGAAATAAAAAGTAGCTAGAGAGGAAAAATATTGAAAAGTTTGAAAAGTTAAGATAATATATCTACGTAACTAAACAACATTAAGATGGCATTGTTATGTCTCAAAAAAAGTACAATGAATATCTACACATTATTTTATTGAGAAGAGTCACATTATTATCTGGAACGGAGTTCAAACTAAAATTTCTCTCAAGTCAGAAGGCTATTAACTTGTCTAAATGAGCTGTAGATTCAATTTTGATGAACGTTTCAAATAAGCATAAAGTGAGAAATTTGTGAAACATAAATATAAGTGATAAATTTGAAGTTCTTACAATTCCTCTCGTCCAGATCGAGATACTTGTTGCAAATGGCCAATTCGCGTTTCCAGTTGGTGTTGGGCATATTATCCAATATCCAGCAACGATGGTACCAGGCACAATACGACTTGGGATTTTTACGCAGACATGACTCCGCCAAATACAATTCCGTTTTTACTACTTCTTCAAGTTCTTCTGCGGGCCTGCAAAGAATAATTATATAATTTTATACATTCAATTGGTGTATCTCACATAATTAATTTACCCCCATCGACATGAGCTATGCTTTAGTTTAGATGATGCTAAACATCCAGAGAACTTGTTTATTATGCGACAAGGTTGCACAAAGAAGCTATAAAATTTATTCATTTGTATTTATTATACATGTAGAGAAAAAACAATCAAAAGCTTCTCTTCCTCCTGATAATGATTAATATATTATTCAATTTCCGAATAAATTCATTATAGTCCAAAAACAGTAAATTAAGCATTTCGAATTCTTCAAAGAACTCTTTAGCTGATGCTAAAAATCCAGAGAACTTGTTTATTATGCGACATGGTTGTACAAAAAAGCCATTAAATTGATTCATTAAGCCTACACTTGTGCTTGAAAACTTTACAGATGGTGGGATTCTCATTAAAGATACAATACTTTCGTAGTTATTGAATTAAATTACTTACCTTAATTCTTTGTAATGAAGAACTATCTCTTTCCGGTAGTTCCATAGAGTATAAATGTCTGGATTTGATAATAGTATTTGTCCAGTAATTTCAAGGCCTTCATCATCCAGTTCATTATTTTTCCTCTACAATTGATGAAAATAAGAAAGGAACAATAATATATAACAGACAATGAAGGGTTGTTTAATCTCAGCAAAATGAAAGTTCTATAAGCCTAACAACATTAACGATCAAATTTTGATTGTTATAATAGGACTACTGTATTAAGACTAAAATGACTTTCTGATATTTTAAAGAAAGTATCACAGAATTTCAATTCAAATTCATTGAAACAATCCAATGTCTGAGCTGAAACTCAAGTTAATTCAGTTTTAATGACTGAACTCAGAATTCATCTTGAGAAACATTTTAGTTTGTACTTCAATAATTCAAAATATAACTCAATTCCAAGTACGGTAATGTATTGTGCGCTATTAACGACCATCTATCGTTTCCAGTCTCCACAGATACTAGATTAGAATATAATAGTCTAAATAACCTATCAAATCAAATCAAGTTTTATTCAATGATATCACATGACAAATTCCGTTACACAAATGATATTACAGATCATTGAATACAATACTGTTTGCTTAAGAAAATTCTTGTCTGCAAACAGGAGTGAAATACATTCAGAACTCAACTGAAGATATAATTAACTAATTAAATAATCACTTGGTTTTACCTTTGAGAAAACTTTTTGAATGGCCGCTTTGTAAACTTTTACTTTTTTCTCTCGTTCTTTCCTCTCCAACTCCTTCTGTTCTTCAGAGGTTCTAACTTTTACTCGTCCATGCTGTAAAATTTAAATTCAACTCATTTGACTTTTAATAAGAAAAACCATTACAAAGCTAAACATTGATATTGATTCTATTATTATGGATATATTATTTTTATGTTTTATAAATCTAATTCCAAGTGAAAAGATGTGAAAATAAAAGAAAAAAGACTGCAGTTGTATGGACATGTAGAGAGAAGGGAGGAAGATTATGTGGGGAAAAAGATCGACCACTTAGATGTCGAAGGCACTAGAAAGAGGGGGAGACCTAGGAAGAAATATGAAAATTGTATTGCCCAAGAACTTGTGGAGAAGGGACTAACACCAAACGAGAGACCGAGACTCCTAGAAGTGACTGACCCGAAACGCCGACCCCACCTGAGTAGGCTGAGAAGAGAAACGAAAACAAAAAAATATGAGAAAAACTCATCATTTTGGGTCTGTTGATGCTGTATCACTCAGTTTTCAATATCCACATCCAGTATATGATATCCTTCTCTGAGGACATTCAGCTCTATGAGAGACATCTTACTTCTACCAAAGAGGGCCCTGCGAATATTGACATACAGTGATTTTGAAGCGCACTACTCACTTACTTGTATACTTGTAGTGATCCCACTGGAAGCCTTTACAGCCGTGGTCGTCATTTTAGTCTGCTCTATTTGGTTGTCAGACGTCCTCCCAGAACTCCTTCATGGAATAATAATTCTTTCTAAGTAAATGGGTCTTCAAGGATCTCCTGAAGCTCACAGGATCTCTGAACCTCCGTATTTCCAAGGGAAGCTTGTTGTACACCCTGCTTGCCACGTTTCTAACACTAGACAAGGCTAGTGTTGTTCTTTGCCTGTCGATGTGGATATTGTCTCTCTGTCTTGTATTGTGATAATGAATGCTGGAGTTCCTTTCAAAATATTCTGGATATTTCAATATTTTAGTCGCTGACTCCAATACATCAGTTAATGTTATCACATGCAATCTCTTGAATATCGGTCTACAATGTTCGATGTAGTGTGCACCACTTATAATTATTAATATTCTTTTTTGTAATAAGAATACTCTTTCCGCTTCTGAGCGATTTCCCCAGAATACGATACCATAATTTAATACACTGTGGAAGCATCCATGATAGACCTTCAATAACACTTCTGTGTCTACTATTTTCTGCAGGCGGCGAGCAAGGCAACACACTAAATTGAGTCTCTTGACAACATTATTTATTTCCTCTTCCCATCGTAGGTTGTCAGCAATGTGTACTCCTAAATATTTGACATTTTTATTCAGTTGTAGGTGTTGATCACCAATTCGCAATAGTGGACTAAAGTCTCATTTCTTAACATTATGGAACTGCAACACACACGTTTTCTTTTGGTTAAGTACCAGCTTATTTTCTGTGCACCATACACTCATCTCATTTAGACCTTTCTGCGGTTTTTTAATTGCTTCAGAAGCATTCTTGTCTATTGAGAGGTGACACACATCATCTGCAAACATCCAAATCTCCCCCTCTTGCACAGAAGTTGGAGATCGTTTACAAAAAGCAGAAACAAGACTGGGCCCATATTGGAGCCTTGAGGTACTCCTATGTTAACATCCTGTTGTACTTGTGATCTAATAATATGTCGAATAACATCATCATTTCCCATGTGACTTATATTGACCACTTGTTGACGGTTTTTCAAATTTGTCATTATCCAATACAAAGATTTTCCTGTGATTCCGGATTCCTGTGATTTAGCTTCAACATTTCGTAGTGAACACAATCAAATGCCTTAGTAATATCATAGAATATTGTGTATACCTCATCAGTACAATCTACTTTGTCATACACTGCAGTTAACAAGGCAAAAATCGCATCAGCTGTGGTTTTTTCTTCCTGAAACCAAATCGTCTACAACTTATCAATCTGTGTTGCTCCAAATACGGAATCAATCTGTCCAAATAAGTAACTTCAAAAACTTTGAAATGAACCGATTGAACAGCTACAGTTATAGTTGCTCACTAGATCTTATTCATTCTTTTTATATATTGGTATAAGCTTAGAAGTTTTGATAGCGTCTGGAAATTTACCTTCCTCACATGACTTATTAATTATCAATGACAGAGGTTCAGCTATAATATGCGCTGATGCTTTAACTAGTCTACATGGAATATTGTCAACTCCAGCACTTGGCTTATTGCACAATCTATCAATTATTTCTATCACTTGATCAGTACAAGTTGATCTTAAGTGAAAATAACAACCATCCCTTGTCTCACAATCATCCTCTACCATGTTATGATTGGGTAATCCATCACCAACAAGGCTCTTTACTTCCTCATAGAAATATTTATTAAACTCTTGTGCAATCTTAAAGGGATCACTAACCAGCTCCTCCTCTATCTTTAGCTTCATGTTATCATGAATGAAAGTATTCTTTGTCAAGCTGTGAGCAATTCTCCATGACTCCTTACTAACATAACTTGCCTTTATTATTTTATTTCTATAAAACACCCTCCTGTTGCCAGAAATCAACTGCGAGTGCTGTCTCTTTGCACTTGAATACTCCAAATTTGCTCTCTCATTAAATTGCCTAGTCCTCCAGTATAATTGTTTCAATTTATCTCTTGACAATATAATGTCATTGTCAATCCAACTCAATTCAGATTTGTTATTAATCTTATAGATCTTTTTTGGGAAACATATTTCAAAACAGTACCTATAATTGTCATAAATTTCATTGAACAATATTCGTCACAACACTTTTCCATATCCATGTCCATCCATTGTATCATGCTAAGCCTTCCAAAAAATTCGTCCATACCTAGTTTTGTAATTCTATTTTTAATCCTGACTTCATATCAACATGTATATTTATATTTATATTTATTGACAGCCCTCTATGATCAGACAATGGTGTGTCAATACAGCCGCTCTTTTAACGCCCGTCTTTCATCGTCTGGGCCTACACACGTTCTATATTTCAGTATGTCGTGGCTTCAATCCTGTATATCAAGACTTATCAGCAACCTTCACAGTGAAAGGTCAGATTCAAGCTCAAAGAAAAAGAAGTAGGACGAATTTCGACGTACTAAGATGTAGGTTTTTCAAAGTAAAGTACTGATTCTCTGCATTGGCAATAAAGATGTTTAATAAAATGCCTGCCTCTTTCAAGAATGCAAGGGATAATAGAAATGTAATTGAAAAGAGTTTAAATATTGAATAATATTCATTCAGGCTGCGTGGCAGCTTAAATGGTTTCTAAACTTCAGTAACCTATCCTTAACGCCGCCTAATCCTGCAAATCAAGTGACATAAAATCGAACCGTATTTTATTATTGTATTAACTAGTGTATTTGTGATTTTAACGCAATTAGTCTAAGGATTTCATGTATTAAAAATTATAATTATTAATTAGTTTGGAATTAAGTAAATAAGTGTAGAGATTAGCACAATATAAAACATACAATAGAACACTTTCAAACATCAATCTATGAATTCAGGAACAAATTATACTGAAGAATCTAATTTAATAAAAAATTGATACAATAGATACAAAGTTTGGTTTATTTTTATTGAAAATGATAAAACAATATTGAAAATATTCTTATTTAGAATAAACCACTGAATAGTAGTGTTAAATATTTTTTTTAGTTATTTGCAATATTTTACTTCAATAAAATTAAGGTATGAAAACCCTTCTTTAAATTAAAATCAATAAAGCCTTAATACGATAGTGATGTATTAATTCAAAAGTTAATATATAATGTATTAATTGAATAATATATAAGAAAATGTAGAGCTTTGTTTCAATAATAAATAACCTAGCACTCCCAATCCCAATGAGAACATTGAGTAAATAAATATTCATACCTGTTGGTGTCAACTATAATTTCTTACCATTTTCAATGCTTGATGGCGATTTTAAAAAAGAGTAAAAGCTTATCAATTATTAATTGATCACAATAATTCACAAATTATTAAAAATAATAAACATAACTTACAACTATAACCTATATCTTAGACATGACTCATGACTGTCAACAAAAGCAATGCCTTGCCATGGATTTATTTTCATAATCATGAAGGCGCTGAGCTGCTGTTCAAGACAAACTGGGTTGACGACAAAAACGAATTTTTCGACCCAGGTTGTCGCTTAACACACAAGACAAAGGAGTGTGATCTATAGTGAGGTCCACGGTGACAGTAAAGAAAGATTGCAGGACAACTTTGCCAATCCTCTGCCTTGGCAATGCCTTCTATAGACGGTAGCTGATACAGGTTTATTGATGTAATATTATCTGTTCATTCTCGTTTAAAATATTCAATTATTTCATAATGAATTTTCACAATTAATTAAGATTAAATATTTTGTTAATAAACTGTTAATTCTCAATTGTTGAAAGACAGAGCAAAGCGAGAGAGAGATAGCGCTATCCGCTTTGTTAAATGAAAGACAATGATAGCAATACCATTGCTAATCAAACACTGCCATTATAATGTTGTGGACCTGACTTTAACCAATGACCCTTGCGCTGGCTCACGGGAAATTGGAAACTATATAAATTGTCAAAGTTGAAAATGCAAAATCAACCTTGATAAAATAATATTTTTACTGAATACATAATAATCAACCAATTAAAACAATTGAAACTCTGACATCTTTGTCATACATATTTCAGTTTTCCTTTCTACTTAAAGATGGGTATTCATTATTTGTGCTTAAACTTCCGTTGTCGACGACAACAGCCATGATTATTATCTAAGTTTTTAGTATCGCCGTGTTTATTAAGGGTTGCGCAAAGGCTAAAAATAAACTTTCTACTGGTGATATTTTTCAAAGTTTTTCGATTTGTATATCATCAAGCTATCAAAATGAAAAAAGAGTTTTCAAAGGAAAATATTTTTTTTCTGATCATTACTTTTTGAAAATACCAATCATTACTTTCAAAATATCACCAATAGAAAGTTTATTTTTAGCCTTTGTGCAGCCTCAAACCGTGTTTATTATCTAAGAATCAAAAAATTTCTAATAATATAAAAATACATTGCCATTAAAAGTATAAATATAACTTCCCCTTTCAAAACATAGTTAAACAGAATATTTAGGTTATTTAGAAAATTTGAAATCTACCCAATCTGAGATTCTCATCCTGTCGTGGTCGACACGGCATTTACACACAAACAAAAAACCTTAGTTTGTAAATTGTGATATTGAAAATTATCGGCCAGACAAACTTGAACTTGCTAAATTTTGAAGTTTAGAGAACCAATTGCATTTTCAGGAACAAAATCAAATATTTCTCTACTCCTGTCTCACAAACTCAATCAGTTCTCTGACAAACATACAAAATCTGTCAGTTCATAATATCAATCTCAAATTGAGTTTGGTGATACCATATTGTCATATTCAGAAGATTCTAGATTTTAAGGAGTTTTAATAGCTATTATCGAATCAAGATATTATCATTTATACCGATTCACTTCTAATATTATCTAACATTACATTAAATATTATTTATTTTATTCACAATCACAAATTATAAATTAAAATATGATTGGGAGAAGACAACAGGCATAGCCCAAAACTGTCTTCTCCCAATTTTTTACAAATAAAAGTTTAAAAAAAGAATGAGGTTAGATTTCACTTTTCACTTCAAAAAGTCCAATTTACACTTATTAACATCAATAATTTTAGTATGCACTTTTAGTACAATATAAACACATCAAGACAAATTCATTGAGTACAAAATATATGTATCATGAATCAATCTAAATTATCGATGATAAGTGGAAAAATATTGGAGTGAATCAATGTAATATACAATCAACTTGTGTATTTTGACAATTTGTATTAATTTATATAAATTTCAATTCTTTGTAAGAATGCATTCTGGTTCAAAATTAAAGGATAGAATAAATTATAGACAACATTATCAACAACATTCAATTACAGTAACATTTTATTATTTGATACAGATTCAAAACTGAGCATCGAGAAAATTGAACATCAAGAAAGTACAGAATAGAATATGTTTATGGCAAATTAAAAAAATGATTGTTCATTAACTATCAAGAACGCTTATTGATCAATTAAAAATATAATATAAAAATTTGATATCATAGATGAAAAAGTAATATCATATTGTAATTGCCAGCCTTAAACTTGCAAGTAAGAGTAGAAAATGACAAGTATTGGCCCTAAGTCCATTTTATAAACTGAGAAGATGTAAAAGTATATCTCTTCATCGCCAGCTGCTGAAAGCTGCTGAACCCCTGTAACAACAAAACAAAAAATTGAATAATTGGGTCATGATTTTTCTACAATAAGTTAATAGAGAATGTAATTTGCTCATTTTTGTGACATATGATTAATATGTACTTAGAAGTCCTGCTTAAAAACTACCATCTTTTGTCAATCATAATGATTCTGGTATTCATAATATATAGGGAAAACATAAAGATTTTTTTAAATTGGGAAATAATAAAAAAAATCGGGGGCCTATTTCACAAAGGTACAAGTATTGTTACCAACCATGGTTACGAACAAGTACTTGTAGTTACAAGTTTACAAGTACTCACGTTTCACAAAAATTTATGATCTACAAGTTTACAATTTTTCGAGTCTACAAGTACTTCAATAGTAAACATAACCTATTTTCATGATAATTTCCTTTTTTCATCCTTTATAAAGGTTACTTGTACTTTTTAATAATTACTTTGAAAATATTTGAAAGAAATATAATGTTTTTGTACAGTCTACTTCATTTATTGCTGAATTTGTAGCCTACACAGTATATGTACTCTGTATATATAGTATATGTACTATATACTGTGTATATATACTATAGAACACATAACCTATGAGGTAACACATTAATAACTATTTTGGAAATGTATTAAATTCAATTTCCTGATGCATATATTTCCAAAATAATGAATTATAGAGGAATATAGGGCATTTTTAATTATTAGAAATATTTATTAAATATTTAAAATCATTATAATTATCACTTGTAAAGCCTTTACATAGCTTTCCACTTCGGTAGAAATTTCATAGTTACGAACAAGTAATTTCGACAAAAATTGTTGGCTACAATGAAAATCTTTGTGAAAAACTTGTTCGTAACAAGCAAATCACGTCTTGTAAACTTGTGGAAATTCAATGTGTACGTTCTGTGTACAGTAAATTGTTCTAGTTCCAATCGTAAATTGTTCCATCACGTGACTAGTGCAAAATTTTCCCATGGAACGGCATTTCAAAATCGTTGGTTCAAGCTTTTGACGAGCACATATAAAGTTGATTTACACTAAAATGTGTCGTTTACTAGCTGCGTGAATGAAGAAAGGCTGTTTTACAAACCTACCGTCTAGAAAAGTGTAAATTTATTTTATTCCATTACTCTCAAATTTTCTATCGAGAAAAATTCATTTAATGAATGGTTATCAAACATCATATTGTTGGTTATGTATTCTATGCTATGGTAAACAAACTATCAGTGCATGCGCAGAGAAGCAAGCAGACTACAATGATCGACCAATGAGAGCTCAGATAGTTGGAACCTGTTGGAACTGTACCAGGTCGGACAATTTACCACACTTCGACTGTGGGGCAGAAAGTTGGAGCTGGAACAGGATTCTGGAACAGAATCTGTCAAAATTCCTCCCATGGAACGTGGAACGTTTTACTTGGTAAATTGTGAATCGGACAATTTACCACATTCCATGTACACAGAACGGGCCCATTGTAACTACAAGTTTACAATTCTGCTTTTGTGAAACGCTTGTAATCAGCGGTTCTCCAAAACCATGGTTGGCAACAAGACTTGTAACCTACTTGTACCTTTGTGAAACAGGCCCCAGATAATGGGAAAAACTCATGGTTTACTTTTGATACAATATGTTAAGAATAGTAGCAGTAAGTTAGAATAATAATTATTAAACGAAAATCCAAAGTTGAATGCTGTAAACCACCCCGAAGACTGCAAATATTGACAAAAGGGTGAACAGTTATAAGGAAATTCGATGAGAGCTACTATCCAATAATTATTTGCTAGTCCGAGAATTGAACCCGGTACCTCCTAATTGCCAGTCACGTACCGGTATGCTCACCCTTACAGCAAACTGACAAACTGATTTTCGTTAAATAGTTACCATTATTCATTCATTAGCACTTGAACAAATGAAATTTCTCATTAATTTCCATCTGTAAATTAGAATCGTTGTAATGTCAACAACGACATTATTTGAATTATATAGTTATTGGTTGTGTGTTCGAGCATAGAGCAACGATAACACAAGGTAGAGATATTGTGCTATCATTTGTATATGGTTTGAGTATCGCAAATTGGAGTACACGTACCCGAATGTGTTTGGAAAAGCGGGCGGCGAGCTCTGAGTGGCCTGCTGCGGGGAGCCAAATAAGGGGGCAGTGTTACCGAATCCCGGCGACTGCTGCTGCTGCTGAGCCAAGTTGCCGAACGACATGGTGTTCTGGTTGGCCAGGTTCTCGAATGTCGCCGACTGCTGGGTGCTCGCTCCAAAACCTCAAACAATAAATCGATTCGGATGAGAACTTGAAATGAACACAATAATTGAGACGGGACGTTCTTGAAAAAGTAGAATTATTAATAGAAGTTAATCTATTTTTTAAATTCAATTCAATTGGACTTTTTGTCAATAAATTGAATAATTTAATAAGATTTTTGTTGACATAAAAATCACAAAAGGTTTAAAAATAACATCTACTATCCTTTTTATATGTTTTATTACTGCATGACATGTTTCATCTCCTTAGTCATTATCAGAAGCCATTTTATGCTCTTTATTGTCAAATTCATTACCACCTGTTAGATTCTCTACTTTTTCATTATTCATATCCGTTGATTTTATTGCAATGATTTGTCTTCACATTTTTCTTTTTTTATAGGTTGGTATTAATATTTTTTCTATTGACAAGGTTTTTGTGAAATTGTCGAAGTTTGCCGAAATTAGACATTTTCGGAAAAAATAACATTTCGGGAAAAATATAAGAATTTACGGTAATATGATTATAAATATCGAGAGCTACTCTTAGTGATAAAAATGAAACTTATAGGTATACTCATAGTAACCTTTTTAACTTCTCCTTTCAAAGAAGAGTACCCTTCAATTTAATAAATTATCAATAGTTTTGGTAAATTTTGATAATTTTTTTAAACCTTGTGTGATTTTTATGTCAACAAAAATCTTGACACTTGAAAAATCTTATTAAATTATTCAATTTATTGACAAAAATACCAATTTTGATAATTTTGACAAGTTTTCAAAGTGAAAAAGGGTACTATATTCCTTTCATTTTTATTACCGTAACATGTATAACATCAACAAAAACTGATTTACTCACCTGGAGCAATAAAATGAGTAAAAATGAAAAATATTCATCCAAAACTTCTTGATTGAATAATTAATTAGACCCCTACTTAAAATCAACATATTTTCGGAAAAGCCACAAATTTCAGTGAAAAGCTTTTTTTATCTTGCTTATGCCCATAGGCATGCAAAGGAAAAGCATATTGATTCACTTATCTGTTGCAATAAAAATAGTAAGAGAAACTATAACGATACTTTTCTTGTACAAGTTTCAATGCCTTTATTGGAGGGATTTTCTTTCAAGATATCTCATTAAAAATTGTTCAATTCTAAAAAATGATGGCTTGGTTGCACAAAATTATGTTAAATTTCAATGGTGATTAAATGTATAAAAAACACCAGTCAGAGAAGTGATTTTTTCAAAAATTTGCACAAATCCCTATTTATATCTAGAGATAAAAGAGTCCAGAAATGTTAAGTGCGTGACATACACGCAGCCTAACATTTTGGACTTCTCTACCATTGGAATTTGAAAGAGGAATAATGCAAACTGAATTTAGTTTCCCTCTTTCAGATTATGATATCTATTATTATAGATATCATTGTAGTAATTATATTGAAAAATGAATGAATGAATGATTGATTGATTTGTGAGCAAAGAGCATCACTTACCTCCAGCTGACTGAGGAGAGCCGAACACTTTGTTGGGACTTCCAAAAGTGGCCGAGCCTCCGAACGTGGGAGCTCCACCAAATGAGGAAGGCGCACCGAAAGCTGGTTGACCTCCAAATGTAGCTGCACAAAATCAATAAGCATTTCAACACTTTTCGATGAAATTGAACACGTTTACACTTGGAGGGAAAGAAACTGACAACACTGAAATGAAGGCAAATACAACATAAAATATCCTTCACATACAATTTCAAGTTAAAATTATCAATAAGCAATACGAAACCGACAATAGATTAATTCAAATAGAAGATTAAGCTTTATTTTTATTGGCAGATCTAAAAGATGTATGAAATATAGACTAAAAGTTTAGTTTTAGTTTTATTCTAAGTCATTGACCAGCGCTGCTGGATAGACTGTGTCAGGGTTTATAAAACATGTCACAAAAAAAGTTTCAAAATGTCATCTCACTATCAAGAAATTCACTCAGGCTATAGAATGGATGCTCCACCAAGAGTGATTTCAAAACTGCTCGGAACTGTCTATCACTTCCACTATCCTTGACCCACTCTGGCAGCTTATTAAACATCTTGAAGGCAATGAAAGGATAACACCTCTGAGTTATTGATAAATTATTCTAGAGTTAACAGAATTGAAAATGAAAAGGAATTAGTTGAAGAGAATCCATTAAACAGTGGAATGGAGGTTGAGGAGGGAAATGCAATGTGGATTAAGAAAAGGAACAACGGTGGATGAGAAGTGAAAATAAAATGGAATTGGAGAAGATACTAGAGAATTTGGAAGGATGCAGGAAAATAAAATGGAATTGGAGAAGATACTAGAGAATTTGGAAGGATGCAGGACTTTTTAAAGGATGAAAGGAGAAAAACCAATTTTGGTATATGAAAAATAGTGTTCTATGCCGTTTATAGGGGCAGAAAAATCCGACAGAAATAGCTGATACTGACCTGGCTTATTTTGAAATGCTGTTCCGAAGCCAGTCTGACTGATGGAAGGAGAAGTTGGTTGACTGAAAGAGCCAACTGGACTAGCAAGAGAATTACTGTTGCCAAAAAGTCCTCCAGTAGCTAAAACGTACAAACAAAAATGACAACCTCACAAATGTCATAAAAAATTTGATCAAAAACAAAATTTTCTGGTCTAGAAATCATTATAGGGGATTTATCCTGTGGAATTTCAAACTTGGAGGAATATACGAATGAATTAATTTCAAAGATTAACCAGCCTTAAGAGTTCAACAGCTAGAAACCCATTTCATTGACAGTTTCATATTTGTAAATTATGGGTCTTAGTTTCAACATTCAAGTCTGTTACATCGAGTTTCTCACCTCATCTGACGCAAAATATCTATTTCATGAGCTCTTTGATTGATGTCCGATTGGTAATACTGTCTCACCTTATGTGAAGGAATAAAATATATATTTCATGACTCTTTGATCTTGGATTGGTAATACAATTGGCAATGGTACATCAGAATACAATTGGCTGATAAGTAATGAGTCTATAATTTTTCTGTAGATTTGTTGCAATGGAGACGAAGGATTAAAATATTTCCAAAGAATTTTTGCGGTACATATTGTAGCTTCATAGTTCAATAGTATCAAATGAGAGAGAACTAACAGGCACAAGCAAATTTAGTTTTAGTTTATCAGAGATTGACAATGGTGTAATAATCTAAACCGGTCTTTCTAAGTATCAATAAATCTGTGGTTTTTTGACAATTTCTTAGTCTTTTTCATTTAAAACAAAAAATATTTTCCGAACTTTAATAATCAAACAATTTCTGGCCATAACCTCATGCCAAGCATTAGGCCAATAATTAAATTTAACTGAGGTATCCGGAGCATTTATCAAGCAATATATCTCTTTGAAATTTAATAAAAATAATCATCTGGAATAAAATTTAAGCTAAAAATATTCCAGTTCCTTTGAAAATGTCTAGTGAATAGAGCAGTTCTATTAGAATACGTTTTGATGTGAGGCATACCAGGGCTTGAGAACAATCCGCCGGAAGGCTGATTAGCAGTGGTGTCAGCAGTCGTGCCCCCTCCAAACATGGATCCACCCCCACCAAACACGGACGAGCCTTGAGAACCAAACCCTGAACTGGAACACACATTTTAATATGAATTTCATGGAAGAATTTATTCAAATGCTGGTAGTATTTTTTTTTATAAATGAGAGATAGATATGGCATCACTTATTATATGTTACTAACAAGTCATAGTGTCACTAAGTTATGCAAGATCAATGAAAACAGAATCATATAAATGATTTCATTCACGGTTCACCCTTCTGATGTACCGTACTGTACTTGTGATTTATTAAACACAAATTGGATAAAAATATTCTATGTATTATTATTTGGGAGATGTTGTTCCTCCCATAATAAAAATACATTGATATTGTCAATGTACAGTTGAGGATGTGACAAGTGTTGCCATGAAACCTGAGTATTGATCATGTAAAGTGATTTTAAAAGTACCTATATTGTGAATGTGAAAACCTAAAAGACGTTACCCTATTTCAGACTTATAATGTTACCTAGCTAAGGGAGAGAAATAGTACAAGGTATCCTTAGTTTGTCTTTACCGATCTGTGCTTTTTCATAAAAATATTAATAAAATATAGTTGTGTTGACAATATCAATGTATTTTTCTTTTTATCCTAGATATGAAAATATATCTGTATCAGTATGTTATGTATTAATATGATCAATGACAATCCATAAAACGACTCTTTATAGCATTTAATCCATAATAAGAACTAATATTTTGGTTTTGGAGTCTTGAGTCTCATTAATTGAACTCTCATTTACTAATATTTTATCTGTTGAAATTCTATACGCATTGTTATATCCTAAACTCTATCCAGTTGTGACTGTGTAGTTAGCTATAGACTTAGGTTAGAACTTAGCATTTTGATAATAAAATGTCATTAATTGATCACTGTTGACTGACTCAATTATAAGAAGGACTTTAACTAGTTATGTTTGTGTTACCTGGACTTTGTCCGAACAATGAGTTAAATAGAATGGATTAAATGTCATTAATTCATCACTATTGGCTGACTATATTATGAGGACTTCAACTAGTTTTTTGTAGTTACGTGGGACTTTGTCCGAACAATGAGTTAGATAAAATGAATTAAATGTCATTAATTCAACACTATTGGTTGACGGTATTATAAGAAGAACTAGTTATTTGTTGTTACCTGGGACTTTGTCCGAACAATGAACCCCCGGCCGGCTGTCCAAAAGTGGGCGGGCCTCCGAACGACGACTGCGGCTGACTCTGGCCGAACGGCGACGACAGAGTGGCCTGCCCGAACAGACCGGTGCCCTCCGGCTTAGTGGCGGCCGTCGCAGTGGTGGTTGCGGCTCCAAAGAAGCCTCCCGTCGGCTGCTGCTGACTGGTGGCCGTCGGCGTCCCAAACAGCGGCTTCGAGCCGAAGAACGACGACTTGGGCGTAGCTGTATTGCTGTTCTGCGAGTCCGAGATCGAAAAACTGAACGGCGCCTGCGTTTTTGTCGATTCTGCAGTTGTTGCGGCAGCACCTCCCCCAAACACATTCGTTGATTGTACAGGGGTGATAGTTGTAGCACCACCAAAGATCGATCCCGAAATACCACTGGCCGACTGTCCAAAACTGAGGCCGCCCATTTTAGTGTTTGCATCGGCTGGTTGTTGAGCGCTTGATCCGAAATTAAAGTTTGAAAAGCTGATACCCGTTGACGATGGTGTGGTTTCAGGTGCGCTAACTGTTGTACTCTCCGAAACTGTACTCGTCACGAGGAAATTCGAGAAGGTTGTTGGTTGTGGAGTTGTTGTGGATGAAGTTGCAGCACTTACAACAGGGAACCCTGTAGCGGACCCAGGCTGTGGGGTTGCTGAGGTTGTTGCTGGGGATGTCCCTTGGGTTGGAGTCGCTGTAGAAGTAGAAACTGCCGCGTTGGCCAAACTCTGTGTGAATGAGAAGCTCACAGGAGACGATGACACTGTACTGGCAGCACCGAAAAGTCCTCCTTTATCAGAACTTCCACCAAATATACTACTGCCCTTATCAGCAGCAGCAACTGTATTCCCACCAAAACCATTGCCTTTTTCTGCAGTACCACCAAAAATACCACCTTTATCGGCAGTGCCACCACCAAACACGCTACTTTTTTCTGCACTTCCACCGAAAATACTTGCTTTTTCTCCAGAAACCAAACCACCACCAAAAATACTACCGGTACCCTTATCTGATGCAGTCTTGGCAGTACTATCACTACCACTAACTGCCACTGGTGGTGTTGCAGAACTCTCAGCCACCTTTGCACCTTCAACTTTATCTGCTGTTTCCTTGGGTGGTTGAGCAAAAGAGAACCCAGCTGACGGTTGAAACGCAAACAAGTTACTTTTGGAATCAGCTGCTGCCGTTGTTGGTTTCTGTACGGAACCACCTCCAAACATCAAATTTGTTTGCAAGCCAGTTTTCACAGGTTCTGCCTCCGTGGAGTCAGCAATTTTCTCACTAGCTTTCCAAAAGTTAGGCTAGTTGTTGTAGTATCTACTTTGGCAGTTTCTTGTACAGTGCTAACAGAAGTAGGTGTAGCTGTGGTGGTAGTAGTGGTCGATACTGTGGTAGAGGAAGAAACACCACCAAAAATCGGTTTATCTCCACTGCTTGCCCCAGTCGTTTGAGTAGCGGATCCTGCACCAAAAACCAGTGGCTTACCAGCGAACAGAGATGCATTGCTTGCAAAAGGGGACGACGCGGTACCCGTTTCTTTTCCTTCTGAGGATGCACCTACACCACCAAACAGATTCACACCTTTGAAAAACGGCTGACTTGCGCTAGTGGCAGCGCTATCTTTGCCTTCAGATTTTGTGGGAGTTGAAAAACTAAAAAGATTTGTTGCTGGTGCTGTTGTATCAGTGTTCTTCAAACCAGCAAAGAAGCTTGTAGTACTCGTTGGAGGTGTTTTATCGGTCTTAGTACTCAACACGAACGAAGTCGCTGGCTGACTAGATTTGCTATCAGCTTTCGGTGCTAACCCTTCCAATAAGTTGGATATCGATGCAAGAGGTGACTTGCCTTCCTGTGCAACTCCAGATCCAGACGAGAAAATAGACTGATTTTCAAGAGGCTTTCCGGAGAATGGTGAATTCACAGGCTGTTTTTCTGCGAGCTTTGCAGCAAATGGAGAATCAGTGGGAGCTTGCTCAGTCACAGTTGCTGTTGTATTACTAAGGGCAGAAAACCCTCCAAACGGCCCCACATTCTCTCTGTTGCTCTGATTTTTCGGAACGGGAGTCTCAAAACTGGATGAGAAAGGTTTTGCAATTGTTGATTCAGGTTGTTTGGTGGGTGTTTTGAAGAAGGACATCTGAGATTGATTTCCAAAGCTTGGAGAAGAATTAGGGCTGAAGTCAAGTGCCTTCACACTCTCTCCCTTTGGTTTGTTAGTTTGTTCGCTAGGCAGCTTGAACAAGTTCGGAACATTTTTCACAGCTTCTGATTTCTTTGGAGAATCTTTTGAGGGAGTTTTGAAATCAGCAGGTTTCGTCGGACTCAAACTTGCCACAGCTTTCGAGACAACCGTGTTGCAAATTCTATGGTTATGCACCAGAGACTCAGCAATGAACGACGCTCTTTCTCTTCCGGTCATGTTGAATGGCGGCTGTGTTATCACTTTGGGGATTCGACGCACCATCACATCGCTGGGAAGTTGTCTGCTCTCACTGAAGTCTTTGGATTCATCCATCATGCTGCTGGATGTAGATGCAGCAGTAGCATCGAGTAAATTGAATGTTGCCGACTTGTTTAATGATGACCGGGAACGATTTGAAGACGATTTATTCAAATCAACACGCAGCAAATTCTCGGCCAATTTTGTGAGATCTGAAGAGCTGAAAAAATAATCAAAATCATTTTCTGAGAATGAATAACAAGGATGCCAATCCATTCTCAATTATTTCATAGCAATATTTGAACGAGCGTTAGCGAGTTCTCATTTTTGACTTACTGAAGGCCAAAGTCGTTGTCCGTCTGTTTGTATGTTTTACAATAACTTTGAATTTTGAACACGTATTCTTCGAACCTTTTTAATGGTCATGTTCGTTGGACAACAAAATTGACTCACTCCTTTGTCCTTTTTCAGGATATAAATAACATTGAAAGTGCATAAAAAATTATTTTGATTCATCATTTAGTTAGCTGAATAATTCACTGCATGCAATTACAAAAGTTTTTCCATTCATTCATTCATAACATCAGATGAGACTTTTTAGAAGCTATCACACAGACAGACCTTCATGCGCTGACATATGATTTCAGTTGGTTAATATACAACATAATTTAAACTTTTACATCATCAAACTCAAGGTACCTAGAAGGCTAGAATCCATTCTAGGTACATTGAACAAACTGATACGGGTTGAGTTATGAATATGGTTGCGAGTTTCGCCATTCATTTCCTCTTGGAACTCTGTATCAAAATCATGTATCACATGACCAGCTTCTCATTTAAAAAAATGAATTTGGATTCATATGAGGGACAAAAATGTTGAAGCAACAGAGTAGTTTTCAATTTCAAATTAATAGGATCAACAATATGAAACCTACTGTCAAATTATTCTAGTAAAATAAATATTCAGCTGTTTCCATAATTTTCACAACCTCTGTATAATTAAAAGTTGCTGGTTTCAAAGATTGCAATACAACAGTTCTTGAGCGAGTTCTCCAACCCAAGGGGTCACTAGTTTAGTAAATTGAACTGTCAATTAACAATTGAAACAGCACAGAAACAATATGCATGCTTTATAAAGCTGATACCAAACATCATGTTTGTTCAAACAGCAAAGGGTTGTTATGATAAATTTGTGCTAGCAAATTAATTTGATAATTTTATAAATTAAAATTTCATTGTGAATTGAGAATATTCATCAGTAAATAGAAGATGGTGTTGATTAAATATGAAGTACTTTATAACTTACAGAAAAAATGCACTAGATTTGGATAACTTAGCATACTAATTATATGCAGTGCATGTGTATTTATTTGTTCTCTTTTACCACTACGCAAGCTGGATTTGCACACAATAAAAACAGCAAAAATATCATTCCTGTAAGTTTTAATGGTATTATTCATACTTAATCTCACGGGCTGAATGGGAATAGTCTAATTAGAACTCTTGGGAATTATATTCCACAGTCACTATTGAGTGCGAATCTAGCTTCATCCTCATTTTTCTACAAAATTAGTCCCGAGGCTGTCAAAATATATACAAGATGCAATGGTCTGTACTTTTCACTTATAATACTGGAGATGAGTAGAAGAGATATAAATTTAATTTATTAATTTGGCAATGTATTGGAGAGACCACATAAGCAAGAATAAGATAGGACATTGCTAAAATGTCTTAAGCAGTGTTATTCAGCTCACTGATTAATATTACCTACTGGTGGTCTAATGTAATACGACCCTTAAACTAGGAAAACAAAATATCTTATCCACGAAATTCACAAGCTGACGTATAGCCAAACTGTATAAACACGACCTAAACGATAAATAAACATTAAATAAAGATAACGATAAATAAACGATCAAAGGGTTTGAAAGGTGAAAGGGTAGGCTAGAGGGTTAGGTTTTTGCTTTTAAATGGCAAAATGCTTGATTATTCAAAGGCTTTAATAATTGTAAAGCAGAAACAGGAAGCTTGTTGTATGTCAGGACATGTTTGTGTTATATAGTTTGACTATACTTCACCGTATGATTTTTGAGAATGCGACATTTTGCCTACCCTTAAACTATGTCTGCCAACTGATGATAAACTAAACATATGATCAAATATTTTTAATGGACCAGACAAGTAGAGAACTGTCAACAAACCCAACTTCTGGAGAGAATTTAGCATTGAGTCAGCATAATATTTTGTCTGCAATTTTATACAACTATACTTGATATCATTTCAAGACGCAAACATATTCCTTAATCATAATCGAAAACATAATCCACAATGAAAATAGACGAAAGTTTAGTTAGTCTTTATATACTTGACGTGATTCGAATTCTATTCTTTAATCAAAACTTGGGAGCTGTGCCCTACCTCCGGACCATATCACTTCTAGTTCGTGGTTTTTTAGAACTGCTTGGAGGACTCGGGTAATAAACAAGTAATTGATGTTACTTTTACAAAATTTCCATTATTTGGCCTACTTTTAGGAGCATAGATTGCAAAAGAAATTGAAGATTGGTTGAGAATTTAAGAACAACAAAATCAACCAGAAATCAAGATTTAAGACACAAGTTGTGATTAATAGTGAGTGCGTTTTGTGATTTTTGTGAAAATGACTTAAAATTTGAAATATGAAACTTTAACAATTTTATCAATTGAATGTGACAAAAAAATAAATTTCAAAAGTATCACAAAAAATATTGAACAAAAAACTAAAGTACCAAAATCTTTAAATCTTGATTCATATAACGATAATTCTTATTTATAACAGGTACCAGATCAATTCTATTAATTATTTAATGAAGTAATGAAGAGAATGCTTAATGTTTATAATAGTGGACTTGACAACTTTTTTCAAATATAAATCTTACATAACTAAATTTTTGAATGCTGTATAAATTTACATGAAGATAAACAAATCAAATACCTCCAAAATTTTATTAAAAAAGAAGAAGAAAATATGTTTTTATAAAAATGGTACTCACGTTTTCAGATGTTTTATATTTGAATGAGATAAACTTGATTCACTGAATACCATTTCTTTAAAATCATTTATCTGATTTTTCAACTTCTCCAACTTGAATTTTTGAGAATTCAAAATATTGCTTTGATTAATTACAGTACGATACAGTTCTTCTCCAGGTGGAATAAACTTTTTACTCCTGAAACAAAATTGTTCATTTTAATTACTGTGTTTAATGACATTCAATTATTATGATATAATTGAAGATTATACTTATTACACTTTATGCTAATTCAAGATGAATTGTAACTACTAGATGAATAATACTTTAAGAAGGCTAAATAGCATTTATTCAATAAATTACTTTTAGCGTGATTAGTGAAGCAAACTTAGTAATAACAAGTACCGTAGCTGGTTCAATTATTCCTTGTTTTTATATTTGTCCATGCAAATTATGATGCATGCAGGATTATTCACTAATTCACAATAAATTAATGACACTATAGCTAACTATTCAATAAAATTTTACAAAGTATAAAAATTTATTGATTGGAAAAGGAAAATTTAAAATTAAAACAATCAGAGAAGGCTTATTTGAAAAAAGGCCTTTAAAAAAATGCCTTCTCTGATTGAGTGTTATCAATTTGTTATAGGGTTGTCACAGTAGCATTTATTATAGGTGGCTGTGCCAATACTGATTGCATTTTACATTTACTGATTAGTGAGAATGAGCTGTTAGTGTAAATTAACCAATCAGAGGACATTATTATTCTGAATGTAGACCGACAATCGGTAAGTGTTAAAACGACCACTCACAAAACATACTGGTATCAAGCTTCAAGTATCAACATCAACATACTTTGAAAGAGTATCAAGCCTTGAAACTTCTACCTTAATATTTTCAGATGGTCTTGATTTAGTGCCCATTTCTCTTCCAAGATTTTGTTTGACTGATTGAGTTGGCTCTCGACGTAGTAGATGCTCTTGTCGATGCTCTCCAAGCGACGCGCACTCATCGGGTCGAGTTCGTTCGAGAAAACCAGTTTCTTGAAGCTGAAAAACAGAACATATTGCTTCCTTAGTTATCAGCTACAAGATAAATAAAACATTCAACCTATAAACTAAACAGAGTTAACAGAAGTTTTGAATACTTAATGATTATTGAATAATGAGTGATCAATCTTTTAAGTACCTATGTACAATTATGTAAATGATTAATTATATTATAATTATAATGGTATTTATATGTAATTATATGAAATAATAATTGTAAAAATGCTTATAATGGAAGTAATAGCTACATTATCTCGTAGATCATAGCAGAATACAAAAATCTATCAATTTAAAACTCTCACACTAAAAAAATCATATTTTTCAATGCACTTCATTTAATATCAATCCTACGGATGGATTGAAAAAACGATGGCCGAGCTGCTGCTGATTTATGAAATTACAGCATATAAATTATTTAAAACGAGATAAAATCCTCTAGAAAAAGGATAGATCGTCTTTTTTCTTTAGGGCTACTTTTGAATATAAATAAAAATAGAAATCTAAGTACCCATTTTGAAATTACGTATTTAGTCACAACAGGTTCGGAAAAAAGTGATTTTCCCAATTACAGATGGAAATCACTGAGATATTGCAATTATTCAAATGCTAATGAATTAATTATTATTATTAAACGAAAATCCAAATTAAATGCTGTAATTCACCCCGAAGACTTCTGCTACTGAAAATATTGACAACAGGGTAAACAGCTAGATGGAAATTCGATCATGGCTTATATAGCGGAAACAAGTTGTAACTAAATAATTTCAAAAAGGGTACTTGGATTTCTATTTTTATTTAAAGGATGGATCACTTAGTTAATTAATTTTATCAAGATTATGAAAGATTGATTCTCATCAGACTTATTAATAGGAAAAAATTAGAAGGAATGAAAAGCATAAAGAATCATTATGAAAGTTTGCATACAGAACAAGAGGTCTATTATGTTTTCATCATGAATTACTCATTACCCATTTATTAGAGGAATAATTTGAATTTTATTGTAAAATTGAAATGCATATATCTTCTATTAAATAGGTAGTGAGTAACAAGAACATTCATTAGTGAGAAATTGAACATCACTTCTAAGTGGAGAATTATATATTTTATAAAATTTAATTACTGTGAATTTGAAGCATCATAATCTTGAAGATAATTAAGAAATGCATTGGTACTTCAGGATTGAATTGAGAAGAATATTATTCACAGAAAAGAATATAAATATATTGATAAAACTCACCCAGGCTTTTTATGTTGATGAAGACGTCTCTTAGAATCTTCAATATAGCCAACCAATTCTAATCCAGCCATTTTCAAGCTTTTAACTTCGTTCTGCAGTTCTTTTGTACTTTCTAATTGCTTACTAAAGTAATCCTCTAATAGAACTAGGTCTCCATTCAGTTTACGTTGAGCCTCGTCATCATATTTCTGGACAGAATAACATATTCTAGTAATAATGTACAAGGATGAAAAACATGTTGAGCAGTTTAAATGATCACATGCATTGGATAGAAAATATTATTTCTTGATTTAGACACATTTCACTTAATTTGTGAATTATGGTTCAACTTTTAATGTATAATATGAATTACAATTAGAACTATGCAATTTAGAAATTAAATTAACATTTTAAATTCTCTTTAAATGAAAAAAGTTGAATTTGAGCTCCATCAAGGAATTGGGAACAACTTCATGAACTATATAGGTCGCTAAGTTGGAACTTGAATTTGACAAACTAACGACTACAAGTAATGGTGCAATTGAAAATAGAAGATCGATTCGAAACTTACTTCGGCGTTGTCAATCTTGAGGTCATTCATCATTTCTCTCAGCTCGGAATCGAAATGCTTGACTTCTTCAAGAAATGCTGCCTGCACCACTTCAGCAGGAATTTCAGGCTTCTCTTCCTCTTCTTCATCTATAAACATAACATTCAATGAAAACTTGAATATTTATGAAGTAGCCAAGCTGAAAACAAATGCAGATCTTTCTGAATATTGAACATTTTATTAGGTACACATTATGTAGCATACCAAACATGTTCAATGTACTTTGAATGTAATTATTAATAAAAGCTGCAAGTTATATATAATTTGATTATTTATTAATTTCTTGTACAAAACACTATGATAATAATATAATATTATGACATTAACAGTTGGCACAGAGATGCTGTGGAATTTCTCCATATTAAGGTGAAATGAAAAGATATTGTCAATTCCACATAATTTTCCTCATAAAAGATATTGTCAATTCCACATAATTTTCCTCATAAAAGATATTGTCAAATTATGTGGAATTTACAATATCTTTTAATTTCACCTTAATATTATGACCATGGAGGAAAATATTATTTCTTGATTTAGACACATTTCACTTAATTTGTGAATTATGGTTCAACTTTTAATGTATAATATGAATTACAATTAGAACTATGCAATTTAGAAATTAAATTAACATTTTAAATTCTCTTAAATGAAAAAAGTTGAATTTGAGCTCCATCAAGGAATTGGGAACAACTTCATGAACTATATAGGTCGCTAAGTTGGAACTTGAATTTGACAAACTAACGACTACAAGTAATGGTGCAATTGAAAATAGAAGATCGATTCGAAACTTACTTCGGCGTTGTCAATCTTGAGGTCATTCATCATTTCTCTCAGCTCGGAATCGAAATGCTTGACTTCTTCAAGAAATGCTGCCTGCACCACTTCAGCAGGAATTTCAGGCTTCTCTTCCTCTTCTTCATCTATAAACATAACATTCAATGAAAACTTGAATATTTATGAAGTAGCCAAGCTGAAAACAAATGCAGATCTCTCTGAATATTGAACATTTTATTAGGTACACATTATGTAGCATACCAAACATGTTCAATGTACTTTGAATGTAATTATTAATAAAAGCTGCAAGTTATATATAATTTGATTATTTATTAATTTCTTGTACAAAACACTATGATAATAATATAATATTATGACATTAACAGTTGGCACAGAGATGCTGTGGAATTTCTCCATATTAAGGTGAAATGAAAAGATATTGTCAATTCCACATAATTTTCCTCATATTGTCAAATTATGTGGAATTTACAATATCTTTTAATTTCACCTTAATATTATGACCATGGAGGAAAAAATAGGTTGAACCAATACCATTTCTCTCCTAAATTTTGATAAAACGTTGATGTTGTCCAAAGAATTATATTAGGTTATGAAATCACACATTACTACTTTGCTTATTAATTTTTGGTCCAAGAATATTAGAAAATATTCTGCTTTTCTTCTGTTTTGTTTAACAAGAACAAGTGAATATTTTAATAAATCAATTAGGTATTCGTATCATTTAGGTATTGATTGCTAGATGTTTCTGAATGGAGACATATTCTAGGTATTCTAGAATTATCTTCACGTTGACAAGTGGGAGCATAAAATAGCCAATATACTGTAGTATTGTTCCTCCATAGTAGGGGTTGAAGACTCAAAGTCTTGTAACCTTCTTATTTTAAATCTTTTATTTCATCAAGTTTTGTCAATCTATAATTTTTCTGACCTTGAACTGGCGGTGTTGGTTCACTCGGCTTTTCTGTTGTTTGTTGTTGAGGAGTTTGCTGTTGCTGCTGTTGTTGTAGTAGTTGCTGCTGTTGTTGTTGTTGCTGTTGTTGTTGTGGTTGAGGTACTTTTTGTGGCTGAGCCTGTTCAAATTATGTTCACAATACATGAATCATCACATATAGCAATAAATTCAAGATTGAGTGGTTGTAAAGACGTTTTAGTCTCAATTCCCACTACAGAAGGATATTTAATTTCATTCAACTCATAGACTAAAAAAAGCTTTTATCTTCACGTAGAAGATGAATTTCTAATAAATTGACCTGGGGAGAATGGAATTCTGTTAGAATAGATCAACCATACCATAGATCTATAGATCAATGGTACAATAACGACTAAAGAGTATTATAATATGTATTCATTTTTTAAATTAAACTAAAGCTGTTCATGCATTTTGCATATTTATCACACTCACTACAATACAATACAACTTTGCAATTTTCAAAACAAATTTGAGTATTTCAAACGATACATAATGTATTAAATGTATTGATAAAAATCTTTTTATGAATTTATTGAATATCATAATAATAAAACTGATCCAATGACTCGACTCAATCTAGTCTTAGGCTCTCATTCGCCAGAATAATTCGTATAGTAGGCCTATACAATACAGTATATTTTAATGAATGTTTATCAATCTTACTGATTTTGTACTTTCCTAGTTAACTAAGCATGAAATTATTAAATGGATATGATTTTTTCTACCTTGCTGGCAGCAGGAGCTATTGGGGTGCTGCTCACAAACGACTGTAGATTAGATACCGGATTGGATGGAGTCATTAAATTTGTTGAATTTCCAAAATTCTGACCACCACCTGTAACATTGAAAATAATAGATTAATTGTATGTACGAATTCAGAATGTGAACTAAAATATAAAAATTGAACATTGCTTATGTTCATGTAGACTAGAAGCAAATTAGTTCAAGTAATGTGACCTGATAGTCTTATGATAGAATATCTGACAGAATAAATAGATAATCAACTAACATTTCAAATTTTAAATTCTATTTCAAGTACTTTCCAACTAGAGGTTTATATTGAAAGTACTATTACAATAAATCCTTTGACAAAGATTCTGTGATGACAAAAAATATAAAATATAATATCTTTTTTGTAATTATTAATTTTGAATGATTAATAATCAAATTAATATTACAACTATCAAAATATTTGTGATTTCGTTCAATGCTAGATTTCTGCAAAGTAATAAAATCCACTACTAGTTCAGTTATCTTTTTTTCAATTTCAAATCAAAATCAAATCAAATTTTATTCACCAATTAACAACAGTTTTACATGAAAATGAATAAATAATTTGTAGTTAAATAATTGGCGTGGCTAGAAAAAGAAATCTTGTGCTCTAGCCACGAGTTCAAAACATTTCTTACCTATTTATACAATTTATTTATACACTCATGAACAATAGAATAACTTTTTTATTTGATGACAGAAATGTTGAACAATAACGTTCACTCTACCACTTCAACATTATGTATAAGTGAATCATTTCATTCTATACATCAAAATAGAATCAAGATTCTAGACTAGCATTATGTATAAGTGAATAATTTCATTCTAAACATCAAGATAGAGTCAAGATTCTAGACTAAAGATAATAAGAATATCGTATGTTATAATCACCTTGCTCAAGATAATATAGTATAGCCATGTTAATTATATTATTTTGTTTAGTATATAAAGACTAACCGGTTGGGAAAGCAAAAGACACATTTTGAGAAGGCTGGAAAGTGAATCCTTGTGAAGTTCCTCCAAATAGTGACGATCCACCTGTTGACGCTGGTTTCCCAGCCGATGCTTCCTTTGCTTTATCAAAACTGCAAAAAATGAAATTCTAGTTAATAAATTGAGTAAGAATAATGCTCAAGATTGTTGGGCTCGTGAGTGGATTGATAAGTGACAAGAGATGAAAGGACCTATTTCAGAAGGGAAAATGTACATACTAACTGGGAAAAATGTTGAACCTAACTGACAAATATTGGATAAAAATACTTGAAATTGTCACAATCACTTGTTTTATAAAATGGAGAGGAATATTCAAGTGAAAAATATGGACTAATCAATGAAACTTAGTAAGCAAGGCAAGTGGCTTATAATAACTCACTCACTGTTTTCACATAAATATGGTATGACAGATTAAAGGGCTCAGTGTAAGAGAGGCCCTAACATCACCCTCTTAAGTTTGGAATAAAGGTATCAATTCATTTCAAGTCGTCATTGTGGTACAAAAATACTTGATGAAACAACGCACTTAATAATGGATCAAAGAATATTTAAATATTAACCATAATTATATTTAAATATTATTATTTTTTTAAATTATTTACATTTTAATCCTTTAATTTTTATACACTCCCTAGTATTTTATTATCTGCTCATTCTACCTGTCCACGTGCGACTCCCTCCAGCTGACCATAAGTGGATCTTGTGTGTTGGATGTTTTTTCTCATGATTTTGTAGTAATGATAAGCGTTTCGCTTATGGAACTTTGTATTACTATTGTTTATTTTGTGTGCTATGTACTATACTTTACATTATTATTTAGTGAATATATTAGTATATTTAGTGAATTATAATATTTAGTGAATAACACTTATTTTTGATTTTATTTCGAAAGTATTCTTACCCAAGATCCCAAGTTTTCGGAGCAGTTTGAGACGGAGCAGCCGCTGAGACATCAAAGACTGGCACCTGAGCCTTTACAGTGGGGGTGGCCCCTGTCATGAAAGAAAGCTGGAATCCCTTTGGCGTTCCTTGGTCCGTTGCAACATTTGCCGCGGCTGGCACCGGTTCCTTCTCAGGAGTCACCTACAACCACAATTCATTCAAATTCAATCTTTCTCTACACCATTTACAAACAGATATGCAGTTTTCCCATGAACTTTGATCAACTGACAATGAATTTAAATAGGTGTAATCCGTTTCGAATTTGAAAAACGTACCATAATGAATTTCAATAACCGATAAGTGTAAACAGTTTTGATTTTGAAAAACGTAATAATGAATTCAAATAGGTGTAACCTGCTTTGAATTTGAAAAACGTAATAACTAGTAGTTCTGTTAACAGTAGACCTCACGCAGTTTTCTCATCCACAAGTATCTGGTGTCACCTGTTCACCGGCTTCTCTAGACATCTGAGTAATGCATGCAATGAATAATCCACTTGACAGCTGATTTATTATGAATAATTCTATATTCTGATTAATCCTATCTTCAGAGCAGATGATATAGTGATATCGGAGTATGGAGGAAATTGCTTTTCCTTTATTATTATCCTTAAAATGCAAAATTTCAAAAAAACCTTGTGTATACATCGACGCACAGTTAAAGAAGGAATATTCCTGCCAAATCTCATAGAATTCTATCAACGCGTTTGGCCGTAAAAGCGTTGCATACATACAGACAGACAGAGAGACGAAAGAGAATACAAGTTAAAGCATAGAACTCACTGCGTTCGGTCAATGAATTTCAATAGGTGTAATCCGTTTTGAATTGAAAAACGTATCATAGCACGAATTTTGCATCTGGCGGTACTAACAATAGATAGCTCCCGTTTGAAAGGCAGCAGGGTCGGAAATGTTTGAGATGGCGAGGCGAGAGTGCGGGGATAGAAAGGGGAAGAGCTAATGAGTGAGACAGAATTGGCAGATTTCTACCAGCACATCACATTCTGTCTCGTCACTATAGGCAACCTAACTTTAATCGTACCTCATGTACATCAATTACTAAATTGAAAGATATCTGAAAATAACCCACAATAACTTGTGAACTATTGGTGTATCTAACTAAATCCAAAGTTTTATGTTTGTAAGTATTTGCAATCACTGAAAATTGGACAAATGAAAGAAACATAAACTAATTTTTTTGGTCTGGCATATGAATAAGAAATTCGAGGGAGGAGCAGTTTTGGGCTGTGCTTGTAAGTCCTCCCCCAATCATTTCAATAAATTGTGAATCAATATATTTTATGAATGAAATATATGAATAACTTGGAAACTTTCAATTGAACATTAAACTCTCAACTGTCAATTCAGTAACACATTTCCAATTTCGATTAGTTTTTCATCAGCCACTCTCATTCATGAACTACTAAAGCATTCATACCACAGTAATTTCTACTCGATTTATACTAGTTTTTTGTTTCAAAAAGAAATGATCTATTGAGCGATTTACTTCAAACTACTCAATGCTATTTTAATTAATAATGCTGACAGTTTGAAGTTTACTACACTAAGGAAACCTACGATAGTGAGGTCTACTTTATAATGGTAGTGGAGAAAGATAGGAGAGCGTTGCCGACTCTCAGCCTTGCCACTGCCTTCTATAGAAGGTTGCTGATACCTGTATATCTGATGTAATATTTATTCATTTATTTTATTCATGCACCAAACAACACAGATGTGAAAACATCGGTAGATGAAATACTAAGGCAGTCCTTGTGTTATGTTTTCTTCCAAATTTAGGTGATGACACAATTCAAAAAGTAGGTTAGGCTTCCTTCACTTGTCCAATGTTCTATGTAAACACATAAACATAAAAGTTTTAATATTAACTGTTCATTCTAGTTAAAGATAATCAATCAATTTATTCGCCAAGAGAATATATTTTACAATTATTAAATAATACATTTTCATAATTGAGATTAAATATTTTGTTAATTAATTATAATTCTACGTTGTTGAGAAACGATCTGGCAACTTTGCAGAGCTAGAAAAGGATAGCGCTATCTGCTTTGTCGATTGATAGAGAAGATTAGCAACACCAATGTTGATCAAATACTGCAATTGTAAGGTGGACCTCACTATAAGTTTTTGTTTTGTTTCACGACCCACTTACAGGCGAATAAGTAGGCGGGGGTGCAGCGGCGGCAATCGGCTGCTCCGAGTTGACGAACAGATTGAGGCCACTCTGGTCGACCGGCAATTCGGCAACGTTGCACAACTGCGCGGCGGCAGGCAACAGGTTGACAGCCGCGAACACACACAGAGAGCCCTTGTGCGAGTAGACGCACAGCAGCGGCATCGGCGGCAGGAACTGGTTTTCACCTGTCAAACATTAATATTAACTTATGAACAGATTGACATAATCTCAAATACAAGATGTAAATGTAAAAATAAAATTATTATCTTATAGGGTGCTAAATTAGATAAAATAAGATTATACTCTGGTAAAGTATATAGAGGAATTTCTCTCCTCAGCAATCCCTATAAAGTCTTATTTAAAATAGTCCTCAATCGTATTGAGAAATACTCTAGTGAAATATTGAATGAAAAAGACTAAGAAGTTGTCAAAAAACCAGTGATTTATTGATAATTAGAAAGACCGGTTTCGGTTATTACACCATTGGCAATCTCTCATAAACTCTCAGACTCTTGTCTTTTTCATTCAATATGAATAATTACCACAATATCAACTTCTCAACTACACATCTAGTGAAATAGATCGAAATAGAATCGAAGAACATCAAGCAGGCTTCATGAAAGGCAGGTCTACAACAAATCAAATATTTATTCTGAAAGAAATTGTATCAAAGTACTGGGAATTCAACATAGAGTCTTTTGCTTTATTTATCGACTTTCAAAAAGCTTATGATAATATAAACAAAGAGAAACTGTAGATAAAGATGGAGAAGTTTGGAATTCCAAAGAAAAACTAGTGAACCTGGCCAGATCAAGTATAGTAGAAGCTACATGTTCGGTAAGAGTGAATGGGCAAGTCTCTGAGTCTTTCAGGATGAAAGAGTACAAACAGGGTGATGGGCTCTCGCCAATTCTCTTCAATATAGCCATCGAGGAAAGCACTCCAAAAATTGCAAATAGGGAGAAAGGCATAAAAATTGGATCTGGAATCAACACACTAGCGTTTGCTGATGATGTGGTAATTTTCGCAGAAAAAATACATGACAATATATACATAAATAATACATACAGTCAATTAGCAAAAGTGTTCATGGAGGAAGCAGGGAAAATTGGACTTGAAGTAAATAATACAAATCGAAATATGTACATTTCACAAGAAATCGAAATAACAGAGACCAAGGTCCACTCCAAGTGAAAGGTCAGTACTTAGGCGGTCAAGTATTTAGGCGTTGTCATTTCTGAACAAAATACCGAAGTAACAGAAATACAGAATAGGCTAAACCTTGCAAACAGATGTTTCTATGCATGCAACAAACTTATTTCCTCAAAATTGTTATCACATACTACGAAAATTAAAACCGATAAAACAATTATCAGTTCAATATTGCTCTACGGTGCTGAGACATGGAAGTTAGATAGAAGGGAGGAAAGGAAATTGATTGTATTCGAGAACAAGATCCTTAGAAAAATCTATGGACCTGTAAATGAGGGAGGAGAGTAGAGGAAGAGACACAACTTCAAGACCTTTATAGGAAGCCAGGTGTAGTATGCGAGTTCAAGTGTAGAAGGATCAGATGGGCTAGGCATGTTTTGAGAAGAAAAGATGACAGCAATCTCAATCAAGTATTGAAAAGCAATCCGGAAGGACGACGACCGAGAGGAAGACCACGACAGAAAAGGTGGAGTCAAGTGAAGGCCGATATGGAGAGAATTGGAGCAACCGAGGAGAACGCGGACAATCGAGAGAGGTGGAGAAACTTGGTTGGTGCGGCTAAATATCTACTTAGATATGTATGGCCATGGCATTAAGTAAGTAAGTAAATAAGTATACTCTGGTAGAATTCAAATAAAATGTGTGACATTCAGTTTTATGATGGTAATCGTATTATCGTTATTGATAAAACTCAGGCTGGATTCAACTAAAACACGTTACGTTGAATAATTTTTATGGTGGTGATAGTATTCCCGTTACTTGGGAAACTCATGTTAAGTTCTTAAACTTATGTTAAGAAGATATCCAATGGTATAGGTCGTTTATGTTCCAAATTACAAGCAGACTTCTTCCAACTCAAGCCGATTACTGTCGACTACTGTCTATTACTTACTGCTTTATTATTACTGCTTTGGCCGGGTGAGAGTGTAAGAACGGCACAGTATAAGAGACTACCAATGTCTCATAGCTCCACGAAAAATATCTACTAGGACAATCGGCTGGAGTTAACAGTGAAATTTGGAACATAAACAGCCTATCCCATGAGATATCTTCTTATGCTATCTTTTCTCTATGGTTAAACTATGTAACATTGAATCAGTTTTTGATAGTGATTGTATTACCATTATTGGTGAATATGACAAACCAGGAATAGAAGATTATACTCAAGTAAAGTTCAACTAAAATATTGAACTGAAATAGTTTGATTGCGGCTATTGTAAATTATCACTGTTATTGATAAAAATGACAAACATAAACGTGTATTAGTAGAATTTATATATTGGAGCATTACACACAGTACAATAGTAAAGATAGAACTATGTAATTTATACAGTAAAAACAAATTTTTAATTTAGTTTCAAAGAAACACGAAACTCTTAAATAAGGTTTTCGATAATTGAGTTTTTTTACTGTACTTTGAAAAATATATTTATCTGTACAACGACAAGACGATTAACACTCTAAATTGGATTTATTTTGGAATTTAATTAATTACTTTCAACTTTCTAAAAGCTGTCTAGGAAGTAATTGAGTTTTGTTATACCGACAGTTTCAAGAATTTCAATGAACATTTCAACTTACAAGTGACAACATTCCTTTGAATATCTATCTTGTTTAGGATTATTTGACCAAAACTGAAAATACTAAATATGTAAAGATCCACAAAAAAGAAATTATTTTGTGATATAAAAGTTTGAGAATGTTAAAAACCATACTAGGCAATTCAAGTGAGAGGCTTTAATTGGCGAGTATTGTGTCAAAAGAATGTGTAAATGTAATTTTATGTCATCATTGAAAGAACCTTTAAGATTTCAGTTGAATTTAAAACTGCAAATAAGTAAAATACTGAGAATATTATTCAGGGACGAATCATCAATCTAATCAATCTCATCATCTAATCTAATCATCAATATAATCACCAGTCTCTAAAAGTTTTTTCATAGTATCATTCAAATATCCTAATGGGAAAAGATTGATCAGATTATTTAGTTGAGACTTACCGACAGGCATTTTGTGCTGTGAATTGGTATTCCAGGTCATTCCAATTGGCAATGTCTCTTGGTGGTCTTTATCAAGAGGCAGTTCAGCCCTAGAGGAGTCGTCCAGGATCCATTGTATCCAACTGCCATCGCTCCCTTCAACACCCAGAACACCAACCTCCATGCCGTTCGCCGACGCAACAAGTAACAGGTTCCTTCAAACAAATTCATGATTACACTACTTACACATTTTCTGATGTTACCTTCTAAAATGTAAAGTGCAGCAAACCTAGAATAACTAACAATATTTTCTATCAAGTCAAGTTTTATTGTTTACATCAGTTTAGATCAAAATACAGTAAATCATCCCATCAGATATAACTAACATAATTATTATAAAGAGACTATTCCTAACAAGTTAAAGACAAATTATAAAAATCAAGATTGTATCTTATACATTGATAATTCACTTCAAAGTTATAGGGTATAGCCTAAAAGTTTATACTTTTTATAATAGTTTTTTCTCTCTACTTCAAACAGAGTGTTTCTTCTGGGATTCCAGATTATATTAGCGTATGTCATGGATCACCACTTGATAAACGAAGACTATTACAGATAAATAATCTATAGTCATTGAATGTGAGAACTAATCCAATTGAAACATTTCCCCAACACCAGATTTTAAAGCTTCCTCACATTCGTATAATTTGGAAATATAATAAATAAACTATTTATGAATAGTGATAAATATAAAATACTTATGCATAGAGACAATGAAATAAATCTTTCATGGAATAACTACAATCAGCTTCTTCTTTAGCTTCAATCATTCGATTGGTGGGCAGCTTTCCATCCTTTTCTGTCCGGACTGTACTTTTCAGTTGGATGTAGCTCTGAATCCCTAGATATTTAGTAACTTGCTTCAGATATTGTAGCCGGGGTCTTCTACGAGCTCTTTGTCCAATTATTATACCTTCCAGTATTCTTAACGTGAAATCGTTGTGTCTAAATACATATCCAGGCCAAGAATGCCGTCTGCCCTTTAAAATACGCAAAAGATATCGCTTTACAATCAACTAGAGCGCCTAAATTTAGCAATAAAATAAAAAGGTTTGATAAATAAATTATTTTTACATTCCCTTACCATGCTTGAATGTGTTCCAAATAGAACTGAGCAGAGCGAAGATGTGCCGAACTGTAGCAGATATCCTCATAGTCGACAAATGTCACTGGTCCGTTCTTGGGAGTATTCACTAGCATAATATCTAGAAAAAACAATAATCTATTGAGTATTGACAAGCAAAATATCTGAAACCAGTAATAAATAAAATGAAAAGATGCTTTATTTGGCAGAGTGAGGGAGTTTAAGCCCTCTCAACCACTTAACCTCGACTCCAATGAGTATTGACAGGCCACCATTTATGATAAGATCTCCGTTGAAAAACATAATACGAGAACAGCCATTATCAGTTCTGTATTCGATGACGCAATACTAAGTATCCTTGAATTCGAAATCTGCCATTTTGGAGTGTAGAATTGATCAATTGAATGATGTGACATTTATACATAACATAGCTGCCTACATTTGGACTGTTATCTGTTATAGACTGTGGATTGTAGACTAATGTTGTAGAATAGATACTGACCTGTAACGTACCTATATTGTCTTCCTCAGTGCAGGTTGTACAAAAGCATTTAAAAGTTCAATCGTGATTAAACTCTACGAGAACAAATCTTTCGAAAAATCTTTCTCTTCTTGGTTTTTCTTTTGTAGCATTCAATCATGATTAAAACTTAACAGGCTTTTGTGCAACCTGGTTTCAATGTTGTATGACTGTAAATGGTTGAATGAATAAATAAATATGGTTTCAAAGATTGAGGGGCTATCAACTGTAGGTTATATTCTACTAACTATTCAATGGACTGCATTGATTGGGTATGTTTCGCTTTAAACAAAGTATTTTGAGACTTGACTAATTCTTTCTGGAGCTCATTCTGAGTGCCCAGACTGGTAGTTTACATCATACAGTGACGTTGAGTTTTTTAATAATCTAATTCTAGAATGAGATTTTTAATAATGTTATTTAAATGACATAAAATAACATTCTGAATATTACAGGACTGTATTACCACATAGCGTTTGTTGCAGATTAACCAGAATGTACCACCTTGCCGCTTCACCAATAATCATCTTCAAGTTTGGGAAGCACTGTTGACATAAATTACAGGATAAGTGGAGTCAACTAGATAAGAAGACCTACGTGAACCGTTAATCTCATCCGTCAAGTCTTTGTAAACAGCAGCAAACTGGAAGTTGGAGAGCCATTGCACGCTGACTGTGGACACTGGACGCTGATTCATGTCTGGCGCCTGGATGCTTTTCACAGCTTTCAACTCTGGCTTGTATTGGGTGAGTGTGCCATTCAGCGAGCCAAACACTATCTGCTTTCCCTTCGGACTCCAGCACATGCATCTGAAAACAGTTGAAGAAAATCATAATACTTGCAGTTTACAACACCACAATAGAAAAATAAAGGAGTCAGAAGAGAAGACTAAAATCGAACAATATAAAATATACAGGGTGATCAAGAAGTCTCTCCGCAGTGAACTATATACTAAAAAAACACTCAATCACTCAAAAACAAGTACAGTATTTATAACAATAGCAAAGTTTAAATTTATTGAATTTATGTGTTCATTCATTGCTGTAGAGGGGGAGGGGGGAAAGTAGGAGTAACTTTTCGAACGGGTTTCTAAACAGAACACAATCTTCAGCTAAAACAGAACGCAGGTACTGCGGAGAGACTTTTTGATTGCCCGGTATAAAAACAGAGAAATATGAGGATGATTGCAAATCAATTATCAAAGCGGGATAAAAGCCTGAAATTTAAAAGTTTGACTAAAAAAAGAATTATGTAATTCATTTTAAATGGAATATAATTCTTAAATTGATCAAAGCAGAATAAAAACAGACAATCATTAACAATGTTTAGTCAGTATTGCCCACTAAAATTTAAGAGTAAACTAGTTCATGATACATTTATATTGATAGAATATAGTATAAGTATAGTAAATAATCATGCACAATAATATTGTGGTACAAGCCTATACGAGTGATTCATAATTCGTGAGAATTACTGAAAATGTAAACTTAAAAACATGTTAGGTACTTTATTGATAGGTCAGCTAGATAAGTTTATAACAAAGAACTCAATCAATACAACAATCAGTGAATTACAACAAATAATAATTATTATACAGAAAACAATTACAATAAAAAATTACTGGGGATTTCTATGACCACCATAAATTTTTCTCCAAGTAGGAAAATCTCCTGATAGTTTGTTTGTCAAGAGCTCGGAATACATTTGTGACGGTGTATGACAGAGACTGATATCTATTAGTTAATTTATAAAAAATTGTTGACCAAACCATGTTAATAAATAGTCTAGTGAATTTATAAATTACGGGAGCGTAAAGCCAACGAAAAATTGAAACCCTCATAAAGCAATTTAGCAATAGAATACAGAGTACTGTAATATGATTACAGAAAGGAGCACAACAGTAAAGTTGAACAGTTAAAGTGAACAAGAGATGAGTATTTAAAAATATTTACGTTGATTTGGAATCAGTTGGAATGGTGTTGATGTTGTAAGAGGCTCCCTTGAATTCGTAGACACTAGCTGATCCATCAGAAAAGCATACCGCCAACATATTGGATATTCCTGGATTCCACGACAAACCAATGGCCACACATCCCGCTGTAGTGCTGCCTCTAACCTCCTGAAGCACTTGTACGGTCTGCAATCAACCAATCACACATTAGTTCACAATTTTCATAACATCACAATCAAAATGGAATGAAATGTTTTATTGGCGAGAATTAAAAAAATATTAAAACATTAACGTAAAATCACCAAACATAGTGAAAAATTAACAAAATATCACTTAAGATTTGTAAGCACAATGTGGAACGGCGGGAGAAGCCTCCACCAAATTAAAAGAAAAAAAATATGTAGGCAGGATGCCTCCACCAAATATGTAAGCACGATGTGCCTTCACCAATTATGTAAGGGGAAAAACTATTATAACAAAAGAGAACAGAATAACTAGAACTTTAATGAGTCTTCAACATATTTACATTTAAACAAAACAAGATTAATTCTATTATAAAAACATTATTGATATGAATTTTATGGGGAAAAACACTCGCTTGCTGCTAATGATGATTCAATCTTTGTGGTTATGAAAATTTAAGAACAATGATTCAGTAGTCACCTAGGCATCCACTGGTTAATCGCGACTTTAGTATTTTAAAAGAACAAATATTAACTGAACCAATGAATAGGCTCAGCTCAGAACCCGTCTCCCTTGACAATACAATTATTTTTATACTGCCCGATCTGTGACAGAATAACTGTATTATCAAACGAACCGAAATCTAGTCTTTTTCACTGAATCAGCCGGACTTAACTTACAGTCCTATCGAACGAGCTCTCTCTCTCTGACCAAAAGTTAAATTTTGGGTATTAATATAAACTCAGTCAATGCCAAACATGAAAGCCATTTCAAGTACATATTTTTATCTGTCGCACAAGCGGCACGTTTGTTATTAAAAACAAAGGAGAAGCTATGTTAATTTTGACAACAAATGAAATAAACAATCTTTCTGTCGATGACAAAGATTGTTCAAAGACAAAAACACTGTTCATTGAACTTTTTTACTTTCCTTGCCCTATTACCATAGGTAAGGAAAGTATTGCTTTCCGAAAAAAATAAGGTACCCCAATTTGTAAATTTCTATACGTTTCAAGGTCCCCTGAGTCCAAAAAAGTGGTTTTTGGGTATTGGTCTGTATGTGTGTGTGTGTGTGTGTGTGTGGTGTGTGTGTGTGTGTACGAGTGTATGTGCGTCTGTGTACACGATATCTCATCTCCCAATTAACGGAATGACTTGAAATTTGGAAATTAAGGTCCTTACACTATAAGGATCCGACACGAACAATTTCGATCAAATGCGATTCAAGATGGCGGCTAAAATGGCAAAAATGTTGTCAAAAAAGGGTTTTTCGCGATTTTCTCGAAAACGGCTCCAACGAGTTTGATCAAATTCATACCTAGAAAAGTCATTGATAAGCTCTATCAACTGCCATACGTCCCATATCTGTAAAAATTTCAGGAGCTCTGCCCCATCTATGCAAAGTTTGATTTTAGATTCCCTATTATCAGGCTTCAGATACAATTTAAACAAAAAAAATTCCAAGTGGAAAAGATTTAGCATGAAAATCTCTACAATTAATGTTCAGTAACATTTTCACCTAAAATTGAAAATAAGCTCGAAATTCGAGAAAATGTGATTATTTCAATTGCAAACTGTTGACAACTGATGATTCTATTAAATCATTCACTATGAAGAGATTGCAGACTCCGTGTGTCTCCAGCGTTATTCTCCTGTCACCAGCTGGCTAAGATCTTTGAATAGTAGACTTGAGATTCGCGTGAACACTAGCGTCAGGTGATCAATTTTCATAACGGCAAGGAAAGTTGTGTGAGTGCGCCACACCAGATTTTTAATTTTAAAACTCTAAAATCCTGATCAATATGAGATAAATATAATATGATTCATATATATGTACCATATGACCAGGTGACACATTACAAACGTATGATGATCAAGTTCTTTTTCAGAGGAAAATTAATTGCATGGAAGTTTTTTTATGCTAACATTTTATTTATCAATTTATTTACACATACAATATCATTCTCAACTATAAATGATTGGGAAAGGAAAAACAGGCTTAAAGCCAAAAACTGTTTATTTCCCAAATTTCCCAAACATTTTATCAATTACTTTATTGGAAAAGTAAATAGCTTATTTTCAATTTAATCAACAAATAAAAAGTCATAGACATAGTCATATTTTATGTACAGTCAATGTTTCACAGAACAATCAATAATTTATTTATCAATACAATTATTACAATGATCTATTATATATCTATTGATATCACAATCTAAAAGAGGAGAAGCTTGTACTACTCCTCTTTCAAATTTTAATTGTAATGAAATCCAAAAGGTTTTGTGTATTGTCACGGATTCCACATTTCTGGTCCGAGAATACTCCTTGACAAGTGATAACAATTTTTAATTTAGTAATTTTGTTGGAAATAAAAAACAAAAAACAAAAAAGTTTAATAATTTCAATAATATTGAATTAAAATTAATCTCAAGAATTGTGATTTAGAAGAGACAGAAGTGTAAACCTACAGACATTGTTTAAACAAAATGAATACTGCAATAAGAACGATTATCAGAGACAATTTTCTTTCAACTCTAATTTTCTTCGACTGAGTAAACCTATTTTAATACAACAATAAAGACTTGACAAAGAATTCTACTAAATTGAATAACCAAAGAATGCTACTACAATAATTACTTTTTCAGGATAAAATGTAATGATTAATTCGATAGAATATGAATATTTTGAGATTGATAACTGACCTGGCTCAAGAACTGAGCAACCGAGTAAACTCTGACCAGTTCAGCGCCATTGACATTGATCACCACTGCCAAGAGAGTGCCATCACAGTTGACAGCCACATGTGAAGGCTGGGAGGGAAGCTGAATGTCTCTTCTTGGGTACTCTGTCAGTTCACTGCGACTTTTTCCTTGAGATTCTTGAGCTGATTCAAGCCCTGATACTTGAATAACTGTTGATAAAACATTGCACTCAATGAATATGCAAAATTTAGTAACTCAAAATTCCTTCATTTTGATTAGATCATCCAAGACATTTAATGAGAACATGGATTGGTTCTAGTCGAATAGTTTAGATGCTGGCTTTGGAAACCAGAGGCCCCGGGTCTGTATTTTGGGCAAGGCCAGGGGCCTATTTCACAAAGGTACAAGTATTGTTACCAACCATGGTTACGAACAAGTACTTGTAGTTACAAGTTTACAAGTACTCACGTTTCACAAAAATTTATGATCTACAAGTTTACAATTTTACAAGTCTACAAGTACTTCAATAGTAAACATAACCTATTTTCATGATGATTTCCTTTTTTCATCCTTTATAAAGGTTACTTGTACTTTTCAATAATTACTTTGAAAATATTTGAAAGCAATTTAATGTTTTTTGTACAGTCTAAGTTACTTCATTTATTGCTGAATTTGTAACCTACACACTATATGTACTCTGTATATATATAGTAGATGTACTATATATAATGTATACTATATATACTGTGTATATATACTATAGTACACGTAACCTATGAGGTAACACATTAACAACTATTTTGGAAATTATTAAATTTGATTTCCAGATGCATATATTTCCAAAATAATAAATTTTAGAGGGATATAGGGCATTTTTGATTATTAGAAATATTTATTGAATATTTAAAATCATTTTAATGATCACTTGTAAATCCTTTACATAGCTTTCCACCTCGGTAGAAATTTCATAGTTACGAACAAGTAATTTTGACAAAAATTGTTGGCTACAATGAAAATCTTTGTGAAACACTTGTTCGTAACAAGCAAATCACTTGTAAACTTGTAGAAATTCATTGTAACTACAATTTTACAATTCTGCTTTTGTGAAACGCTAGTAATCAGCTGTTCTCCAAAACCATGGTTGGCAACAAGACTTGTAACCTACTTGTACCTTTGTGAAACGGGCCCCAGATTTTTTCTCGGGCCATTCCCATGTGATTCGATGGACAGGTTAGGGTATGATCTCATTGGAAGCATGGATGCACATATGTCAAACTGCACGTGAGATCTTGCATGACAATCGGTATGAGGAACAAAATTTGGAAAAAGTTATAAAAACAAGTTGTGACTTTCCTGTAGCTGGTCACACTGAACGCCACTAGCAAGTGCTTGCGTTCAGTGTGAGTGTTCCTATGGCTCTTTTCAGTCCATCTTTATTCTCATCTGCATCATTAGTGATCTCATGTGCACTTGCACATACTTGCATCAAATGTGATCATACCCTCAAGTCATTCGTCCCGGATGCTTAGAAAAGAAGTTATTAAGTCAAGTCAGAGACCCTGAAATTAATCAAATGCAACCTGAAAACCCCTACACTAGACCTGAGTCAGCGAGTTTACTCGGAATTTATTTTAATAAGGACAGACTATTGTTAAAAAACAGACTAAACAATAAAGTTGAAAAACGTAATCAACAAAATGAAAGTTGAATAGATAGATGTTCCAATACATTCCAATGAAGAAAAGAAAAAAGTGAAAAATTTTGCAATTTTTTTTTAAATACATACCTTTAAATCCAGTTGGACAACCAACAAAGAGTAAACCATATTTTGATGAAGATGCTACAAGACTTAATGGATTGGTGACTTGCAATTGTTGATCATCAGGAAATATCTTTAATTTACTGAATAGTTTGAATTGAAATCCCTGAAAAAAGAAGGTTAGATGAAACGGACGATTATAGTAAGAGTTTAGTAGGTTAATAATATTTAAGTATTAAGGAGTTGCATAAGAACAAGAACTATATATTTCAAAATTGAACAGGATGAAAGCACAAGAATCGGCAATAATTTACTAATTTAAAAGTAAAACATCTCTTTACTAAGGCTGACACTTAAATATTAAAATTATATTAATCAATAAAATAGATAGCAATTACAATAGTGTAAGTACAAATAATACGTAGTAAAACAAACATTTTAAGTACAATTTAAATCTTGCTTCTAGCATTTATGTGCATGATGGGAAAAAGAAAATATTTTGGAAAAAATGTTGGTAAAACGATAAACTTACTGTAATGTCAGTAGGATTTGGTGCTGGTGTTACAGACATGTTGAAGTGAATAATTGACAGTTCATTAATACATTCAACTTAAATATCAAAACAGAGCAATAATCCAATCGTTTCCAAACTCAACGTCTCAAGCTTTCCAGTTTTAATTTTAAACTTTTCATTCAAGTTTGAGGTTATTTTTGCCAATGCCATCCTGATCCCAATATTTCATGTCCAATTTTGAAGAGATGCGCTAAGTCGGACGATGAATCGGTTATCTTCAGGGATACTTTTGAGTCAGTGACTCGAGTGACCCAGAGCCGAACAAAATGGCGGCTGACCCGGGGCAGACTAGTGATCCCATGGAACGACAACCAGACATCGACCGGTCGATGCTGTTTGGCGCGTACTTTTGAATATTCGGATGGCGCGAATATTTGAATAAAACACACACACATACACTGGTGTGACACTAAAAGTAAGTTGTTTTGCAAAACAAACATGGCTCATGCTGTAATAAATGAGTTTATTCTAGGAGAATTGGATAAGGAACAGAATAACAATAATAATAATTATTATGATGCACCAAACATTGTAGGGCCAGTTGCTGCGGTTGTTGTGGAGGAATTGGGAAATCCTTTAAGGGTTTTCAATGAATTATTCCAACAGGAATGTAATAATACGAGACCTCACAACTTGGGTTATTTTGAAATTATAATATCACTTTATAATATGAGTGAGTTTAAAAGCCATTTTAGAATGTCTTAGCAAACCATGCAGTTAAAAGATTCCATACTATTATCATCAGAATCTTTCCACTGAAATTTTGTAAACATGGTTAATGTAGCATTATTCTATTCAGGTCACCTACTGAGAACATACCAAGTGGGTCGCGGTGTAGATTTTGGATTCTTGTTTAATAATCATTATATATATAGGACTATATTTTTTGGCGTCATCAAAGAGACCACTGGACTAGTCTTCATTGAATGAAAATAATACCATTCTCCCTAGAAATATATTTTGGCTGCTTTTAAATTGTATAAAAATGAAAGAAAAACTTATTTACTTTCGACATTTTAAAAGAACCAAAATGAGTTTAGAAATAGAGCCAACATTACATTTTCTAAACCAAATTTTTATAAAAACATTTTGAGAGACTAGTTTCTGTTGTTGCACCATTTCTCTCAAGTTGTTACTCATCTCAAGTAACTGGTTTGTTATTTTATTCGAAATTGACTATATCATTTTTTATGATGGAATCAGTGCTGTAGACTATTTCAAATTATTATCATTTATTTCCAATGACCAGGCATTCCTGGATAGATCGATCACGTCTTCAGTTATAGGATGGTCATAGTTGACTAGACCAACTATAGGCCCGCCACAACGTAGACCCACGCTAATCCATGAAAAGCAACCACGCCGTGGGATGTTTTGTAAACCATTGCTAAGCTTCTCCAGACATCTGTGTAATACATGCAATGAATAATCCACTTGTCAGCTGATTGATTATGAATAATTCTATAGCAATGGTTTACAAAACATCCCAACGCGTGGGTTGCTTTTCGTGGATTAGCGTGGGTCTACTTTGCGGCGGGCCATATGAGCGTATAATAGAGGTACTGTAAGATATAGGCCATACGAAAAACCAAACATGGTGTATTTCAAATCGAAAATTGGTGGATTGTTTGTTTTTTTTTTTTTATTAAATTCCAATTTTACAAATATTTACATCAACATTCTTAGGTGCTCTTAGAAGTTATAGGAAGGAGAATTAATCAGCCTGCAAATATAAAAATACCTCTTGAGGAGAAAATACTTTTCACAGTTTGGATGTTGAGCAACCCAGAGACATTCTTAGCTGCTGATGACAGATATAATTTTTCTCAAAGTACTGCTCATAGAACATTCTATGAGGTAGTGGATGTCATTGCAGCTTCAGTAGATGAACATGGTCGACACCCTTGCAGCAACAAAAGTCATCTGATGTAATTAATAATAATAGCCTTTACCAACTTCATAACTTGTGCTTTCTACATAAGAACTTCCTTTAATACAAGATTATCACCGGGTTGCACAACGGTCTGTTAACTTTTAATCCCAAATAAATTTCACTTTTGTTGCATCAGTAGTCCACACATGACCCTCTGTGGTGACTTCTGTAACATAAAGAAAACAATGATATTAAAACACCATTAAGTAGTGAACATGATTGACTTCCATAAGGTAGGTCTACTAAGCATTATGTTATAATTACAAGTAGTGCAGTCTATATACAGTGGTGCTTGCAAAATACATTGTAGTTCTTAATTTTCAATATGTTATAAATCACTCTCAAACAGGCTGTATCATTGCCACTTTTTTGAAGTTGTCTTTTGAAGGAAACTTCAAGCTTGGCTACAAAATCTTACAGAAGCTTGATTAAATTACACCGGAAGAGTAGCTCAAATTATGTTATAATCACATATAACATAGAAGAAACGCGTCTATAGTGAGGTCACGTTATATTGGCAGTAGAGTAATATAGAAGAACAACGTTGCCGATTCTCTGCCTTTTATAGCTGATACCAGTATATCTTATGTAACTGTTCATTCTTCTTTAGAACAATCAATTTATTGTACTCATCAAGTGAATTTACTTTTTAATAAATAATACACTTGCATAATTAGATTGAAAATTTTGTTAATAATTAACAATTATTGATCATATTTCAACATTGTAAAAAATCTGGCAAAAGGATAGCAACACCAATGTTAATCAAATACTGACTATCCTAGGAAAAATTAAAGGTTACAAATTTTCCTAAACATTTTATTCGTCTCACAGTTTTAGAGATTTCTCTATACTGTAAGTCTTCTATGTTTTTCTCTGTATCTTCTTTAGTATTGACGAAAAGACAGACTTCTTTCAATTGTGGAGTAGCTTGGTTTAAGTTTTCAAAATGCAATGGGTTTAAAGCTGCATATTATACACCAAAGTTTTCACAGATTCTTCTATAAAAAAGTTGTTGATTATCTTTAAAAATTTGCTGTTCTCAAACAATGTAGAGCAACAAGAGCTGTCAAAATTTTCGCTAAGAAAGCATAGTCTGCATGGACTTGTAATGAAGGAAAATTTTGTTGGCAACTTTCTCAGTGTTTAGAATGTATGGAAAACAAAAATCATGTTAGATAGAGGGATTTTTACAAGTTGAGGAAGCAATTTTGCTGTAATTTTAACATATTGCCATAATTTGTTGAAAACTTTTAATGACAACTCTAATGTAAAAGCTCAAAGTTTTTAGCTTGGCATAAATTATCACAGTATCTACAAAAAATAGCAGCAGAATATGGTAAAATTATTTATACCAATGTGACTACTATCACTAATCGTTATTACGGTATGTGATAGAAATTATATTATAAGAGGATTGCATGAAAGCGCCTTACCTGCTGCTAAACCAGCCATCTCGATGTGGCCATAGTTTTGTTTCAGATAGGACTGGAAGAAGTCCAAGCTGCCTGTAAAACAAAAATCATAGTTTCAGTACTTGAGCTATTAAATTTAAATTAAAATCAATCTTTATGAAATGCAGAGGACCTACATAGCAAATAAAATTATTCTTATAGAAAGCAAGAGATAATTTTTATAATCTTTATAATGCCTATTATAGGCCTTTATAGGCCTATTCCATAGAATAACAAACTTTTTAATGAAATGAAAATGAGTGAAGTTCATTAGGTTTAAGTTTATGTTTAGCCGATTAAGTATTCTGAAATTTGATAATGAAATTCTATTTATTTTTTAATAAATTATGTCATAAACAAAATACGAATAGGTATTGAGGTTAAACAGCTATGAAAATCTAAGAAGTAGCCAAAATCAAAAGTAAATATTTCAATGCTATTTAAATGGATCAATAACTTTCATGACCACGCAGAATAATATTAACAAAATATGATATTATTTATTTTATTATTCACAATTTCCTTGATGAACACTAAAAAGCCTACTGTAACAGTTTTGGATACCGTAGATCACGTCATGAGCACAAATATATTTTAATATAATAGTTATACTAAACTAATAATATTGTCAAAAATGCAATTAATAAACTTACTAGCCAATAATGTGTGAATTTCCTCCTTTCCAATTATTTTATAAAATATGCCTTCAAAAACAAACTCATGTTTGTATTCGTAATAATCCTCCATATTTGCATTTAGTTGTGTTGTTTACTTGACTGCAGACCAGAGCAGACGACGCGAAACTTTCAACCAATAGGAGCGCTCCGATTCCGGGTGACTCGAGCTAGAACTTCGTAGCCCGTACTATTTGGTCGGGTCACGATTCCTGACCCCGGGCTAGAAAAATCAAAGATGGCGACCGGGTGATGAACTGTCAAAAGCTCCCATGAAACGCGGGTCACCTAGCTCGAGTCACTCGAGTCATTGGAGCAGTGTATCCCTGAAGACGCTCATCATTCACGACAAAGTGCGACGGAGGAGTAGGTAAATAGATGTCCAACAAACTTGAACTGTAAGCATGTTCAAAGAGTAGGTGTTTGAAATAAAATTGTTTGATCAAAGCGTTCAAAAGTTATTGTAATTTGTAGAACATAAAAACAGAGGACTATTAATTTTGGTCTTAAGTAGGGATGGGTATCGAAAGACAAAACATCGATGTTTTTTTCATCCTAACATCAATAAGTGAAAAACATCGAACAGTAAACATCGATGTTTTTAAATATCGTTTATCGCCCTACGTTTTTGTCTTAAGTCAGTAGAAAAGAAGGAACTACCTGACGTTCGTTCAATGAACGCCACCTACTTCATACAATACGACCTGTTAAAGGGGGGGGCTCAATTTCACTTTTCGAAAGAGCTACAAACTTAATAACTAGACCTGGGTCCTCCTAGTACATGAGAAAGTACTATAGTGAGGTCCACGTTATAATGGCAGTGGATAAAGATAGAAGAATAGCGATACCGATTGTCTGCATTAATTATTTATATTTCTACACTGTCAAAAACATAATTGGCATAATTGTGGACCTAGAAAAGGATAGTACCACCGGCTTTGTCGAATGATAGACAAGGATAGCAAAACCAAAGTTGATCAAATACTGCCATTATAACGTGGACATCACTATAGCTATAGTGTGGTCCACGTTATAATGACCGTGAATAAAGATAGAAGAATAGCGATGCCGATTCTCTGCATTAAATAATTATATTTCTACACTGTCAAAAACATAATTGTTATCGTTGTGGACCTAGAAAAGGATAGTACCACTGTCTTTGTCTAATAATAGATAAGGATAGCAAAACCAAAGTTGATCAAAAATACTGTCATTAAAACGTGGACCTCACTATAGAAACGTTGGTGTGTGATTGTCATTATAGTCCGGGCGCAAATGTCATGAATAAGGCACTGCGTGGTCATTTTTGAGTAACAGCCGTGGAAGATATCTCAATTTCTATACTGTCATTATAACGTGGACCTCACTATAGATTAATTCCGATCTCAGGACATGTATCCAAAAGAGAGCGTTGTGTGAAATTAATTGTATGTAAAAGGAAACCATCATAGCATAGCTATAGTGTGGTCCACCTTATAATGGCAGTGGATAAAGGTAGGAGAATAGCGATGCCGATTCTCTGCAATTAATTATATATAATTATAATTTTACACTGTCAAAAACATAATTGTCATCGTTGTTGACCTAGAAAAGGATAGTACCACCGGATTTGTCGAATGATAGACAAGGATAGCAAAACCAAAGTTGATCAAAAATACTGTCATTAAAACGTGGATCTCACTATAGAAACGTTGGTGTGTGATTGTCATTATAGTCCGGGCGCAAATGTCATGAATAAGGCACTGCGTGGTCATTTTTGAGTAACAGCCGTGGAAGATATCTCAATTTCTTCGTTAGGTCACAGAGAAGGATCAGAGGGAACATTCTTACCGACTATTGTTTCGCCTAATGTGTAGTATCACTTATACCGGTAGAAAGCGCTTGTATACGCAAATGACGATTTCTGTCTGAGCTGAGTTAGTACTGTAGTAGGGGGACGTAGTGGGGAGTCATTGGCATCCTACACTTCCCTCTCCAACAAACCAGTTCACACCACTCTCTCCCCCCAGCAAAACAACTGCTGACAGCATTTGTGGCTTGAGGCATGTATGTCATTGTTTTGCTAATAGTACATAGACTAGACATTCATTTTTCTTATTCTAATCACTTGCTACTCTCAACTCTCCAGATCGCATGAACGCTGCTTCTCCAGTGACAAAGAGGATTATTTTTATTTCTAATCAACAAGAACTAGAAAACAATAAGTGAATGAGTGGCCAGATTTTGTAACTTTATTACATTATGTACTTCAATTCAATAATTGAAAAAATTTAAATCAATCTAATTTAATCCACAATATTGCGATTTTGAACTTAAAAATTGAGAAAGAGCATGGAATAATTTTAATAATGACATGTTCTTGAGGTGCTGTGTAATGCAGCATTATATTTCTCTATTATTGTTCTAAAATGATTTTAATAAATGATGTCAAAACTGCTCATTAACAATAATATTGTTTCAGTTACTTTTTTTTCATTGAATAGCCAAAGATTGTTAACCTTAATAATATTATTTCAGTTGCTTTTTGTTTTCATTGAATAGCCAATGGTTGTCAACCTTTTTCATGGACTGTACCCATAGTGGAAAGTTCTAATTTTGCATATGAGCTAAATGCTGTTAGGCTAGCCATCTAGCGGGAGATTGGGGAAGAGGGAGTAATTTGAAAATTCAATGAATTTCTCTCATTATAAACTTATAAGAGCCACTATCTTCTTAGCATTCAGTAAAATAACATCCAGTTTCATTGTATATTATAAGGAGGAAATTGATTGATACTCTTTAAAAAGATTTACCTACCCCTGTTATTATGTCTGTGTATTTTTGTCGTAAATGTATTTCCTTTCCTTGATATAATACAAAATTATAAGTAGAGCAATAAAGAGCAAAACTAAAATCGTAAATCGATTTTGAAATAATCTTCATGACCTTTTAGAAGAAACTTTGTGGCTGAATCTGCTAATCAATTCCGACCATGTTGATAAACTTGAAACGCAAAAAATGCTGTTGATTTTATCATTTTTATTCATAGTTCACTTGGACGCACGGTACGATTCAATCACTTGAAAATATCAAGAGATTGAAGATATTCTCCTCATATTCACGATCTCGGTATTTCTAAGATGGAAAACAGTAGTTGAAGATAAATATTTATGGTAACTGAGCTCCTATAGAATAAAATTTAGAACCAATCATGAGTTTCTATGATGTATGATCCTCGTTTAAGAGACTCTTGATTAACAGTGGAATTGCGAAAAAATGGTAAAACTTCAATCGTCACTTTTTCAATCGGTTGTAACTTTCTAATGGTATTGAAATCGAAAGTATTGTTGATTGGAGTGAGAAGAGGAGGAAATTCCTCACATCCTTGACTAGATTTTGATTTTATATCTGTATTATTTCATAAGATATGCAGCATTGAATAAATAAATTGTCGTTATTCTGTGTATGGAATATGGGTTGAAGTACAGTGTACACTCAACAAAAAATTTCCCATTTCTCTTAGGAACTTGACTCATGATATATGATTTCCAACTACCTTGACAAGCCGAAAAGAAAGAACGGGAAGATCTGAACATTGTATCAAAAGTTATGAATGAAATTTCGATCCTTGAGGTGTCCTGAAAATCTTTGAGATAGAGCGTTCTACCTGTTCTCAGATTGTAGAGCACAAAATTACGCCTAGTAGGATGTTGAATTATACATTTTTGAATTGTGACAATCGGAAGATATTGTTGATTGAATACTATAGGATTTATCAAAATTGATTTTCCATGAAATTCTACTCGTTTTGGAAAAACTGTAGGATAGAACTGATTGAAGTTATAGAGGTCTGAATGATTCCATTTTATTCTGAATTTTATATACAGTAAAAAAGGAGAGAGAGGATTTTTTTTGTCCAATGACTGGATTTGATTGTAATAGCTCAGAACTGGAGAATGAACCAGACATATTAGGTATTTGGGCCACTCTGTACAAGGAAATGCATGCGAAAATTGGTTCTGGACTTCTCTTATGCATACAAACCCTAAAAAATGGGGTTATAGGGTTTATAGGTTTTTGGTTTGGCCAAAGACCGTTCAAGTCAGAAGGAAGCTTTTCCATCAAGGGCCAAGCGTAGTGATAGAGTATGTGCATATTTTTTGTAAATATTGTTGTTCACTGATGTTTTTCACTTAGTTTTATCTTTATATTTTCATATTTCAAATAAGTGATTTAATACTTCATATTTATCGTGGTATTACAGTATGTTTTTTCACCTTACAAATCGTACCAGATAGAATAGAACATTCATGATTGTGTGCGGCTGTGTGGGCGTTATGCTCATGCATGTTGATGTTACAGATTTTTGTGTTAAAAAATTAGAGTTGGGTAGCTTAGGGGGTTAGGTTTTTGTTTGGAATTGCAATATGCTGGAATGGGTTGGAGACCAGATTGAGGTATGTTTATTGAATGAGCAAAGGGAATTCTATGTTTCAAGTCAATCAGCGTTCGTCTATTTGTAAGATTTTTTATCTTTCCAATCGTGCTTCTAAGCTCAAAAGTGTAGAGAACTTCTATTTCTCAGCGTTCTCCACCGATCCTATTGTATATCATCATACTCTAAATCCAATTTGTATGTGTGTTTGTGTGTGAATAGGCAGACGTGTATGAGTATAAATGTTAGTGAGTGTAGCGAGTTCTACTGTTCTCCGAACTAATAGTTATGAAACATTTCATAACCATATAAAGTAGAATACCCGTTTCCTGATTTTATGATACAATGGTAATTAAAAGATTTACTGTTATCTTCAAGGTTTATAAATAGTTTTCCAAACGAAAATTGTATAATAAAGTGATTGACCATGTCACCTCAATTTAATTAATTGATTATAAATAATTGATTGATAATTAGTAAATTGGGTGTGAATTAATCAATTAATTAATAATTTAATTAATTGAGCACCTCCGCTCTGTAATTGGCGCTTGTGCGAGTGTGCAGGACAAGTTTGTAGGATAACTGCAGTGAACCATGATAACACGATTACAAACGCATCCACCCCTAGTAGGCCTAGACAAAAGAATACCTGGACAAAGATTGGGACCCTAGAACAGTCTGGTAGGGCTTCATCTCCATCTTCTCCAACAAAAATTTTTAGCACATGGAATTAGGGATATTTTATTTTTTTCAATTATATCACCTTCTGCTTCTCATACTGAGTCTAAAAGAATTGTTTTATCCACCTAATACGAAATTTAGTTTTATATTGTTTATCATATTGTATGTTGATATTCCAATACGCTCTCAACTGCAATGACAAAAAATAATGAGCTGTCTTTGTTTAAAATGAATGAATTGCCTTTCGTGACAGCTATTCTTTGTAAACTACCTTTGAACAGTTGCTCTAGTGAGCCAGGGTGTCAATTTGTAGATTGTAGATTCCAACCAGTTTGACACACGCACAACTGCCAACGCCCTTCTTGCAGAAAGGTGTTGCTGAAGCCTACGTGAACAATAGTATTTCAAAACATTGTTATTCGAGGAGCTATTCACAAGTAATTGTCAATAAGGGCCTGTCTATTATAAACTGTAGGATGTTGAACAAACTAATATACAGTCGAACCTCTCTATAACAAACCTCCACCTAACGAAATCCTCTACACGACGAATTTTTACCTGGTCCCATGACATTTTAGAGTTTTTGCTGCTTATTTACCTCTATTTAACGAATTTCGGACCTCTCAACAACAAAGTTTTTTCTTGACTTCAACATACAAAGTGTAGTGTGTATAGGAAGCAGACGGTCATTTTCAAGGAATTCTTTAGTTTCAGCAGAAAGGTCAATAGACTAAAAATAATGGCAATTCAGGTAGGAAGAAGATAGGGTGGTACGATATTATAAGATCCATAGGATCGTGGCAGTTTTCTTGAGAGAACCTCTCAATAACGAATACCTCTCAGCAGCGATTTTTTTCACGGGATAATCGACTTCGTTATACAGAGGTTCGACTGTATTTTCATTTTCATAGTATTGCTTTTCGTAACATTAAAGGACTGATGAATTTCGAAGTATTTTCTATTCTGGTTGTGAATATAGATGTTATTATGGAATGTTGAATATTATTGTTTAACTTTGGGCTCATATATTCTATTGGTATTCATGATAAATTAAGCTTGGTAAATATATTTTGTTCATTTATAGTGGTTTTGTATAGAATAATTATTGAACTAGCGTGAGTTTTAACTTTTGACTTACTGAAGGACAAAGTCGTTGTCCGTCTGTTTGTATGTTCTACAATAACTTTAGAAAGAATTGATCAATCTTCTCAAATTATGAACACGTATTCTCCGAACCCTTTTACAGGTCAAGTTTGTTGGACAACAAATTGACTCACTCTTTTGTCCTTTTTCAGGATATAAAAATAACATTGAAAGTGCATTAGAAAAAAATTGTTATGATCTATCATTTGGTCAGCTGAAGAATTCTTTGGATGCAATTACTACAGTTTTTCCATTCATTCATTCGTAACATCATCTGAGGTTATTTGGGAGCAAAGTTAGTAGACTGTCTACTAATGTTGATTTGGGAGCAATCACACACACTGACATAATATGATTTTAGCTGGTTCATTATACTTTACAACTTTTGTATCAACAAAATGATATGGGTTGATATAATTATCAATTTGCGGTTTTGGCTATTTATTTTCTCTTGGAACTATGTATCGAAATCATGTATCAAACATTTAAAAAATCTTTGAGTGTCAAAGATGTTGAAGCGACAGAGTAATATTTTTAGAGTAATTTTTCATTTCAAATAACATTCCCAATGGAAACTGCTGTCAAATTATTATTGTAAGAGAAATATTTAGCAGCTTTAGTAATTTTCATAAACTCTGTATAATCAAAAGTTGAGGGTTTCAAAGATTACAATGCAAAACAGTTCTTGAGCGAGTTCTCTGAACCACGGGGGTCACAAGTTCATACAGATAGAAAAAAGATAAATTCTTTTAACCGTATATTATCATAATATGCTAGAATAGTATCAGTAGTTTATCAGTAGTTATTAGTAATTTTTCATATAGTGATAGCTAATAGTGGGTTATAGTAATTGCAAAAATAATAGACTATTTATTATTTGATATAGCCTATTACTAAATAAGTTTCATAGAATGTGTAAATTATTTATTATGCAGATTTTTATATAATTTGCATTCATCAATTCCATTGAATTAAATTGAATTTTAATTCTGGGATATATTATGTCACACACTGTCAACAAATTTATTACTTTATATTTCTTTTCTATAAAATATATTATTGAAAGGAAATAAATTATGGAGGTTTCTGTTTTCTTCGTGATCTATTCATTATTTGAGTTTATGAATTTTGTACTCAGAAATAAATATGGCTGTCTAGCAAGTAGTCAAATAGAAAAAAGCATGAAATATTTTTTTCTGTATACCCAGTTTCCAGTAAGTTACAATTAATCCAGAAGATATAAAGAATAATTTTATTTGACTTTAATTTTTTATAATGGACTAATCATATGAATAGATGGTATGGTGATTTAATAATAAATTATTTGATTTGAAGTTTCACTTTGAATTGAAAAAAGTATAACAATAATTGATGGAGCCTCAATTTAATCATTGATAAAAATTAATCTGGAAGGATCTCATTATCAGATTATTTGCCAATGTGTAATAGAATTGACTCATTTATTTATTTATTTATGCATTCATAGAAATAAAATAATTCCAAACTTATTATGAATTATATTGGAAAAGGAACAACAGCTTTTATGTTGATATCAGCAGCATGAGATAATACTGAGAGGGAAATTATGGAGTACTGTAGTATCACACAGAAAATATATTTTCCTTTCTCCTCTCTGAGAAGTTACTGTACTAGTGTGTGATTCACTGTATGGACGTATGGTGTGTGCATGTGTGCGTGTATGCCCTTCATAAAATTGAAAAGACAGCAGAGCAGAGCAAGCCGATCATCTACTAGTAATATTGGATAATTGCCAATCGTGACTTGTTTTTATTTTGTTGAATGTGGATGTAGAATGACAATAGCGGAGCAAGGGGAGGAGGTGACAGAGTACTACAACTGTTGGTGGGGGATTTCTGAATTAGCGGGGAAGGCCTGTCGATGGTACTGATCTCTCGTAGCGAGTTGAAAAACTAACTGTTAGTCACCCACTTTACCCCCCTCCACACCCACTCCACACTGCTGGTCACCCATTTAGCGAAACATTAGATGAGTTCTCTGTCCTGTTTTCTGTGGTTAGGTCTAGTATAATAAGGATCGTGATGATGATAAGTCGAATTCACAGGCAAACACCTCGGAAACAAGATGGCCGCCAAAATTTTCAGGGTTTTGCTATATCGCTTGTATTTTAATAACCGTTCAAGATATTCAACCGTTTTTTTTTTTGGACGAAAATGTTTTAAAAATCTTCCTCTACAATTTTTGTTACACAAAATTTTCCTCAAAAACGTATATTTTTTTTATTTATAACCTCAAAAGCCCAAAAAAACTTTTTTCTAAATTTATTCAAATTTCATTCCATTATGACTTTTTTTGTGCAAGAGATACAGAGAAATTTGAAATCTAGAGCGTTTTTTCATCTTTGAAACGATATATCTCTATGCGCTGTACGTCAAAAAATGATTTCTCCAGCGCCCTCCAAAGAAAACCCTGCATGATTTCTGGTGCGTTTTTCCATAAGCATGAGGTAACAACCTAGAACTATAAAATCGATTTTTCAAGACTACTTCAAGATAGAGACTTGCAAAACGTAGTTTTTCAATCTTTTGCATCGCAGATGCCAACCTCACTTGTAGTTGCACTCATTAATATTAATAGTTCATGTATTTTAAAGGATCAACACAGTAGTTGAAGTGAATCCCGACACGGGATAAATTAAAATCTCCCCGTGACGGTACGTGCAAAACAAAAATGTTTTTTTTAATAGTCCTCAAGTTTTTTTGCGGAGTGCTGTTCAATACTGGAAGCTACGGGCAGCTCTACACCGTTTAAAAAAAAACAAACTAAGAGGATACCTGGAGCAGGCCTAGGATAATTCCGTTCTCAGGGCATGTATCTGCAAGAGATCGTGTCAAGTTCATTGAAAGTAAGGATGTGATCACTAGAATATGAGAGAATAACATTAGGGTGTGATCACATTGAATGCTTATATGTGCAAGTACAAGTCGAATCATGCATGAGCCGAAAAACAAAATTTGTAAGTGCCATTCAAACACGTTGTGACTTGCATGTAGCAGTTCACACTTAACGCAAGTTCAAGCGTTCAGGGTGAGTGCTCCTATTACGTTTTCCAGATTCTGATTCTCATCTGCACGCTTGATCATGCAAAGCCAATTGCATTTGCACATATACGCATTCAATGTGATCACACCCTATAAAGCAGCTTATCAACTTCCAATTTATACGAAAAAATAATCACATAATTCGTAGGACTCTTTGTTTACTCAGGCAATGAAGTGGTTAAATGAAAATATCATGGTAAGTTTTTATTTTTTTAATAGGCAATTAAATGAAAAACAGGAATATGTCTATTCGTCAGGCGATGTGAAGACGAGTGTTTTGCTGCATTTGCCACAGTAGTGCCTGTCTTCCATGGCGGCCATGAACACTCCAGCACCGCATGTGTCGTTGTCGCACTCGCGCCTCAATCGGCTGATCTTGCCATTCTCATCGACCTGAAAAATCACCAATTATCCATTAAATACCTTTATTGTAAAAAGAAAACATGGAACTGGAACACTACTGCGATTGTCGAAATTAGTTTAAAAATTATAATCATTCCTGAAAATTCTCTATCTCCATTATTAATTTTGAAATTTGTGAGAATCCATCAAAATTTGTGAGAAATATGAGGAATTCTTGAGTATTAATAAAAGCTAGATCTTATTTGATAAATAATAAATGCATGTACAAATAATAAAATCTTGACTACAAAGCAAGTGATGTGATTCAACTGGGCATCATTCTGATAAAACGAAATCAGTTATTAAAGTTCTATCAGTTGAATAAAATGTAGATAGCTGGTTCTTCAGTTAATTGCATAAATCCAATATCTAAAAAGTTGAGGTAAATGAAGCGTAATTGTGATATAGTATGGCAGAAAATCTAGAAAATGGATATTCCAAATCCAAGAAACGTTCATGTATATCTTGAGGTGAACGCACACTGCAGAAAACTGAATGAGAAGAAATCCTTCGCAAGGTATTCGAATGTTGCAACTTTCAACGTCCACCTGATTGCATATTATGTCTGCTTACGTCTGTATGCTGACGTTTGATTTTTCTCAGTCCGTTGCTGTATGCGTTAGCCTTTAGGAGACAAACGTATTGTAAAGAATGGGATGAACTGATCAATTACTCCTCGGTTGAGTTTCAGCACGATGACATCCAAATGTTTATATAATTGCTAGCTGAATAGTGCACGTTAAACCGCGATCTTCTCGTTCTTTTCGCACAATAACTTAATACAAGTTTGGACTGGTCATACTAACAAGAAAAAATGTTTGTACAATTCTGTAAAGACTCTTTCAATGCCTGACTATATTAAGCGTTAGGAGTTTTCTCAGGTGCCAACCCGTTCAGCCGATCGGAGAGCTTCCTGCCCTTACTTACTTCCGATGTCTTCACCACGGTCCTAGGATCGGGGAATTGTCCCATTTTCTGTCCATCTCCTAATCAGGGTCGACAATAGTAGATTCATCCTTGCTGACTGTAAAAACGCTCAATATGATCTGGTCCTAGTTCTACCTTTCAAGACTTGCTTCATTAAACAACCAGCATAAACCAACTGAAAGTTAGATCTTTATTATTCGATCCATTAATTTAAAACCATGTCAAACTAAAAACTCATTTGTGTAAATAATGTTACCTTGTAATACTTGAGTACAGCCAGCTTGACCTTCTTCTTCTTGTGCTTGATCTTCTTGGGGGTGGAGTAGTTCTTCTTCTTGCGCTTCTTGGCACCTCCGCGCAGCCTGAGCACGAGATGCAGTGTCGACTCCTTCTGGATGTTGTAGTCGGACAGGGTGCGTCCGTCCTCCAGCTGCTTGCCAGCGAAGATCAAACGCTGTTGATCGGGCGGAATTCCTGACACACAAAACACCACGTCTCGTTTACAATACTGATTCAAGCCAACATTGGTTCAATGGAAAGCATTGATGTTATTAAATATATTGAATGCTAACTCAATTCAAATGCTGAAGTAAATCACAAGATCAGATCAGCTGTTACATCAGAGATAAATCTCACAGATTTGCAATCGGAGGATCAGTAGACTAATGAACAAGAGCCATTCAACAATAATACAAATCTAGAAAAGGTGTGTCTAGTTACACACATATCGATTTTTTGTCGAACCGTACGATTTATTGCCTTATAACTTAAATTCTATTAAACATAACTTGGCAAACAGTGTTCCGTTAAAATACGGTAAAAAGGACAACAAATCTAGCTGTTTGAGTCTTTTACAAATTGAATAGGACCGCTTTAGATAAATTATTCTGATTTATAATCACAAGATCAACAATGAACAAGAATTCTCAAGACTACAATACACAACAATAATTACATCTAGTAAAGATGTTGAGCGGCATGTTAAGGAACATGCTTTAGTCTAGCTGTTTGAGTGCTTACACATGGAATAGAACCGCTTTAGTTAATATAATTCTGACTTATAATTGCAAGAATAATGAACAAGAATTCTCAAGACTATAATACACAACAGTAATATAGAGGTGGTTAAGATGTTGAGAGGCATGTTAAGGAACAGGGAATTTAAAGTAAAGTTATTGGTTTGGAAAGTTAAAGCCAGTGTTCATAATTACGTCACCAAACATGAATTTCCTTTTTTTATAAGATGTTGACAATTACTTTATTGACTCATTCTTGAAGAAGCTGTAATCACCTTAAAAAACTTGACTGGTAATATTTTTCAAAATTTTTTGATTAGTAGCCTCCTATCAAGTTATCAAAATAAGAAAAAATTCGCACATTTCCCCCCCGATCGGTATTCGTTTTGAGATATAAGAGCCTTTAGTTCAAATTTATGGGACAGATCAATCCAAATTCGGTTATGGATAAATTTTAAGAATAATATCGTGTGACCTGGCTGGCTCAGGTCTGGTGTCAACAGGTCGCAACTGATCAATTTCAGGGCCTCTGACATGACATAACGACTGCTTTTTAAGCAGCCGGGACCGACGGGATAAAGTGTCCACCCGAAACACGGGAGTGGCTGTAATTGTTCTAATACTGTTCCAAAAATTCAAACTTTAGGTGCTCATATCTCATAAAGTAATAATAGAAAAAAATGTAAAACATGTTTTTAATTTTGATAACTTGATATCATAAAAATAAAAAGAACTTTAATTTACTCCGTTCAATTTATGTATCTCAACATTATAAAAATAATTGCTATTTTCTCGGAAAAATAATGAAATGAGTTGTTTGGGTGAATATAATAATTACCTTCTTTGTCTTGAATTTTAGCCTTCACATTGTCGATAGTGTCTGATGGCTCGACCTCGAGAGTGATGGTCTTGCCCGTCAGGGTCTTCACGAAGATCTGCATGATTGAGCCCTATGCGTCAACTTTCTGAAAATGGACAAACAGTTGGTTGTTAATTTTGTTCTATCGTTTATTAAATTTACTAATAAACCATCAGTGACGCATTTTTAATTTGAAAAATATATAATAAACTCAACAATAAATTGCCCATGTTCCTTAGTTATTTAGTTCAAAGAAGCACTTGTCGATCCCAAAAAGTTACTTACTCATCAAAGCCAGAGACAATATAGAGGTATCATTAAAAAACCTGATTTCAGTACCCAAGTCGAAAATTAATAACAGCTGTGAATAAACACTAATTCACAAAGACAATAATAGATAAGGATTGAAAAATTTGATAAAAAATGGGCGGAAATAAAAAGTAAACGTATTTCAACAAACCACTAACTTGCTTTTAATTTATATAGGTCTACCTATTCTTCTAGTAATGCGGCTAACAAGCTAATCAAATTCAGCGCGTCTGGGAAGCCCGTATAGTTGGATCCTACAATTATTTAACCTTCCGGCAGACGCGCTGTTGTAAAAAGTACAACAGTGTCAGTTTTTTTGCTGCACAACACTATTGAATGGGGTGGTGTGAATGAGTCACCTATGCATTCCAAAACTTTTCCACCCCATCACTCCACTGAGTTGCAGTTTCAACGTTGTAATGGTTCAGTCTTTAGGTGCCATTTAGTTGCGACAGTGCGTAAGATAGGGAAAGACTGTAAACAAACCAATAACACAGATGGCTTTGCTTGATGTACATTATTGGGCTATGAAATGGTAATCATCCGAATGTTCATAGGCGTAAAATAATCCAAGAGGATGAAAAAAGTGATTGACCGAACAAAGTGAGGTGTCTAAAGCTGCGTACACATACTCGTGCTTCCAACCCGCACCGAGCACGCTCCTCCCCCGTACCGCCCACGTACCACCATCGCACAGCAATCGCTCCGCCTCCGCTCTCTACTCGCACCGATCATGAACGTTACGGAAGATGGTAGATCTTCTCGCGTTCCCCGGTCGAACCATTGTTGCTCGCCGGTCGATCATCAATCGCTCTGCTGGAGTGACGTTCGGTCTTGGAGCGGAACGAAAGTCTGTACGCACCTTAAGATTCAAGTCGACGGTTTGGCATTTCTCTTAATGTTTAAATGTTTGAATGTTTATATGTTGCGCATTTACGGCGAAACGCGGTAATAGATTTTCATGAAATTTGACAGGTATGTTCCTTTTTTAATTGCGCGTCGACATATAGGCTATAGAAGGTTTTTGGAAATTTTGCATTTCAAGGATAATATAAAAGGAAAAAGGAGCCTCCTTCATACGCCAATATTAGAGTAAAAATCAGAGTATAGAATTATTCATCATAAATCAACTGACAAGTGATTACACAGATGTGTGGAGAAGAAGCCAGTCTCTATTCCTGTATTTCCATACGGTCTATAGTTTCAATCAGAAACTTGTGGATGAGAATACTGCGTGAGGTCTACTGTTCACAGAACTACTAGTAAAATTAATAACTAGTAGTTCTGTTATTCTCATCCACAAGTACCTGATTGAAACTATAGACCTTATAGAAATGCAGCAATAGACTGGCTTCTCCACACATCTGTGAAATCATTTTTTAGCTGATTTATGATGAATAATTCTATAGTCTAATTTTTACTTTAATAAATATTGGGGTATGAAGGAGGCTCCTTTCTCCTTTTATATTATCCTTAAAATGCAAAATTTCCAAAAACCTTGTATACACGTCGGCGCTTAATTAAAAAAGGAGCATACATGTCAAATTTCATGAAAATATATTACCGCGTTTCGCCATAAATGCGCAACATATAAACATTAAGAGAAATGCCAAACCGTCGACTTGAATTTTAGACCTTACTTCGCTCGGTCAATTATGTTTCGACAGTTAACAGAGTACATAAAACTTGGAAAATTGGATGTTGTACAAAATATAACACGCGACTGCTCGTGTGAGTGAGAAGGACGCGACTACCGAGAGGTTAAATCAGGAATAAGTTTAAGTTACTTAGGAAAATTGTTTCAGCATCCAGTCAGAAGACTGAAACAGGGAGTAACCGTGTGCGCTCAATGCTTATATTCGTTTTTTTTTTAATAAAATCAAGATAGAATGTGATTTGTTATTAATATAATAATAATTGAAAGGTAATTTAGAGATAATAAAAAATTTCAATACAACAAAACGATCACAATAAAATTACCGTATAGCTTATAACTAGGTTAGGGTTTATTGATCTCTATTGATCCACATCACTAGTATAAATAACAAAGATAATACGTAGAAAATTGAAAAAATAAAATTTATAAATTAACAAGAAGAAATACAATGGTAAACAAATTGGCACATAATAGAAAAGAGAAGCAGGCTAGAAGACAATGCGGTAAAATGCTCCCATCCAAACACATTGCATAAAAGTTTCTAATACAAAGCAAAATCTTAATTTTGAAGTTCATTAATGGTACATTAATTGTATATTAAGAACTTTGAATTAAGATAGAGAATATGGAATTAATAATATTAAAAGATAATAACTAATCAAAGAAATAACTTACCTAAAATAACCACATGTAAAAAGGAAATGAAAGATCTTTTCGACGTCCACCTCTGAATTCACTGCTGACTAGATTGACAGGAAGTGCATGAGTTGAAGCATTTTTAACTCAACTACATCAAAAAAATGTTTAAATATATATTATATTGTTCTGACATTCTTTATTTTATTTTTGATCACCATTAATAATTTATTTTATTTTTTGATTTTTGCGTTTTCAGAATCAAAACTCTGAGAAAGGCAACAGCTGTTTCTGGTTTTTGGAAGTTTACTTTGTCGCTTTTAGGTTATGTTTTTGTTATTTAAAATCACATTACAGTTTTTCAGTGTTTTGTATTTGATAAAATGAGGAACCAGTGAATATAAATATGCATTGAATAATTTAGTACTTTATATCTTTAATCATTCAAAATGTTGCTCTTTTGTCCTGATTGTAACAATGTATTGATCGTTGAAGAAATCACTGATCGTTATAGATTCAAGTGTAGAATATGTCCTTATGTTTTTAACATACGACAACGCATTTCAACGCGAAACTACCCAAAATTAAAGGTACAGTACAAAATATAAAACTCTTTAAAATTAAATTTCATTCTCAACTTAACTTCTTGAAGTCCTGAAGACACGGACAGCAATCTGCAATTAGAGCAGTCTGAAGATACAATTCCTAAGCGACGACTGTATAAATTCATACCGTATGATACAGTCGTCAAGCAACAACTGTACGACTAAATTAATTCAGTCGGTTATTAAATAACCGCGACTAGCCGTAGGTCTCTATATATCATTTACTATTGCAGTAAATACAGCGCGGCTTTTGTTTGCTTAAGTATTCTAAGCTTAAACTTATTGGACATTTGGTACCAATATCCATTTTTCTATCCTTATTATAAATTCTGATCGCAGATCACTCTCTGTGTGTTCAGGCCCTAAGCCCATACAGTGTTGCTTACCCTATAAACATTAGCAGGGTGAGCATAGAGTAGGTGCTCATTACCGTATAAATGAGGAATTCTTCCTTTGATTCATTTAGATTTGAGCTCTAAAATCATAGGTAGAATATCGCTAAAGCTTGTTGAATCAGACATTACATCCAGGCTGATAAATATTGAAGAACTTTACAGCTTCTTCATTTCGTCTTATTATACCGCATTCAATGATTACAGCTCCAAGTCAAATGAATTTCCCCCCATGAGGTACAAATGGTTCTTGCATTACAAAGTGTAGCTTATTTCATTACAATATGAAACCAATCATCTATCAACTTGATGAGAACATGAGAATATCTCGTACCATACTTACGACAAGTACGGACAAGCTTCAAAAAGAAGATTATAAGAGCCGCACTGGAGTTACTGAGGCTGACTAAATTTTCTAGTTTGTCAGACAATGAAAACCCTTGTCTTATTCAGAGTATACTATCCTCTCTAATCTCGAAATAAAAAATATTACAATATGATTTATTTTTACAGGAAATCGATGATGTACTTGGAGGTGCAGCTGCATGGGAAAATGTCGATTCAACTGATGAAAAATGTCCAGAGTGTGAACATCCAAGAGCGTATTTCATGCAAATTCAAACAAGGTCTGCTGACGAACCTATGACAACCTTCTACAAATGCTGTAATCCACCATGTGGCCATAGATGGAGAGAATAAGCACATGTACTCATAAGTTATTATTAAATTTATATTTCTAATCAATTATTTGACTTTTCAATGGATGTCTTCACATTCTTCCCTCAAGTTGGATTAAATAATATCACAAATATATACCAATGCTCGCGACACCTCAAGTTTTGCAGGCAACACAGTGTGGGTCTCCCACTCACTAGGATATTTGTGAGAAATCAAATGTCCATTGTTATAATAATTAATAATTATATAGAAACAAACTAATTGAAACATAGCTGGCCATTAATTTCAAATTTATGATATGAAGACACTTGGCTTTGAGTGAAATCCTCTAGAAAATACATTTAATATCTACTACTTCATTCATTACCCACACTTGTGTCATAAAATTCAATTCCAATACACGAAATTACACACACATAACTATTAAGATAGCAGATCAAAACAGTGACCACTTTTGATAAAAATTCAAATCATCACTCATAAATTCATTCACATTCTAATATGCCTTGTCACTAAGCAGCTTCCTGACTGTTCTCTTGAAGGCGGTCTCTTCCGACTGCTTCACACAAGGAGGCAGCTTGTTGAAGAATTTCAGGGCAGAAATCTTATGACTGGAATGAGTTCGGTGGAGGCGTCTCCTGTAGACATCCAATAGCTCACGGAGCCTGGTGTTGTGGTAGTGAATGTCACTACGAAAAGCCAGAGTATGCTATAAAAATCCTCTTGACATACACCAATCACAGGAGGATGTAATGGGTGGTCAAGATGGTCGCTGCCTGTTATGATTCTCACCGCACTCTTGCAGCTTCAGGACATCAGCAGCCCCTCTGCCGAGTGACTCCCGCAATCCGTAGGTGATTTGGCGATGGAAGAGAGCGTGATACATCATTACAAGATACTTCTCAGTCACCAGGCCTCTCATCTTGAGCAGCAGGAAGCAAATGTGGGAGAGTCGGCTGGTAACCTGCTGCATATGACTGCTCCAGCTAAGTTCGCAATCCAAGACACAACCTTCCAGCTTCACTGAATGGATCCTGAGGGACTCGCAGTTCTCGTGACAAGCTGCAGATGATCCTTTTGGTCTGCTCATTGAGATGGAATCGATCAGCCAGGGACCACAAAGTGGCAGATTAAAGATGCTTCGCATCTCGTGTCCACCAGCTCCTTCAAATTCCTCTCAAGGTCGCACTTCGAATTTCCAACCTTTTGTGGAGCCAGCTTTAGACAGAAGTATTTTGAAACTTGATCCTTGATGAATAATGGATTGCTAATAGGAAGGATTGTATCTTGTTGTGCAGTGTATTGTAAAACAATATATAACAATTTAGAGGTATGTGTGGGGATGAAATTGAATAATTGATGTTCATCCGCTTATAAAATAGGTCTAATCAAGAAATGCAAAAAATGTGTAAATTGGTAGTTTATAAAACAGCTGAATTATGAGAGCTTTAAAAGCACTATTAGATGTACAAGCCCAGAAGTTCTTTCCTGGATGTTTAACCACTTGCCAGAGCCGGTGAGGGTGCGTCCACATCTTCAGGTCCTCCTTGTCGAAGTGGCTAATTGAAAATAGTGTATAAAATATCTATGACTTTTTAAATTAAGATACTTGTGACCTATGACACTGCCATCATGATAAAGTGTGGTCTGCTTGACCAGTGTTTTTTTCATGGTGAAATGAATATACTGATGTGATCTACCCAGGAATGGCCTGGTCTTTGATCGAGAGATTGGATATAGTTCGGCTACAAGCACGGTCCTAAACACTTCACAAGTGGCTTAAAATCTGAATACAACAGTTGATTTTCCAATCCACAAGGGTGATGGTGTAGGTTTAGAACGTTTCTAGTTATTTCTCCTGTTTATTGGTGTTTGGTTTAAACAGTAGGTGAATCCATTCATTTTTCAAGACAAAAATACCTTAAGGAACGAGAAAGAGGCATTTGACCTAAGCATTTTCTATTTTGAAGTTCCAATCTCAGTGTAAAGTTTGAATTGCATGATGTCTAGACTCACCTCAAATTATTAATTATTAATGGAGCAAAGCAAACCTTTTACTAATTGAATGTAATGAAGGTTGATAATAAACGATGATTAGATTCTTATAACTAAAAGATTTAGAAGAATATTAAAATTCTATCTCATTCAACTGTAAAATATGGATATGGAAAAAGGTGCAGGCCTGCCTGCATGTAGGTTTGAAATGACAATTTACAAAATCGTTTATAAGAGTTTATTATTATTGTCTAACATATTTTTCACTTGAAACTTATAATTTTTTGTTAAATTTATTTATACTGCACAGAAATTATGTGTCAAAATTTAGAAAATGCCCACTAATTGAGAGTTGAATCGATGAAACGTTATACACATTAAATATATAACAATCAAAACACCAATATGACAATATTCCTCTTATACTTTTATAGAAAGCGGAATAAATTTAATTAATTTTCTTTGAATGAAAATAATTTTAATATTGGCGTGCATTATTTTTAACATGGATGGTTATTTTGTCAACTGTACAGTCAATAAGATAATACTCATAGAAAACTAGTGTTTCTGACTCAAAATACATGAAAATTAATTGATTCACAGGATGATTTCTTGCCTTCAATACGTGAATTAGAGAATCTATAGTTACCAGAGTAAAAATGACCTTGAATTATTTTTTAAATTTAATTAGAAAATGGCTTCAAGTTGAGATTCATAAAACATACAAATTTAAACATGTATTTCAAGTTTTAAATGTTATTACTGTACGCACTTTATTCAGTAAATATTTAGAAAGAAATGTTATAATACTATATATGGCAATAATCAATTCATCTTTATGTTTTATATTTGTCATGGCAAGATTAATACTTACATTGACTTCTTTCAAAGAACATTAATTAATAGCTAAATTTCTTCATCTTTCGATTATTACACATGAAAGTTTCAATAGACTGACGTTCTTTGGTAATTGGTAAAGCGCTCTTTTTCAATTTCTCAATTTACGATGAGAATATTGATGTTTGAAGAATATTATAAATGTAAAACATTGATGAATAAACAGTGATATAATATTAAGAATAAATAAGATTATGAGACAAAAATAAAGTCGAAAGGAAGTTCCTTTTTTAATTTTCATGCTTGAATATTAATGATTCTCAATCAAGTTATATCATAGTGTTGGTAATAAATTAATCGAATTCTTTGGACAGTGAGTGGCATCATGTTCTGAACATTATTATAATATAAAGTTGATAATTTAAAATCTTGGAATGCTCAGAGTAAAACATATTTTTTCTCCTTTACTAATGGAATGGATAATAAAGTAGTCAAGTGATTGACCGGATGACGAAAATACCAGAAAGAACATTTCAAATAAGAGTCGATAAAATAGTTTTGATCATTGTAACAACAGTATAATGTAACAACTTGAAAGAAACTTCGTTAAATTCTGAGAAAATTAGTGTATTTCGAAGAAAGGTCCTGAGAATTGTGGTGGTGTACAGATAGCAGGAGTCTGGCAGTGAATTGTATCATCATGCAGATACTAAATCACTCTGGAGCGAGTTTCAGGGTAAGATGTACAGTCCACCTGGAACACTCTTCTCTCTAGATGGTGATGGAAGGAAATATATATAGATACAGCAAGAGAAGTAAGTCGAGGGCGGTTATAATCTGAATTGAGTTGTATAGCCAGAGAAAAAAGATCAATTTTTTTATCTTGCAGGGACAGTGGTAATCTATTTTTTGGATTTAGTGCTATTTCAATTTATATTCAATTACTCACAAGTATTTTAAAAAATATATTTTAGAGAAGACAAATCAATGATTTGATTTGAAAAGTCAACTTGTTAAAAAACCTGATGCACTCCCATTCAAAAGAGTACTTAAGTACGTAAAGCTGTAGATCTACTCATCCACACCATCTTCCAATTACCCATGCACAAGCCTGCAACATCACCCTAGCAAAATAAAATTTGTATTATTCATACTAACGGACAGGATAAATCTATTTTTATTCATCAAAATATGTCACTTCTCTCTTATAAACAGAAAAGATTATAGAATTATTATATTCAAGTGAATTTTTCATCAAATGTCTTTCTTGTGCCTTTATTACAAGCAGAATTAATACTATCAATCGAATCTATTACAAAATAATGATAAATGACTAGAATATGAATAATTTATACAAAAAATGAAAGGTTTGTGTTTGAATGTAGGTGCTACACACAAATGCTTTTTACATTCATATAAAATATTATATGGAAAAAGAACGTATAAAATACAAAAATAATCATATATACAAATAAGTACCGTAAATCAAACAACATTTACAACGTTTCAAGTATTAATATTTTGAACAAATCATTTTATACATGATAAGCTCAATAAATATCTATTTATACATCTAAAATTGAAAATTCTAGTTCTTAACTCGAATTTCACAAAACTTTACTTACAATTTACTTCATAAGTATATAATATGTGCAATTCATAAGCTTTATTAGTGTTCTTGTCCAAGGCAGAATGTCTACATACTTATCTCCCTTTCGCCGAGTGCTTTCTTTGCAAACAATCTCCATTTTGATGACAATGATAATCATCAACAAGTTACCATGATCAGATCACAGAACAGAATGGTACAATAATTATTGTTATAGTTATGTGTTGGGCGATTCCTATTGTTCGAGCCAGGATGGAATCGAAGAGTTGGGAGATTTGATCTTGATGTTGAACTGCTTGAGAGTGGCATCGAGCGCCTGTTGGTTGCCTGAGAAATATGCTGATATCGCATTGTGGAACAACAACAACTGCTTGTGCATCACTTTTATCTGAAAAGTAGCAAAGAACTGATTATACCCAGTGAAACATACATTTGATTCAGACATGTTGTAGAAGGTAGTAATTCTCAACATTATGCCGCATCTATATAATGGCCCAATGAAGGCCAATGTCGACCAGCGCCAGTGTGTGGATGGGTGGTTTGCCAACGCTGGCTACCGCTGGCCTTCATTGGGCACTGGTCACATTGCAGACTCGGCCAGCGACTGGGCCAACATGTAGATGCGCCATTACAATACATGAATGAGATTGACATCAATTGATAGTCGGATTTTTTACATTATTAAAAACAAAATTGTAACAGCAACGTAATTTTAATAACAAAGTTTAATCGAGTACAGTAATTTATTACAACCTTTGCAACATAAGTTACGATATTCACAGATATCAAAAATAAATAAGCTTTGTGCTGGAGATTAAAGGTAAATTTGTCAAAACCATTTATTTATAAAAAATATAATGACCTTGTTTATCTAAATATTTGATATGTAGACTCTAGTTTCTGATTCTACAAACCTAAAAATCTCTAATATAATAAGGAAATACTAAGTATCGAAAATAAGTTTTTCCACTATAAACGAAAACACGAACAAATTAATAAATAATACTTGAAATTAATAAAAACATGTAGTACTTGAAAATGTTTTCAGCTTGAAAATGCCCAAAGTAGGCCGAAACTAGTCGTTGAAATGTTTTAAAGTTTTAAAATGTTATTTAAATAAAAAGGGTACTACATGTTTTTATTAATTTTAATAAAGTAGCCCATAGAAGTTAATTGATTTTATAATACTTGGAGTATGTTTCGGTCGAGTCACTTTATGCGTTCATTCAAAATAGCAGGCAAATCTAGATGAAACATTTCAAGAAAAATTGTACTTTCAGTTTCATTGACACTTGAAATCATGAATAATACTTACTAACATTATCATAATACTAGCTATGAAAAGATGAGTTTATGAGATGAATAGATTCTAGAATATTAAAAAACTGGAACAGCGGGGAATTTTGGTAAACAATTTCAAGAACGTTTGTACTTCCTGTTTTTGTGACACTTGTCATCATTGAAATCATGATTAACATTTTAAAATAGTATCAGAACTATACGAGAGTTCAAGTATGGAGATTCTACTGGTGTTTCAAAATACAACTTTCGAGTAAATTGCAACATTCCAAATAAATATTTCAATTTCCAATTTCTCTATCAATGCCCAGGCATCCTTGGACGGATCGCGTCATAAACAGAAACACTGAATAGTGCACTGATAGCACTTAATCAGTACTGACAGTTTGAAGTCATCTCACGACAGGGCTTGTTTGTCTATCACATTCAGAAAATAGCCCAGAAATTTAAAAATGGAAATATGGTTTCAATTTTGAACGACTTACTCTATTCTCATCGAGGAACTTGAGTTTGACCGACACGTCTGACCGTAACCGCTCGAAACTCTCCTTGTGCTGCTCGAAGTTGTGTGTGGCCTCCTCCAGCCTCGCTGTGCCCGCATCGCTGCGTGGCGCTTGGATCAGCATCTCCAAGTCGGTTCTGTACGCATCATACTCTATCCTGAAAGCACAACAATACATTGTCAACTTTGCAATCAAACGATAAGGATTCGATAGTGTGCAGAAAATACCACTTTCTAACCGAGTCTTACATTCAACGACTCCAGGTATACTTTATGCCATCTCAAACTTTTTAGAATAAATCTTAGGATTGTTCAATCTAATGCGAAAGCACAACAATACATCAATACACACATAATACATAATGAATCACATAATACGGATTCAATAGTGCTCCTAAAATACCACCTTCTTATTCTAACCGAGTGTTACATTCAACGAAACCAGCTATAACCAAGGTACCTAGAATACAATGTATAACGATACATTATGTTATCCTACTATTGTTAAAATAAATCATAGGTTTGTTCACTCTATTGTGACAGAGTTTATGATGTACTGAAAAGTTCTTGACATCCTAGAGTTCTGAGAAAATTCACATACCAGGCTTTATGGAAACCTTCTACCTATATCTCAGTTATGAACAGAAATAGGACTAGTCTGACTATATCATCTTCTGGATATCCTTTTCCGTAATTGACCCAAATGATTGACTCATTTCGTAAAAACTGTGAGTCATCAACTTTTGTAACTAAACACAGAAATCATTCTTATTAGAGTTTAAGCCAGCATTTTTATTGTAATCTAACAAAGAGAAGCTTCTAATTGTAGTAATAGCTACCCGATCTAAGTAGATTGAGAAAAAGGTAGGACATATTTATCCTTTTTGGATAGAATTGTTTTTTTTTCTTAAAATTACAACAAATATTAGACAGTGATGATTGTATTATCAGACAAACATTAATGTTATTGTATAATAATTATTACAAGTATCCAATGAAAGCTATATCAATATAACTAAGGACTTCTCCTACTGCAAATATTTACCAGAGAACTAAATAAATAGCAGTCCTTAGTTCTATTGATATAACTTTCATTTGAAATAAGTATTATACACTAATAATATTAAAGCAGTTGGTTAACTGCTATTTCCAAAAAAATCTTCAAACATTAATGTATCAAAATGTGTATTCTTAACTGATATGATGTTGATGTAGCTTTAGAATTCATCAATGTTTTGAAAGACATCATTTGCAAACTTGATTTGGAAACTAATTTCACAAAAAAATAATGTTTCATGCATTCAAAAAATTAGAACTGAGAATTCAAGGTGCACTATCGGACAAAAGCTATAAGGAGAAAGAGATGATACATACCTGGCGGTCTCATATTGTCTGATGGTTAATAACGTGTCTTCAATAGTTTTGTTGCACAAAGTGTTCACTGACGACACAAAAAAATTCAACGCATTCAACAGCGTTTCTCCATTTTTAGTGAGATTCCTTTGGGTTTCTGAATTGTACAGAAATTCCTCTTGTAGCTCAGGAGACTTTTGTGCCAGATCTGAGAATGCTTCGCCTAGTGCATGCTGGAGAGTGAAAAAAATAATTATTTAAATGTTGCCAAATATAGGATATATTATGTACAAAATACAGGATTTGTATTAAGGCTAACTGATTAACTCGTAAAGCTAAAAGAATAAAGTATATTTATTATTTGATGAGTACACTAGTTTTTGCATTAATAATTAAAATTTACTTGTAAATTAAGATTGGATAAGAATTGATAGCTTCTGGTACTTGATGGCATAGATATCTTACATTACTGAGTAGAAGTTGTTAATCATAATACATTTTCACTAGAAAACATTCCTTCAAATTGCAATAATTAAAATCATGACATAATTACGTGTTAAATTTTTATCTTGAAGAAAATATCAAATCAGGTACGGTTCACAACGAGTGCACTGAAACATTTATGATATCTATGAAGATAGTTACTATGGATGATTTCAGTGCAAATTCCAGTTTAGAACGAACCCGGCTTCACCTTTTTCAAATGTCTTGAGCGAGCATGGTGAAACTGGGCATACGTCTTACTGAACAATAGCCCCCTGTGGGTTGGGGGAGCTTTGAGTCCTCCAGAAGTTGCCTTGCCTTCAAACCCACGGGATCTGCCCCATCAGGGCAGTTTCGGAGGGGCAAAAAGAAAAACCCAAGAGACCAGAGATGGGTGAAACTCCAGGTACAAATGAAGGTCTAGAAGCTGAGTCGAGGGTAACCAGGTGCCCTAGCGGCAATTTGGCGACCCCTCATTCAACGGAAGGACCTTCAAAGAAGGCCAGGAGTGGAACTCACGTAGGTCACGAGTGGAGAGACCGAACCTCACCACTGCTCAAAGAAGGGCGGCCATTCAGACAAAACTTCGTGGGATAGGTGAAGGCTTTTGACCCTGCAGAGTTTTGAAGGGGCAAAAAGAAAAAACCCAAGAGACCAGAGATGGGTGAAACTCCAGGCACAAATGTGGGTCAAGAAGCTTAGTCGAGGTTGGCCGGGCAATTTGGCGTCCCCTCTCTCAGCGGAAGGACCTTCAAAGAAGGTCAGGAGTGGAACTCACGTAGGTCACGAGTGGAGAGACCGAACCTCACCACTGCTCAAAGAAGGGCGGCCATTCAGGCAAAACTTCGTGTGATAGATGAGGCTTTTGACCCTGCAGAGTTTCAAAGGGGCAAAAAGAAAAACCCAAGAGACCAGAGATGGGTGAAACTCCAGGCACAAATGTGGGTCAAGAGGCTGAGTCAAGGGTGGCCAGGCGCCCTAGAGGCATCTAGGCGACTCTTCCTCAGCGGAAGGACCTTCAAATAAGGCCAGGAGTGGAACTCTTTGCCTAACTAACATACTACTTGGGAACACAATAAGCTTCGAATGACGTGTGGGGTTCTTTGAACCTTTGGATCCTTGAATCCGTCGCTTCAAAAATAATAATAATACTAAACAATAAAGAATGATTGGATGCTACAGATAACTACAAGAAATTATTATTTGATAATCTTCATTGAAAATACAATACTTTACCTGAGTTTGTACTACATGATAGAAATGACTAGCTAGAGCACGGGATAATCGTAAAATGTTGGAATACTTTCGTTGCGTGTCCCTCAGCTGCTCTATTTGAGATTCCAATTCTGAAATAGAAGTTTCAAATTAATTAGGCACTCAGATGATTAAACCTCTAATTTAAAGTGTTTAATACTGGAAAAATGTAAGAAGAGCTATTGCATTTTTCAACACAGGATCATCACAAAGGTGCCCTAAAAGTACACTGCTTATATTCTGTACGTTTTGTTTTAGAACGAACGTTTCACTAGTACAAGAACTTGTAAGATTCAATTTATTTAGCACAAAATACATAATCGATTAAAAACTAACATTTTGTTTTATTTTAACTTGGAAAATGGCTAGGTGATATTCAAGTTGTAATTCTTTATGCTATTAGCTTTCCTTTTATTGGTGAAATTGATGGATATCTATATTAACAAACAACCACTTATTTATTAATAGAAAAATCTTTAAACTGAATTGTTAGACCATTATAAATCTTTAGTATTTGAAACTGTCATACTTGACATTCCGTAAATCTTGATATAATAATATCTGGCATACAAAACATACCGAAGACATGTTCGGTGTTCACTAGTCGTTTTTAATTCAATAGTTCTTATAAAATTCATAGAACTGACAGCTGTTGTGAAACCTATGAATGATATCAATCGAGATGTTCATTCATTGTATAATGAGTTGTCGTTCAACCCTATAAAATCCTATAATTTGAATTATTTTTACTATCAATAAACAGTCACTAAAATGTTTGGATAGGTTGAATTGTCATCAATCAATCACATTTCATTGATTGTTGGTTATAAAAAAAAGTTCATGAATGAATACTGAAAATTACCAGTGTCAACAGTTCTTGAAGACTTGCCAAGCTTCTCAAACATGAGCTGCTTGGTGCATTTGTATGTTGAAATACTCCAGTTCTTGATTGTTTCTATCTTGGACTGTTGAGGTTTCAGAAGATCTCCATTCTGATTTGGGCTTGTTGGAGAGACATTGTTGGTCGCAGGAGCTGAAAATAATAAACAAGTTACCAGTGTTCTAAACCAAGAGAAAATAAATACCATTATGTTTTATGAGAAAAAAGTCTATGTTCTAATCTGGTCCTCCCATGAGGTCTAAAACATGTCTGAGTTTTCATTATTGCTACAATTATTTTCTTTACCATTAAAAATATTCTATCATTTTTTCAACGCTCAAGATTTTTTTAGCTCCCACATTTTTTGTTCTGTATTTGCTCCTTGAATGGCTTTTAGTTTTCTGAAAAGGTTTGGAGGCCTGCTTGAACTATTATACAGTTGGAGATTCTAATGAAGATTGATAGAGACTCATTCTAAATCAAAATTTCAGTTTTGATGTACCAGTAGCCAATAGCTGCAAATAACAATTCTACAATTCTAAAGCTACAAATAATACAAACAGTTACAGAAAATTCAGCACCTTCGATTTCTATCTAGATGGTTTTTGGAGTCTCCAGGGTCCTACGATCAATACTTTTATCCATGAAGGCAAAACTTCAAATATAAAACAACAACTCGGCCAGTTTTAACGTATGGTAGCGAAACCTGGACGCTGACTAGAGAGGATTACAGAGTTTTAGACGCATCTACGTAGAATACTGGGACCAGTTAGAGAAGAAGATGGTTATAGAAGGAGATAGAACCAGGAACTCTATGCCATTTTCAGGGAACCTGACATTATTGGTGTCATTAAAGGAAATAAAATAAGATGAGCAGGACATGTCCAGAGAATGGATCCGGCAAGGGCATCAAAGAATGTACTGTACTGCACAGTACAAAGAAATAGGAAAGTGGGACGCCCTAAACTCAGATGGCTGTATAAACTGGAAAAGGACTTGAGAGAGCTGGAATACGACGATGGAAGACGACTGCACTGGATAGAGAGAGGTGGAGACTGATTGTAGAACAGGCAAAAACTCGTCTATCGGGTTGTAGTGCCACATAAGTAAGTTTTGACTGTGTTGACCACCATATACTCATCAAAAAGCTTCGTTATTATGGGGCTGTGGACTCTGCTCTGAACATCTTCAGTCATATCTGACTGGGAGAACACAGGTAGTGTCATTGGAAGGAGCTGCTTCCTGTCCACTCCCTGTGAATTTTAAGGTACCTTAGGGTTCAATAATTTTGCATTATGAAATGCAAAGATTGACGACTTAAGATTATAATTGACAAATCCGTATACCCCTTTCATAGGTGGTCAGTGGGATGAAAAATGAAAATGAAAAAAAAATACTGGGGCCAATCCTGTTTATTATAATGATCAATGACCTGGACAACAATGGCTCAACTCTCCTCTTCGCTGATGATACTTCATTGCTGTCCTCTGGCATTGACCTTCAGCGGGTGTTGGAGATGTCAGCGGAGCATCTGCGATCTTCAACTTTATGTTTCCAGGTCAATCGTTTCCAACTGAACGAGAGCAAGAAGCAAAACATCATCTGCAGCTTGTCGCGAAGTCTGCCTCATTATCAGGAACCGGTAAAGCTGCTGGGCTTTGTATCGGATTCGAAATTGAGCTGGGCAAGCCACATCTAGGAGACTGTCCCGAATCAGTTTCCTGTTGCTAAAGCTGAGGAGACAGGTGACGGAGGCATATCTGGTTATGGTGTATCATGCACTTTTCCACTGCCATATCTACTATGGTCTACTCATATGGGATCATTTTGTGGGCATACTGAAGCTGCAGAAACGGGCTGCTAAGATTATAACTGCAAGCGAAAATCATGTACATTACAAGCCCATTTTTGTGAGGCTAGTTATCCTAACCGTAGTCAGCCACTTTCTTCTTTTCTGCTTCATGCATATCAAGAAGAATCAACAAAATTTGTTGACTCGGACTGATGTACATCACCATAACACCAGGTATCGATTGCTGTTTGACACACCCAGGGTGCGCCTCCAGAGGTCGCGGGTATGCCACAGGAGTGCAGCTCTCCGCTACTTCAACAGGCTGCCTGCAGGAGTGAAGCAGTTGGATACCAGCAAGTTCGAGAGGGTTGTGACCGGTTTTTTAAGAGCCAGGGCTTATTACGATGTCCTGGAATTTTTAAACGATGACCTGCCTCAAATACTATCTGGCTAATTTGCCAGAAAGTCAAAGAGCAAGGCCTTATATGTTGACTAAGTGTACTTTATCTTAATCGCTGCCATCTTGATAAATTAGTGTTTTTTGTTGTATTGACTTTTATTGTGACAATGACACCATCGATCCCACAAGTGTGGGTAATGGATGAGAAAGAAGGTATAAGGTATAAGACTATGGAATTTGATTTTTGCGGTGAAACAGCTGAGTTACATCGTTAGGCTAGTGCTGGACTATGACGGACTGCTTCTGCTAAGGTAGTTAGTTGTTTTGATTTGCTCCTCCCAAAATATAAAAATAATATAACTTGGCATATTTATTGTTTTCGTTAGAATAATAATGCTGAAATACTCCTGTTCTTGATTGTATCAGTCATGAGATGAAATTTCAGCAAATCAAACACCTTATTAGTTGTTATGAAATTGGATACCTGCAGTATTGTTGAGAGGCAGAGAATTGGGATGCTGGTAATAGCCGTCGGGCTGACTGGATGGGGCAGTGGTGCCAGAGTGCACGGCGTTGCTGCTCTCGTTCATGGCTGGCGCATCTCTCATCATCTCATGCAACTTCCTGTCAACCGGACTGTTACCAGATAGAGACATCAGTCACTTCATGAAACAAATTTTTTAAACTGTAAACTCACAAACAACATCAAATAAAAACCACTACACTTACAATCTACCATTGTAATAGTCATAATATTTATACAGAGCACCGATAGACTGATATGCAGTAACTTGTAGCATGTCTAATGTTCCAAAATAGGGTATGGAAATGATTATTAAAGCACAATTTAACCTACCTCTTTTAAGGAATTACTGAAGAAACAACATTTTTTAATTGATATATAGAAAGGTAGGGAAAATTTTGCCTAGACCAATAGAACTACCTGATCTTGGATTAAAACTTTAATGCTCTCATTTATAGAAAAATAACTTTTAAACTTGATTTCAAACAGCATTGACTAAGTTGTAGTACTTTTTGCTTTAAACAATTTCTATATGCTACTACAATACGAAATTTTACTCTTGAGTAAGTACCTGATCAGACGTAAACACTTTTTAGTGCATGTGTTTCTGTGTTGGAAAATTAATATATTTTACGCTCGTATAACTGTGATATAGAATAGAGGCTGTGATAAAATTGTACGACTTGAAACTTTATTAACAAAAACATCTGTGATAACTACAGCACTGTGATAAATTTTCAAACTATATACTACACTTTATAAAACTGTATTTGACTATGGTGAAACGCAAACCTCGCTGACTCAGGCTTCTTTTTTGATTTGAAGTCTAGACAAAATTGAAAAGTAGCCTACTAATTGTACGACTTTAAGCTGTATTACCAAAAACATCTGTGATAAATTTTTTAACTATACTACACTCTTTAAAACTGTATATAACTGTTGTGAAACGTAAATCTCACTGACTCAGGCTTCTTCTCGATTTGATATCCAAACAAAATTGAAAAATATGTCTCCCCCAAAAAATAAAACTACTCCCGGGAAAAATTCAAATGGACAAAAAACAGCTACAGGTCCCCATATGCAGAGACATCTCATGTAAAACAAAATAACTCTCAAGACAAGAACAAGAAAAACATGATATTATAAAAAATGGTACTGAAGTTGATGCTATTAAATTTCATTGTCCCATTTGTGAAATACCTGTATTAGATGACCAAAAGGGGGTTGCATGTGATTGTGATAAAGATAAGTGGTATCATATCGAATGTGTTGATATCACAGATGAAAAATATGAGGAAATGATGAAGAGACCAAAGGATAATATTCAATCATGGCAATGTGAATTATGTACAACACCAAAAAATCAAGGTGGCTTAAATCAAACAAATACAATAATAAATGAAGACAGAAACGACCCTTCTAAGGCGACATTAGAAATGACAGATGGTGGAATGAAAATCACCAAACTGATAGCAACAGAACAAAGCACAGACATAGATAGTATAGTTAAAATATTGATGGAGGATATATCCGATCTAAAGAATGAGTTACTAGCAACAAAAACAGAAAATAATAGGCTCCAAGACGCACTTGCACGAAAGACTGATGTCATATACAAGCTAGAAAATTTGATCCATGATTTCACACAGGGAATTTTCCCGGAGCCCTCATGTCAAAAAAGAGAAATAGTTCACAAACGTACTGAGGCGCTGATGAAGGAGTCTGAATGCGGCCTGACAGTGAGTGAAGAGGACTGCCCACAAGATCACAGTGTAACAATTGTCAAAGATCATAAATGGAGAACTAGCGTACCGATAAATAAAAGCAAGAACAACAAACATGAACCTGAACCTTCTATCGCGATAATTGAGGAGCAGGAAAATAATGAAAACAAGAGGGCGGCTCTCCTGGTCGCAGATTCTGCAGCGAGGTAGGCTGGAGACATAATTCAGGGTATGTGTAAGAAAGACTTAGACGTGGAAATCATCATAGATGCCAAAATACAGGACATTAGTCAATTTCTAAAAAGTAAAACCACTATGCCACAAAAAGTCCTACTGCATGTTGGATCAAGAAATCTTCTGGGATCTAAAACACCTAACCAAGTCATGAGGCCACTATGGTACACAAAAGAAGCTAACATAAAACGTTTTCCTAAAACTAGAAGGTATGTCGCATCCATTCCGCCAAAGAGAGGAAATTGATAAAAGATTTCTTCAGGAGACAAATAACGCATTAAAATTCATGTGTTGGCAGCTGAATGCCACATTTGTCGACAACACTGACCATCTAAAGGAACACCACTTAAACTGGAATGCAACTGGTAGGCAACTAAACTGGGAGGGGTCTAGAATATTGGCTGAAAGACTTATTGATGCTCTTCTTCTACCTCACCAAATCCTAGGGAATGATACAAGGAGCCCAAACGGAAATATAGCCTCACCAAAAAAACCAAACTTAGACAGCAAAACCAAGAAATCAAGTCTATTAACTATTTTCCATCTTTAATATTCAGAGAGGCCTGCAGGTAAAAATGGATAGATTGTTAATAGATCTCCACAAATACAGCCCTGATATCCTGACACTATCTGAACATGGATAGCGAAAGGAGGAGCTCCTCTGCACTTCAATTCCGGGTTATTCCCTTGTTTGCTGTTTCTGCCAGACCCTTTACCTCTGGGGGGAGGGGGAATAGTAATATACATTAAAGAAGACATGCTATCCAACACAACATAAATAAAGCTGGAAGAGCCATACAAACCAACAGAAAAAGAATTTGAAACAGTAGGCTAAAATATTCAAACAAAGAAGACAAACCTGATTTTGATTGGAACCTATAGATCACCTGACCCAGGTAATATAAAGGAATTCCTCACTAAACTTGGAGGCCTGTTGCAGAATTTCTCAGCAAAGCATCACAAAATAGTGATCCTGGGTGACACAAACATTGACACTCACAAGACATCTGAGCAGAACTTCAAAGACCTAAAAAATATGTTGATTCAAAATGGCTGTCAAATCCATTATATGCCTCCTACCAGAGTGAATTCAAACTCAGCCACAAGCCTTGATGGATGCTATCATAACCTCTCACTTTCAGATATCGAAGCCACAGTCTACCCGAGCCATTTCTCAGATACCATGCTGTATTGTGCAATATAAAATACAAATGCAAACCGGAACTGCCGACATACAGGTATGCAAGAAACTATTGAAAAGGAAACATTAAAGAGCTAGAATCAAAATTACAGCATACCAACTGGTCACCAGTGATATAGACACACGCTGCCGATGAAAAATTCAATATTTTTGCTACAAAAATGCGCCAAGAGAACCAAGGAAGATCACTACAGCAAAGGGGTTCAAGTTTTGGGACGAAAACACTATTCTTCTGAAACATAAAATGCAACTAGCTAGAGAGAAATTCATCTCAACTGCATCAGAGGACCATAGGCAGCAATACAAAGAACTAAAAAATCAGGATGTATAACACAAAAAATCTGGTGTGGCGCACTCACACAACTTTCCTTGCCGTTAAGAAAATTGATCACCTGACGCTAGTGTACTCGCGCATCTCAAGTCTACTATTCAAAGATATGAGACAGCTGGTGATAGGTCAATAACGCTGGAAACACACGAGGTCTGCTATCTCTTCGTAGTGAATGATTTAATAGAACCAACAGTTGCCAACAGTTTGCAATTTAATAATCACATTTTCTCGGATTTCAAGCTCATTTTCAATTCTAGGTGGAAATGTTACTGGACATTAATTGAAGAGATTTTCATGGTCAATCTTTTCCACTTGAAATTTTTTGTTTGAATTGTATCTAAAGCCTGATAATTGGGAATCTTGAATCAAACTTTGCATAGATGGGGCAAAGCTCCTGAAGCTTTTTATAGATATCGGACTTGTTGCAGTTGATATAGCTCATCAATGACTATTCCAGGTATAAATTTGATCAAAATCGTTGGAGCCGTTTTCGAGAAAATCGCGAAAAACCCTGTTTTTGACAACATTTTCGCCATTTTAGTCGCCATCTTTGATTGCATTTGATCGAAATTGTTCGTGTCGGATCCTTATAGTATAAGGAACTTACGTTCCAAATTTCAAGTCATTCCGTTAACTGGGAGATGAGATATCGTGTACACAGACGCACATACACTCATACACACACACACACACACACACACACACACACACACACACACAAATCACTTTTTCGGACTCAGGGGACCTTGAAACGTATAGAAATTTAGAAATTGGGGTACCTTAATTTTTTTCGGAAAGCAATAGGCTACTTTCCTTACCTATGGTAATAGGGCAAGGAAAGTAGAAAGATACATGTCAAGAGTAGGATCATGGAATCAGACAACAAAACCAAGATCCTATGGAAAATGATCAATGATGAACGGAACAGAAGTAATCTTAACAGGCAGGAAAACCTCTGTTTGGAAATAGAGGGCCAGAAGATCACTGATCCTTTTAACACTAGCAACATCCTAAATGAAGCCTTTACACTGCCAGCAACAACAACAGGATTTGACCCTCCTCTACGTACGACCAAGCTGACAGACATCAAAGCATTGAGTGAATTCCAGATGATAAATACAGCACAACACCACTATCTCATAGACAAACTAGAGTCGAACAACTCTGTTGGGCAAGATAAGATCACTGGAAAAATATTTAAAAAATTGCAAAGAAGAACTAACAAAGCCTCTACTGGAAAAAGTAAATTCTTCCCTAAAGCAAGCTGTATTCCCACAGGCTCTCAAGATCTCTAAGATCTTTCCAAATTTCAAAGGAGGAGATAAAATGGATCACAAGAACTATAGGCCCATAGCAAACCTACCTATAACCTCAAAACTTATCGAAAGAGCAGTATAGGCCTATGACCAGCTTATCCTGCATTTGGAGAACAACAAACTTATAACAGCAAAACAGCATGGATTAAGCGTCTAGGCACTGCAACTGGGATATCTGAATTGTGTGACAACATAAACCAACTTTGGGAGGAGAAAAATACTGTGATGGGGCTGTTTATAGATCTTCAAAAGGCTTTCGACACACTAGACTAGAACATCCTAACTCTGAAATTGAGAGAATTGAAAATAGAGGGAAGAGCATTGGAGTGGATAGAGGACTACCTCACCAACAGAAAGCAGTATGTGGAAATAGTGCAACACAAGAAAACTGCTCTTGTAAACTACAAATCCTCACTCAGAGCAGTGTCCCAGGGATCCATCCTTGGGCCACTACTGTTCCTTGTCTACATCAATGACCTTCCCAAGGAAATTGACAACAGAAACAGCTGCATATTGTTTGCTGATACCACTATCTTGATACCATCGCAGAAACTTCAAGACCCTCACAAAATTGTCGAGACAGCACTGGAAGAGGCCACAAACACATGCAATAGACTGAAGCTGACCATTAATAGGAAGAAGACAGTCCACATCAGATTCACTCCAGTCAACAACAACCCAGATGAGAGGCAAACAAATGATGACTCAATTATGGCAGACTGTACAAGATTCCTGGGTATAACGATAGACAGTCACTTAACATGGAGAAATCATATAGAGCTGTTATGCAAAAGGTTAGCATCTGCCGTGTATGAAATACGAAGAATCAGAAACATATCAGAAAAAAGTACATCATTCATTGCATACCATTCACTCTTTGCCACACATTTAAGGTACGGTATTGTTGCCTGGGGATCGGCATCCCAGACACACCTTGACAGAGTCCTGAGAATACAAAAGTGGGCCTTGAGAACGACATTGGAGAAAAACATTATGGAGCACTGTAAACCATTATTTGTGGAGAGTAAAATACTCACAGTAGTCTCATTGAACCTGCTCGAAACAATAAATCTGGTTAAGAAGAAAGGCCTTACCACAAGACCGGAAAAACACTGCTATAACCTTCGAAACAACAAGAATCATTACTAGCCGCAACATAGACTGAAGAAATACAGCTGCTCACCAACATATGTAGGATCATACTTTTTCAATTTACTGCCGCGTGACCTGAAGGACATGGATGACGAGACAGCATTTGCCAGAGGCCTAAAGTCATACCTATTGGCCCGACCCTACTATGCAGTATCAGAGTATGTTGAAGAGCATACATTTCAAAATATACGACATACTCATGGAGGAAATCACCTACCGTGAAAAAAAAAAATGACGACTCCCCAGCCTTCAGACTGCCAGGAGGACAAATACAAGTAACAAGTAAGGCTATTCTTCTTCAACTAAACAGACTAATTTGAAAATGAGAAGCATAAATTTATTATCTAGGGGCACTTTTACGCTTTTTTGAACCGCAAGGTCCAGCATAACTCTCATATTAAATGATTTCATGATATATTTTTTAGAAGTGAACAAATATGTAGTGAAATTAAGAAGCAATAAGTAATTAATTATGGTTTTTCTTTGATAAGAGTATTAGATAAATTCAACTTTTTACGTTAGGTTATGTTTGAGCTAAGGTTCAAAGTATTTCTATATACAATAAGGAAATTATTTCAGGGAAAACCATAATTTGAATATTTCTTATCAGAATCGAAGAGCGTCATCATTTTTTATTAATGGGTAAGAAAAAACAGATAATCCTCGCCTATTAGAATAAATCTTGCAAAGCCGACAAAAATGTGTGACGTTCACGTTATTAAAAATGTTTGAAGAACATTGTGGATATCTTAAAATAATAATGAATTTCAATTATTTAATTTATTCATTTTTTAAATGAAAAAATCATTATAGTAATTAAAATCTAAAAATAACAGCATTAAACTACTTAACAGAAATGTCACTTCATACCCCAAACGACTAAATGTTGAATAATTAAGAAAGAATTATTAAAGAAATGCAACTAGAAACGTAGGATAAGTATGAATAGTAGTTTATGTGATACATTTCGTGATATTTACCTAATCTAAAGGAAAAATAAGATTTTTCACTTTGCAGTCCTCACCCAATCTTTTTGACACAAGCGTAGCGTAGTCTACAAATTCTACAAATTTCAGTGACGTCACCAAAATTCACTGCTACCTGGATAGACTTCATCAATACAGTTCTCTGTAAAATCTACTCTATTTAAAATTAAAAAAAGTAATCTGTAAAAACCTTTAAATTAATCAAATTTCAAATTGATATGATAATCAATCTAATAAGATATGATTTTCTCATATCAGTGAAAAAATCCTCTCCGCTAAACCTGTGACCAAACCAAACAAAAATAATCAGCTGTTATCTTTTACGGCTCATTACGTTTCCATCCATGTATTTTTTCTGTCTTCTGCAATCATAACCAACAAAATGTTCACATAAAATAAGATTATTGTATAGGTTTAAAATAATATAGGGTAATTTATAAAATAACCTGGAAAATTAGAAACAAAACAATTAATGTAACATGTTTAAAGTAATTTTGAGAAACGATACGAGAAAAAAGTATTGATGATAACATCCTTACTTTACTGGTGATTTAATTGAGTAGATCATTATAATTTATAATCACGTGTGTTATTCCACAATTTTGAATTGAAGGCATGGATTATGCTTCTATTGGATATGTAAGTCATCTAAGAAATATTCAATATCACACAGAAGTTTTTGACAACACTGTCACGTCAAAAAATAAAACATAATGACATAGATGGCTAAACACGATGATGGCCACTAAATGTCAACTGTAGACTCCTGAAAAAAATTCACTCAAGGAGTAGTATGGTCTGGCACGCAGCCAGGACTTGAGTCTCCTCTTAAACTCACTGTCACTCAAATGACGCACAGATGGAGGTAGCATATTAAACATTTTAATAGCGATATTGGGATAACAGTTCTGAGCCTTACTTAGCCTACATCGAGGAACATTGACTTCGAGAGCATTTCGAAGTGAGTAGGCACTCAAATTCACTGTCAGATTGGTATTCCTAATACCAACCAGGGAAGCAAAGATGAACTGGCTAAAAACTGTGAGAATCCCAAGTCTGGCGAAGAGTGGCCTACAGTGCTCCAGATGACCACTGGATGACAATATCCGAACTGCCTTCTTGTGCAGCATAAGAATACTCTCACAGTGTGAAGAGTGTCCCCACAGCAGTATTCCATAGATAATGTGACTATGGAACAGTGAATAATAGGCCATGATCAAATGTTCCTCAGTCAGCAAGCACCTCAGTCTTCTCAACAGGTAGATCACACGAGACAGTCTTCTGCATACAGCATCCACATGAGCACTCCATGTTAACTTTGGATCGATGTTGAATCCCAGAAGCTTCACCGGTTCATTCAATGAATGATTGAAGTGGTTTCTCAGAGTGCACATGATATTCAGTGTCTTGCCGACGTTGAGCAACAGCTTGTTCTCCTGAAACCAGCGTTCTGCACCAGCAAAGGACTCCTCCAACTCAAGGGTGGCAGCTGCAGGCGAGGATCCTCTCCCAACAAGGGTTGTGTCATCCGCAAACAGCAGCTCACTTCCGCCGACTCTCAAATCGTTCATATGCAGGATGAACAGGACTGGCCCCAGGACAGAGCCCTGCGGTACCCCATGCCGTACATGCAGTTCGCCAGATGATGCACCCCGAACATTCACTATCTGCCTTCTGTCAGAAATATAAGACTTGAAAGTGTCAGCAACAATGTCCGTTATACCATACTGACTCAGCTTTCCAAGGAGAAGCTCATGAGACACACAGTCAAAAGCACGTGACAGGTCACACAGCCTCACTGCCACAGAATCTCCACTCTCGAATGCATCAATGACTTCGTTGATCAGGGCCAGCAGGGCGGTTTGTGTGGACTTGGACTTTCTAAAGCCATGTTGTCGATCAGACAGCAAACTATTCCTCTCAAGATGGCCCATTAGCTGATCCTTCATGGCAACCTCTAAGATTTTTCCGAGTAAGGGGGTAACAGTAATTGGTCGGAAGTTATTCTTGTCCTTCTCATCTCCCTTTTTGTATATAGGTACAGTTTTACCCAACTTCAAACAATTCGGAAAGTAGCCCAGTTTAAGACACTGACTAAAGACACTGGCAAGATGAGGTGCCATCTCATCAACCACTGATTTCAAGAAAGCCACAGTAAATCCATAGATGTCCTGAGAAGGTGAATTTTTAAAAGCAGTCACTATTTTCAATACATCATTCTTCGAGACTCTCCTCCATACAGAAAAAATAGCGGGTTGCGCTTCTACATCTCCAACACCATTTGGCTGAGTCACTGGAATCTGTTGAAGAATGGCCTCCACGGAGTTCAGATAGTGACTGTTCATAACATCTGGACTGAAATCACATTGAGGCTGTGTAGACGATCTGCACTTGTTAATAAGCTTCCAGGCCGATTTACATGGGTTCTGAGAGTCAAGTATAGTATCAGCATTTTTTCTCTTAACTGCTTGGTCTACCTCCTGATTGAGAAGCTTCCGTGCCCTTAAGTACCTGCTAAATGCTACTTCTTTAGCCATCCTGTCCTGAGTCAACTCATAGTTCTGGTACAGAAGAGATACAGCAAACCTGAACACGTTCAATTCTTGAGAGAACCAGTCTCCAACATTTTTCCTTCTAGTTCTCCTGGTTTGGGCATGAGAGCTCATCCGGCCACTTCTTGACTTGACTGGAAAAATAGAATCAAAAACACTGATAATTTCACAGAAAAATTTATCAATTTTTACAGTGGACACCTGGTTATCATGTAAAATGGGCACAATCTCACTTTTTAAAATTTGAATGAAATGATGAACAACACCTAGATTGATTTTTCTGTAACAAAACTCATAATCAGCATGCCAATCAGTGGCTTTCTCGACTTGAGTACCAACAAGCAGTTTCACAACAATGGCAAGATGATCCGCAACTTGGGGATTTACGACACTGACTTCAAAAGCACCACTGCTTTAATTAGTTGCAACATTGTCGATGCAGTTTGGACCTCTAGTTGGGAGTCTATTGCAAAAATATAGGTTGAAACTCCGGAGCAAATTTTCAAGTCTGTACTGCGCTGGTAGACTGTGATTGAAATGTATATTAAAATCACCACCCACAATAATCTGCATGCTAAAATTTGCTATATAAGCAAGACAGTCATCCAATCGACTCAGGAACTCTTCAAGTTCATTTCCAGTATGGTACACAACCAAAACAATAGTACTATGGTGAGTCAGAACTATGCCAGTAATTTCAATTACGAACTCCCTACAAAAAGCTTGTAGATTTAACTCCTTGAAATTCAGTTCCTTATTAACGTAGATAGCAACACCACCATGACCATGCACTGTGCGGCAGAAAGAGTTTGCCAATACCAGATCACCTATGGAGCTGTAGAATGGTATCTCCTCAGACTTCAGCCAATGCTCACTTATGCACAAAATACTAATAGCATAAGATATTTTATCGATTACAGTAATAACATAATTTATATTTATGCCGGTGTTCTAATGCAGTGGTTTTCAAAGTGTGGGGCGCGACCCCCAAGGGGGCGCGATGAATGCTCAGGGGGGGGGCACAAAGCTTTGTTGGAAAATTATTTAAATTTACTTATAAAATAATTACGATGATCTTTTCACTTTTAAAATTCTACTTGAAAATATTTTTATGAGAACTTGGATGGTTTGGCATGGATTCAAAACCCATTCAAATTCTCAATCAATGAGTGTTCCCTGAACATGATAGAAAATGAAAACCTCATTTATCTCCAAGCGCTTAAAATGAAGTTTGAAGAATATTCGCTCACATCCTTTTGGATTCGTGTGCAAAAGGAACACCCAATTTAGAGTCTAAAGGCATTGAAGATATTGACTCCATTTGCGACATTATTCATGTGAAACTGGGTTTTCTTCTCTAGCTGCCATGAAAAGTAAATTTACATCAAGCTGGATGTGACCCAGGAACTTGGAGTAGCGTAATCAGAACTGACAACTCTTTTCAACAAACTCTGTGCGAAAAAACAAGCTCATCCTTGACATTGAAGCTCTTTTTATTGTTAATTGCTATGAGAAACAAAAGTAACAACTATGTACTATAGTACCTGAATAAATTATAATTGTTTGTATAGAATTTGTTGTTATACGCTTATACATGTAGGGGGGGGGCTTACAGCTGAATTATGCAGGGGGGCTCGAAGTGAAAAGTTTGAGAATCACTGTTCTAATGCCCAATTCACACCAATCTGACACGGCACGGTCGTGGCGGAAGAGCTGCGTGTGTAATGCACATTATTTTGTGTATTGACAAAATTGTATGTTAAAATCAACATTGTCCTTTATTCTCCCATGCGAAGAACTAACGTGCACCTCTTGGATCTACTTATAAGTTTATTTTGCTCTTTATTATTACTTAGAAAGCGGAGTTAGGGCGCAGCAGGCATTCTCTTAAGGTGCATTTTCGTTTGTGCGTAAATTTCCGCAGTCGACGACGACAAGCATTGTTGACATTCATATTGTCTAAATTTCAAGTGTGGACTCATATGCAGCTTACAGGATGTAAAGTCGTCTGCGAGTTATTGATGGATGATTGAATGGATTCATTCAAGAAGGGGAGGTTGCTCTTAATGTTAGTTGATTCAAGGCAATTATTTTTATTAATTGTTGATTCCTTACTGCTAGTAAATTTATTCATTCTTGATCATTTAATGTCTGCATGCAATAAGTAGATTTTAAAGACCATTGTACAATTTTAGATGGTCAAGTTGATAATAATATAAAGTTCAATTCTACCCAAGCATAACTTTCCTATCAACGTAAGCTTGATAATCATCATCAACAACTTAAAAAATATATATAAATGAAAATTTTAAAAACTCATTTCTAAGCAATTCATTGATTGTTATATCAAGGTAGTTGTTCTGCAGAATGTTAGTGTCTTAATTACATTTATTTTGTAATTGCAAGTACAGCACCTACTTTGTGAATTTTGCTTGTAAATAAAAATTATAAAATGAATTTCTTTACTGTAATATCTTCATCACATTCATTCCACCTTAAGTATATGAACTATTATTGCATGATAAGGTAACCAACTATTTCTGTAGGTTTAGGTTGTAATTTTAAAAGCGAAAATAATGAATTGTTGTTTCATATTTTACAGAAAAAATGCTTGGATGCATGTGTGATTAAACACATACGCGTGAACCATAAGGTGCAGAATGTTTATCTTGAGCTGCAACCCATGATTATCAACAAACGAGTGGAGGAGTTCCAGAAAGCGCAGGCTTTGTCAGAACAGGCACAAATGCAGCAAAACCAGGCTTCACCAGAAACTCCAGCCACCAGTCAGCCCGTCACAGCACAAAGCTGATATTTGGCAAAACTGCTTGTCAACTTAGTAGGACTGTACTAGATGTGATATTCATCAATAATAATTATTTCCTTCAAGTTTGTTATTAGATCCGTGGAATGGCTGAAGATTCAAATAATATCTGCATTCTATTACTGGTTGGATTACCTGGTTCAGGTAAAACCTTTTTTACTAACTTCTTGGTTAACAATTCAGACGAAAACCTGAATTATAATGTTCTTCCTTTCTCCTACGATGAATTGATGCCTCATTTAGAATCATCAAGTTGTGAGAATTTTAAAGATAAACGAAAAGAGATCTTCAACACCGTTCAAAGCGTTATAGAAAAAATCAAGTTCCAAAATAAAGAAAAGTCTAAAGTTGACAATTCACCAGAATATTCAAATAAGTGTTCTTTAATTGTCATTGATGATAATATGTATTACAGAAGCATGAGATACGAGTATTTTAAACTTGCAAAACAGTTGAGAGTTGGTTTTTGTCAAATTTTCATGGAAGCTACTTTAGAACAGTCTCTTCAAGTGAATGCTGAAAGGGAATTTTCTTCAAAAGTGCCAGAAAGTATTATACTGAGAATGAATGATTTAATAGAAATACCTGACAGGAAAAACCAATGGGAAAAACTTGCTGTTTCCTTTCCATTCCATTCCTCTTTGCAAAGTTCTGAAGTTTTGAAACAAATAGAATATTTGATAAAAGAAGCATTGCTTACTATTCCAAATGAAAATGATATTTCCGTTATGTCTTCAAATTTCAATACCGATAACCAAAATTCCAATAATTCTCCAATTCACTTAGTAGATTTATCGTTAAGATCTCTCATTAGAAGTAATATAGTAAGTTTCAGGAGTTCCAATAAAAATGAAGTCAGGTCTTATGCTGAAGAGTTAAATGCTAGGAAATTGAACATTCTCAATTGTTTGAGGACAAAGAGTTTAATTCTTCCGGAATATGTAGCAGTAGCGCTTGAAGATCAGAATGCACAAAACAATGAGTTGATACAGAATTACTTCCAACATCTCCTTACAAATAATAATGTTTAAAATGTAATGATTATTATTTTTTAATTACTGTTGAATAAATTATTCTGGTTGTATACTCTTCATTATTATTATTTATCTCTTCTTCATTTAAGCTGTATTGAAATAGATAATTTAGTTTAACTTTATTCTAAGTACTCTATAAGATACAAAAATGTTATGGGCAAATTTTGGGGCATTTATAACCCACTTCCCATCTGACCCACCATAGATTGAATTATTGTGAAGCTGACTCCATGAGTTTTTAAATGTATCACCTACTTGAACATTTTACGATTTCTCCAATGCAAGGACAGTTGCGATTGGCGAATATCTAGAAGCATGAGTGGACATACTGGCATATTGTGTCCGGAATAATTCTAGTACTGTAATGTGGTTTGTTTCTTTATAATAATATACATTCAACAAGCTACAGATTGTAGGAAATAAACTTCTGAAATGAACAGCACTGTTCATAATTGAGAAGAATTGGGAAATATGTCAACTAATTATGTTCAGAACCCATTTTTTTCATTGCGAATGATGCCTACATGATCTTTTTGCTTGTGCGTGTGTAATGGAAAGTGTGTTGATGATTTTATGAGATGATCAAACGTCCATGCCATCGGCGGGATTCGATCCCATGAACCAGGCGGTGTTATCAGACTGAAGTTTGTAACGCTCCTTACCATTAGACCAACCCGGCCGGCTAAATTGATGATGCTGAACCATTAATAAATCTTGGATCTGCAAAACCACATGAAGGTGGCCAAAAACATCACTTTTCCAAAGATCGCCCTAGCCAGACCAATAATACAGTCAGCAATGTATCATCAACGCTTCGAAGAAACATGACATGCTAGATGTCATTACTCTTCAAATACATTCCTCTGGTGCATCGCCCATTCTTCAAAAGCACCAATTTTGATGATGTAAACTTTCTTGATGGTGAAGAAGATGTAGGTTGAACATAAAAATATTTGGATAATAAATTCAACTTGCCCAATTCTTATCCATTCCCTTTTGCTAATCAAACGCAATAGACGGCACCTTTTATGAGGTATCGTCAACCGAGGTGACTGTCTACCGCGAGGTCACTTTGTCCCATCTCGTGGAAAAATATTAAATTCCCTTCTATCTCTGTATATCGATGTTCAACATCGATAGCCGTAACCCTAATCATTATTGAGGTTTTACAATCTATATCTTGACGATTCTCGATATATTATTAGTTCAACTATCGACATAAAACTAATCTCCTTCATGCAATTGCTTCATCTTGTGATTTCGTTGACAGTCTGTATGGTACCCCCAGTCAAGGACGAAGACATCAAGTTTCGTTATCGGAAAACCGCGTACCTATTAGAAGTCCTATTTCCTAAAAACTCAAGTTATCGGTGAGTACATTTTATTTTTGCCTTATTATAATATTTCAATATTGTTATATCCAATAGAACAGTACCGTAACTCAGTTCATGAGAAGTTTTAGTGTTGAACTTCCAATATGTGAGGAGATTCTCCACAGCCAGGTCCTATTGTGAGGTGCACGTTATAATGGCAGTGGATAAAGATAGAAGAATAGCGATGCTGATTCTCTGTATTAATTAATTATATTTCTACACTGTCAAAAACATAATTGTCATCGTTGTGGACCTAGAAAAAGATAGTACCACCGGCTTTGTCAAATGATAGACAAGGATAGCAAAGCCAAAGTTGATCAAATACTGTCATTATAACGTGGACCTCACTATAGTGGTGGCCAGTTATATTTAGGCTTAGGCTACTAGCCTACAAACAACATTTTTTGGAAAATTTCAGTCCCTCCTGGGAAAACGAGAGTGCTGAGAGTATGCTAAGTTTGCTCTGCTAGAGGTAAAAAAGAAACTGGAAAAGCAAAAAGAAAGATAAAAGTTTGAAGACAATTTAAACCCAGCAGTTCTTTAGTGTAGTAAGGATAGATCAAAAGTCCCTACCGGTACCCCTGTGCTAAGAGGGTGGTGTGGTTCAAAGGTACCATTTTTCGGTTTCTTGCATGTAACTCGACAACTATGTATTTTACGAACATGATGACTATTCTATACAAAATTGAAGCTTAAATAATTTCCTACAATATTTAATATACAACTTTTTCTATATCTCCCATCGTTTCCGCGAGATATCCACTCCTGCGATGATGTGACATTTTTGATAAGAAAACGTTTGCCTCCAATTTTTTGCTCTTATAACTTTTTTAAAATCGATTAGAAAATTCATGCTGATTATGAGCTTATTCTTTTCAAGTTTATGTATAATTTTTTACTTTTATGCATTTCCCTACTGTACGTCTGTTGCAGCAGCTAGTGGAGTATGATAAATCTCCAATCTCACAACAATGAACGGAAATGAACGCATGCAACAATCTTGTAACAACATTCCCATCTTGAGATTCGTGTACGTCATATTTCAACTTTTGTTTTTATTAATCGACATTGTCTATCCGGTATATACCCTGGTCACAGACAGAAGAAAAATTGAATTGAATTAAATTCCACGCTTATCTTGGGAACAATGTTTAAGCGACATGACTAGCTATTCAAAAATGAAGCTCGATGAATATTGTTCTCAATTTTTGTAGAGTTTTGTAATATTTCCATACAGGTATTCTAATATTGAATAGGATACCTACCTACGGTATCATCCTAATTTTCGTTCATCACTATAAATACATTATTGAACTGATTGTTACGTCTAGACACCGTTCATTTTTGTATAAGGTAACTGAATATCAATTAACTATTATTCAAACTGTTCATATTAATAAATTTTTGCTAATTGCTGAAAACTAATAAATTATTGAGATAAATTACGTCCAAATTTGAAACAACGCGGGCTTTTTTTTATCTTTGAGCCACTGCCTTTTGCAGCACATTACGTGATCAGTTCAGTGACAGACAGCTGACAGAAGTTAAAAATCAAGAAAGCATTGAAAAAATGAATGGCTTGCTGCGTCTTTAATTTTGTCAATTTCTGTGTTAATTTGTATTATTCTCAATAATATTTATTTGATTTTAATGTTTTTATTGATTTTTGCTAGTCTGATATGTAACTCACACTTGGATTCATGTTCTTTATGACTGTTTTCAAATAATGAGAAAAACTTTGGGTCCTTGAAAGTAGGTTGTTCCTATTATAACCTAAGTGAAAATAAATTTTATTCCTTATTCATGAGGTAAGAAAAACGTTATATTTTGAGGTGTTTTTAAGAAATAATATTTTAAACAACTTTGGATCAAAAATTCATGACTTTTATTTCTAAAATTATTGAAATGTAGAGAAAGTAATTTGCATTTGTCTAGTGTATTACCTACCATTACTCCAATGCTTAAGTAGAACCAGATTATCATTTTACAACTTACTCAAGTAACTTATAGTAAATCAGTTATTTTTTCATCTCATAATAATAATGGAATAAGGGAAATGTATCAATAGAGCTTATGAATGCTATTGCAAATATAGTATTGATGGCAAACCACCTGATCTGAAGGCTTGATCAAAGCCTATTTTGATTTTTCATTATAAATAACTTGACCAAATATTAATAAAGTCCTTATTTATATTAAATTTATGCTATAAAATTGGAGTTTTAAAGTTATTTTAGAATTTTATACTTTCCAAGTAATGAAATGGTGTGCACTCATTTTGTAGTCAAAAAGTAAGCTATTATAATGCCCAAGCTACTCAATTGAACCTTGCTTATTGCCACAGGCTATCACATTTCGAATTTGAAGCAACTACGGTATATAACAAATTTTGGTTACTTTAAGATAAGATTATTCATTTTTCAATCAATTAGGATTTTCTATGATTCTAGTACAAACTCTGTGTTTTTCTAATTTAAGAATTACAATGTAACAAAGATTCAGCTTTTAAATTCTGTTTCATGACCAAAAACCTCTGGCCAGCATGTAGGCTACTCATTAGCTGACCAGAGGAGAAATTATTACCGCTGCGTCACCGCTGACCTGTTGATGCTGGGTAGGCTGTTGGTAGGCCTAAATGTTGATTTAGGCCTTGTTCTAAGGACGGCCTCTGGTCCTGCAAGAACTCCTCGAAAGAGTACAGTGGCTTGGATGTAAGATCCTCTCTCATTTTTCCCCTGAAGTCAGTGTTTCCTAATCTCTTCAACTACTCTGGCAATAGGTTAAAAAATGTCAGTGCCAACACCATAAACGAGCCCTGGGTCCTTGGGATGTTTTAGATATTCGATGTTGTTGTATGATATTGATGGGTAGCATGTATTTGCTCACACTTTTCTATATTTTTCTCCACATGCATCCATCAATGAATCCTAAAGGATATCAATTAATCCTTGGGATGTTTCTAGATATCCGAAGTTCTTGTATGATATTAATGGTAGCATGTCTTAATCACACTTTTATATATTTTTCTTCACATGCATCAATGAAACATACATATACATACTAACTATAATCAATATGCTCAAAGCTGATTACAGTGGTCTGCAGTGATCAATCCTTCCCGCTGATGACAATATCCTCACAGCCTTCTTTTGCAGCAGCAATATTTTCTTTGTATCAGCTGCGTGTATCTGCTATGGAACAGTAAGTGGTAGGCTGTTATCAGATAATCTGCTGGGACAGATACTTACTTACTGTTTACTTAATAGATGACTTCAATTTTCTTGGGAGATAAATATATACCCCTTGTCAGCTATATGTAGTAATGAAATGCACTAGGCTACTGCAAATAAGTCTTTTTGTCCATGAACCATAGAGAAGATTTTCGAATTACAAAGATTATATAAATCTTAATTCAATTTTTGAAGTTAGTGCTTTGTCATAAAACATCATTAATATTTGTTAAAGAATACTGAATTTTTATTTTGCTAACATGCTCTTTCGTTTTTTCAGGTCGTTACAGTCATGAAGATTCCTAGGAAGCTAGTATTCAGGAAACATGTGTTTTCCAACGACAACAGTAGCACGTCGACAGATCAAAATTCAGCATCAAGTAGTGGCAACAGCAGTAGTGGGAGTAGCGTCAGAAACAATTATCGTGGAAATGTGGGTGTGAGTAGTAGGAATGTGGTTAGGAACAATGTGGTGACTGCAGCTAGCAGAGTGGACGCTCCACAGCAAGTGCCGATCTGTATGACAAGTGGCAGCTGCAATGTCAGATACCCAATCTGTGATAATGTCGGCACCAGTTCGTCTCCAGGAACATCGTCGCCATCGTCATCAACGTCATCATCGCCTTCGGTGGAGAGCGAATTGTCCAGTGCGTCATCTTATGTAAGTATAATGCTTAGACCAGTTATAGAATAGACACGCCCCATTGCATATTCATACTGAAAGTCATATCATCTACTGCCATATCGCCCCATCGTGACGTCAGCATTATATAATATATAATTATAAGCTCTTAATTATATAATTTTAGTTCTTTAATAATTTAATTCCATCTGAAATAGACACAATCTGCTATGGAAACAATGTAAACAAACTCTACAGAAAAGCTTTCTATACGATGCTGACGTCACGATGGGGCGATATGGCAGTAGATGCTGGCTTCATCGACTTTCAGTATGGGGCGTGTCTATTCTATAACTGGTCTAAGGTATAATGTGTATTAGCCTACTGTCAAAAATGTCGTATTAGTACATTGTTTTCTATTACCTATCATGTCATGTGAAGTGCAAAGTGTGGCACTACCCATGAGGCTTTGCAATCTAAGCTTAATGATAGCATAGAGAAAATATGGCATACAAAGTTATCCCATGGTATAGGGTAGGGCGTTTTAGTTCCAAATTTCATTGTCAACTCAAGGTGATAGTCCCAGTAGATCTTTTAAGCTATGTGACGATGGTAGTCTCTCATGCCGTGCAGTTCTTAGGCGGATTTCACACGAAAGCTGGGCCGGGCCGAGCCAAGCCGGGCGGATCGGCCGAGCGGAATCTGCCTGCGTTCGCACTCAAGCCGATTGCCGTTTCGCTCAGTAATTCAAAAATACAAAATACTGCGCAACTCACTACTTGGGAAGATCGAACTAAACTGAATGAAGGCAGAATCCGCTTGGCCGAAAACGCTCGAGTTAGGCGTCAAGCCGACTGCGTAAATCCGCTCGGCTCGGCCCAGCACCGCTCGGCTCGGCTCGGCCCGGCGTTGATTTGAATGCTCCCGACTAAATCCTGCATAGTTAGCGCGCACGCGGATTCCGCTCATCTCGGCCCGGCCCAGCTTTGGTGTGAAACCCCACTTACACTCTCACCTGGCCCAAACTGTAATAAAAGACAGTGATCGGCTTGAGTTGACAAAAAATCGCCTTGAAATTTGGAGCATTTACGACCTATACCATGATAATATATTCTTATGCTCTCTTTTCTCTAGTAGTGTAGTGACTTGAAGCAACCTGTGTATTGCACAAAATACACTTGGAATGGTTCCATGTGAACGTACTAGATACATATAAACAGATAAAAAGATTAGGCTTGTTGTAACAAGCATGGTAACAAGTTTATAAAAATGTCTAATCATATGAATGATTCTCATCAATATTCTATTACATATTTGATAATACAAAATGTCACAGACAATAATAAATCAAAGAAATAAGATACACAGTAGTATTACATTAATAATAGTATTAATAAGAGTTAGTAATAATAATATAAGCAAATGAAAATCTCCACAAGAGACAATAGTTGAAAATTGTGTTAATTCATAATGAGATTAACTGAAGAGAAGAACTTGCAGAAAAAAACGAATTCAGGGCTTGAAATGACACTCTTCCTCTCACCCTTTGAGCTTACAAGTGCTGGATTCTCATTATTAGTATTTATGATGCCATCTTATTCTTGTGTGATTCCAGTACCGATGGAAGGTATGCTTGTGCCGAGGAATTGCATAAAACAAGCGGGACCTTTCCTCTTGGGACCAACTCTAGGAAGTTCACCTGTAAAAAGTATAGTTCAATGTTTGGCCAGAAAGAAAGACTCTGATAACTTTTACACATTGAAGGTAATTCCAACTCAATATTCTTCTCATCAAGTATATTCTATATTGAATATAGTCTTAAACTGAATGTATTTTTAATGCCTTCATTTTAAATCATATCAGTTCCTATATTAAAACTCTATTGTGTATTGAACGATATTATATGGTATTTTTTAATTGCAGATTTTGACACTGAAAGGAGAGGATGAAGAGAATCAGGATGATAGACAAGGAAAGATGCTTCTTCATACCGAATACTCTCTCCTTTCATTGCTCCACGACCAACCCAATGTTGTTCACCATCATGGATTTTTCAAGGTTAGTCATACCAGGACATCGATTCTCAAATTGCATAATGATGTAGGCTTCTGCAAACCAGTCAATAAGTTTGACATCATGTACTTCTGGATTTGATATCATAGATATTGTTGAATTGGATTTATAACGATATACGTTACTGATAAACATTATATTGATTGCAGTATTGCAACAATAGAAAATTGATTCTGAGACCAAAATTAAGTTTTTTTATCAGTAATTTATTTATGAACTATTATGCTTGAACTTGTAGAGTTTTAATCCACTTTCTTTGGAATTGGGTGCTACGATCGAGGAACCATATACAAAATGTTGGGTTATGTGTACACAGAGCGGTCACCCGATCCGAGTTCCACGTCCTTGGGAATACATTCTACCTAACTGACCGCACACATCTCCGACCGTCAGATTGCTTCAGTTAATGAGAACTAGCAGGCAGGGGTTCTTTGAATTAAAGGAAAGTCAAAGAACGCGAGAACGCCAGTATGGAAACTGAATAAGTTAATTGAGTTATTTCGAGACAGAAAAACGTTTTTAATATATATGATTATATTGATACTGAAGCTGCACAGATACTAGCTTTAGTTAGTATCTTGTTCTTCTTCATCTTCAATTGAGAAATCCAACTATAGTGTAGCCTATAGTGAGGTCCACGTTATAATGGCAGTGGAGAAAGATAGGAGAACAGTGAGGCCGATTCTCTGTCTTGCCACTGCCTTCTACAGAAGATAGCTGATACCGCTTTATCTGATGATTTATTAATTTTTATTTATTATTGTTTTAGGATTCTGCATTGGAAGAACGGATTGGCGCGAACGGTCGCACCGTCTACACGGGCCGAGTGAAACAGCGACTCTGTCTGGTCCTCGACTGTCTGTCAGCTCACGATTTCTGCCCGAAAAATGCCAACCTCATCAATCTACAGCATTATGTCATCAGAGAAAAGAAACTATCCTGGCACGAGTCAAATGTGATACTTTACAACACAGCCAAGATAGTGGAAAGTTTACATAAGGTAGGTTGTATCCCTCTTCAAATTAAACATTTCTTTTTATCTATATAATAAGAGAGAGTAGGGTTGTGTTTGTTCGTGTGTTCGTTTGTTCGCATCAAAACATGTCAACTTGTGGATTGCATACTGGAAAAACGGGAATGATTTAGATCTCCAAATTTTGAACATTTTTCTTTCTGTTATAGCTCTACAGCCCATTGTGGGCTTTGGCCTCCTCCACAACATTCCTCCAAACGTTTCTATCCATTATAAATCCTCTCCATCCTCTATAACCCATCCTTATCAAATCATCCCTTATCTCATCTTCCCATCGAATTCTTGGTCTGCCTTGTTTTCTTCTTGAGTGAAGCTTCTCTTTAAGCACTATTTTTGGCATTCTGGTTTCCTCCATCCTATAAATATGTCCGAACCACCTTAGTCTCTGTGCCTTTATGAAGCGTACTATACTACGGTCTTTTATTAATAGTTCAAGTTCAGCATTGGTTCTCCTTCTCCACTCTTCTCCTTCTTTTACAGGACCGTACACTTTTCTAAGCACCTTTCGTTCAAATACACTTAAATTATGTTGGTCTTCCTTAGTCAAAGTCCATGATTCAGAGCCGTAGGTAACTATAGGTCTTATAAGGGTTTCATAAATCTTAAGCTTGCTGCTTCTACTGATGAGCCTGCTCTTTAGAAGCTTCATGTTGCTGTAGTATGCTCTATTTCCCGACAATATTCTTTGTTTGATACTGGTGCTCATCATATTCTGATTATTCAATTCAACACCCAGATAGCTGAAGTTTTTCACTCCCTCAAACAACCTATTATCGATTCTCAGACTCTGTGGAACCCTTCGCGCTTGACTTCTTGATATTTTCATGTATTTTGTTTTATTTTCATTGACTAGGAGACCAATCTTTTGTGCTTCTCTTTCTAGTAATTTATACGTGTCCTGGAGGATATCTTTTCTTCTGGCAATTATGGCTACATCATCGGCATAAGCACATACTTGATACATTTTATGAAAAATGCTGCCTCTCTTGTCAATGACGTCTATCACACGATGTAATGCAACATTGAATAGGAGTGCTGACAGTCCGTCACCTTGCTTTACGCCAGTGTTGAACTCAAACTTTCTACTTTTTCTAGATCCAACTTTTATCATGGCCGTAGTCTTGTTCATTGACATTTTGGCAAGTTTGATCAACTTCTTCGGTAAGCCATAATGCTCTAGTACTTTCCATAATTCACCCCTTATTATACTATCAAAGGCTTGTTTAAAATCGATGAATAAAATGTGTAGGTCGAGGTCATGCTCATAGAACTTTTCTGTGATCTGTCTTATTGTAAAGATTTGGTCTGCTGTCGCTCTTTCAGGACGGAAACCACACTGATACTCTCCAATGATTCGTTCTACATATATTGTCATTCTTTTGTTGATTACACTTGAAAGGATTTTATAAACTACACTGAGCAGAGTTATCCCACGGTAGTTGGAGCATTCTAGTTTATCTCCTTTCTTATAAATGGGACATATGAGGCCTATGTTCCAGCATTGCGGCATGACTTCTTTCCTCCAAATCATACATATAAGCTCATGTATGTTCCGCACTGTGAAATGACTAGCGTATTTTATCATTTCAGGAGGTATATTATCTTCCCCAGCTGCTTTGCCATTTTTGAGCTGCTTAACAATAGCCTCTATTTCCTCATATGTTGGCTCTGGTACATCATCTGTGTTGATTGGTGGTTCCTCATCCCCGTTTCGACCACCCTCATCTTCATTGGTCTCTGCTGATGTTAGCAGTTCTTCAAAGTGTTCTGCCCACCTCTCCATTACATTGTCCTCTTCACTTATAACTTTTCCTCTTTTGTCTTTGCAGGAGCTAATTTTGTGCCTATATTCTCTATTAATTTTCTTCATAGCACTGTAAAACTTCTGTGTTTCATTTTGTCTGTACAAGCACTCTATTTCTCCCAATTGATTCTTCATTGCCTCTCTTTTCTTTCTTTTACATGTTTTATTGGCTATCGCGCGTTTCTGCTTGTACTCCTCACAGTTGCGTCTAGTCTCCCTTTGAATCATCCGAGCTCTTGCCTCATTCTTCTCTCTTATTACTTCTCTGCACTCATCGTCGAACCATTTCTCGTTTCTCACCCATCTCTTTTCACCGATCGCTTCATCTGCTGCTTCTTTCAAGCCAGTGGCTAGTTTGGACCATACTTCTTCAACCCCATCTGAGCCTAAGATGTCTCTGGTTTTAATCTGAACAAGTCTAATGTAGTCATTCCGATTCTGTTGATTTTTAAGTTTTTCGACATCCCATCTCTTACTTGTGACTTTATGTATTTTCATCATTGACAGTCTCTGCCTAACCACTGCTTTGACAATGAAGTGATCTGAGTCACAATTAGGACCTCTACAACTCCTTACATCAATAATTGATGAAGTATTCCGAGAGTCCACAAGTACATGGTCAATTTGATTCACTGTTATCGAGTCTGGTGATTTCCAAGTGCCGAGATGGATTTTTTTGTGTGGGAATTGAGTGCTTCTTATCTGCATCTTGTTTCTCATTGCGAACTGGCTGAGTAGAAATCCATTCTCATTAGTTTTCTCATGTAAGGTATGTTTTCCAGCCACTTGCTCAAGATAACTTTCCTTCCCAACCTGTGCATTGAAGTCACCCATAATGATCAATTGATCGTATTTACATATCCCAGCACATGCTGATTCCAACTGTTCATAGAAGTCTTCCTTGATTGCTATATCTTTTTCGTTTGTGGGTGCATGTATAGATAGAACTGATACATTTCTAAATTTACCTCTGAGGCGCACTCTGCAAATTCTTTCATTAAGTGCTTCAAATTCTATCAGGGCTCTCCTCAACTTCTTTGACAAAATGAATCCTGTTCCAAATGCTCCAGACCTTTGCTCATGGCCACTATATAAGAGAGAGAAGTTTCTCTTATCAATTCTGCCTTGTCCTCGCCATCTCACTTCTTGGAGTGCTACCAAATCAAATTGATATTTCAGAATCTCCTCTGCAATTTCACTCATTCTACCTGCCCTTAACATTGTTCTCACATTCCACGTTCCGAGTACCAAATCATTATTTCTTTTCGATTGCCTATTTGTTTTTCCTGAATTCCGATCCGTCCGAGGCTGTTGTGTAAGTTTCTCAACAAAAAGCTTTTTACGGTGAAGAGCAGTTAACACCTCGACCAACCCCCAACCTGGAGGACCAGGGACTTTTGTTTAGAGTTGCCATCTCCTAGGCTCTCGCTTCCACCTCAGCTTACAGAGTGTAACCTACCCTGGATTTGATTCGGGTTAACTCCCTAGGCTCTTCCGCCCTCTCCGCCGTTGGGATTTCTCCTGATCCGCCTTCGAGGCCGTTGGCCGTTTTGCTAGTTTTGGTCCACCCCGGCTATTTTATTTCACCGGTACCACCCATATCTGGGAGGCATTCCCCTATCCGCCACCTGGGGAGGCACCCGATGGAGGACTAGCAACCCCTCACGGGAATTTTGAACATAGATTCTAAAAATATCAATCTCGTGCACCTGGAAGCCCAAATTTCAATTTTCCTTCTAGATTTTTCAGAATTAATGTTCAAAATTCATTAATTGTACATACGATTTCATAAAAAAAATCACCAAATCATATGGTGGAATTAAAAAATATTATTATACAGGTATACAGGTGTAAAGTAGTATTGGAAAATTATGTTTGACGCATCATCACGTCTGAACTACTGGACTGATTTACTTGAAATGCAGCTTATAAATTCTTAATCAACCGATGATTCTTATAGGCCTATTTTCAATTCTTCTGGATTTCATTACGTCAAGTTTTAAAATAGACCCTTGCGAAGCACGGTTACCTGCTAGTATTTAATAATTAAGAATGACTCAACTTTCAGAAAGTACCACAATCTAAAGCCTGAACCGGTTCCGATTCTAATTTATAAACAGTCCAATGTGGCTTAGTAAATGTGTTAATTTCACATTTTTTAATTATTGTGTAGATTTATTGAATCCAATTCAATAAATTAAAGAATATTATAATTCAAATTTTTGAATAATAATTAAGACTATTATTCTTCTACGTGCTTCAATTTCTAGTAGTATTTATATTGCAGCGGCATTTGAAAATTTAAATTCTGCATTCTAGTCTCAGTCATGCTGTCAGTTTTAGTATAAGACATTGAATCCAATTCAATAAATTAAAGAAAATTATAATTCCAATTTTTGAATAATAATTAAGACTATTATTCTTCTACGTGCTTCAATTTCTAGTAGTATTTATATTGCAGCGGCATTTGAAAATTTAAATTCTGCATTCTAGTCTCAGTCATGCTGTCAGTCTTAGTATAAGACATTGAGTTTGAGATCAGTTGCGAACTACAGGGTTGTAATAGTAATTCTTGGTCATCTTGGGCTGAAACTATATCTAGTTTGTACCTTGTAAAAAGCAGTGCCAGCTCGTTGGGCATTGTACTAGCAGAAGATGTATAAATAATGTATTTTTACATCATTATCACATCATCTGGGACTACTCCCTGATGATATCGATAGTTGTATTTCTATAGACTGTATTGTAAGTTGTCATTTTCCTTCTGATGAGTATTTTTTTGGAAGCAAGATTTTGAACATTGTTGAACAATTGTTGTCCTGGCATTGCACTAGTTCATAAGAATAAGAATAATTTTATTCCTTCCATGCATAAACAATGCTATCGGAAACGTCAATATGATAATAATAATTTCGTACATAACTTCAGGTTTGATTTCACGATAGTAAAATGTACATAATATAATAATTTATCTATACTAGGTATCATTGAATAGAATAATGAATATATAAAATAGGATAAAGTTATTCAACATAGTAGAATATAGTCATTAAATAATAAAATAGAGAATAGGTACATCAAAAACATAACAATAAAAATATAGAGAACAATTATAATTAGTGATATATTCTTCCCTGCTTCAATTAAAATAGTTGGTCAACTGGTAGATTAAAGAAATCTGAAAGTGAGTATAATGGATTGTCTAATAGAAGGCGCTCTATGTTCTGCTTATACATTTTAGTTGGTAGGTTCCTGGCTAGTATGGGTAATTTATTGAATAATTTCAATCTAAGATATTCGGGCTGGTTGCTATCCTATTCAATCTAGTATATGGTACATCTATTTTTGATTTTTTCCTAGTGTTATGACTGTGGATGTCGGTTCTGCAGCAGTATGAGCCTAAATTCTTTTTTATTTGTAGAAGTTTGAAAGCGACCATGCTGTAAACTGTCATGATTTTCTGTTTTTTTAAATAGGGGCTTGCAATGTTCCAGATAATCAACATCGCATATCATTCTTAAAGACTTTTTCTGGAGCAAGAATACTTTTCGAACCTCTGGGGCGCAGCCCCACAAGACTAGACCATACATATAAGTGCTTTGAAAAAAGGCAAAGTAGCACATTCTCAAATAACTTGAAGGCACACAGTCCTTGAGACTACGAAGGAGATATATAACCCTACTTTATTTTGAGCAGACACTTTCATCCATGTGAGCTCCTGATCCAATGTTATGCCCAGAAGCTTTGCACTTTCAGCTCCATCACTAATCTTTCTCAGTCCAAGCACCATTGTTTGCATCTTGGCACTATTTAAAAATAGGCGGTTCGCTCTAAACCAAGCTGAAGCCTCACCCTGACTGCTGGACATTTTTTTTTGTAGATCACTCAGATCAACATTTTAAGTAACCAATGATGAATCATCTGCATAGAAAACAACTTTAGATGAAATATTTAATTCTATATCGTTCATCATCACAAGAAATAATAGTGGCCCAAGAATGGATAAAAACAACTGGATCCTTGAGGTACTCCGTGTGGTACTTTAAGTGGATCAGATAGACTTGAGTTTACACACACTGTCTGTGTACGACCCTCTAAATAGGATTCAAATAATTTTAAAGCTCTATCACGGACTCCAAGAAATTGTAATTTATTTAGTAGAATGCTGTCATCAACGACATCATTCTACAAGTTTATTTTGGAATAAAGTTCTTCATAATATTATGCATAAAAAACTAACCTCTTTTCACGACTGTGACATAACCTAAAAATGTTCAAGAAAAATAATACAAGGATTGCCTTGGAATAAAAATGAAAATCTCAGTTTCAACTCAAATTTCTCTCAAATTTCAACCTGAAAATAGCATTAATGTTGAAACATATTGTGATAAAATAATTCAACAAAGGGTACCAGATTTTTATTTTCATTTCTATTTATATTACAAGTAGCCCTATACAGAAAAGAGACAATTGCCTTGGAATTTTATCTCCCAATGTGAATATTATTAATCTATGCCATATTCAACATATTATTAATAATAATATAATAATAATAAATTATTATTACAGTTCTTTTCAAAACAAATACATTTCAATAGGTAGGATAGGTAGCATACTAAAATTTTTATTCCAAAATATATGGCACTGAGGATCAATGATAAATAATAGCATAGCATAAAATGAAATGTTTATTTTTTATTCATGTTTTTCAAAAGTTTAGGTTTTTCTATGAATTTATAGACCTACACCATACAAAGAAATCGAAACGTATTTTCACAAAATAATTATTACAAAATAGGTTGTAGAGCATTTGAATTATCCCGCTGCAATCAGCTGTTTTCGTTTTGCTATAATGCCAACAATACAACAGCAAAATATTGTGAATTTCCCTCATGTTTACTACGTCATGGACTTTGAATAAGTCGAAAACTTGATAGACCCCGGAGTTTAGAACATAAACCCATGACTCAGAAAGTTGATTTAGACCGAGAGCTTATTTTAGTCCTGGACTCTGTAAGTCCAGAACTTATTGATCCCGAGCTCGGAAGTGCTAGTTTCCGATCCTAAGTGGATCAGAAAGACTTGAGTTTACACCATAGAGAAACAATAGCGTAAGTAGAAACAATAGCGTATCCCATGGTATAGGGAATTCATGTCGCAACTTTTACTGTTATCTCAAGCCGATTACTGTCGATTATTGTCAATTTTTACTGTTTTGTTGGGGTGATAGTGTACGAACGGCACAATTTGAGAGACTACCAGCGTCACAGAGCTGCATAGGAAAGAACCACGTGAACTATCGGTTTGGGATAACAGTAAAAGTTGCGACATAAACGCCCTATACCATGGGATATCTACTTAATATGCTATCGTTTCTCTATGGTTTACACACACTGTCTGTGTACGACCCTCTAAATATGATTCAAATAATTTTAAAGCTCTATCACTGACTCCAAGAAATTGTAATTTATTTAGTAGAATGCTGTCATCAACGACATCATCCTACAAATTCATTCTTTGCCTCAAATATAATTTCCAGTTGAATGTTTCTAAGAAACAATCTAGCTCACTTTGAAACTTTGTTTTCTGTTTCAGAAAAACATTGTACATAGAGATTTAAAGCTGGGCAATCTAGTGTTGGACCAGCGCACTCACAAAGTTACCATCACCAATTTCTGTCTTGGAAAGCATCTAGGGAGTGAGAGAGATCTACTCAAAGACCAACGAGGCTCTCCCGCTTACATATCACCTGACGTGTTGTGTGGCAGGCCATATGTTGGTAAGTACAAACCTTTTATTTATTCACCAACAAGAAACTTGGTATTAATTGTCAACTAATAATCATTGTATTGTGGTGGGTGGTACATAGACTTTACTACAAGGTAGATCTATTAAACTGTTGAGTATCATTACAATCATTTCACAATTGATAGGGGATCTGAAAAAACAGAGTTGGGTGTATGCTGTTTTAAAGGAGGTAAACACAGTGTTTACTTTTGATGCAAAATGTTAAAACTTATATGGTTTCCATTTGCTATTTACACGCACCTTATCATATCATATAGTCGCAAAATGAAGACTAGATGCCAATTCACTATTAATCGTCGTAAATTGATGACTACATCAGCGATATATTTCATTTTTTATTTAGTAAAATATAGTATGTTCAATTTTTTTTTAAATATTGTGGTTTTCATTCTCGGAATGCTTGTATGATAGTAAACGTTAATTTGATTTCGTGCGTGTTATATAATCATTGTCATTAAATTTTTTTAGGTAAACCGTCAGATATGTGGGCTCTAGGTGTTGTCCTCTTCACCATGCTCTATGGACAGTTCCCTTTCTATGACTCTAGTCCCACACAGCTTTTCCATAAGATCAAAGCTGCCGACTATACAATTCCAAAGTAAGTATTTCCCTTTATCATCGTTTCACATCTTTTTAAATTGAATAAAAGCAATATGTTGCTTTTTCTAATTAAATTGTTTTTCTCACAAAACTTGGAAAATGTTGTTATGATTCATGAACAAATGGTGATTTAGATTACTAGTTCGTCACTATATACATATATACGATAAATAATTTATGACTTCATATAATCAACTTTCAAACAAAAGTGTCGCACTCGTTAATATTCTAATCCAATTTTTTATAGCGATGGGAGAGTAAGTGAATCTACAAAAGATATAATTAGAGGACTCCTTGTGTTGGATCCTGCAAAGCGGCTTACCGCTTCGGAAGTCGTAGATTCGTTGTCAGCAATAATTGCAACCAATCGCTATCTCAATTCTTCGTTGGTGCCATTACAGGTAAAATTAGATTCAACAATCAACTTCATAAAATCCCAAAACGAAATAACTTCGACTATGTTTTAATAACATCAACCTTATATTTTAATAACATAATGGAAATCTACTTAATGAAAATACTGATTATTAATATTGATCAAATACTAACTCAGTAATAATACTTATTATCCTTGAAAACTGTTTTGATTGAAACTGATTTGAAGTAAAAGATAAGTTTTTATAAATCACTAGAAAACAAGTTTGGTACAGTACATGAATCTCTCTGTATTCAGAGCAAATTAAAAGCCCAGTTATTAGACTAAGTCATCCATTATTTTAAAAATTATAGTGTATTGCTTCGCTGTGAATGATGTCTACTTGAGGCATAATTAAAAGGATATTAATGAGAGATTAAGACCATAGTAAGTGTTTTTCAGAGTCGGCAGGGCAGGAAGCTCTCCGATTGGCTTATTGGGTTGTCGTCTGAAAAACGCTTGAGAAAACGTCTATGGTCTTGCTCTGAATAACTTTTCACATAATTAAAGAGAACAGGATTTGGATACCAAAATCAATTATTATAAAATTAATGAGTATAAATAATCTTTGTATATCTAGTAAGTGTATGAAAGATCATTGTTTAAAACACAAACATTGTGTTTGCATATTGCTGAAAATATTCTGATTTAGTCAAGCATACATTGTCTATGTGTTACAGGAAGTACCTGATATTGATGATAAACTGAAGGAGGATGAATCGAGTAATTAGTTGTCACAATCCAGTTTGAGGCATCACAAAGTACAAAATGGAACAAAATATCACGTTCTCCACGCAACCATTATCATTCAAAGGTAGGTTAAACTCTATTATCAATTTACTAGAATTATGTTGCTCATGTTGCCATTTACAGTAGATAAAAACCAATTCATGAATAATTCATAAAATGTATCAATTTATAAAATCTTAAATGTAGTTACAAAGGATCATCTAAGTAAATCTAAGGGCCGGTTTCCGAGCTCGGGATTCAGCCAAGTTCTAGACTTTAAACAGCTGGAGTCAGAAAATTGGCTTTCCGAAACGGGGCTTAGTCGTAGTCCACGTTTAAATTAGATTTCGAAAAACTAGAAAATTGAACCCAAAATAAAATAAAGAAAAAAGTAGTGTAAAGTTTCAGCTATTTTGAATTATTTAGGAATGTTTCATTTCGTCAAGGAAAAACGTTTCAATTATAGAAATGAGAAAATAATGATTATCATAAAAACTATGACTACGCCCCGTTTCGGAAAGCCAATTTTCTGACTCCAGCTGTTCAAAGTCTAGAACTTAGCTAAATCCCGAGCTCGGAAACCGGCCCTAGAACGTTTCTATGCTTGACACTAGCAAGAACCCGTGCTTCGCAAGGATCTATTTTAAAACTTGACAAAATGAAATTTTGAAGAATCGAGAATATGCCTATAACCATCCTTGGTTAATTAAGAATCCATAAGCAAAATTTCAAGTTAATTAGTCCAGTAGTTTAGACGTGATGATGCGTCAAACATAATATTCCTATCCCGTACGTGCATAAGCCAGCTCTTTACTTTATATAATTATTATAGATATAGTTAACGACTGCAAGAGGTAGGACTGTGGAACAGAATAGTGGTGAAACTATGATAGCGCCAGAAGTGTCTCAAACACAATAGTAGGTACTACATGAACTTTTTGAAAGTGATTTGAAAAAATATTAAAACAACAGAACTGAATCCTTATCATTCTACCTTCATTTAGAGAGGCTTTTGTTTGAGCCGAATGGAAATCTATTTATAAAAAAATGAATGTCTGTTTGTGTGTTTGTTTGTATGTTCCCTGTAGACTTGAAAACTACTTGACATAACGGCATGAAACTTTGGGAATATGTTGAACTGAAAAAAGTACTTCAATTTCCATGAATTTATTATTAGAATTATATAAATCTAAAGTGTAGGTCATATCTAAATTCACAAAGAGTTCGATTCTTGTTGACAAGATAGATGTTATTCAATGCAGAAATCATTGTTATTTTACTAAAAGATAGGATAAAATGAATAGTTCTCTTTCAGGGGGTGTTAGATTTCGTCTCATGTTTTAGCCAGTCTTATGGTCGCTTTCACTTGAGTGCGTCGCGCTCACTAGCCGGTAGGCTGTTTCTTTCAGTTCAGTCTCGCTTTGTAATAGCTTGCCTCGAGTTGGAATTGATAATTATTATTCGTCGATCATTCCAGAAGAAAATCGTTCTTCAAATTATTATTTTTTCGTTAATGTTATATCGTACACCATAAACCTACGTTTGGAAGAGTGTTTGCCAAACTCCCTTTAGTTGAAAGTTTTAAACTATTATTTTTCGATTGGAAAGTTCACCGATCTATAGTCTTTAAAGACATTGTAAATATCTCGTCAGAAATATATGTGCAACGTTATATGATGGAAGCCGAATTTACCAACAGTAGATGACAATTAAGCTTGCCTTTTCACCATCCTTGATTCATCTCCTACCTCGGGGACACCTGAATACCTTACCTGGGAGTTGTAAGCTCAATAATATAAATATTACATTAGGTACTCTGCAGATTTTCGGTGAGTTGTTCTTTTATATATTCATTGCATGTACTTGTTTCTGTAGAGATATCACTTGTTTCTTTTCTATTCAATACAGTCCACTTTACATCAAAATTATTGATTACCAATTTAAAATCAATATAAATTTCTTAAAGTTGAACCTTAGAGTTTACATTGGTCATCCAGGCCAGATTTTATTGGCTATTTTTTATTCAAATATTTGGCAAGCACTTATCCAATTTTATTGTAAATCGTTTGTGCATGCTAGGGTTCAAACCTGTTTGTACATTATGAATTGAGCCGATCAAGTTGGTTCACTCTTATCTCTATTGTCCGATCGGAACCGTTACTTTGCAATGCTGATAACGTTATCGCTTAGCTTGCTTCGTCTATTGAGCTTTCTCTGTTCAATTTGTACTAACATTATCATTTTGCTTGCTTGAATCATCAATGAAAATCGTTCATTGTTGCATTCGTAATTTTATTCGAAAATTAGTAAATGAAAATCATTAAGACCTTTCCAATATCCAATCATGAGTGAAAAGAAGTTAAAGCTCAAACGAGCTAAACTTGAGCAATATTTCTATCGTATTCAACGTACTTTCGATTGTCGAAAAAGGCTTTAAAAGAAGAAGCTAGTGCTAAACAATTTCTAATTCTCTATAGTTCCACTCTTAAAACTGTTCAGGATTATGAAGCTGTTGAAATGGAAATACAGGAGCTTGAAATGGAAAAAGACCCGGAATTTGTACCCAATTTAGTAGTTCACATATGGAAATGTTCGAACATATGGAAGCAATTGCTAGTGAATTGAAAAAACGCAGTCAGGTTGTACCTAGTGTTTCTACCCCGGCTCAACCTGTATCTTCCAATAAGGATTCGTCTAATATTTTACCGAAAATTGAAATTCCTGTGTTCGACGGAGATCAATCAAAATGGGCGGTATTCTACGAAATGTTTAAATGCATGATTCATGACAACAAATCGATTCCAAATCAACAAAAGGTCCAATATCTGGTGTCCAAACTATCTGGAGAAGCGGCTAATATTTCACGTCATCTACCACCTATTGCTAATAATTATGAAATTATTTGGGATGCATTAATTAAGCGGTTCAATGACCCCCGCTCACTCTCAAATGTGTACTTGAAACAAATTTTCGAATTCAATTGTCTAAAATCTGAGTCTCGTGCAGGTTTAGTTTCTATAGTCGATCAGTTCTGTGGTTCAATTACTGCTTTAAAACGCCTACGAGGTGAAGATGTATCTGATGCAATATTTCTGTTCCAAGCGTTGAAAATTTTAGATCCTGTTTCTCGAAAGGCATTTGAAGCTTCAGTTCATACTAAGGATGATCCCACATATACTGATTTTGTTTCATTCATCGAAAGGCAGATTAAATCGTTACCGCATGACGAATCGTCTAAACAATGCAAGCCAGTAGTGAAACCAATACCAAAATCCAAAGTGTTGGTTGTTCAATCGAATTCGCAAGTGACCAAATCACCGGTAAAAATATCAGAATGTCTGAAATGTTCGATGACAAATCATAAATTGATCAATTGTCGTCTTTTTCGTCAGTTATCACCTTGGGACCGTTTTCGTTTTGTTAAGGAGAAGGGTTGCTGTTTGAAATGTTTCTCGCCAGCCCATCGTAGTAAAGATTGTACTTCTTCCAACTGCGAGGAATGTAGTCAGAAGCATAATTCGCTTTTACATTTCGGAAATGCTTCAAATTCGTCATCAAATTCGGATGCGAAAAAGGTAGAAAATAATACTATTACCTGTTGTTCTATCGATTCGAAGTCGGCACCGTATAGTGTTCTACTATCAACTGCTCAAGTCGAGGTACCTGATAAGAGAGGTAGATTGCACAAAATAAGAGTTTTAGTTGATTCAGCTAGTCAAAGTCATTTCATTACTCGTAAACTTTGTCGTAAATTGCAACTATCGATTTCTCCTTTCCAATTAATTGTGAATGGTTTTGGCGGAAATTCGCAATCAGTTTTTGGTCGTACTTTTGTCACGCTTCAATCTCGACTCGATTCTAGTGTTAAATTTTCCATTGAACCATTAGTTGTCGAAAAAATCATGGAACAGCTTCCCACTAGTAAAATTGATAATTCTAAATTATCAAATTTGTTTGGTCTTCGACTTGCTGATGAAAGTTATCACATTCCCAGCGAAATTGACGCTATTATAGGAGCTGAATTAGTGCCCCATATTTTCCGAAATGGTCGTGTGGAAATTGATTCGAATTATTTGATGGCCTTGGAAAGTGTTTTCGGTTATATTTTGATGGGTAGAGCCCCTATTTTAACTCAATCTTCAGAAAATTCAACGTGTTTGATGACTTGTCTAACATCACCGTTGGATAAGTTAGTTCGAAAATTTTGGGAAGTGGAAAGCGTTCCAGATGTAGGAAAACAACTCACTGCTGATGAGTTGGAATGCGAGAAGGATTTTGCATCGTCCGTTCGTCGTGAAAATTCGGGTAGATTCGTTGTCTCATTATCGTTTTCAAAATCCCCTGATTGTCTTGGTGATTCTTATGCTATGTCAGAACGTCGACTCATCAGTTTGGAGAAACGACTGGCACGTGATCCAAACATGCGTTTAGTGTATCACGATGTCCTCTTGGATTATCTCAAACAAGGACACATGGAATTGATAAAAAATCAGAGTGATAAAAGTGGTTATTTTATACCTCATCATGCTGTAATCAAAACTCAGAGTCAATCAACGCCTTTGCGTATTGTCTTTGACGCAGGCGCGAAAACTACTACTGGAGTATCATTGAATGATATACTTCATATCGGCCCCAAGTTGCAAACGGATATTTTCGTTCTGTTAGTCAATTTTCGGTTATTTTCTATCGCTGTAACTGCTGATATAAAGCAGATGTATAGACAGATTCTTGTCGATGAATCGTGTCGCAAATTTCAGCGTTTGTTATGGAGATTTTCGTCCAATGATCCCATACAAATTTTTGAATTAAAACTGTCGTATTTGGTCTGAGTGAGTCACCGTTTCTAGCTCTCAGAACTGTCCATCAACTTGTTCAAGAAGAAGGTGAAAATTTCCCTGATGCTAAAGCTCGTATTCCGAGTGACATGTTTATGGATGATTTGGTGACAAGTGTGTCTTCTTTAGGTGAAGCAAATCGTCTTTGTAGTCAGGCTAAAGAATTGTTCGAGAGAGGCGGATTCGAACTTACTAAATGGAGTTCCAATTCACCTGAATTGATGAATGATTTCTCGGAAGATGAAAAATCGGCCTTGTCTAAAGATTTCGAGATGGGAAATTTGTTGGCTGTCCTAGGTTTGAAATGGCAACCTGGTAGTGATTCGTTTTGTTTTTCAGTGAATCCTAATCAGTCTGTTCCTACCAAACGTCACATTTTATCGGTAGTAGCACGCATTTTCGATCCTTTGGGACTCTTGTCACCCCTAACTTTGTTTCTTAAATGTTTAATTAAACAATTATGGAATGCTGGTCTTGATTGGGACGATTCAGTACCTCCCTCTATTGCGCTTCAATGGGAGACATGTCAGAAGGAGTTCCCTTTATTGTCCAATCTCTTCATACCACGTCATTTAGGAGTGATGAATGATTCGAAAATTACTGTCATTGGTTTCTGTGATGCATCGACTTTAGGTTATGGTGGTGTGATCTACATAAAATCTCAAATGGATATGCAACCTGCAACTATCACATTGTTGTGCGCTAAATCAAAAGTCGCGCCATCTAAGACTTTATCCATACCTAGGCTTGAATTATGCGCGGCGCTCTTGCTCGCTGAATTAATACAGGTTGTTGTCTCTGTTTTGAGCCTTCGTTGTCACGTGACTCGCGTTGTTGCATTATCGGATTCAACTGTTGTCTTACATTGGATCAGGGGCTGTCCATCTAGATGGCAATCTTTCGTCGCTAATCGAGTTACGAAAATTCAAGACTGTCCTATCAACGACTGGTTACACGTGGCAGGAAATTCAAACCCAGCTGATCCCATTTCGAGAGGTTTATCCCCTTCTGAAATAATTAATCATGATTTGTGGTGGTCTGGCCCCTCTTGGCTAATGTTAGAAGAGAGTGATCGCCCGTCAAGGTCGATCTGGAACCTATAGAGTGTCTACCTGAGGTCAAGGTTCACTCAATTGTCACTGTAGTACAGTCGGAAAATTCATCTATTAATTCGATTCATCTTTTAATTGCTCGTTGTTCCAACTACCAACGTCTATTGCGTATCATGGTGTTAATATTGAAAGTACTTCGTCTATTGCCTAAACCTCATGAATTAGATTTCGATTTGGCGGAAAAACATTGTGTAAAGTCGTACAAAAAATTCATTTTTCGAAAGAATTACTGGAATTGAAAGCTGGGAAAGAATGTACTTCTCATCTTCAACAACTGTCACCCTTTCTTGATCATGATATTATTCGTGTGGGTGGACGTTTACAAAATTCTGAGTTGAATTATGACAGCTGTCATCCGATTATATTACCGAAAAATGATCCATTGGTCACGCTTTTGATTGATTATTTTCATGAAAAGCACTGTCACGCTGGACCTCATTTATTGGCGTCTATTTTGAGACAAAAATATTGGATTTTATCAGCCCGTGTCCTTATAAGGAGTCATGTACGAAAATGTAACAAGTGTTTTCACTATCGTCCCACTCTTACACCGCCGAAAATGGGCAATCTGCCAGCCTGTAGAACTCTGTCGTCTAAACCATTCGTCCAATGTGGAGTTGATTATGGTGGACCCATTCGAATCACCATGGCCAGGCGTCGGAATCCTTTCATATTTAAATCGTACATTTGTCTTTTTGTCTGTATGGCAACTAAAGCCGTTCACATTGAATTAGTTTCGGACTTATCGACCCAAATGTTCTTATCAGCTTTTCGCCGTTTCCTTGCTCGACGAGGTCCTTGTAAGGTCATGTATTCCGATAATGGTACCAACTTCGTCGGCGCCTATGATGAGCTAATAAAATTGTCACGGATGCTGAACTCCAAGGAATATCAAAACCTGCTCCAGAATGAACTTGCTGATCATAGCATTGAGTGGAATTTCATCCCGCCAGGTTCACCTCACTTCGGCGGTCTTTGGGAGGCGAATATAAAATCAGTAAAGTCACACCTGTTTCGAGTTATTGGTAACCAGTTGTTGACTTACGAAGAATTGAACACTGTCTTAGTTCAAATTGAGGCTGTACTTAACTCACGCCCGTTATGTCAAATGAGCGCGGATCCGAGTGAACCCCTCGCCCTCACACCGGCTCATTTTCTCACTTTGACACCTCTTAAGTACCTTCCTATGTTAAATGTGGAAGATCGTCCAATGAATCGATTGGATCGGTTTGAATTAGTCAATCAAATGGTTCAGTCTTTCTGGAGTCGTTGGCGCAAAGAATACTTACATGAATTACAAACCCGTGTGAAATGGTGTAAGGATTCCACCCCTCTCACGGTTGGTACAATCGTCCTAGTGGATCAACCAAATGTCGCACCGTTGAAATGGCCTCTGGGGGTGATTGAGGAAGTATTCCCGGTGCTGACGGTGTCGTTCGAGTGGCTATGGTGCGGTGCGCCAATGGTCGCTTCAAAAGGCCGGCTACAAAGTTGTATCCGTTGCCTACTCAATAATTTTCCTTTTGCATTTTTTGTTTTATTCTCGTTTTGTTTTATTTTTATTTCTTTCGTCGTTTATTCATTGTTTTTTTTTCGTTTCTTTGTTCTCTAGCCTTGTCTGAAAATAGCTTTTCAGCCGGGGGGGATGTTGGAGCCAGCTCTAGTTTTCATTTTTCGTTTTTGAATTGGACGCGCGCTCCTCGTTCAGTTCGTATTTCTTTCACTTGAGTGCGTCGCGCTCACTAGCCGGTAGGCTGTTTCTTTCAGTTCAGTCTCGCTTTGTAATAGCTTGCCTCGAGTTGGAATTGATAATTATTATTCGTCGATCATTTCCAGAAGAAAATCGTTCTTCAAATTATTATTTTTTCGTTAATGTTAAATCGTACACCATAAACCTACGTTTGGAAGAGTGTTTGCCAAACTCCCTTTAGTTGAAAGTTTTAAACTATTATTTTTCGATTGGAAAGTTCACCGATCTAAAATGTTTAAATAAGAATGGTACTTCGTGTTTCTATATTGTTTTTATTAATGATCCAAGATGTCTGTGTTAGTTGGAATACACACATTCCTTTAAAAAACGGTCATTATTCCGTCATTTTTTTATAGTTCATTGCGTCCTTTTATAAGGCAAGATAGTTTTCCAATATCCTGGTATGGTTCTACAATTATTATTTCCCTTCAATGTTGTACTGTACATATGATCTTCATGATTAGTAATATTGATTTCCTTTAATAATATTTCATTCTTTGAAGAAATCATATCACACATAGTTATTATTTGTGTCCAAACAAGCATTACAACATTACATCTCTACATTTCATCATTACATAACTTATATCCACTATGTTGTATAAAGTGTTGGAGTTTACTTTCCAAACTGTTCTGTCAATTAAACATTTTCATGATAGATTTCATACATACTTCATTTTATCATAATATTCATTTCAATAGGTTTATTTACCCAGATTATAGAGTAGGTACCACTCATAATTTCGTATTATTTGACTCATGACGATTTTAATAATTTGTCACATAGGTCATGTAATACGCTGTATTAGACTCATGTAGTTTTCAACCCAATCGACATTTTTTTTGAGAGTAAATAGTTGTATAACATAATTTTATTCTATCATTTGACTCGGTTTCAGTTATTTCCTATCCAAATAATAAATTCTTTTAATTTTTCCAAACATTCTTCTAGGACATGAACTCTTGACGTGTATGATAAATGTCGTTCATCGTGGCATTTCATGAAAAATTGAAGGTGTTCCCTGTACTTGAGACTCAACGAAGCTATCTTTACAAATTATAGAAGAAGAGAATTTCATCGCGACTCGCTTGGAAACGGTTCGTCAATGCTTCATTTTCTATCTATTGTATTATCTCAATTGTTTCAATCGATCATCAGGGTGTAGTGTAGATGGGACTTGCTAGCTTGTAGTTGGGTTACCGTATTTTATTTTGTTGCATTTACCATGATTGGTGTAAAAACTCCACTTTGGATAATTGATCAATTCTAATGAATGAATGATAATATATCGAACAAAATCTAGATAATATGCTATCAGCAACCCTGAAAACAGGAGGTGCTGGGTTCAATCTCTTGCTCGGTCAAATATTTTTTTTATAGGTATAGTAGCGTTCATCGGAATCCTACCAGCTTTTCTTCCTCAAATCTGCAGTTGCAGAAGACTCTTAGGAAGTTTTTAAGCATCTTATTTAAATTGTTGTTCAATAATAATTGTTATAACTCCAATGTAGGGTTTACATTAGTATTTGATTTCATAGGAATTCGGTAAATCATTTAGAAATCCCATAAAAATGCATCACTCTTGTAAAATAACAATTGGAAAACATTTACAATACAAGGAGTATGCTTAGTTTTGCTCTCCCTGTCAGTGTTTTCTTGTAAAAATGCTAAATAAATTTGCACGATCATGGTTCATCATAGTAATAATGTGTCTAGCCATATGAAAGTATGGCCTAGCTTCGGTCTGTCTCTGGATTGTGAGGATGAGGCTTGGGGAGGGGGGTGTAGTAAAGCATCAGAGTGTCAGATAGATGCTAGTTTAGAAACAATTTTATTTCCCAAATCATAATATTTTTCATAAACCCTCAGATTTAGATACATTTAGAACATTTTATGTTTCCCAAAATAAAACAGTTATTACAATAATTATAATAAACATTAACCTGAAAACAATAATGAGTTGATTAATACATTTCCGAAACATTTATACGATTATTACTACCAATACCAGATTTAAAATAGAAAACTGCAAATATATTGTGACAATATTAAAAACCGATTCATTTTTGAAAACATAACAAGGTTATAATTTGATTCCAATTTGAGTTTGTTTATCTTATCCTATAAATTAAATTTATAAATAAGTTTCACTAGGGACATTTAATAAATGTATAAAATATAATAAAAGTGGAATTTAATTTTGTATTTTTCAGTTAATATATTGAAAAATATAGACTGTTATCAGGGTATCTTAATAGATACGATAGTTAATTATATGGATATAGAAAGAAACTTTGTAGAATAAGAATAAAATGAGAACATAGAAATATAGAAACTTCCGGTAAGAGTAAAATAACATCTATAATAATAAAATCAATAGACTCACTATTAAAAGCTTTAAATTCGGCATATATAAGCTCATCATTCCTTAAAAACTACTTGGACGATACTTAATACAATATTTAGTACTGTATAATTAAGGCATTACTGTGATTTAATAACTAAGCTGTGATACATTTTTACTGTATTTAATATTCAAGGCACAAAGTCTGGTGAATTAATGCTCTTTGTATTAAGGCTTCATGTGTTCTGTTGCGTTTATATAGTATTTTATCTACTTGGAGCAATTTCAACTAATTTCAAATTGAGATTCACTTTTAAAAGTTTCATTCAGAATATTAATTCTAATTATTCATATTGTTTTATTGAACTAGTCACAATAATTCATAAAATTTACTGTAAACGACCAATTATTGTAAAAAATTGTAAATAGATTCTTATAAAATATCTTGTATTAGTCAACATCAATTTTCCAGTAGATGGACTAAAATAATATTTGTTTTCTTTACTCCTTTTTCGATCCAGTCATAAAGTATCAATACAATGAATTTTTAATACAAGGGAAAAGATTTTACAATATTACACTAGTTCTCCCAAAGATTTAATCTACTTGTAAAACAACTAATAAATTATTAATAAATACGACAGAAACAAACATGTAACATCAATAAAAAACAATGATAATTATAATAACGATCCATGATATGCCAATCGAATCCTCAATTAAATACACTAAGAGAAAGATCTATAAAAACACATTCAAATAAATTATCATCTTAGGAACTGGATCGATTCACCAATTTAATTTGAACTCAGTAGATCACATCAAGATTAATAATTATATTTTTTTTAAACGATATTATAGTTATTATTCCAAGCTAATTGTTTTTATAAATTATTAATAGTGCAGATCTACAGTGTTGGTTATCTAAAACCATAATCGTTTTAGAAATTACTTTTTAAAATACTATGGCAACACTTCGGGCTCATCTTAATATCAAACATTACTAGTAATATTGAGTTTCTCAATAGGAGATTCAACATATTTGATGTGCTTAATCGTAAACTAAGTATGTTTAGCAACAAAAGCAACTAATTGTGATTTATGGAATACATTTGTCTGATGTATCAAGTGGCTTTCTTAAACGTTGGATTACTCGGCCATTTAAAATTACATATCAATTAGCTACTGTAATTATTTACTGACGCTGATGTCGATCTATTACATGAAAACTACCCGTTATTATATTAGCTTGAATATAGGAACTTATAGTAAAACAACCTTTATCCAAGTAACATATTGAATTTTTATGACAATAGGCCTAATCTCAATACTTTCAACTAATAGATATTATAAATAATATCGTATTTTGAAACAACTTCAAAATAAAATAATACAATATCACAATTCACTTCAATAACCATCACTAGTTTGAAATCTAAAAGCTACCGTATTACTAGATCAGCTACAGTATCACTATCGTTATTGAACTACATCATCTAGATCCTAAATATAATTTATTCTAAAGGCATAAATTATTATCTATAAATGTATAAAGTTTGGTGTTACACGTTACAAACGAGATTCTCTCACTCCTTCGAGTTTCACAGACTTTGCATTCGCTAAAATTAATTTAAAAAAGTTGAGTAATTCATAGCATTTGCAAAAACCAATACTTTCATTTGTTACGAAATTATAAAATGAATAGAAATAGAACTAGAAGTATCAAAAACAGGAGTTTTAAATAAAGATTGATAGGTCTTACACTAGTTAAACTTATTCAAATTAATGATTGTGTCTATTCTAAAGCAGTTGATTCTGCTTATTTTTATGATTTATTAACTACGATAAATTCAACCAAACATGAAAAATCTTTGTAAAATACTTAACAATGTTTTTTTTTAATTAGAAAACGTGATTCCTAATAATCTATAATATCAAATTAGATTAAAAAGCTATAAAAATAGAGGATTGAAAAGTAATTTTTTTCTGAAAAAAATCGATTACGATTTTAAATCCTTTACTGATGATTCCTAAATGAATTTGAGTGTATGGGTAATGAGATGATGCAAAAATGTTCGGTTTGAACGGGACTTTCTATTTAATCTTCCTGTAATGTCAATAGATGAATGAATGTATAATCTTAAAATTGGTGTTTAATTCATACGTATGTATTTTATGTAAATCTATAGATCATATTTCAACCATTCAATGCACAATCATACAGCAAACAATTCAATTATATAAGTTGTCAAGGCACCTCATTTTACTAGCACCGAATAAACAGTTATTCATTACACGAATGTTTGAACTTGAAAAATGCACTAGTGTGATAAAAGTGATAGATTTCTCACTTAAGATATAAATTCATGAGGAACTGTAATATAATAAGTACTGAAATGCCATGAATAATTTCATAAGTAACTTTCAGAAAGACAAATCACAAGTTTGAAATTAAGTACCAAATGTAATTATAAGTAAGGGGAAAACAAATACAGATTTATACTTTTTCTTAGATGGTGAACTGAATTTGGTTGCACTTTATTGGACGGTTATTCCTTATCGTTGTGGTCATGTTATGCGGACATACTGTACTTTTTTGAGAGTGCTTCGAATTACACTGCCATAAATAATAGGATAGTAAATAACTAGCCGTCTTTATTTATACACATATTTCATATGCCACATAACACATATTATACTCCTAGAGTTTAGAACTCCGATTCCTAGTATAAAATTAATGACTGTCGATTTAGCACACATTTGATGTGAAGTGCAGTATGAAAATTCTCAACAACCGTTAACAGTTACAATAGTGGTAAACAAAATTTTATAAAGACAAATATTAGTTACTACTTGCAATAGTATTGTAAAAATGCTTAACAAAAATATTAGTTGATATGAGAGGTGTATTCAACTATTAAACATAAAATGAGTTGGTAGCCGTAGTTTAACTAGGCTATTAAAAATATATTATATCCTATTAATTTAAATGAGATTCAATTAAACCTATCTAGTTATAAAATTTGAGTTCTTAACTGCAAAATAACTCTTCAATCAACCAACCAACATAAGTCAGAAGCTGGAGTTAGACTTCCTTGTGTAACCTATTCAATTAAAGGGAATGTAATTGAACTAATATAGATAGGAAAAAAGGTTGATTCATCAACAATACGAGCACGTGATCAGCAACAGGTAATAATGACAAAATTACATTATCTTCCTTGAAGTTGAATCGTAGCAAAAAAATATTGACTCTGTGAGGTCGAACCGGAGACCTTCAGATCCAACACGATGAATGCACAGGGTGAATTGACCATTTGATAGGACTTTTCTCATGCGTCGACTATGTTTGGTAAAATAAATAAATTAGTTCAATGATTAAAACTAGAACTGATTGATTGATAAAAAATAAAGTAATCCTATAACCATCAATGGTAAATTCAGAATGTTAATACAAAATGTCAAGTTGATCAATTTGGATGTGATGTTGACGTGTCAAACAACATATCCCTAATTTTCCTGTACTAAAACCAGTAATTATACAATATAGTATAATAGGGATAGTTATGAAAAATATTCATAAACATAAAAGCGAGTAAGTAGCCTTAGACTAGGGTAGGCCATTGAATGATTGATAATACATTCCAACATGTTAAATAATAATAGGTACATGATGACAACACTAATCTCTATGAACTATCAACGATTGAACCAGTAGAACCAGTCCTCATCTAAGAAACGAAAGCTTGAATACTAATGACTGAATGGTCTTCAATGGAGTTTAGCATCGTTGCTAGATTAGCTTTTGCTAAGTGAGGAATGCTGATAATACGAAATAAGCTTGGAGTGATTGAGCGAGGTGCTACGATTAATTATTGTCTTGTTGCTCGTCCTCTTCATGAGTAAGAGAAAAAGCGAACTGGTCTTGTGGTCAGCCAGTCTCGTCTGGCTCGTCTCCCGATTTGAAATTGCCGCCATTTTCACAGCCTGGCACTTTGTCTCTCAGCTCGATCGCCAGTTTATAGCCGAGCTCGGGACGTCGGTCTCTGCCCTCCACCATCGCTTTCACCTTTCAACATTCCGATGAAAAAGCTTTAAAAAATGGAGCACAAGTCTGAAGCAATGTAAATAAGAAGTTTCACATGCTCCGTCTCATAAAGCAAATGAATCTTGAATTAGAAAAATCCATTTCTGGCAGATTTTATCAATATTGAACTGTTTGAAATGTTAAAATATATGATTTGTAATTTGCTGGAGAATAAATAATTATGCTAAAATAAGATTTGCTGGAAAAGTTTTTTTTACAATCTCATGATAAGTTATTAAGCGACTACCTATGTTTAGAGTAGGCTAAATCAAGACAAATATATTTATGTATATTCTTCTCTGATCTAAAATTTCTTCACAAATGCTTGTAAATTACAGTATTACAACTCATTTTATAATTGCACATATACACTCTTGATTCGGAAGGAATAGAGGCAGATAATGATTTACTGTAACAGCAAACACTAGTTTCTTGTTATCTATTAAAATAAGTGTTTGCAACTATTGAATTCCTTTTATTCAATAAAGATATCTCTTCACCTTTGCTTATAGGTAGAAGAGGGGATAATTAGTGCGATGATGAGATGATTAGGCCCAGAGTTTAGTAGGTTCATTGGGAAATGATTTACAGAATGGAGCAATGAAGCAGGAAAATGCACTCTTATAATAGACATTTAAAAAAAAATCCCCGTTTCCTTGCACCACCCATAACATGCTGTTAACTCCGAATGAGAGCACATCTTTCCAATTTAATATATAAAAATGAAGAGGTACTTTTGGATAAATGTCATTCCATTAGAAATCAAATAGTTTTATGAATTTATTCGTGAAAATTACATTATTTAAAGTTTCTCTGCACCATTTGTTTCACAAACTGACACTTAGGGCCGGTTTCCGAGCTCGGGATTTGACTAAGTTCTAGACTTTAAACAGCTGGAGTAAGAGAATTGGCTTTCGGAAACGGGGCGTAGTCGTAGTCATTGTCAAAGTCACGTTTGAATTAAATTTCAAGAAACTAGAAAATTGAACCAAAATAAAATAAAGAGAAAATAGTGTAAAGTTTCAGCTATTTTGAATTATTTAGAAATGTTTGATTTCGTCAAGGAAAAATGTTTCCAATTATAGAAATGAGAAAATAAAAACTGCGACTTCGCCCCGTTTTGGAAAGCTAATTTTCTGACTCCAGCTGTTTAGAGTCTAGAACTTAGCTAAATGCCGTGCTCGGAAACCGGCCCTTAGTGGACCTGGTCTCTAGCGATTAAATAGAGTTTACCTGATTTGAGTTGACAATCACACAATGTTTTTCGGTAAGTGCATTCTTAGTTTTCTCAATGTCGAGTAGATCAACTCCTCGGCAGCAATCTTCAACTAGTACTGTTCTGTAGCCAATGTTGAGCGCATCAAGAGCTGTAGCACCTAAATAAACAATTATTAAACATACAACATCATAACAGGCAATAATCGAATACATAGTTAATGATTCTTGATAATGGCAATAAACATAAATAAACATAGTTGTTATAGTTGAATGACTATTGAATTAACAATAATTGCATTTTTCATTGTAAATAAAAATTGGGAGGCTAATTTTCTAATTTTACGGGTTTTAATCACCATCTAGTAGGGGTTCGAATTCAATCAATCAATTTTTATTCCAATCAACACAATACAATATACATAAAAGAAATCAAACCACAAAAAAATCACAAGCAAAAATAAAATTACAATTAAATTAAAATATTATAATTAAATCTTGTTTCAGGAAACTAGGCCTTTCTTATTCAGTTAGAACATATCTTCAACTTATTATTCACATTCAATTGATGCTAAACTACATTTGATTTCAACAAATCACAGTACTTACTGTACTGCCAATTATAGAAAAAACATCAATGGTAAAAATAATAGAATATATTTGTTGAAAACTAAAGACATTTCAGAATTCAGATGAATATTGGTTTTGGATTATAAATATAATTCGAATTATCAATTTTAGCTTTTATGTATTGTTATCAGCTTACAATAATGTTTGAACATTTCAGTAAACAAAATTATTTAGATAACAATTTCTCGAATATTCATGTATCCGTCCTTTGAAATTTCTCTTATACTCTAACACTAAATTAATTTTATTTATTCTTGTATTTTCTTCTGTGAGAAGTTGTGTATATTTTTGGTTTCAAAATTTTATAAAATATCTTGATTAATTCAATGTGCAGTGATAATTGAGTGTAATATTCAACTATAGTTTGGTGTTTTAATTCTTCTAAATTCAAAATTTCCAACGTATATAATATATATTTTTGGACGAAAATTGAACTTGAACGTTTTACAGTGGAAACGTAACCTATTTTTTCGAACATGTTATTTATTATCAAAATTTGGGAATGGAATAGTTTTGGGCCAAACCTGTTGTCCCTTCCTAATCATATTTATATAATTTGTGATTGTATCTACGAATAAATAAAAATTTGGGAATGGAATAGTTTTGGGCCAAGCCTGTTGTCCCTTCCTAATCATATTTATATAATTTGTGATTGTATCTACGAATAAATAAATAAATAATCCTTGCCCATTGAAAGGATTTCCAAATTAATTAGGTTCATTTACATTTATATAATATCAGCATAATTCTTCTCTCTGCCAGATGGATACAGCATTAATTTGAAACTAATCATTATAATCGTAGTCTTTATTAATTATAAGCAGAGTTCATATTGTGGTTGAACTTACCAACACACACATCGTAGGCTAAGCCGCAGACATAGATGTCAGTAATGCCCCTTTCTTCCAATTGGTCTACTAGGTTCGTTTTTGTTATTTTCTTATTATCCCAAAATACTGAATATGAGTCAACCTCGGGATTTGTACCTTTGCATACTTTGACGGAGTTGTCCACTATCTATAACAAATGCAAATAAGACCCTTTTACAATTCTAATGAAATATCCAAATTACAAAAAATAAACAATGAATGCTTTTCACTTAATATGTCTGTTCATAGTTTGACTTATGTTATAGCTTCCTAAGTTATGACAATATTGCAGTTCATGATAGAAGCAAGATGTCTATTGTTTAATATGGCAATCCGATGGATGCAACATATTTTATTCTAGGGTACTTGAACCATTAAATTCTGTGAAAACAAGGTAAAATTTTCAGTATTTCTTAGAAGGCATTTTATTTTAAAAAAATTAAACCCCATCAAATAGTCCATGAAATGAGCCATGTTGACTTTTCATTCAATGATTCAATAAGATCAGTAATTTGGGAAAAATGTTGTTGCAAATACCTTGAGATCTTTGTGAAGTTCTGCCCCCCAAGAGTCCTGCACACAGTGGCGTGGCCACAGCCTCTGATTCATCAACGGTGGACCTTCAAAGATCACTGTGTCGTACGTTTGTGCATCCTCAGCTGAAACCTAAAAATATCAATTATAAAACAATTCAGATATAACAATGACTGTTAGGTATTATAATATATATTAAAACTTGAAATGTGCAATATTCATTGTTTGAATTCCATTCAAGTTATTGAAATAGTGATTAAATAGGAAGCTTAAAATTATGTAATGATGCTATCTGGCAGAATATTAAGACATAAAAGAGAAAATATACTCGATATATTCAACAATAGACTTTTATTATAAATTCATAATTGGTTGCATTGTTTTATTTTATAAAATCAAAATCGTATAATTCTAAAACAGACTAAACGATGTCATATCCTACACCACACGGGATTAGACAATATAATTATTATTAAACTATTTAAGGCTATAAGCAATAAGTATTTTTCCGTAATAGTAGTGTTGATATTGTGGTTGGAAAAAATACTTGTAGTTGTCACAAATATTTGTTTATTAGAATAATGATGAACTAGGTTGGTTATTACCGGTTCACCAATATCAATGTCCAATTAACTCATATTGATGAATAGTACACATTTTTTTATGATTGCCGTTGACGATGTGGGTTCGAGTGGGGAGATTAATATTTTTATTGATTTGCAAATGCATAAAACAATTTAGAAATACATTCTCCTAAAAAAATATACTCAAACCTACCGCGCTAGAAGAGTGAACTTTCCGTTGCGATATGTTATCAATGAAAGATACATGATCGGTGGGGTGCCAGTCAAGCGAGTAGAAGACTGTATCAAAGTTAACTGTATCCAATAGTTTATTGATTGGTTCAATCACCTGAAATACAATCCATAAGTATTCAATGACATTTAACATTATAGAATTAGTTTATAAGAAATGCAAAGTCGAAATTTTATTTAAAACCCAGATAGTGATTTAAAATTAATGAAATGTTACTGCAAAATTGTATGAAGGAATAAGATATCAGTTGAAACCATCATAAACCTTTCATAATTATTGATAATATCAAGATGTTAAATTCGAATTGATCATGTCAAAGTAGAAACAGAAAAAAAGTTAGATCAAGCATAGATTGTAAATAAGTTACCTCAAGAGGATTTTGTTGAGCTGAGCACCTACTTATATTCAACGTCCCTGATATGAAGTCGTTTTGAACATCAACAACCAAGAAAACACTAACTGGTCTCACAATCTGAAATTATAAATAATTTTATATTATATTATCTATTTATGAATTTTATTTTTCATTATTCTTAGATACTCAAATATGGTACTGTATTTCTTCTACTGAGATATTAAGAATTACTTCCATTAACTTGAAATTACAGTAAAAGAGTGTGCAATTTTTTATTGTTGGTGAGATTTTTTTGAGCCCCACCTTCTGAGTGACTGACAATAGTATTGAAAAAATACAAAATGTTATGAAAAATGTGGTCAATTCTTTATTAGTTTGATTTGGGATCTTTGGTTTCTTTTGGAAATTCTACATTTTCAGTCAATGTTAACAATTTTAGTTGAATCTTACCGTTTTAATCCAGTGATTCCAGCAAAATACAAACTCTTCTCTATCTAAAAGATCATCCTGAAATAAACAAAGAACAATAATTTTGATTACATAATTGATATTGTTTTAATGATCAATAAATCTTATCTCAACAATGAGTGTTTAAATTTTATCAGCATCAGCAAACATTTATTTCAACAAAAATAGTTGATAATGTTGTCATTCCACTTTTAGAATATTAGAAACAAATTTGGTCAAAAGAATGCTCCGATTTATTAGCTCAATATGGAAGATCATTAATTAGATGCCCAATGCAATGGACGCATTAACTGTACTGTTCTAAAAAACTGGAATCAAGAAAGATATTGATTTGATTTCAATTACAGAGTTGATTTATTACAATAAATTTTATGATATTAAATGAGATGACTACCAAGGTTGACGTTGACATTAATATTACTGACCAAAGGTTAGAGAATAACGTAGTTATTATTTGAATATAGCTTTTTCGTTTAATTTAATGTTTTATGGAAAATAGCTGAAAATATTTCATTTTCATGAGCTTGAGAATTTATCATTGACCAGCTCCATATTTTTTTTATACGATTGATAAATGCTAAATAAAATTTACTTTCAATAATGAATGACAAAATATCCTAAATGTTTTAATATTCAGGGTTATTGAAGAGAGTAGTCAGAATCTCACACGAACATACCAACATCAAACCGAATTCATTCCATTGACAATTTTTTGAAACCAATTTATACTAGAATTGAGTTGAACATTGAAACGCTGACTGAACAGTACAAAGTGGCAATGCATGTTTGTAGGAGTTGAATGAGCAGCATTCAAACATTACAAAAGCACGTTTAATGGTTGAATCGATGCGCTTAAATCGAATTTCGATAGAGTGAACAACATTGAATAGGAATGATTGAATTATTCTCTCAATTGATAGTAATTGTAAATCGGAAAGACCTGATACGTTTGATAGATGAACGCCCTATCGAATCTTCGTTGTTAGAAACACCTATCTTTCAAATAATTTCACAGGAATAATATTTAGGCTACACTGATATAGAACAATACAGTTCATATGAAACATATAAATAGTTACAAATGATGTGTCATTAGAACTAGCTGTATTATAATGAGTTGTGGATTTTAATTTTGTTCACTTGAAAAAATTTGCACTTTAATTCAATTTCTACGCGAGGAAAGTTTTAAAGTTTGTTTATTCCATAGAATAATGTAGAATTGATATGAACTTTAAACATCATTAACTTTATCATTACAATAGAAACTTGATTGGAATCAGCTATCATTCAGAATAAGGCCGCTGTTCACAATGATACCAGCCTTCCCTTAACATTTGACATTTAGGAAACTTATTTCGAACTGAAAGTGAGGAGGTTGGCATGCTGTGAAAGAATGAAGCCTGTAAATAATGATAAGGGAACAAATGCACTGACTTTCTGCTCTCTACTAGAAGAAGAAGCAGGAACTCCATGGAAGTGTTGAACTGGAGCTCTATTATTAGCGCTTTTATGTGGATTGGTTTTGTACATGCAACCCAGATACCTACCTTTTGTAACAGGCCTCAACTTCATGATAATGGTGTCGGAATTGATTTATGTTGGCTGAAGAGCCGATGGAATAGTGTTCAGCTCGGATTTTATTTGTTTCGAAAGGTGTTGAGGTAACCTGTACTGCAATCTCAGTATGGCGCAGGTTGCAAATCGGGGTCAGAAACTCTATTGGAGGTTTAGGTCAGGTTGGGTTATAACTGAAGGAAATAGCAAAACCGAAAGTTAACCTGCCCAAGAAAATCAAATATTTATGTTGGATGAAATTGGATTTGTCTTATAGTTTTTGGAATAAAGATGGGTATTTCTGAATCAAGAGTTTGGTGAATTAGATGCTGTATTGCAGAGGAGTTACAGAGCCTCTATTGTAGGTGCTTTCAGAATAACGTACATTTTACATGTATTGACTATAAATTTTACAGTATCAATAGATGATTTGATTTTGATTTGATGAGTTGTTGTAATTTTTTCAGTTGTTTCCAAGATCACTGGACGAAGTTGTTGCTCAAACTCCTTTTCTTCCATTCAACTCTGATAGTAATTTGCATAATTTTTCAAGGTCACTTTGTATGTGATTTCATTTATTGCAATTTAGCAATATGTTATAAATATTATATATAGTAGGAATTAAAGATGTTTTGACTCAGGAAATTACTTTGCTCATTCAAAGAGCACACTACACAGTGTGGAGAATTGACGTCCAAACTTCATAGAGCATTATAACATCAAATGTATTTTCCATTATACCAATTCATCTTTCAATAAATACTGAAAATATGAAGCGTCATGTTACATAAGTAATGCAATTCCCCGGATTTATCTAGTTTTTCAGAATTTCGTGATCCATTAGTTACAGCATTGCCTTATAAAAATTTCACACATATATTTTTACTCTTACGGCAACAGATACTTGAAGCAAAATCATATTAATAAAAACAACATTAGTAAGTTTCTCTAAAAAAGATCATTCAAAATTGTCTTGTCCCAAAAACTGTATTCATGACATATTTATTGAAATAAATAAGTTGGGTGGTAGTGTTTATATTATTGAGGGATGACGGGTGAATATTTTTGGCGCTGTAGGTATACAGAGAAAATGAATTTTTCCAGATTACCTTGTTGGCGTCAAAAATGTTGAAAACTTCATCCAGCTGATCCTTCTCCAGGCTATAGATTTTCCCACGATCACTTCTGAACAGAGCGCGACATATGCATTCGAACTCTCCTTTATTGAGATATCCATCTCTGAAAAATATACAATAACTATAAAATATCAAACTTGATAGCATTGCATTTTATAAAACTACATATTGATATACCTATACAATAAATAACTGTATTGGTATATTGTACGGTCAGCTGAGTAAAATTAATTTATTTCAACAAGGAAAACCACCGTAATTAAGTCCAATAATAGTCTACAATTTTCGAATAATATTTATGCGGTAATTTGTTTAACTTAGCTTGCACTAAAGAAGTGCGACTGCAAGTATTGTAATATAAAAGGAAGTTGGAGTATACTATAATATACAAGTTTCATGACATTGAAAAGTTAATATCAAAACTTATGAGCAATTGTGAAAATGTAGATATAGAATGTGAATTATGCTGTAAGAGAGTTAAATTAGAGATGGATACATAGTGAAACACTTCTAGAACACATTGATAACTGTATTTGACTAATACAGGTATTTGAAAGTTATAATATTGATTGTCTTTTTGAAATCGTAATGAATAAGTTATATGCTAAAGTTTTTAATCCGAGACAATACATTTTTTACCCATCTTAGTAGTACATCCCTAAATTCTGGCCATTTGATTGCCACAAGATATGCAATATTTTTTGTGATTCCCGAATTATCTATCGAGGGAATAAAAATATTCAATTATGTGTTTTAGTGACAAACTTGGTTCTATACAGTCGAAATTGATCAGGGCGCAAGTTTTAGCTCCAACTTTTTTTCTAACAACAGAAAAGTTTCTAAACAATCGCATGCGACATGCAAGGGTAGCTGACATTATACCGACACCATTGCAAGTACACCTCAACATGTTCCTACTAGCTGATTATAACAACAGAAATTTTACGGCAAAATAATGAGTAAGTCTTGAGCCGTTTTAGTACATCATTTGCGCTAATAGCTATCTTGAATATTTCTCACTTTTATGTGGAAGTATGACTTTGAATAATTCCGTTCCAAAATAGAACAGCTGCCAAGTTTCTCCTCATTCGCATAGTTGCTAAACTATTAGCATGCAATATAGGGTGGTGGTGATGATGATGATGGGTTGACGAGTTGTGTGTTGTTGAACAAGTTTTAATGAGTAACGCCATGGGGCATTTTCACACCATGCATATATAGACTGACATTGGTGCACGTAGATAAAGAGGTGGAATTTAAGGGTCGAAGCGCATGTAAGTTTTGTCATATTTTTTGAGTTCTGTCAAAATTAATGGTGTCTTAGTTTCTTACTCTGGATTGATTAATTAGACCTAAATGAAACTAATACCAAGAGTAAAACTTACTCTTCTATAATTATTGAGAGTGAATCACTTCATTGGATGAGAACCTAAAATACCTTGACCTCTTATATTCCAAAATTCAGATTTTATTAGGCCTAAATTGCGATTAATTGTGAAAATACGTTTTTCAGACTTGACAATTTTATATTTATTCATCTAAAAGTCTAGAAGAAGCACTGTCAACCAAAAACAGAGAAATTGACCTTCAAAAAGAATTGAATTGACCCTCAAAAAAGTATACCATACAAACAAAAGTAAGAGCGTTTTTTCAAGCTTACAATCTTATCTTCAAGTGCAGTATAGAGATACAACTTTTTCAACTCATTCATTTTACTTAATTGTATTTTAGGCTCATTCATTTTACTTCATTGTATTTTATCATATTGGGACACCATTGGGTCGCCATAGATTGGCGGCATAATGTAAAGCACGCTGGGACACTAGCGAAATACCAAGATTGGCTGCCGGGCTGGTGACTCGAGTGAGACACCAGCCAAAATCTGGTATTTAGCCGTTTTTTTTTGCCAAGACTCAAAGGCTACTGTTTGGTGGTCATTTTTGTATAGCTTATTTTGTGTAATTCGTGCTTATTACCACACACCATTTAAATGTAATAAATAATGTAAAATGTATATTGTCAGCGCCACACTTATACTCGCTGTATAGTGTATACAATACGGGCGGAGTAAAGGCGAATGGTGGCATAGCCGACATCCCCACTCTTGCGATTGACGACATTTGTAGCCTACGCACTTGGCTAGAGTGTGGAAGTGTCATAGCAACCTCTCATAGGAGCTCTTTTCATAGTTACTTTGGAGGTCGTTCCTCCCTCCGTCAATGGAGTACTTGATCTCCCAGCCACGGAAGCTGGTTCTCATGGTGAACGGAAAAACCACCAACCAGGGGGAACAATAGCACATGTGATGACTGTGTGACTCCGTCCCTGGAACTATTCTGGCTTATGGCAGTACGGCTGGGTGAAGGCTCCAGGCTATGGGAGGTTCATGGTTCGACCGAGTCACCTGAATTCTCCGTCTCTGGGAGTAGCTGGGCACAGTGAAGGCTGTCCAGGTTTCCTAGTGAGAGACCCTGAGAATCAGGGTACTCCTGTCTCTGAAAGTATCGACATGCGAAATACCTATGTGCCAGAATGTGGGATTTGGGTAGCGCCTCCGTCTCTGGAAGTAGCATCTTAGCATGTCGAAAATCCCCTCTTATGGGTGCTTCTTTCAAAAACACTTGCGTCCCCTTTTGGGCGCCTGTGTGGAAGTGAAAGCGCCCACCTTGGAGACGTATACAATTGGGGGCTAGGAGTATTTTTCTTGTCCTGTAGACGAGAGGATACGTCCGGGCCCCGACCAGGCCCACGTACCGCCGGAACTGCACAGTGCCCCGACCGAGGTGCACGGTCAATTGGGGTGGTTCCACTGCAGTGCTGGCTAAACTCCTCTATAATACTCGCCTACCGACTTGGCAGTGCCTGTCGGTAGTAGCTCGCGAGTCACACCTCATGGGATATGCAAACAGCAGGTGCCCACTTGGAGGTGGGACGTTAACGTGTGGCGTCGCGGCCAGAAACCTGTCATAGGAACCGGTTAGCTTTTATATCTTACTAACAAGGAAAACACTGGATGAGAACAAAGAAACATAACATGAAAAAATATCAGACGAGGAAATTTGTATAGTGATCTAAAGCAATTTTTTCTTATAAATATGCTACATGCACCAGCTAAAAACTGATTATGCTTTGAGAGGTGCGGATATTCCAGCAATTTACTTTATTTTGAGGTTATGAATTGAATGAGATTATGTCGTTTTTCCTCATCAATTGACTACAGTTGTCAGTCTTTTATACATAATCTATAAAAAAAGCTATTTAACTAGGTAGGTAGTTATCAACAAATCAAAACCGGATCATGTGTAAGAAAAATAAAATAATACCGGTTCTGACATGCAACAAGACCGTTCGTAGACAGACCTACCTATCAAATTTGAAGTGTATCAATGAAGAATGATTTTTCAAGTTTATAAACTGGGCAACAAACGTGATGAATATCAATAATTTACCAGAAATTTTTACTTACCCATCCTTATCAAAAGCAGAGAAACACGCATCCATGTCTTCTGGTATTTCACTTTCAAAACTCATAACAAAAGAATAAAAAACCGATAACAACTGAACAAAACATATAATTAAAAATCCTTCAATTAACTATTAGAATAACATGACATTCCTGTATAACTAGGAACTACAAGTATTTCTTCTGAGATAGAATTTAGCACACCAACGTTGATAATCAATACCTTCCTAGCAGCAGAATTGAAATAGCAAAATGCCAAGATTCCAACACCGACAAGCACACTGGTGGTTTTCAAAGCGATGCTCCGACTGTGGCGCTCCCAGTGTTCGGTTCTTGAACTACATCTGTCAAAGTAGTATCGAAGTGGTCAAAAAATCGATAGATGGAGTTGAACGACAATCGATAGATCACCATTAATTGGCGGAAATTTGAATTAATTTCGCTCTCAATGCTTTTCCATAATACATAATTTTATAGCTGCCGGTATTTCAATTTCAACAGAAATTATATTGACGAAAAATATAAAAACCAAGAACAATAGACTCCACCATTAACCTCTCTGTAGAAGTACTATCATAAAACGCTGTGCAATTTCCTAATATTAGATTTCTCCTACGGTAAAGATTGAGAAAGCAGGAAGATATTGGAAAAAAACTAGAAACACAAAGATTAAAAAAAAAAACTAGAATTTTCTATTTTTCAATAAAATTCTTCTATTGTTTGTAACATGTTCCTGTTTGAAATAAAATACTATCATCTGTCAGATATTAACTTTTATAATAATATAGGTCTATAACTTATTTATGATTTTTTCATAAGGCCTACTGTTTTGAAGAACAATATAAAACAAAGAGTTAATTATGTAATTCCCTCAACATAATATTTTGTCCTTATAAATAATCAATATTCATAAATCTTGAATAAGTTGAAAAAATAAACCTGTAATCTGAAAATCAAGACAATTTTAAATGAGCAAAACAAAGTATAGATTTAAATACATAGTGTATAATAGTGTATAGTGTTTATTACATTTATAGTATTATAGTTGATAAGTGGGCAGATGACTTATGCAGAATGCAACTTAGTGAAATTCAGTTTTATAGGAAGGATTTATAGTTATACAATAAAATACGAGGACTGTATACTCACTGGGATATAATAATAGTTGAAATAAATAATTGAATAACATTCACTTATAAATTGAAAACAAAAGTGACGAAGTATTGTGAAATGGTGGAATAAATATAATTATATGAAATTATTATAATTAAGAGCAATACTAGCTTTTGCAATACTAACAAAAATAAATTAAGCGAAAAATTGAATAATTATTATTGAAAAATAGTCACACTGTAATATTATAACTATAATAACTAATTCGGATTTTCTTTTAATAATAATTTATTATAAATAATATATTGATTGCACGTTCATCCTTATTTTATATCAGTACTAAACAATTAATATTGTTGAAGAATACCATCTAAATATTTTGAGCACTGTACTTGCTACTTGAAAGTGAGAACAGTCATAATATCAAAAATCAAATCGAATCATCTTTATTTCCAAGAAAAAACGATATAACTTTATTATTCTTCATATCTTCCTTTATTACTTGTCAATCAATATAAAGCTTGTCATTCATCTACATCTAACAGAAGAGCAAAATTTTGCACAACAATATTTGACAGTAAACCTTGATAGTCTACTCATGCTATCGTTGCTGGAATGTCACCCTTACATTAGCTTGTCGTAAATTAGAGCCGGATATTTTTGGGGAATTGTCAGTTTATTTTCTGCCCAACTCTATGAATTCACTCAATATATGCCGTATTTATGTGTAAATTGTCTGTTATTTCTTAACCAACTTTATAATAAATTCACTCGATATGTATGTATAAATTGTTAGTTTATTTTCTATTGAAGTCTCTGTGTATTCTATTCAATTTGTCTTATCCATACATATATACAGATATTCTGTTGTTTGTTGTCACTTTACTGAATATTCCACTTGGTTATACTGTTTGTTGTAGACGGTCGCTCGTTAAGCAGCGTAGTTTATAGTCCGGCCGCCTGTATGAGATTGTAATTGACAGACGGGGAGAATTGATTGGCGTTCGAGTCCCTTCCGCCTCTCCATCTCCTGCAGCAGAATGAGCGACATCTCCGGCTGGGACCGTCGTCTGTATTCCTGCTGTGCCAAGTCCAGCGGTGAGTGACCCATCTTGGTTCTAGCCTGTAGGTCGCATGCGTCCACTTTTAGAAGTAACTGAAAATCAACCAAGCAAAACTATTACCAAAATAGAATGGCATGCGATTATAAGTTGGCATATTATACAATAGTATTATTATGCTTATGGTTTTATTGACAGAGGATGTACCGAATATGAGTAGGCATAATATTATACAGTAGTATTATTACGCGTATAGCTTTTTTTGGCAGATGTACCGCCATGCTATTTAAAGGCCGGGACATACCTGTCATGCATTGTTTTGATCCTGCACATGCCCAATATTTGCGTGGGGTGGAGGGGTGGTGGTGAGACATGTGTGGCATGCACCATTCGAGGCATCATTCATGATCGGGTTTGGAGTGGGAGTGGAATCGGAACGCTGCATGATGGGTGTGCCCCGGCCTTAACCGAACATTGAGGGGGTTGTACAGTATAGTAGTAAACATCCTTGACAGTTGTCATGAATTTTAAGTCGCATTCATCAAGAAAACAACGGGAAAATGTAGATTGATTTTCGAAAAAAATATTTCCAATTATGTGTGTTATATTATAGTGTTCAAAATTTATACAACAAGCCTCTAATAATTATTTGAAGAATTGCAACTTTTGAATAATAAGAATATTGAAGTTTCTCAGTTTATCACATGACATTATAATAACTGACTGAATATATAATAGCAATATAATAATAATAATTCATCAGTGTACACATGAAGACAAGTAATAAATAATTATGAATCATTGCTACACTGGCGATCCATTTTTTCAAAAACTCAGAATCTCATTGAAATCTGATGATAATAAAAATTTGATGGTCCGTCTCTCAATAGATAGAGAATTTCAGTAACATAGATTATTGTAAACTCTATTTGAGCAATCAGTGCATGATCTCTGTATATAAGTATCATAGGATATGATTAAAATATGCAATCCTCATCTCCTCATTTTAATCATGCAAATTGACTTACTGCGATTTATAACAATAATTAATGAATTTCAATATAGGCTCCCTCATCTCTCATCATATTTTTTTCAATCTCCCACACACAAGTGTGCCCACATCTTATGTGGGAATCACACTAAGCAAAAAAGAAGAAAAAAGTAGGCTCATCTAATGATGAAAACTAATGGATTCCAATCAAGTAAATCGTAAAAGAAGTGATGAATTGCAATTACCTTGACAACTGGTATAAATCCGCTTTCGACAGCGATGTGCAGCGGAGTGATGCCGTCCCTGTTTGCGGCATTGATGTCGGTTTCCCTCACCGCCAGAATCATGTCGACGATGGTGGCGTAGCCCTTGGCGGCCGCCAGGTGCAGGGCGGTGTTGTCATGCAGGTCCCTGGCGTTGACCGGGGCACGGTTGCTGAGCAGGTGCGGCACGGTCTCGAGGCGGTTGCGCCGGGCCGCGATGTGCAACGGCGTCTCGCGATACCTGGTGTTGTTGGTGAGGTCGGATTTGGCGGCGATGAGCGCGATGGCGCCCTCTGTCCACCCGGTCTCCAGGGCCTCGTGCAGCGCTGTCTCGCCTCTCCCGTTCTGCACACTCGGATCGGCGTTGTTGTCGATCAGTATCTGTGTTGACAAATGTAACGAATCTTTGATTTGAAACATTTAATATAAAATATCTTTTGATTTTTTATGACGTTTGTAGAACTTGATTTAACTATAATTGATGAGACTGTTGATATGTTTGATGTTGTGGAATCTTTCCATAATAATAAACAAATAAATATATTATGTAGGTCTACTAGTATTATACAGCCTAAGTCTTCACATCTGAAGATGTATGTTGGTTTCAACATATGAAATTGTACGACTGTTATTGAAGTACTCAATAACGTTGATTTAACTGTACCTATAAACAGTGTCCTCAATTTTCAATTTTATTAAGATGATGATTGAGGAGAGATGTAACGATGGAGTTCAATGCTTCGAATAAAAAACTTTTGGAAGATTTTCACCTTGACTATAATAGTTCAAAGAATAATAGTGTATTATATAATATACTTTTGTACAATATACTCATTTTTATATAATATACTTATATTTTTGTATAATACACTTTTGTACAAAAGTGCAGTACATTAGTGTGGAGAGTCTCTTTCTCAAAAAAAAAAAACGAAATTTTCTGAACTCCTAAATTCCCAGTGGTATGATAAAGGAAAGACTTATCCAAATAAGCCGTTTAATATAATTTCATATCGAGTACAAAACTGCAAATGAAAAAATGTTTTGGCGGCGCTCTCTTCACTGTATATGGTATCTAAGTGCTTGGTACTGAAGTTAATTGATTGAGAATGTATAATCTTATCATTTGCTTTGTGAAAATGTCCAGTATTCTAGAGAGTATTTATTATGTAACCAATAAGGCCGTTCTCTTTCTGCTAGTTAGTGTCAGTTTCATTTCTTTCTTATTGATCTCATCATGAAATGTGGAATGTGGTCTGATTTCCTGATGCTATTATGAGTTATATTAGATCGCATGAATTCTCATAATTTTTTCGATAGTTTTATAGCCAATATTATAGAATGTTCATTAATCTCTTGAGAGTTACCTGTAAATATTCCAAATTATTGATTCCGGAATTGACCAAAATCTGAAGAGGAGTTTGCTGTTCGGAATCAGTTATATTCAAATTAGTCTTCTCTGCAAGCACTTGGAAAGCCCTTTTCTGTTCTAAATTCAGATACTCTGAATTTGCTAGCTGGCGAATCAAGATGTGCATTGCTGTTCTACCTGAAAAAATAATTAATTTTAGACAAAATATTTTTCCAATTTTATAGAATCAAACGATTCTAATAATACTTGCTGATTTATTCAAATTCTGCGATAGTAAAATTTAAATTCAAGTGCCAATTTTTATGCAAATCATTATATACAATACGGTCTTTGCTTTTCGCTGACACTTGAAATAAGGGGGTCATGTAACACAATATAGATACATTATTAGAACTAGAAGATTCTTAAACTAATGAAAGTACAAATTTTACTAGTTTTCAAAGAGTAGTCAAACTTAATAGATTTTAGATCAACAATATTCCTCTCTAGATTTTGATAATTTATTTTTAATTTCATCTATTTATTTTGTATTTCAAGGTTCTTTTCAAATGGAAAAATTACAAAATGCGGAATTCCAGAAAGAGCCGGTTTATATAATTATATGATTAAGGATAATTTCGCAGTAACAATTTCAACAGTAATCATATCAATTCTTTATCGTTTGTGATGAGTAATATGTGTATTCTGCTATTGGATAATAATTTTCTAGAAACTTGAGTAATAATCACCACCAATTCTCTATCATTGGTGAAGAGACAACTTCACAATTGCTATATGACTCGTTCCAACAACCAAATTAAACAGAATTGGCCAACGGATGATACACCAATTTCAATACATCCGGGTCTTGTTTACTGTCTCTTATCAACTATTCAATCCTTGTAAATGTAAAACTAAACTTGTTTTATATGGAGATTTTTTGAGAAATTGAGATTTCGAGACACTTTTCTATCAATGATATAAATTATTACCATTTACATCGTATTATACATTTATATTGAAACTTCAATAATTAGACTGGAGTTTGGAGAAACGTTGATGTTCATACTCACCATTCATATTATCTTGTATATCCGGATCACATCCTGCGTCTAGTAATAGCATAATCAGACTGGTGTCCTCACTGAAATTATTTTTCATGGCTGCTGCCAAATGAAGAGCGGTTTCTCCTCTCACATTACGAGCATTAACGTCGCACCCGGCATCACAAAGTAACCTGCACAAATAAGAAAATAAAACTTTCAATTTTCATTCAATAGTAGCCTAAAGTTGTTTGAAATATTGTTATATGATGTGGAGGAGGTACAATGGGCTGCTACCTCTTTTTACATTAATGCCGTTAACTCATTCATTATTTCAATATTTTTAATATTAAGCTGCATCTTAATTTAATAAACACTGGATTGGACATTCGGTTGGTAATATTGTTCTAAACACTGGATTATACAGTTGGTGGGGGATTGTTCTTCTAAAAAAGTGAATGTTTGTAATTTTGATTCATTTAGAACATTATCTTCACAGTTTTGTGCAGTAATAATTGCAGTAAAGTAATCTGAAGACTTGAACCCCTGTACCGAACTTTTACAGAATTTTTTTTATTTATTTTTTTGATAGGCGCAAATATGTACTGTTGTAAGAATATCTCTCAAATAAAAATAATTTATAATCAATTTCGTATGAAAATTAATTACATCCAGCGTTGGTCACTATGATACATAATTAGCAAAATATTAGAACCTGGTTAAAGACGGTAATTTATTGACTCGACATATTCGCAATTATAATAAATCTTCGAGATTCTTAACCAATACTCAATGCGTATTCTTATTGCGTTCGACTGAACTATAAAAAAATCATTCCTTGTGAACATGCCAAAGCTGATAAGTTAGGCCACACACAATATGAATAGCATTGATTATTATTCAACTTTTTCATGCTTGGAGTTTGAAACCTCATCTTTTTGAATTCATTTAAAGCTCTGGTATTCTCCTTTCCTTAAAGAATTGAAGAGTTCGTATCGAATTGATATTTTTATGTAATTATTAATCTTAAAATGATAAATTATTGTTTCTCACCTTATTACATGAATATCAGAAGTCTGTAGTATTGATGGATCACCACTGCCCTCCCAATCCGGACAATTCACATCTTGGCCAGCTTCTATGAACTTTTTCAAAGTTATAATGTCTCCTCTTCGAACTGCTTCGTGAAAAGAAATATCCGTATCAATATTTTCTTCTTCCATTTTAAATTATCAGTTGTTCCCAATCATGACTGATACTACTAGTGCCTGTAAACAGAAAATCAGAAGGTAAAGTTTTTTGATGTTCTTAAATTTAATAGATTTAAAGGAAGATACCGGAGCTGGAATATGAAAATAACTTAATTTAATTATATTTTAAGGTAGGTACTGTCTAAATTGAATAATGTATCTTCAATTGAAACTTATCTCAATTTCTCTTATTTTAAGATTTTTTATTGCAAGCTATATCAAGCTATAAGCTTTGTGAGCTACAGAAACATAATCAAGTGAAACCAATTATATCATTTAAATAATCGGTATATTTTTGTAAAGCATATACATGCTATTTTAAATTTGCTCTATTACTGTACTAGAGAATATAACTCCACACAAGAAAATCCTATTCAATATGACTGAGGAGGAAAATCTTCCTCAAATTCAAATTGTTGGTTGAATCGGAATAATTTTTCCCATGTATAATGCTGTTAAAAATAATAATGTGGAATTAGAAATACTGTAGCCAACTGGATAACTTCTTATATATTTCAATTCACAAATTCACAAATAATTTATAATTATATAATTTATAATTTCAATCCATGAATGAAAGTGAGTAAATTTATCCAATCAGATAGCAAACCATAGAAATAAACTTAAAAATAGTTTTCACTCGACTCTACTAATAGACCCGCGTCTACACAACTTCCTTTATTGCGGTCCAAGTATTATTCTTCACCCGTTTTTATCCCAGGATTAATCGCTGATAAATGAATGACGTTATCGCAATGTCGTCCTCTTCGATCATTGATTGGTCCTTGTGGTATTGATTCTGTTAGATGACGTTCACTTAATCACGAAAATTCAATACGCACCTAGTCTCACGTGCAACCGGGCCTACATCTCAATTCCACCAACTCACCCAATTTGTATTTCCAATCCAATATAGTTTGGCTTTGATCCCAATTATTATCTATTAGAAAGACTGTGACAATAAAAGTAAATACTGTAATAATAAAACCTCAAATACAAGACAATGAAATGATTAAAAGTTTGAGAACTGTAAACGAGTATTAGGCTACTTAGCGGCAGCTGGTAACAAATTAATAATCCCTCAACTAAGTTACAACCATTCTATTAAACACCACTGCTACAATGTTGGAATTGTCTCTCCCCCATTGAACAAAATAAGTCGTCATAATAGTGGGCTATCGTCATCAGCAGTAGCACGGCCTGGTTAACACGTGTTGTGAGAACTTGTAGACCCTTTTTTAAAGGGCAACTCGATCTCTTTATTGAGAAGGTCGCTTCTGAGTTTTTTGACGATTGTCGTACTCTGCTGGAATCAACCAACGACACTGCCTTCGGAATTATTCTCCCAGACTAGCTTTTTGTTAGGGGGTTCAAAGAAAATGCAATAAATCTCCGTTCTCACTGTTCCAAGGTTTTTTCTCGTTTTGTATTTGGTATGAGTTGTTATTGAAGTGAACTTTCACAGCGGCTTTTCAGATTCATAGTTTGCTGGTAGCTATTTACATAATTAAAAATAATCAAAGTTTTATTTTTACTTTCTTTTCGCCCCTTTTGTTTTAGTGTTGCCATCTCAAATCTCTTAATAGGAAAATTTTCCAATATAGTTTTAAAATACAATATAGTACATTACTTCCACTGACTTACGAATCATCCTTCATTATAATTATTTTCTTGTAACTTGCATTAAAAAATGATAATATTTGAATGGTAAATATTTTACTTATTTCTCGATTATCAGAAAAATTGTCATTACTGGATTATGATAACGTTTTCCTAGGAAAATATGGTAAATAAAAACATTTTTGTGAAAGTATTCATAATTTTATAATTTTGTTTTCTGATTTAAAACTTCTTTGTGTATTGTTTCAATTTCATTGTATTTTTAACAATATCGAATCTATTGAGTTATTAATTGAAATTTATCAAGTCCTCATGATTGAATGAAAGTCCTTTATTGAAAAAATTACAGTTGATTTGAAGACTTTCGCTACCGGTACAGTTTTTTTAATGACTAATAATGAAAGTGTAAAAAATTGAAGATGAAGCAACGGCAAAAATTTAGATAAATAATAAAGAATGCATTCACATCACCTCGATGTTGTACTGTATTCTATGTATACAATAACATTATGTAAGTGGAACAGATTGAGAGAACCCACAATTCAACAACTTATTATATTCAGTAATAAAAGATACTTAAAAATACACTGTAAAAAATAGTTTAATCTATTTTACAAGTAAGAAAAAACGCATAAAAGTTTTCTTTGGCTCAAAAGTAATTTGCATTCTACTCTTATCTCGGTTTCTACCTCAACTTAGCATCGTACGGTAATATTATTAGCCGAGCTCATGAGTGCAGGCTGACTAAGAATGCTTGTGTGTTTGTTATCGTTTTCCAACATGTTTCCTGGATGCTGGAATTTCCTTGTTACACATTTCTTTCCGGATGATTTCAAACAAATGTCAGAGACCGTAACAAAGTAATGATGAACAGAAAAACACACAACATCTGCTGCTCTACTGTATTTCTAGTTAGAAGAAGATTGTGTCTGACTGCGAATCCACATTCAACATTATATCATCGCACCCTCGCACAAAAAAGTCCAATAGCACAGATTAGATAAGCGACGTGCTTCAGGGTTCTCCCGTTGGAACGGTGTCCGCGTCGTCACAATCACTTTCCGATGGTTCGGAACCCTCTTAAAACTAAAGCTCAATCTATCTCTCATTATCATATCCCTTCCACTGCCCACGCACAAGCCTTTGACTTATATAGGCATCATCCTCAGCAAAAAAAAACAATAAAAGCAATAGTGCTTACTCACTGGTCCAAATTGAATAAAGTTTTGTTTTTAATGGAATCATGATTCCGTAGCAAAACCCATAAGTTTTAATAAAAAGGTAACTGAATTGAGATATAATAATTATTTTGAAATAATGATCTCGGAAATCAATTAATACAAAAACATTCAAACCATATATATTTGAATGAAGTTGAATTGAGTAGATAAGAAGTAAATTTTAATATCACATTCCGTATGAATTGGATTAATAATTAATCATATAAACCGATTTAGCGTTTAAATTTTCAGCGGTTGATCTGTTTGCATAATAATAAATCGTTTCATCGTTTAATAATAATAAACGATTGAATTATCATTAAAGATATATTCATAATTCATCATTATAGAGATTAAAATCGTTTTATAGATAGTACGAATAGCTCAGCTTTATCTAATTGTCATTGACCACTGCATAATGTTTGCGTCATCAAACATTATTTATCAAACAATTGATCGCTAATAATGATGCTATTCAATACCGTGTTGACTAATTCAGGTATAGCTCGTCACCTACTGGCCTAATATTTGCAATCCTATTTGATTTTTCTCAACTTTTATTTGGACTCTCTCATTGATAATTTTTTGTTTTGTCTACATCAAAAATAGAATCACAGAGCTTGTATTGGATTTGACGATGTGGTTGAGAATAATGTTGTCAAATCATTTGAGAACTTTATCCTCAATCAAATAGAAGAGGTACGAGTATTATGATGTTCATATGTTCGAGGTATTAAGCAATTAACAAGCAATGAAAGTTGGATAGTGGAAGCAAGGTCACTGGAGTTTGTGGGTTTTATGTTATTGTAGAGAACCGTTTTTTGTGTGAGTTCTCAAAATTGAGGTGTGCTCAAAGTAGAAGAAAAGTTAAACATATTACATTTAAATTGCAGTTATCTATTCATTTGATATTATATTCTAGTAAATAAGTAAAATATGCTTGAAATAGTATTAATAATATTATAGATGTGTATCGTATATGAAAACATAATGAATTATATTTTATGTAAACAAACTAATATGAATTATTAAACTTACAGACAGCAAAATTGGATTGTCAAAGAATTTATCAAACAAACAATGAAGTTGAAACAATTCAACTGATATGATAAATTTGTGTCAATTGTTTCGCTTTGAACATGCAAAAGATAAATACTATCAATAATTTTTGTTGGTAAATGGGTCTACTTGACATTATGTTTGCATATTGACTGAAATTGATAGGCTTCCAAATTTGGGCTTTACATTTATCCAATGAAGATACTACATAATGTAATATATAGTTACTTATAAGAAAGTAAATAATAGTAACTGTTCTACATACTTGACTCCAATCGCAATAGCTGATACTGTAGATAATAATGTGATGAGATTCAAATATTTTTTACATGAATGTTTGATAACCACATCCGATTAAAATGCTCCTTACATCTTGTGCTCAAAGAACGCGAAGTTGTTATCTCTCATACCACCCACTGGTGATACAAGGCTAAAAGGTGATTTAAATAAAACAAAAGAATATCGTCCTCTATAAACTGTACCGGTAAGTTATATAGAAAAAATATATTTCTCTGACAATGACTCACCTTCAATAGCGATTGATTGTTGAAACTATTTCGACATTATCTCCTATTAAGGAGAACACTTATATAGCAGTTTTATTGTAGAGTACCGATAACGATTGAATCTGAAGATCTTACCTGATGATTAGTCAGTTATTTATATACCTGGGAATTTATTGCATCTCAGACTAGAATCGAGATAAGTTGATCAATCTAGCTTTTTTAATTTCTAATGCACACTTACGGTATTGGCATTGAAGGAATTTTCAGCCACAAATCATTCAGATTTCAATCATAGATAATACATTATAGAGGTCAATGAGTTGAGCAGGTTGATGATCCACTAATAATCTCTTGAAATCTTAAACAATAACTGATCTAGTTCAATGATAACTGCTTCGTTATCATTCAGCAGCCCATGGAATGAATCATTGTAATCGAAGCAAGAATTGAACCAGAATGTTCTAGTAACATTTCAATTGTTGGAAAGATATCAATACTCATTAGCGGGTGCAATACACCGGAAAAATAAATTGTTATTAAACATTTATTGATGCATATAGCGGAAGCTAGGAATTGCACATTCAGACTACAATAAATGAATTGAAAACTCCAAATGAATGCGTCATCTAGTCTTTGAATGAATGTTGAAATTTTGATTGGTATTTGTCGGATTTTGAATTGGAATTGAAAGAAGATTTATAATATCTTATATCTAATATAAATATACTAATATTCTATAGCTACAGTAATGCAGAGAATGCCATCAATTAGCCTAAATATTTTTTTAAATTCACTTATTTTTAATAAAAACACTTACAGTATTTTCATAATAAATGTGTTTTATAATTCGTTACAACTGGCCAATAATAGTATTACTTGTTTTTTTAGGATGAATTCAACATAATTATGATGTTTAGACAAATAACTTGGCCAGTTGTAACGAATTATAAAACACATTTATTATGAAAATACTGTAAGTGTTTTTACTAAAAATAAGTGAATTTAAAAAAATATATAGGCTAATTGATGGCATTCTCTGCATTACTGTAACTATAGAATTGTCAATATCTGCAGTTTCTCAAAACTATCTACCAGTTTCATAAATAACTACCAACTTAATGAAAAATTGTAAATTCAAATGTTCCTCGATTTAAAATTTAGGCCTTATTGTAAAATAATGTAAGCTCATCTAAATCTCTCAAACAATTGAACGCAACATCATCAATAAAATATTAGTACTATTGACGCTATTCAAAATAGACTTTTTCAACTAGAAGTTACATTAATTGCGATTTCTGTCCTACTCATCACAATCTAATGGATTCTTCTTTCTACTACTCATTCTAGTAGAATTAAATGATTATTATTGAATGATCGATATCTTAATGAGTCATCAATAGTAAGAGGGATTTTTTTGTAAATTGTAATATTGTAACTTTCACATCACGTCTTATTCATATGATTTATTATTATTTGATTGTTTCATAACATTTTATCCCCTATGAGATAAAATAATGTACATTGGTGATTGATACAAATACGGTAAGATTATATAAATCACGATAGAATATATTTTAATTAATAATATATACAATCAGTCCCAATTAAAGAGATTTGTGTTTCTAGTATTGAAATATAACATTATAGTAGTTGGGTACCTGCTTGATGGTAGCTGCAATATCGAATAACTCACAAGGTGTCCCAGTAGAAGCTGCTAAATGGTATCACGCGATCAACTAATAAAAAGCTCACCGCTTCACCAGTCACGTTCATCGAATAACTAAGGACCGTATTTGAAGCAGATATGCGTGCGCTAAATGTCTCGTCTGTCTGTACTCAAGGAAGCAAATGTCACGTTGATTTAGAAACTGTATATCAGACTAGTTACTGAGTTACTGAGTTACATGGTGGGGGAGCGCCACTGTGAGGAGGAGGAAGGTAAAGGAGGAAGGGGAGTCTGTTGAAAAAAGTTATTATCACTGCAGGCTGTTGACTGCGCGTGTTGTGTAGCTGAGAACTCCAGTGAGAGGGATTTGTATCAGAGGGAAGAATTGAGAGAAAAGCTATTGATCAAACCGTCCAGGAGGGAATGGAATCCCTGGATAAAAGTTACAAATTGTAATAAAGCTTTCAATTTATCTAATAAGTTGGCAATGAATGATTTAATTGAATGAACAATGAATAAAATGTTACTGGACTGAGCCTTTAGTGTAATTTATGGGGCCTCTTCATCTATAGTACAGAATATAGAGTGAAGCAGTTGGTTTAATAAGGTACATCAATAAAATAAAGTACCTATATTTAAATAAAAAAAATAATTATCTCACATCGCTAACTTTAAATAGTTCAATGCATATGAAAATATTATGAATTTCCGTTTAGAAAAACGGAATCAAATTAATCGTCAATAAGAAAAGGAGGTAAAAATCAAATTATATAGGAAATAGAAATTCTTTAATATATTTCTTCAATTAATTGTAAAATTAGGTACCTTCTTTTATTTATAAAAAATCATTCAAACTAATTACTCAATATGCTCTGAATTTTGTCCATTCCTTTATTCTTCAGGAAACTACAGCGATAATAATATGGTTTGTCCAAATATAATTTGTCTATATCAAGATTAAAATGAGTTAAAGTTCAAGAGTGTGCTGAGTAAATAAAGGCATTGTTTATTGACAAGAAGCTTATTGATTATATATCTATTTGAAAATAGAAGTAAAATTCTAAAATTAATCAAAATTGAACTTAATCGCAGAGTTCGATTATATCGTTTTTATAAACTAAAAATATCATTTGTAGGAATTATATTCAAAAAATATAATATTTTATATATATCGACTATGAACGATTATAATAGTTTATATATATCGACTATGAACGATTAAAAAATAATTATATATTAACGAAATTTTAGTAAAGTAAACTCATAAACCTATTTTGGACTTTTAAAATGTTATCTAAATTTGGGAGAGAAATAGTACAAGGAGTATTCTCCCTTAATCAGTGTTTCTTTGTAAAAAATATAAATAAAAAAAATAAATAATGTGGAAAATCAACAATTCTTGATTAAAATTAGTTGTTGATAATAAAGCTTAAAATTTGAAGAATAAATTATTGTGTCAATATTATGTGAATTAATAGATTCATTTGAAAATTCAGTCTGGTATTCATATAGAAATTGGTTAACAAAGTAGACTCGAGCTTTAATTTTCTTAAAACTTTGTTTGTTTGTTATATCTAAGCACATTTTTTGCAAATTGGATAAATCTATATTAGCAAATAATCATTTTGAACTTTATTATTACTCTACAACGTTTACATTGTACCGTTCCGGTACTACCAATTATTAACGTAAAAGAGTTAATGAAGTACGGCATTTGTTATATAAATACATTCATGCTTTGCAATTCTCAAGTAGTGTTGAATCACCTGCTTACTGTTCTTGCCTTCCTCTCTTTCTAGTAAACAAACCTGGTTGTCAAGACGTTCAAATAATACAGTATGCTCTAAGACTAACCTCAAACCTTGATAAAACCTAATTTGATTCAATGTTTTGATGCTGAATGGATCCAATAGCATCTAGTATTGAGTTGATTCCAACGGTGGCCAACGATGGGGTGCCAGTGTTGGAACCACACATGTTTCTCGGACTGAATCCAACGATAAAGGGAAACGCCACCTATCTCACCGACCACAACATCATCTACCCAGCCGGGGGTGTACTTGTCATTCATGACTACGTGCAGCAAGAGCAAAAGTACATTAAATTACCGGACGCCAGTAAAGTTATTAGCCGAATCGTTATAAGTCCTAATAAGTGAGTAAATATATTACCTAATAGAGTCAATGAGTAAAGTAAAATAGGGTAATTAGTAAATAAAGTGTGATTTTTTGTCCTGTTACCCTATTGAAAGTTTGTGATAGCCTAATTTATTTTTATTGAGGGACAATTTGTTTTGTCGCACGTTGGTAGGCTCAAACGGTATACACACAGTTGATTATTCTTAATCTGTGTGGATTCCTGTCGTCTCTAGAAAATAATTTATTTTACCATTATATGGTGATATCATAACTATTATGGTGGAAAGCGTCAAAAAATGTATAAAGGGGTGGACATTTTTATCATATTCAATAGGTTTTATTAAGTAAGAGATTATATTAAAAAATAATATATATTCCTTTTGTATTTAACAATTTTTTATGTTTATTACAACTGAATTTCCCCTTTTATAAATTAAATTAAAAACTGCCTAACATGGCTAAAAACTCTTTGTGGTTTATTGATGTGTTTACAGAGGCAAGAAATGTGTTGTTGGTTATCCATCCTGTTTTCACTATTATTATTACTATTAAATTTTGTAAAACTTTAAAGTGAAAAAACACTCACATTCTTTGATGTGGCGACGTCCGTTTTGTGCTGGTATTGCACATTTTCAAGCCAAACAGAAACTTAAGTGTTTAAGGTTAACCTTAATGTACAATAGCAGCACGAAACGGACGTCGCCACATCAAAGAATGTGAGTGTTTTTTTCATTTTAAAGTTTTACAAAATATAATAGCAAGAAATGTATTTGATTATCATGTAAATCCCCGTGGTTATTATTATTATGTTTTTTTAAATATATTTTGTCAAATCTCTTTTCTATTATTATAAGTCATGATACAACCTTTAATATGAAGTCATTTTTCGATTTAATTCTGAAAGATTCAATTGATACAGTATCAAGATAGTTTATAAATGATAAAAATAAATAATATTATAATGAATACAGTAAGTACGGTAATATAAAAAATGTGAATAATAAAATGAATAATATATAAAATATTATTATTCATTTCAATTATTAAATAAACCTTCTTGATACCTTTTTTTAATTATTGAATCTTCCAGAATTAATTCAAAAAGCTTTATTAGAAGATGTATCATATTTCATAAGTTAAGAGTAGGCTAAGCCTTTAAAATTAACAAGTGATTATATTTTATATTATATAGTGAGGTATCATTTTGAAAACTATTTTATTTGAAAAATATCATTATTAAAACTATTTTGAAATCTATCATTATTGAAAATGTAAAAAAAATATTATGTAATGTTCCTGAATTCATGAATAAACTCCTCTGGATGTGTTGTCCAACATCAAGAGAAATAGAATTATTATTATATTATTATTAATATAAAATTAATTTTCCATAGATCACTACTACCCTTTTTTCAAGTAGCCCTACAGAAATGAATACAAACATTTTTTTTTGTTTGTTTAGGAAATTAGTGGCAGTGGCCGAGGAAGGTGACAAACCATGCATCATTCTGTTCGACTTGTTGACGCTGAAGAAGAAGAAGGTATTGGGCCTGCCGTACGAGTCATCCGTGCGTCAGTTTGCGTCAGTCTGCTTCACGCACGACAGCAAGTATGTGTTGGCCGTGACAGGCGATCCCGACTGGATGATGCTGCAGTACAACTGGGTCAAGGGCAAAGTGGAGACCTCTGTCAAAGCCAACAACCCGCCCGCCAGTCCTGGCCCTGTTATGCAGGTAAACACTTGATTGAACTTCAGTAAAATGTGACAAAAATTGAAAATATTTCAAAACATTATTGTAATAGTTTTGTTGAAGATTGATCCCCACATATCAGTAGCCTATCAGAGTCAGTGACTGGCATCAGTGGCGTATCCAGGGGGGGGGGAATATGGGGATGTATCCCCCCGAAATAGAAAATTAATTTTTTGTGACTGGATCAGCCATAAAAATTAACATCTAATACCATATTTTCGTTATATTGTACTATGCAAGTCGAGAAATATATAAGGGATGAGAGAATAGCACTGCAATAGCAATGATAATAATAATGAGCTATTTTCTAATAGACAGTGATGAGTGGTCTAGTGCGTAAGGACTAGATAGCAGGGGTTAGAGAAACTACAGATAGCACTTCGAAGTTAGATCACTTTTCACCATCTATTATAATAAATAAAATCAATATAGCTTATATTGCTCTAGTTGATTATAGTTTATTCAGTTGCATGCATATCCTTAAAAAAAGCTTCAGCAGCTTCTTCTAGAGAGTAGGCCTACCCCCGAAAATGTCACAGTTATGATGAACGGGCGTAGTTCATCAGCTTGGACAGGAGGGACACATCCCTCTAATATTTGAAAAAGTTTTGATATAAGATAATGTTATTGAATATTTCTTGTTGCAAATTTTATGTAGAATCTATAACTTAGTCTTTGGCTGTTACACCTTCCGTGGGGCATTGTGTATAATGCTTTTTACAATGCAGGTACCCTAAGAAGAAAATTAACTTGAATTGAGATGTTTTATTGGTGGCGTTTGGCAGGTGGCGGCGAACCCGTTGGACAGCTGTGTGGTGTGCGTTGTGGGGCCGGGCCTGTTCCGACTGCTGGCCTCGTCCGAGATGGCGTGGCGCCAGTGGGGCTTCCAAAAGGCCGAGAATCTGCCCTGCTGCAGCTGCTGCTGGCTGGCCGGTGACGTCACGCTGGTCGGCACCCGCGACGGCCGCCTCGTCGTGGTCGAGGGCGGTGATCTGCGCGCACTCTACAGGGCCGGCGATGCGCCACACGTCAACATCAAAGAGGACAGGTGATCGATCATTCGGCAGGGAGACAGTTTTATTCCTTCATTTATTCTAGACAAAGATACATTCCAGGTGTAACAGGCAAGACTGCTCTGTTTCCTGATTTTCTCCTGTATAACTGAATTTTTTTGGATGATGCTCACATGAAGTTCTATAGATTTTATAGAATAAGTTGAAACTTTTGGCTCCCCATCCGAAGAATTACAGCGTTCCAAATTGTGTAGAATTGCAACTTTCTCAAATTTCCGTTTTAACCACGGAATTTTATGTAGAAAATCATCCTCCATATTCTAATATTCTAGTAGTGCTGGAAAAGTTCCAGGGTTGCAAGTATGAAAGGAAATTGCTTTCTTTAACCATAATCATTAATTAAAAAATAACTAGGGGTCGGATTAAAGTGATTCAAACACCAATAGAAACGAGTCATTCTCCCCGTTATTTGGATATGAAATTCCTAATTTATTAAAACACCCCATAAAGAGAGAAGTGATATTAAAAAAACAACAACATAATTTTGCGATGTTTTCAATTTCATAAAAAAATAAATTCACTTAGTTACTGAAATGACAATATTTCAATTCATTGGCAAGATTGAAAACTCTTGTCTGGAAGCCGGATCAAAAAATTGTTATCGACTGTAATACTTGAAGAAATATTTATATAAAATATAATTTTATAACATTTTAATAAAAGTTTTAATTGAATATAAAGACTGTAATATTTCATAGAACCTAGTTATGGTACAGGGTGAAGTAAGCAATCAGTAAATATGATTCACATTCCTAAAATTATTGCAAAATTAAATATCCATTTCTAGAAAATGTTCATTGTACGTATTATGAGAATTATTGTGAATGTTACTTTATAATAAGATTGCAAAATGACAAATTTGAAAAATTAATAATTGACTGTCATTTTTTAAAAGAGCTGCAAGAGGAGGTCAAGGAATCATCGGCATAAATCTTCTGCAAGAAGGATTCAAAGCTGAAGACAATGGCGAGAATGAAGTCAGATGCCTTGTGTCATTCTCCAAGGGGTTTGCCTACTCATGCTATTCCGGAACTGTATTCCTCTATGAGAAAGAAACGGCCATCAGGTGAGGCCAAATTTAAAAAATTGAAAAATGTTTAATTGTGACTCCATAGTCCATATATGATTACTTCCAATCGAAACAAAATTTCATAGATTAATGGGCACGTTCTAGCTCTTTGCTCATTGTACGATAAAATGAAGCATCAATAGAGTTTTTTGTAAAAATTAAAATTAATTAGACAAATAATTATACCAATCAACAAGTAGCCAACTTATTTAACTCTAACTTATTTCTTCCATGTTCTCCAAACTAGGTATAGGAAGGTGAATGTGTTCAAAATAGTGGCAGGAGATGTAGGAGATGGATCAACCAAGAATATGAACAAAATTCAAAATATTTCAGTCAGTCCGTCTCAGGAAGCTTTACTCTGTACAACAAAAAGGATGCAGATTTACTATGTGAAACTTTGGGGAAAAGACATATCACAGGTCAGAATTCATATTTTCTGTTTCATATAGATGTCAAATGTTTCAATCGAGGAGTTAAAAGAATTGAGATTATTAAATAGTTCATCTAACGTCTTGATATAAAACTTTTTAGCTAGAAACTTGAAAAATGAACATAGATAGTCTATCAAAAATCTCGATTAATATATTTATAATTGACAAAATAATTGATCAATTCAAATTATAAAAATACAATATATTTTTAAACATTAAAATTTAAACGTAATACTGTAGTCATTATTTTAAATATTATTGAAATTAATAATTAAAATGAACTATGTAATATTCAATAGTTCACAAATCATAATATGGATATAATTGGAAGACAGTAACATATCTAACCCGGAACTGTTTCTCTTCCGAATGTAACATTATTGTTTTCCTATCATAAACATTTCTTGCGAACTGTTGCCTGATACCTTTCGACTGGCCAGAATAAAGAGATAATGTCCAAAGCGAGCTTTAATGAAAAATTTCATTTCTATCATAATTATCCTCGACATGCATTTAATAGCATTCAAACAGTTGCAGTATCGCATTCATTTCCTATTGAGTGTTTCAGGGCACTGAAGTGAATTTCAAAATGATTGGAGTTAGCCTTCATCACGGTCCCGTGGCAGGGCTGGCTCTCTGTTCCTGGAAGCAAATCATGATGACGTGTGGCGAGCTAGATCACATTGTTAGAATATGGGACTACACCAATACAACTGTGATTATGGAGAAGAAATATGCGGAAAGCATCTATACTCTAGCTCTTCATCCTACAGGTGAATACTGTTGCTCAAGAATTTATTAATTCAAGTCTCCAATTTGATTTATGAATTCAATAACTCGATAATAATTTATTTATTACACTACATCATAGTATTACTAAATTCAACATTCAGAAATAAAGCGCTGCTTGTTCTTTGAATTCTGCATAGAGCATTTATCTAGTTGCAAATGTACTTTAAATCATTTCTATATGAGAGGTATATTCATTGTCCTATTCATACAGGTCCCTGAGGGATCTGGCTGGTCCTTGAGCCCCTTGAGCCGCGGGTTGTTGGTTCTCATGTTGAAGGGAAAAGCCACCAACCAGGGGGAAACATAGCATACAAAGTGTGACTCCGTCTGTGGGAGTAGCCTAGCCTATGAGTGTACGGTCGGGTGAAGGCTCCAGACTATGGGAAGTCATCTGTACTCTCCGTCTCTGAGAGTTGCTGGGCACATTGAAGCCTCTAGTGGAGTTTCGGGGTTTCCCAGTGGGAGACCAGACTATGGGATTCCAGGGTCTCTGGAAGTAGCAGGCATGTGAAATAATGGACACTGTGGAATCCATGGCTATCTCCGTCTCTTTAAGTAGTATCATAGAATGTCGAAAAATCCTTCCACTGGTCTCTCTTTCCAAAACGCTCGTTTCCCCTTTTAGGCGCCTGATCGATGGTCGTGTAAGAGTATATTTTTCCTGGCCTGTAGAGGATAAGTCCGGGCCTTAGCCGACCCACGTATCGCCGGAACTGCAGAAATGCCACGTCCGGGATGACTGGACGATCTGTGGGTGGTTCCACTGCAACGCAGGCTAAACTTCTTTGTGATACTTGCCTGCCGACCAGGCAGTGCCGTTGGATAGTAGCTCGCGTGTCACATCTCACGGGTTATGCGAAAAGCGGGTACTCATTTGGAGGTGTGACATAACGTGTAGCGTCGCAGCTGAAATCTTGTCCTATTCATACATTCTTATTTTTGTTATCGTTCTTAAACCAGTTACAAGAAGCAAACAGGTACAATAAATTAGATGTGTAATTTAAACACTCTAATATCTATCTAATCTACAGGTCTTTACGCTGTGATGGGATTTAAGGATAGACTTGAGTACAAGCTGGTTCTAATTGATGATTTGAAGAGCATTCGGACATTCCCCATTCGAACGTGCAACGAGGCTCGATTCAGCAAGAGTGGCCATATGTTTGCTGCTGTCAATATGTTCGATATACAAATTTATTCCACAATAACATTTCATCTTGTATTCACATTCAAGGGGCACACTGGAAAGGTGAGAATCTCATCATGGGTTCTTTGACAAAGCACTTTTATGTAATGAAGTGTTTTAATAGGTCTACTTATAATTTTCAATTATCATAGAAATAACTAGTACCCTTTTCAAACTTGTTTACATAAACACTACTAGTTTCAGCACTCATGGTATTTATAAGTGTATAAGTGTCAAAGAGTTTTATTGACACTTGGACACTTATAAATATCATGAGTGCTGAAACTAGTACTGAAGTGTTCATGTAAACGAGTTTAAAAAGGGTACTAGTTATTTCTATAATAATATACTTTTATGTAATTTTTTTCTGTGAATCACTAACAACGTTATTTTGTAAATGTGAATCAACTGTGATGAAGCTTCGACCTATGTCCTGATGAATCTCACAGCTCAATTCTGATATAGTCTTTTAAGAAATGAAATTTAGCCTAATGGTGAGGCACAATAGTCATTTTGATAATATCTGGTGGCATGTAACATTCAAATTTTAGTATTTCATTCTGCATTCAGTGGTGGAACTACACTATAAGAAATTAGAAAGATGAACCATCACGGATGATGGTGGTGGGATAGAGATAAGACTATATGGATAGTCTCTGATGGGAAGCAAAAAGAACTACTCATTGCTTGTATTGAAATTGGACGTATAATTTACATTGCAAAACAAATGAACAGAAAGAACACTCAAAATTATTGAACACTTGAATCGAAATCAAGGCATTAAACCGTGGTTTATGTATTTCTTGTATTGATTCTGATTAAACAAATAGGCTACAGTATCTACTGATTCGCTGCAGTTTAGAATGGTTTGCCATCAACTTCTCTCATATTAAAAAAATTTAAAAAATCATTTGACCTGATAAAATTGTATGTTGTGTTTGAATTAAGAGTCAACTTTGGGTTTCCTACACATATTCTCTTATGCCAGCATTATCTGATTTCTATCCTTGTGTTTGCAGATAAACTCTCTTCTGTGGACCCAAAACGATCTCGCCCTTCTGTCTTGCGGCGAGGATGGTTCTTTTTGTGAATGGGATTTGTTTGAAGGCAAAAATGTTGTTCATATTAATACTGACAATTGTCAGAATGACCTCGCAGCTGCCACTAGCAAAACCGCATATTGTGCCTCTAAAAATGGAGTTCTCAGAGAAATTCAATACGGTCAGGTATGATAAAATAATACTAAGAGTTAATTGATGTTTCATGTTTAGATGTTTGCAATATCATTGTCGAGGATAAAATTCTTCCATAGCATCTCGTTTCACAACAGGCTATTATCAAATAAGCTATGATAACCATTTTTCTTGTTGTAGGCTATTCAGTAAAATTTTCTAATAATCTTTTTTTATTGACACATGTTCCGAATCATTAGGTAATTTTCAATTAATATTCATTACCGTATTGATTTCATTTCACTTATTTTTCTTATTAAAGTCATTTTTATAAACATTCAATCTGTATAAGATGTTAAATCAAATTATAGCCTATTTATTTATATTACACTAATATTTATCGACAATAGATTGTCAATTCCAAGATTGGCTACTCTTAACACTAATATTATTGAACAGTGCATTATGATTCGCGAGCTGTTGAAAATGACTTGAAATTTCATAATCTTGGAAAATCTAATAAATGCAATAAAATTTTCGCTACAAAAGGTTTACTAGATGAATACCTCCTCTATTCTATTCATTAATTAAATGTCTTGATGTAGCCTACCTATGTCTTCAGCATAAACCTCAACATCCTAAAATTCATCATCGTGTTCATGGAGCATGGAGGACATTCTCACATCTCTAGAACTGCTCTTCTGACGTACCTAGACATATATACCGTACCGCATATTCTAATCATTTCATACTCAGCACCTACATGAATTTTTCATGTTCGTTTAGTTCACATATTATTATAATGTACTACTGACAAGTTGATTCCGTCATTTGGGCCTTTAATTTTTGAAGCAAAGCAATGAGTTTTTATGTTTGCAGATTTCAAAAGAAATCGATTTGAAGCAAACACAACTGGATAAAGTAGTTCTATCTCGCTCCGATTTGATGATGTTTGTGGCTGGCGATGACGGCTCGATTCATTCCTTGAAATTTCCCTGGAATGAAGAGCCGCAATTCCTGACGTTCACTATGCACAACCACCGCATTGTCAAGGTAACTCCAGCTAGTTAAATATGAGTAAAATTTTACTGAGCTCCATTATTTCATTCCCAATTTAGTTCGTAAATAAACAATGAAGGGATTTGTTGATGTTGAGTCTCAAACATACGATGCACATTTTTTCAACCTGCGATTGGTCATACTTGAAAGACGAATATATATATAAAATAATAATTCTATCACTAAAAGTTACGTTAACTTATAACATATCTACCCATTAGAAAGCGGAGACATATTTCCTTCCTAATGGAAGATTCTCACATCAGGACACCATCAAGACAATAACATATGTAGTTTTGTGACATTAATCGCAACACTCTAGTACCATTGCACACGTAGGTATCTTAAATCTCTACAAACTAGAAAACTACGTTATTATATTTTTCAGTATTATATTTCGTATTTCAATATCTGTCTGCATGAACGCCTGACAGTGATCACATTCAGCTTTTTCCTCTGGAGGTAATACTCATAACCGAATTTCATAATATTCACTCATATCCGAAGTGGCGGGAACTTACCCAGATGATACTCTATTATATTCGAATGTAGACTTTACTATTAAGCCTTGAAAATCTACTCTATCCTAACAGAGATCGTCTGAAGACAATCTTAAAATTGATTAACTAATTTTGGCGCAGACTTTAGCTTAAAATTGTCAGGGAGAATCCAATTAAAACTAATCGGATTCTACTTCACCGTATAATTCTGCTTTTTAAAATGTCCAATGTTTTTTAATATCAACGTATTTGTATTTTTATGAAGGAGAATCAATGTTGATCAATTGATAAATTGAAGGAACATAGCCCACTTTTTGGACCTACTTCTAACAAAACTCAGAATAGAAACAGTTTTGGTCTAAACATGTTTGTCCTTTTCTAACTATGCATCTGATTTGTTTATCATGGAATGTATAAATTGCAGATGAAACTGTCGTACGATGACCAGACGCTGATCAGCTGCAGTGAAGACGGAACCATGTGCATTTGGAAGGTGACCAGGGCCGAGGGCAAGCAAATAGCCATGGACCCGCAGTTCACCTACTCGAACGAAATCCTCATCGGCAAGAACGAACTGCGAGCCAAGATCAACACAATCGGCGAGTTGTCAGTTCGCATCAAAGAGCTCGACCAAGAGCAGGTGTTGCGCACTAGAGACATGGAAACTGCGCACAAGGAGAAGGTTGAAGAGCTCCGCTCTGGATATTGCACCGCTATAGAGGAGTTGAAGGAGAAAAATCAGGTGGGTAGAAAATGGTTATACGTAATGAAATTGGATGAAAATTATCCTCCATGTTCTACCACTTTAATAATCAATAAAATTAGTAAACTGATTATAGAACTATAATTGAAAAAACTAAGTGAAAAACTATCTACATAAAACTATAATCTCTCCATTTCCACAGTTCTCAGAATCTCAATATCTACAGAGTTTTTGTTAGATGTGCATTAAATGTACTTTAGATTGTATTTTACTATTCATTTATTCTATATGAACAATAATTAGAAGTAAGTTAAGCTCTATTCAGTAATCAGGCATAATTTATTTATCAACGTAATATAAATGAGAGGTGGAATAGTTTTATGGTTCTGTCGTAGTTCTTGTTTGATTCTTTAAAATTCTCCCAGTTAATAAAAATAGAAGAAAAATCAAATGATAATCAAGACAAAATAAAATGAAATTATTTAAATTCTTGCATCCTGTTATCATGAATAATATGTAGGTCTACTGCATAATAATTTTAATTATTGATTCGCAATAGAAATATCATATACATTGTCATTTCTTCATCGTTTGACGCACTTTTAGAAAAATAAGAATGGATTTAAAATACTGTTAATACACCTCAATAAATGGGTTGGTTTAAGATGAAACTGAAATTTAGTTTATTATTAAACTGAATCTTCACTCTTGATTGAGAGATATTGTGGAACTGTTTCGTACTTATAGAATGGATGATACATATATAAATTATTTTCATTATCTGTTTCATTATTGATTGATCTCCGAAAAAAATGAAAATCAATTTATCACTACCGTAATTGACGTGATCACTCTCAATATATTATTTTCCAGGAGCTGGAAATGACTCATACAGTAGAAATAGATAAGATAAATACTCAAATTGATGAAACAAAAGTTGATCATGACCTGGAAATGACACGCTTGGAGAAAAATTATGAAGGAAAGTTGGTTGTTGAGTTTCAAAAGTATACTGAGCTTCAAGAAAAATTTGAGATATGGAGAGCCGAATTTGACAAGTAAGTTTTTATTACCCTGAAGAAAGGTAAAAAAGGATGATTTAGAACTTGCATTTATGCATTATACTTCAAAATTGAGTGACAGTAGTGAATTGATAGAGATCAAGCATATTTGAAATTATGGAGTTATGAAGATCCTATTTCTCTTTAAATATGAGTAGAAATTCAATTATTGCGTTTCCAAAGTGGATTCGTTGGCTTTTCATAATATTATTCAATTATTTTTTGACATTTTTTCACTGTAATGATTCATAAAAATAATATGGTTTATCCATCTGACTGAGATGACATCACTCTGTTTATTAATTTTCTCTACTCTCAGTTTCCATAACACTTGGAATTTGAAAAGAACTTTGGATGGATCAATCATAAAAGATAGTTATTATTATTATCATCAATGAAACTTCCATACCGGTACCAGATTAGTTTGGTTCAAAGTGGCCAACAATTTATTGAAGCATATTGGAAAAAGTAAATTGAATACAATTGTGGTAGAATCACTCCCATATTAAGCCATGTACTACTTATTATCCTCAGCAAATAGTAAGTAATTTTCCTCATTTATCTTTTTTCAGGAAGTATGAGGAATTGAAAGAGGTCAAGCAGTTGGAAATTGAAGAAATGATTGCCAACTATGAGCTGAAAGTGAAGGAGGAAGAGGCTAAACTTGATCAGGTAATATCCAGTTTAATACGTACCATTTAAACAAATTTGTTTTTTTTTTAATATAAGTAATCATTTTATCATCATATCAAACACACAAGAGAGAATATAGTTGTTAGTTTACTTACTTGACTTTATCCGGCTCTACAGTCCTGGGTGGACCTTGGCCTCCTCTACATGACGCCTCCAGACATCTCGCTCTTGTGCTCCCTGCCGCCAGTTTGCCACACCTAGCACACGGAGATCTTCTACCACATCGCTGATCCGTCTTTTTCGGGTGCCCATCATCCTTTCATCAAGCAGCTTTTGTGGTACTCTTTCGTCACTCATTCTTACCACGTGACCCAGCCATTCTATTATTTTTGCCTTGATACACCTTATGATATTTCTTTCGCCAATTGCTTCATCAATCTCATTGTTAAATCTGGCTCTCCAGTTTCCTTCAACGCAGACCGGTCCCCATATTCTCCTGTACATCTTTAGTTGTTAGTTTAGTGAAGAAATATTCTCAAACCTGAGTAAGTGTATTCTTAATGATGAACTCAATATATATGTGACCTAGATTTTCAACTATATATATATAAGCGTATGGTGTCGCAGTGGTTAGGGCAACAAAAGCCAGGAGTAAAAAATGGAGCCTACCAACTTGGATTTGTCATAACATAAAATATTAATTACCCTAATATACATGAAACTAACAACTAACAATCAGTTTTTTTCGGATTAACATCAAATGCCGTTCAACTCCCTCAGCCAGAGCACAGCCTCCTCATCCGCCAGGTGCAATCTAGGCAACCCTCCAGGAAAATGATACAATGGACATGACGAGACAATGTGGTCCATGGTTTGAGTCTCTCCACACTCGCAATTGGGTGACTCTGCAAATCCCCAAATATGCATGCTCTTATAGCATCTTCCCTGGCCAGTTCTGAACCTGTTTAGGCGAACCCACTGCTGTCGGGGCAACTCAAATCCAGGAACTCTGCTGCCTGGATCAGACACAAGCTCTTTATTTTTCACCTCCTGAGATTCCCACATACCAGACCACTTCTGTGCTGTGGAGTTTGCAAATCCTGCTTCATAGGGGTAAAGCCAGATTGGCTTTCTGGATTTAAGGCGCAATGCAGCAGGAGAATCTGGATGTAGATCAACTATATGAACTAATGTAGTAAACATCATACTTGTCATCATTATTTTATTATATTTTATGTTGACTTTTTTGCCTACTTTCTAGCTACATGCAGATTTGAAACAGAGGAATGAGAAGCACGAAGAAAATAAAAACCTAATTGAAGATGATACCGATAAAGAGCTGGTGGAGTTGAGGACTGTCAACGAGGCTCAACTGCAAACTGAGAGAGAGGCCAATATCAAACTGCGAGCAGACACTCATATGATGAAGAATAGATTTGTCTTGTGAGTTACAAATTAACATCTATTAAAACTTGAATTAGGTACTGTGATCAAGTAAGAACCAGTAACTGCATTTAAATTTTTCTTATGACATTGATAAAATAATTGAACATGAATATTACAGGGCCCAGAGAGAAATCGAAGACCTGAATATCAAAGTCGTCTCCTTGCAAAAAGAACAGAAGCAACTGAAACTAGTGATAAAAGGCATCGAAAAAGATATCAACGATTTGAATAAGGAGAACACAGAGCGTGATAACTTGATTCATGAGAAAGAGAGGGGCATCAACGAACTGAGAATGAAACATCAGGAACTGGAAAAATTCAAAAGTATATTAGATTGCAAAATGGAAGATACTAGAGAACAATTGAAGCCGAAGGAGAATGAAATTAAGAAGAAGGGTGAACAATTAACTGAGGTAAGTCTATTAACATTGCTGAAGGTGTGTGCACACTGCACACAGAGAGCTGTCAGGCGTTTCGAGTTCCGCGTTCTTGGAAGCTGAAGTTGATTATTGAATAAGTTCGCGGAGAGAGAGACGCTTGTAATAAATTATTATCAAATTTATACTGAAGCTACAGAGATTCAGTAACTCTCTATCTGATAAGCTATGACTTTTCTTCAATTCATATTCAATTGAGAATATAGAACTACTAGAACGCTTGTTGGGAGGGTACTAGTAATTTCTATAATAATTAAACAATTCAGGTAGAAAGCTTATATTTGACCGCTGCCATTTTGTCCATAGGTAGGCTAGAACGTGGATAGCAAATTTGGACGTCTCACGGCTTTCTGTACACACCTCCAAAAAGTAAAAATGAAAAGATTATATGTAGGCCTACTTCCAATCTCACTACGGTACCTACTTCCAATCTTTACTAGGTTTACATGATATTTTTTTTAAATGAAAAGTTTTTTACAAATAACATTCTTCACACGGCTATCTATAATAATATTCATGAACAGAAAATATAACTATTACTTTTAAAACATTACCTTAGATCTTACAATATTTAAAAAATGATTTTTTATGATAGGTAGTTTTAATGGAAAAATAGTACAGATTGACTTATAAAGAAATAAAAACATAATACTACGTTTGTTGGTCTCTTCATCAAACTAATAATATAATAATAATTAGCTAGTTTGATGAACAAACTTAATACACGTAACTTGATGAAGAAATAAAAACTTAATATTATGTTTTTATTCCTTTATAAGTCAATATGTACTATTTTTCCTAATCTATAGTTATATTGGCTGAATTTTCAGCATTTGAAACAGTATATGCCTATACAAGGTATTTGATCTTCTCTTTTTTAAATTCAACAGTCTTCATAGAAATTCATTGAGTCATTGGTTTTATAAAAGTTGAATTTTCAACTCTATTAAGAAAATTTTTGAATTTTATCGTCCAAAAACCTAGCTGTTTCTCTTTCTACCAAAAAATTTATAGAAGCTCAATATCCTCTTAGTTTCAACATATAATGAATGATATCAGCATCTTTTAGAGATTATGCTCCATGTAATGCATTGTGGAAAAAACGCTGTTTGATTTGATTCAACTGTAGTATAATATGTTTTACTGTGCAGATGAATGCTGAGAAAGATCGAATATTAATTAAGAAAGCGGAATTAGAGTTCGAGAACCGCCGTCTTCTGGATAAGTTGCGAGGTTCAAAAGCAGCTCTGGCAATGGAAATCAAGAAGAATAACGCTGATAAATCGGAGTTGACTCAGATTCTCAAAGGAGTTCTGAGTGCCCATGATGTCATCGACCAGCCCCACCGTTTGAAGGAAGCCGTCATGGTGATAATTGAAAGTTCATTAGAAATGTTCTACAAATTGCTTTATATGAGTTTGAAATCCATTTTTTCAAGTCTAATTATTTCATAAGGTACCTAGAGCTCTTCATCAACACGCTGCTGTAGAAAAACGAGGAGATTTAAAATCTCTATTTTATGAGGCTTCAAGTAATTTTATCCTCTTAGTGACTCTTTCAACAGACTGGCAAGTTTCATCATCTAAAAGCCATGTTTATATTAAGTTATGTTTGTATTATAAACTCCCTCTATATAATATAATTCTGCTCTTCAATCAATCAGTTGAATAAGAAATTATTTTGAAGATTAAGTCACGAGCTCCAAAGAAGAGCCACATGGTACTTTATGTACCATACTGGCCTTTCCCCTCATTTCGGAGCATTTGCAATTGCCAAATTTCTCAAACTTCAATTAATTATGAATCTATTTTGCCTAAAATTAATTATAATTCAGATGAAGAGAATGAATATATTTATAAAGGATTGATATATAATTGCAATCAAGTAGTATAGTAAATTACTCTGTGAGAAAATATCATTAGGCCTATATCTAAAACCCTGTTTCAAGTAAGACATTTATTGATTTATCTACAATATCATAAATTTATCCATAAATAAATAATATATGTGTTATTATATCAGATGTGTTAGTAATTGCTAAAACAATGCCTTATACGGGTAAATGAACCAGTGCAACAAATATTTACTACGTCATTCATAACACAGTAGAACTGTTATTTCCAACTGTGGAAATTCTACGGAATAATTTATTATACATTTCTTAATCCGTTGATATCAATGTTTGTATCTATGATCTTAGGCAAAGAGTTTACAATGATGAATTCCTAATCGACGACTGGAACGTCTATGCAATTTATAGCTACAATACAGTGTAGCCTAGTTTGTATAGTGTAGCCGAACACTGTAGTGCGGCTAGAGTCATTCCATTCGTCGTTTGGAAATTCGACCGCCGTTAGATGTATTGCTTTGATTTTTCAGAAACTGTGTTATCGTACAAAAAGTCCATCAGAGGGGATAGTCGACAAGACGGGGGATCACGAGTCGGGCAGTGATCTCGTCAAAAAGATAGAGCACTTTGAAAAGTGTCTAGACACCTACACTCACCTACAGGAAAAAATGAGTAAATCTTCTAGTAAGAAAAATGATAAACTGAAATCAGTAAGTCTTCACCTCAAACTAATTGATTACAAAACCTAGTAGGTTTCAAGACTTTTACTGTAGTTTTTTTTCAATTGGTCAACTCACAGTATCTGTGAAGTACTGTTCTCGAGTACCGTAATGAGTTCTATTTAAGAACGAAATATACAAATTATACAAGAATTATTGAATTATAATTTCTTGATTTAGGCTACAGTTCTCAGGGGCTTGGGTCGAGGACGTATTTCGAACATTGATGTTAATCCTCGCCACTTTGAGGTTTCCAATAACCTCATTCATATCCGATAAGTTATGATAGTTTTATGACATTAAAACTTTTCAAAATTATCTAGTCTTTGAAGCCCCTTTTTAATAATAATTCCTGTTTTTTAGGTATTATTTCATTTTCCAAAAAGTAATATTTAAGTTGAACTCTATAGCTATATAGTCTCAGTGTTTGTAACTGTTCAACCTCATAGAAATAAATGAACAGATTGTTTTAAATGAGTTGAAATTTATATTATGATGGGAACAATGTTATGAAAAAAGTCCCTCTTCACTCATCCAAAGTAAGACTCAATTCAACTGTCAGAGTCCTTATTAATTAATAGCATAAATGTTTTCGATAACCAACTGTGAATATCAAAAGTGAATATCACTTTTTGAGGACTTGATAGACATTAATAAATTATTCATAGATAGCCTACATTATCATTCTTAATTCATTATGAATGATTGGGAAAGGAACAACAGGATTAAAGCTCAAAACTGAAAACTGTTCCATTCCCAGATTTTATTATTTTATTTATATGACAAACAACACTGATGTAAAAACATTGGTAGATTAAATACTAAGGCAATCTTTGTTTTATTTTTCTTCTAAATTTAGGTGATTTGAAATAATAAATAATTCCAAAGATTGATTTAGAATAATTTTGAGTACGGTGGGCTACTTACTTTTCAGAACAACACATGGTTGGTTATGGAGAGAAATAGACTGAGACAAGAATTGGAGATGATGCAGAACCATGTGAAAGACCTGAAGTGTGTGGTTGGACCGAACGCAGCGCGCATGATGCCCAGTGAGGCTAGGAAAAGGCTTCAGGTCGCTTTGAAAACACGAGACGAGATTAAAAATATCTACAAGGGAAAAGTTCAGGTATCAATATTTTCTTCACTTAGCCAAGGATAAAACTATCTTTATGAAATTGAGGAACACTTGTTTGCTAATGCAATAATACGGTATTGAATTTCAATAAAAAATATTGAATGCAATAATATTGAATTACAATATTATTGCATTAGCCAAAAATGTTCCTAATTTTGATCCCTTGATAATTTGTATCTTTTTAAAATGTTGTTTAATAGCCTAATGAGGTATTATTATCACATTCACGACAGTATTTTCATGTTTGTAGCCTAAATTTCAGACGTGTTTAGTGAGGTCCACGTTATAATAGCAGTGGAGAAAGATGGGAGTGGTGCCGATTCTCTGCCTTGACACCGCCTTCTAGAGGGTCGCTGATACCGGTGCTGTTCATTCTTGTTTTAAATAATCAATTATAATTCATTCGTCAGAAAAAAATATTTTTCTACGATGAAATAATAAATTTTCATAATTGAGATTGATCATTTTGTCAATGAATTATATTTCTACATTGTTATAAAACGATCTGGTAATGTTGCGGAGCTAGAAAAGGAGATCTATCTGCTTTGCCGAATAATAGACAAAGGTAGCAACACCAATGTTAATCAAATACTTCCATTAAAACGTGGACCTCACTATATAAGTTAGGCACCGAATCACATCTTCAGTGCTTTGGAGTTTCTTTCTAATTTTGGGAATGATCTGTTGATTATGAATTAGGATTTTTAGTTTCTTCTTTTTTATTATTAAGGTTTTTCGATAGGTCATCGCCTCTTTGCAGTCATAATTTAAATATTAAAATACAGTATTACATTCCAATATTTCCACTTTGATTTGTCAGTGTAAACTGTAACCTACTTCTTATTTTTTCAACTTTATATTGAACGCTGGACTCAATTTTCAGGGCTACATAGAAAAAATCAACGCTTTACAAACAAAACTGGATAACTTGCACAAAAAGTGTAGAGAGTCTGAACTACGTAAAGAGCTGGATGAAACTTCTGCTTGAGGTGTGAGACTAGCCTGTTGAAACATCAACATATAATATGAAAAGTCTGAGGAATATTTTTAAAAAGATAGGAGGTATCTAACATCTTCAGAATAATATTTTACGGTGGAAGACATTTTGTACTTATTTGAGAAACAAAACATTATAATTTTTAGTTCAAATTTTTATTTTAATTTGAATTATAAAAATGTTGATCATTTTCTATTTATCTTCCTATCCTCCAACACCTGAAGTAATGCAAACAAATTCATCTTGAAATGAATCGATTGATAGATAAAAAACCGTATTTTATTTTACCTTGGTCCACACATGTAGCCTAGTTATCTTATTTAGATTTTATATTTACTGTATACTATACATGTGAAAATATAAGTTGAGACGCTTAATTGAATGAGAAAATTGAACTATTTGATAGTTTCAAGACGTTTCCATCACACCCAAAATAAAAATGATTATATATAATACAAAAATTCAAAATCTGTATTTTGTGAAACGGATTACAGGGCCGTATTTATAAACGGTATAATCTTGCATGGCCAAGCACACTCACGCTACCCTTACCTATATACCCATAGCAGGAACTGTTATTAAACAAGCTGCTATAGTTGAATTAAAAGATCAGAGAAAAGTGAGTGAGCACCTCATGATACGCATACGGTACCTATAGTGAGGTCCACGTTATAATGACAGTATTTGATTAACTTTGATGTTGCTATGCTTGTCTATCATTCGACAAAGTAGGTAGTACTATCATTTTATAGCTCCGCAACGATGCCAAATCTGTTTTTTGGTAATTGCCATTATAATGTGGACCTCACTATAGTTTCTCTCTGAAAGTACTGCAACTACTGAGCCTGTTTTGACAACTTGGCAACCGCACTTGTCTCTATGACTATTCATCATTCTAATCGGCTTAACTTAATTTCCATCTCCCATACCTCTGCTCAGCATATCCCTCCAATTAAAAAGTTCTACGTTCTTTCAACTATAAAATACGTAAATCTGATTGGTTGACAATATGGCATGCTTGGGATAGCTCGCTTAAAAGTAGTTTATTAATTATATTATCAAAATTTGGGAGAGAAATAGTACAAGGAGTATCCTTAGTTTTCCTCTCCCATTCAGTGCTTTCTTGTAAAAATTAGAATAATAAATAATACGATTATATTACTGCATCTATCAGCGATTACTATAAAAATGTAATAGTAAATTCGATTTCAATTGGAGAGTTCCATAACTAGAGTTTATTCATTACATTGCGATGCCAAACTCTCAGCATATGTAATATATATCTGTGTTTTAAAACATAGGATACACTCAAGTTAAAGTTGTTTTGCTGCTTTCTCAAAGAGGAAGTAACATAGGACAGATTCATCGTATCTGTTCTCTAATAGGTGCCACGTTATATAAAGTACTCGTATACTGAACAATACTCTTGTAATAATTAGTTTGATAGTGTTATATGAACCTTACTATCATTTCCAAAACCTAAATCCTCTCTGCAGTAGGTTCACTATTGTGAACCACAAAAGCAAATAAAAAGCGAATAAAGTTGATGTTGATCTTGTTAAGTTCATTTTAGACTCTTGTATAAATAGAGGATTTTGTAGTAGATGAAAGGGATTAGATTAGATTTTTAGTTCTATACATTATTATTAATACTATTACAATAAATATTGGCTTAGAGAAAGAGTGTAGAGAAAGTTCAGTCTGTAGTAAAATTCACACAACTTGGCAGTGTGCTGAGAATAGGCAGACGTGAGGCATCTGCTCCTAACTGCTGCCAAGTTATTTGAAACTATATCTATAGATTGAAAATAGCCTTATTCATCGTACTTTTCTGTGTTACTATTTTTATCATCGGCTGAATCCGGAATTAACGCAGAAATATAGGATGAGTATTTTCTTTATTTCTTACAAGTACATCATTAAAATAATTATAGGGAGAGGAAAAATAAGGTAACCTTGTGCTATTCCTCTCCCTAATTCAGATGAGTTTACATACATAGTCTGGAATAGATTGAGTCATGTAAATCTTCACAAAATTTTTAGTTGAAAAATATTTTCACAAAGCATATTCTTTGTGAAGATATTTTAAATACAAATAGTTTTGTATTTTATTTATAATATGCTGAGCCTTTAGAAGATGATAAATGAAATCTGAAGAAAATATATTTATTTCTAAGGCTCAACTCACACTTACGCGACTCAGGTCGAGCAGAGACTCGACTCTAGTCGAGAGCATGTGTTACCGAATGGTAACTCAGACCAGTCGACTCTAGTCTCCGCGACTGTCACCATTTGAAAACACATGCTCTCGACTAGAGTCGAGTCTCTTCTCGACCTGAGTCGCTCAAGTGTGAGTCAATTCCGGATTTACTTTTATTAATTTTGGGAGTGAGAAATGAATGAGCGATTGTATAATTTGTAATATTTATATTGTTTTATTTACAATAACAACTCTCTAACAAATGGACTGTGTTAAATTTTAGTTACATGTTTGAATAATAATATAATGTATAAATTACTATTGACATAGTTTACATTCAGAATAAGATTAGGCCATATATATTCTAGTGTAGAGGATCACGAATGAAATTGTCAATCAAACATGTCTGCTAAATGTAGTACCGTATCATATTTTACTAAGAAAGTTTAGATTTAACAATGTAGTAGGACGAAGAAAGAGAAATTTGAGCCATATTTATCTGAAGGATTCTTAAGAACATTCTAAGACAAGAACACTTGCGTTGTCCAGCAACGGAATAACAGGATCCAATGAAAACGATTCTAGCAGCTAGAGGACTAAAATTGTTTTGATTGATCCTGTTTTGTGCTAACCTCCAAGAAGTTCTCAGGAAACGTTTATAAATATACGGCTCAAAAATATATGGTTGTCTAGAAGCATTAAAAACAAATTATTTTTACATCATAAGATTTACATAGAAATAATACTTTGTGTTGCCCATGAAACAGCAAAAAATAATTTGAAAGCAGATGATTATATTTAATTACTTGAATATTTAATTCAAAATACTATAAAAGAACTGAATTTTCATACAGGATTTCAACTTATTGGATTCCTCGATACCATGGTAAAAGAAGACAGTAAAAGTCAAACGCGTTTGTTTACTACTGTTAGCTGATTCTCTCTCAATTTTTAATTTAATAATATGTTCAACAGAAAAAACCAATAATTTTCTAATATCAGTTAGAAACTTTGGTTGCGCTTACATTTCATGACCTCTACTGTCGATTTCTACACACCGGTACCTTGTTTTGCATTGATACCAACTTATAAGAAATTACAACAGCGTTTCAAACAATTGTTAATACTAAAATCTGATCGTGCTCCTGTTGTACAATTTGGACTTTTACTGAATCTGTAAATGCTGCGACCTTTCATTATTTTTTTTTAGTTTAAACCGATTATACTATATTATTGTAACTGATCGAGCATTTGTTAAGGCTGTTTATGGACTAGAATTTATTCCTCAGCCTAATAGAAATTTCTTTAAAAAACTACTTCAATGCAAAAAATTAAATTCCTAAAAATCTATAAATTTGATTGAAACTTTATAATGAATTTATTCTATAGTGAGGTTCATGTTACATTCACAACAGTATTTTCATGTTTGTAGCCTAAAATTCGTTTGTGTTTCTATAGAGAGGCCCACGTTACAATTTCAGTGGAGAAAGATAGGGAACCAGTAGTGCCGATTCTCTGTCTTGCCACTGCTTTCTATAGAGGATAGCTGAAACCGGTGTAATATTAATGCCGGTTGCACAAAAGCTGGTTAAATATTGACCGTGATTAATTCCACGAGAACCAATCAGAGGAGCCGTCTTATCAAAAGGTCTTTTCTGATTGGTTCACGTGAAATTAATCACAGTTAAAATTTTACCGGCTTTTGTGCTACCGGGCCTAACTTTTCGTTCTTGTTTAAAATAATAAATTATATTTTATTGTTTAAAAAATATATTTTTTAATGGATTAATAATAAATTATCATGATTGAGATAATATTTTGTTAATTATATTTCTACGTTGTTAAAACCCATTATAACGTAGACCTCACTCTATTGAACAAATTCCATAAAAAATAATTCAGATGAAATAGAGAATTTCGAAGAATCCGAATGAAATTGTACATATTTTGTTTTGGAAAATGATGGGATTAACACAAATGTGAAAGCAATTTAAAACTCACAGAGGAATTTACTCAGTTTTTAAATTAATTGAAAAATAATGACGATTATTAGAAATTAATAATTTTACACAATGAAGTTTTTTCTCAACAATGATGTGTAATATGGGCTAATATTTGTAAAAATAAAGACTGAGTAACGAAAAATTATCCCAGTTATTTTAATTATAATGTCTGGAAAAAATGAAAAATATAACATTTGGCATAGGCCTAATGAGAAATGATGTATCGAAAAGTATTAGGGAAGGGGAAGCCTAACCTTATTCATTTGAATGATAAAAGAATCCATTTGAAAACGATAAAATTTACACAGTCTTAAGTTGGCCACACTGCCTTGCGCTTTACATTTCAGCCTACATAGAGAAAAAAATCAATATTACATTGATATCAGCACTTGCATTATTATTGATTTACTTTCAAGTTTACGCTTGAGAAAAAATTTCAATAGTTTTCAAATTGAGTAACAGATCAATAAATATAGTTTTGTACAGTCTTACTCTTCGATTCAATAAAACAAATTAAAGCTTGCTCATACAGTACTGGACTAGCCGTTCAGAACTTGAAATAAATATATAATATTGAAACAGCATTCAAGGAATGTACAGGCGAATGAAGTAATTTACTAATAGTGATGATTATTGATGTTACCAACACTGCTCGTGCTCGTACATGTGTTGTACAGTAATACAAGTCCAGTATAAAACAACATGGTTTATAAGTGATTCATTGAACTTCACTTGAAACACAATTCAGATAATAATGTCACGCTAGATTTAATTTGATTAAAAGTCCAAACAGAATTTATATTAGTGGGACAATCATACGATTTTTCCATCTCGTCAAGCTACAATGAATTACTTTCTTCACCACTCTCTTCTACAATAATCAGAAAAATTTAACCAAGCTCATCCGGGCAATAGATAGGAATAATTGTTTTCTAATAAATATAATACTGTACCAAGGATAAAACGGACTTTTTCTACCGCCTCACGCCCCCCTGCAATCATTAACTCAAAAAGATCATTTATTAATTCTACACACACAAATTTTAATGAGAAAACAAAATCAGAGTAATGACAATCACATGAGTAATAGAACTGATTTTTTTGCAATGGAATTGACTGTAGTTACCTAAAATAGGAGTCATCACTTTCATACTTGTAATACAATAAAATCTAATAATTAATAAATTTATACATTAATAAATATATTATGAATCTGATTTGATCGAATCTTACTCAGTTTATATTTTTCCTGTATACGAGACAGTGTGTGTGGAGATACTGCTAATAGTTGCAGTTTCATTCTTGACATGATTCAATTGGAATAAAAAAATTGTAGCTATTGGACATTATTAGCATTGTGTTTCAAGTGTAGTGATGAGTTTACCTGATTGCTTAGATGACGCCGCCAAGCGAGCAGAAAGGAAATGCTCCATACTGAGCGTTGACGGGCGTCTTGGGCGAAGGACAGGGGTAGAGCAGAAAGTCCTCGGACTGCAGCTGAGTGCGGTTGAGCGTCGGCTCGGACGTCGATCGCTGGATCTTGGGCAGGGCGCGCGACAGACTCTCAAGCGAGGCAAGGATCTGTCTGAAGAGAGGCCTCTCCTCGCGGTTGAACTTTGTGCAGTCCTCAGTCAGCCGCCTCAGCGCCTTGGGCGTCTCCGAGTGCAGCTTGTCCAGGTCCGGACGCTTCCAACCTCGCCCAACCATGTACAAAATGACATCCATGTTGAGGTCAGCGCCGTACGGCAGTTCACCAGAGAACAGTTCATACAACACAATTCCATAAGCATAGACATCCGACTGGAAACTGTACGGGTTCTCCTCTTTCATCCTTACCACTTCTGGTGCCATCCACATGACGGAACCCGAAGGCTGGTGAAACTGCTGTCCTCCCGACCACTTTGTCTTCACAGTCGCTAGACCGAAATCACCGATCTTCACAGCCGGGTGGTGTAAAAATATATTATTACTCTTTAGATCGCGGTGAATAATGTTCTTAGCATGCAAATAATCCATACCCTGTGCCGTCTGCCTTGAAATATCAATTAACGTGTGCAATTCGAACTTTGAATCTAGAACGTGCAGATGCCTGTAGAGACTAGAGCCCTCACACCACTGAGTAACAATAGCCAGTTGAGGTTTGCTAACACAGCCCATGAAGAGAAGAATGTTGACGTGCCTGGTTTTTCTGAGTACGGCGACCTCGTTTTTGAACGCCTGCAACTGTGCAGGTGTCGGGTCTTTTACGTTGAGCGTTTTCACAGCAACCGGGCCATGCCAGTGTCCCTTGAAAACAGTTCCAAACGAGCCGGAGCCAATGCGTGGGCCGATAAGAATTTCTTCGGCCAATATTTCCCAGTTCTCACAGGGCTCTCTATTGCTCGAGTCACGATGAATCTTCTTGTTGGCGCTTTCGTCAGCACTGCGGGCTCTAGGCCTCCACGGCCTCAGCGCGTTCGTCGGCGACGCCTGCGCACTCTGACTGTGCGACAGCCTCGACGAGCCTGTTGCGGGATTTGGAATGTTAGTGGCCAAATGCACAAAGCCCTCCAAACCAGTAGAGTCAGTTGTTCCTGGTAGATTGACTACATTTATACAGACATTCGGTGCTGAGCTCGATCTCTCTCCGTGGCTGAACGCCCTTGGATGTCGTTGATCGGATGATCTGTTCATACCATAATCCGATGGCATTAGTATGCCAGCCTTTTCTTCTGCATTCCTCGCCAGTAGCGCTTGATAGTAGGTTTCCTCCATTCTAACTTGTTGACATAGTGCCGGCACACCAGCTGCACACCTCTGATGGAACCGATAACCACACGTCCTACAATAAAAACCTTGAAACAAAAGCCGCCTGCAACACTCACAGAACGCCAGCGAGAAAAATGTCTTTCTAATGAAATTGTGAGATATACTGGTAGTAACTGGAAACTTATCAATGATTTCTACCTTTATTTCGTCACAGTCAATTGTGGAAATATCTGCATCCCATTCTATTTGCTCATGATTGAGAGTGTACACAGTGCACATAGAAGGAGTAATGTTTCGAAAGCTCATTGCCTTGGACAGTGAATCACGAACTGACTGACCAACCCTCACCTGAACACTTGTGCGCTGTTGGTTCGGAAGGTGAGCTCTAATTACAGATCTTAATGGTATCGTTCTACAAATACTAATACCGGTAATACTCACATTTTCTACAGATGTTGCGTTACCAGTATCACTTTCCTGAGCAAACGCATTTACACTAGTAATTTCTTCTATCAACTGGTGTTCCCTAACCTCGTAATCGTGAAGTTTACTTGTCAGCTCTTGATATTCTGCTAAATAAATTGATGGAGGGTGTTGAAAACAAGCAAATTTAGCGTTGAGAGCATCAATATTACCCCTTGTTAAATGTATAAAACTCCGAATATTTCGCAGCTCATCCTGTAAAGTCACTTCATCGTACTCATCTACAGACATATTTGAGTCATCTCCTGACATATTTACACCAACTACTGTTCATACACAAAGGAAATGCTCCATACTGAGCGTTGACGGGCGTCTTGGGCGAAGGACAGGGGTAGAGCAGAAAGTCCTCGGACTGCAGCTGAGTGCGGTTGAGCGTCGGCTCGGACGTCGATCGCTGGATCTTGGGCAGGGCGCGCGACAGACTCTCAAGCGAGGCAAGGATCTGTCTGAAGAGAGGCCTCTCCTCGCGGTTGAACTTTGTGCAGTCCTCAGTCAGCCGCCTCAGCGCCTTGGGCGTCTCCGAGTGCAGCTTGTCCAGGTCCGGACGCTTCCAACCTCGCCCAACCATGTACAAAATGACATCCATGTTGAGGTCAGCGCCGTACGGCAGTTCACCAGAGAACAGTTCATACAACACAATTCCATAAGCATAGACATCCGACTGGAAACTGTACGGGTTCTCCTCTTTCATCCTTACCACTTCTGGTGCCATCCACATGACGGAACCCGAAGGCTGGTGAAACTGCTGTCCTCCCGACCACTTTGTCTTCACAGTCGCTAGACCGAAATCACCGATCTTCACAGCCGGGTGGTGTAAAAATATATTATTACTCTTTAGATCGCGGTGAATAATGTTCTTAGCATGCAAATAATCCATACCCTGTGCCGTCTGCCTTGAAATATCAATTAACGTGTGCAATTCGAACTTTGAATCTAGAACGTGCAGATGCCTGTAGAGACTAGAGCCCTCACACCACTGAGTAACAATAGCCAGTTGAGGTTTGCTAACACAGCCCATGAAGAGAAGAATGTTGACGTGCCTGGTTTTCCTGAGTACGGCGACCTCGTTTTTGAACGCCTGCAACTGTGCAGGTGTCGGGTCTTTTACGTTGAGCGTTTTCACAGCAACCGGGCCATGCCAGTGTCCCTTGAAAACAGTTCCAAACGAGCCGGAGCCAATGCGTGGGCCGATAAGAATTTCTTCGGCCAATATTTCCCAGTTCTCACAGGGCTCTCTATTGCTCGAGTCACGATGAATCTTCTTGTTGGCGCTTTCGTCAGCACTGCGGGCTCTAGGCCTCCACGGCCTCAGCGCGTTCGTCGGCGACGCCTGCGCACTCTGACTGTGCGACAGCCTCGACGAGCCTGTTGCGGGATTTGGAATGTTAGTGGCCAAATGCACAAAGCCCTCCAAACCAGTAGAGTCAGTTGTTCCTGGTAGATTGACTACATTTATACAGACATTCGGTGCTGAGCTCGATCTCTCTCCGTGGCTGAACGCCCTTGGATGTCGTTGATCGGATGATCTGTTCATACCATAATCCGATGGCATTAGTATGCCAGCCTTTTCTTCTGCATTCCTCGCCAGTAGCGCTTGATAGTAGGTTTCCTCCATTCTAACTTGTTGACATAGTGCCGGCACACCAGCTGCACACCTCTGATGGAACCGATAACCACACGTCCTACAATAAAAACCTTGAAACAAAAGCCGCCTGCAACACTCACAGAACGCCAGCGAGAAAAATGTCTTTCTAATGAAATTGTGAGATATACTGGTAGTAACTGGAAACTTATCAATGATTTCTACCTTTATTTCGTCACAGTCAATTGTGGAAATATCTGCATCCCATTCTATTTGCTCATGATTGAGAGTGTACACAGTGCACATAGAAGGAGTAATGTTTCGAAAGCTCATTGCCTTGGACAGTGAATCACGAACTGACTGACCAACCCTCACCTGAACACTTGTGCGCTGTTGGTTCGGAAGGTGAGCTCTAATTACAGATCTTAATGGTATCGTTCTACAAATACTAATACCGGTAATACTCACATTTTCTACAGATGTTGCGTTACCAGTATCACTTTCCTGAGCAAACGCATTTACACTAGTAATTTCTTCTATCAACTGGTGTTCCCTAACCTCGTAATCGTGAAGTTTACTTGTCAGCTCTTGATATTCTGCTAAATAAATTGATGGAGGGTGTTGAAAACAAGCAAATTTAGCGTTGAGAGCATCAATATTACCCCTTGTTAAATGTATAAAACTCCGAATATTTCGCAGCTCATCCTGTAAAGTCACTTCATCGTACTCATCTACAGACATATTTGAGTCATCTCCTGACATATTTACACCAACTACTGTTCATACACAAATTATATTTCACACCTCTACATACATTAGAATTATTTTTGATAATCGCCAGACTAACCTTACACAATACATTCAACCTAAAAAAAGTAGGTTGCAAAGATTTTGGACAGCGGACTTTACTGCTACTGCCAGTCAGTAATCATTTGACAACAGCCGTCTGCTGCTCTTTGGCTGTTGACTACTCTAATCTTTAAAGTCGTTAGCTTGATGTACACCATACAAATAAATCATTTCTTGATTGCTCGAGTTGAATGTTGAAGGTTTTTGTAGTTCTTTGATGACTTGTCAAATGAATTCTATAAAAAATAGATAAGCATAATATTTTTTGGCTATATTAAAGCATAGAGTAAAGAAACCGTTAAATATTTTATTTGATACGGTACGACCTAGACTATTGATAATTGATCCGTTTTTGAACTATTTTTAACGACACTACAGTCTAATATCTTTGAATATCAGCATAGATGAAGGATAAGTACTATATTATTCTTGTCTCTGATATTAGTTATTAAAACTATAGTGAGGTCCACGCTATAATGGCAGTGGATAAAGATAGAAAAATAGCGATGCCGATTCTCTGAATTAATTAATTATATTTCTACACTGTCGAAAACATAATTGGCATCGTTTTGGACCTAGAAATGGATAGTACCACTGGCTTTGTCGAATGATAGACAAGGATAGCAAAACCAAAGTTGATCAAATACTGCCATTATAACGTGGACCTCACTATAATACTCACTGTGGAGCACTTTTGGATTTAAAAAATTAATTCTCAACACTTTTAAAAATCCGAAAGCGCTCCACAGTGAGCATTAGTTTTAATAAGCAACATTCCAATATATTAGACTGTAGCGTCGTTAAAAATAGTTCAAAACAGATTATTACATGCAGTTCGTCATGGATAATAGAATAGATGAGTGATAACTAGTAGTTATGTGAACAGTAGACCTCACGCAGAATTCTCATCCACAAGTACCTGATTAAAACGGGCAAAGACCTTAGAGAGATCTTCAAGGTCTTTGGAAACGGGTCGCATGAATTGGGAATATCTGGAACTCAAAATATCTTGCAGCTGGCCGGAATTGGAAATATATGGAACTCCGAATTATGTTGACAGGCGGAACTCCGAGTATCGTGCAGACCGGCGGAACTCAAAATATCTTGTCAGCTGGTGGAATTGGAAATATGTGGAATTGGAAATATATCGAATTCACAATATCGATCGTTATTAGCGAGACTGTGTCAATGTGGGATGAAACAAATTTATCGCAAAGCAAATAAAGGGTTCTATAGTTAACCTAAAATAAATTCATCAACACATCAACAGTCGTCAGTCTTGTTTGTTGAAACAGATAACAGAGTTTTGAAAGCTTGCATAATATGTATGAATATAATAAATATAATTGAAAAAGAAAGACAGACCAGGTCCAAAAGTATTCTATTCCCAAATAATTTTGATAATGAAAAACAAGTCCAAAAAGATCAGCCAAGTTGTTTCTACTGTTTAAAGTTTAAGTCTAATATTTCCATTGAAAATTAATATATAATGAGCTATGAATTACCCTAACTGGGCTAATTAGTCCATATCATTCCAGAAAATAAGTCATACTTGAACCATTTCTCAATAACAAACACTTTACCAGTACTCCCACTTTGGCACTGATATTCTGAGCTCCAGATATTTCCAATTCCGCCATCTGACAAGCAAATAATTTGAGTTTCAGATACTCCCAATTCCGCCTAGCAACATATTCCGAGTTCCGGAAATTTCAAATCCCGCTGTCTGACAAATATTCGGAGTTCCACCCAGCAACAGTTTTCAAGCATAGGACATTTAACATTGATATTTTGAGTTCCAGATATTTCCAATACCGCGGCCCCATTGAAACTATTATAGACCTTATTTCCAAAAACCTTATATATATACATCTACGCGCAATTAAAAAATGATCATACCTGTCAAATTTCATGAAAATCCATTGCCGAGTTTCGCCGTAAATGCGCAACATTCAAACATTAAATGCCAAACCGTCGACTTGAATCTTAGACCTCACCACAAAGTAGGAGAACTTCTCTGTGACCTCACTTTTCTCGGTCAAAGAGAACATCTATAATATAAGAATAGGAATATAATTACTGTTTTAATACTTAATTCCTGGACCATTTGCCTCTGATATAGTAAAGACCATGTTCTATAAAGTCATTAGAAATAGAAAAACAGGGTTGCCGATTCTCTGCGTTATCAGTGCCTTATATGCAGATAGCATTCCCAGTGTATGTGATATAGGTAATCTAATTGTGTAGGCTTTTTGTGTAGTTGAGAAGTTGATATTGTAGTAATTATTCATTTTAAATAGGAATACTGAGAAATTCCAAAAACCACAGATTTATTGATACTTAGAAAGACCGATTTCGGTTGTAACACCATTGTCAATCTCTGATAAACTCAGTTTATATCAGTTTACTCAGATTTATTGATACTTAGAAAGGCCGGTTTCGATTGTTACACCATTGTCGATCTGAGTAAACTGATAAACTGAGTTTATCAGAGATTGACAATGGTGTAACAACCGAAACCGGTCTTTTTAAGTATCAATAAATCTATGGTTTTTGACAATTTCTTAGTATTTCCATTCAATTTAATGTTTGGGCCTATTTTTGTTGATTGCTATGAATTATATTTTATTGGTCCAGAATAATAAATGAAGTTCAATTTTTCTTCAATTAATAAATGAAACATAATTAATGTTCAATATTCTGATAACTAGTTATATATTATATTATATACATGGTCTACAACAGTCTGGCAACTTACTTATAACATGACATAGCTCACTCATAACTCACTATATACAGGAATAGTTAGCTTATAATATACTAGTAGCTCTGTGAACAGTAGACCTTGCACAGTTACTGTATAAACCACAGTCTCCTCTAATAATACTGTCCATCAGAGTAAATTCTGTCCTGTCCTGTCGTGTCAGCGAGATATATGTATATGAACCATTGATTTATAGAGAATAAGATTAAGAAGAGTGATATCCGCTATGATGCCACTGCGCTAGTGTAGCTACCAGAAATTTCGGGCAAGAAGTCGGGTATTTGTATTCGTTGTGTAGAAAAAGAGCCTTTTTCAAATGATAATATTTTTCTATTGAAGCAATAGAAAATATTCAAAGTATGGTAGTTTCATGCAGTGCTTATGAATGTACGAATCTGCATGCACCAGATAAAAATATTTCTTTTCATACATAAGTATTTTTATATTTTCATCGGTCATGTTTCATGCAGGCTTAGGTTGATTCATTATCATTATTTGCCAAGTAATAAAATATAAGTTTCGGTAATATTATAATAAATATTTTATTTCCATAGATCCAATATAGGTATCCATATTCCATTCCATTAATTTGTCTTATATTGTAATATTTTGTGAACTATGAAAATATTGTATGCTAAATTTGTCTATAAATTCTTCATCATTGCTAATGTTTTATTTTTCCTGTTCTTATAATATGTAGTTATTTATTATCTTATATTAAATATAGGAGTATAGAGTATAGTTAGGTACCTATACTTAAGTTGCAAAACGAATGAGAAACAGTTTCACGAAATATTGTGATAATGGTTAATTTATTATTATTTGCCATCTAATATAATATACAGTAATATTAGCAATCTATAATTTTTGTTTTATTTTTCCCGTTCTTATAATATGTAGTTATTTATTATCTTATATTAAATATAGGAGTATAGAGTATAGTTAGTACCTATACTTAAGTTACAAAACGAATGGAAACAGTTTCACAAAATATTGTGATAACAGTTGATTTATTATTATTTGCCATCTAATAAAATATACAGTAATATTAGCGTTCTATAATAAATGTTTTATTTTCCATATCCTAAATACATGGTAATAGGAAAATATTGTAAAAATGAGATTCATTTGCTAATAGAATGGATCAAAATCTGTAGTGAGGTAGGTTCACTAAATTAGATGTTTGGTCGAGTTAAAAATAATGTTCAATGAACAAATCATTGTATCATATGGTAAATGGAAATGACGAAAAGTTGAAACAAAATTATATTGAAATCCATCAAGTATGTCGAAAGATATAACGCAATGAAAGTCGATGTTTTCCCATATAAGTCTGTCTGGGCGCCTGACTTCTTGCCCGATATTCAATGGCGATGAGAAATGAAGGAGGCATCATGCTTCCAAACGCTTGAAGGTATAGCTTAGTCATCTAACTATATATATCAATGGTATGAACAGCTATGCTGCTATCATCAAAAGCTTACTGAGTTGAAAGCAGAGAAAAGTCGGGAGAAAATACTATACTACTTCAAGTTATCAATTGCATGCAATTAATAGTCTACACAACAGCTGTGTTTTCAATAAGTTACATTGAGATATTAAATTGCATGCAATTTATAATCCACTCAACAGCTGATTTATGATGAATAATTCTATAGTCTGATTTTTACTCTAATATTGGCGTATGGATAAGGAGGCTCCTTTTTCTTTTATATTAACCTTAAAATGCAAAATTTCCAAAAACCTTGTATATACGTCGACGCGAAATTAAAAAAGGAACATACAAAAAGGTTAAATCTCATGAAAATCTATTGCTGCGTTTTGCTGTAAATGTGGAACATAAATATTAACATAGAGAGAAATGCAAAACCTTCTACTTGAATCTAAAGGTGCGTACAGATTTACGCGCCGCGAACATGAGTAATTCACTTTTAATCAGCTGATGCCAAGTTTTTTATATCTGTATCTTACCGTTTCTGTAAAAATACAGATATAGTCAGCTGATTAAAAGTGAATTGCTCATGTTCGCGGCGCGTATATCTGTATGCACCTTTAGACTTCACTTTGCTTGGTCAAATACCATTATGCTATGGTATTTTTATGCAATTGGTACCATTTTTATGCAATGATACAGTATTGCTATAGTGAGGTTCACGTTATAATGGCAGTGAAGAGAGATAGGAGAAAACATTGCTGATCCTCTGTCTTATCAATGACTTCTATAGACAGTAGCTGATACAGGTTTATCAATGTAATATTAATTGTTCATTTTTTTTAAATAATCAAATATATTTTTTTAAGAGAGGATTTTTATTTTTCAATAATTTCATAATAAATTTTCAAAATGAAGATGGAATAAAATTTTGTTAATAATTATTAATTGTACATTGTTGAAAGACGGTCTGACAACATAGCAAAGCAAGAAAGAGATAGTGCTGCACTGATAGAGAAGGATATAGCAAAATTATTGCTAATTAAACACTGCCATTATAATGTGGACCCTACTATAATTAAACACTGCCATTATACCGTGAACCTGACTACAGCCCCGGTGTACAGGCCTTGACAGATGTGTAGTCGCTTGGAAAAATAATATTTCTCTTACTTATCAAACAACTAGAAATCGGCTACTTTCTGTTCCAGTAATTCAAAATTTGAAACGAGTGCTTCAGCTAGACGCTAATGAAATTCATAGTTTCGGTTTTAAAAGGCAGTGGCAACAGCACAGCAACAAGAGGCTAAAAATCCAAACAATTGACAGTTTTTAGTTTTGTCAACGATAATGACAAAAATTGTTAATAAAAGTTATAAAATCTTTCAATTATTTTGAATAATATTAGGCTATTACAAAATCATTTGTGTTGTTCCTGAGTTACAATAATAATATCAGTATTTTTTACTGATATAGCGCGCTCCGTACAATTCAAGAATAAAAAAAATTTAGTTGACAAAACGCCTATTGGAGCGCTGAAGGAAGTCATAATTTGGATTTTGTGAGAGCAACGGATTTTCTGCATCATCTGCATCTGCATCTGCCATCTGTACAATGTGCTTCTGCATCGGCTGACTCGTCGTCGACTCGTCGTGCTTTGTAACATGTCGTCGCTTGTTCATTCACTATCCTAATATTAGGATGTTTTGATAAATTTAAACCTATTCACTAAGTTTTTTTTGTGTTCTAAAAATTGTTTAAAAACTTTCCAAAGTCATTTTGGAACTTTCAATTTTTTGAGTTTCAAACTTGTGTCTGTACCTAAAACTTAAACCTATATTCAGTATTCAGTCAAGTGTTGATTCTACAACGTTTATTATTACCCAAAGGTGGTGTTGAATTTTCAAAATATTGTGAACTAGCTAGTGATCTTCTATTGTGAACTATTGTTATCTTCCAATTTTACTATTGAGTATATCTTTGAATGAATAAATATATTTTGTTATTCAGTGTTTTTATAAGACTTTGCAATGATTAGATTCTATACTTTATTGAGCTGATTATAGATTCTTGTAAGCTCATAATAATTTATCTAATTCAAATCAATGGATGTATTAGTAAACCAAATTAATCGTGGAAATGTTCCCTCTAAAATTATGTACAGTATGGATCCAAAGATATGGCATAGTTGCAGCAGTATTCATAGTCCTAACATTTCTGGTAATTTTTACATTGAAGAACAATCATGAAGCAAATAATTCGCATCAAGAAAAGAAAGAAATTCGTAAAGTGTCGGGTTTCCAAGGAGCTAATAAGCTGAACGATGATGCAGCCGAAAGCATTTTAGTCCCCAAAATACCTAGTGAATCTGAGCTGAAACAGAGATGGATCAGTGATAAAGTGAATCGATTATCTAAGAGAGTAAAAAATTCAAATCTTGCAAAATTAGCCTTTGTGAGGCCGTCTATTAAACCAAACTACAATGTTCATGTGTTTTATTATCCTTGGTATGGAAATCCGGAACACGATGGAGAATGGTTACACTGGAATCACGAGTATTTACCTAATTGGAAAAAAGAAGATTTTAAAATTTATCCAACTGGAAGACATAAGCCACCAGAAGATATAGGCTCTAATTTTTACCCAGCTCTGGGCTGCTACAGCTCTAGAGATCCAAACATTATTGACAAACATTTGAAACAGATTCATGATGCTGGAATAGGTAAGAAAACATTTAAAAAAATGTGAAAAATTATTTGGTTTGACTATTCGATTTTTATCTCGATTGATTTAGGTTGGTGCTAAACGAATAGTTTTTTCAATAACTTGAAAACTTCTTCACTTACCGTATATATTTTATACTTTTTGTCATGGACCAGAGATCTGGATCGACTGTTTCATGTGAGTGTACCAGTAATGCCAGATTGGTTGCGTCAAATTTAAGGGTGTAGCTGCTCACACTGAACGCAACTAGCAAATGCACGTGCTCATTGCTCTCAGATTTTGTTTTTCATCTGCGCGCTTCGTTATTTATGAAAAAAGCGTGCATTGGCACATAGAATATATGCATCCAATGTGATTATACCCCAAGTAACTTGACCCAATTTTTTTGCTCGTTAATGAGTTAAAAAAAATATCTGGTGAAATATACGAGCGAAATAGACTCACCCAATGGGAGAACGTGCAATCAAGTCGCCTGGATAGTTAGTCTTGTAAGCTAGTCCATTAGGTTTACTATTCATTTCTATAATTTATAATACAGTTCTTTTTGATTGAGTGATATGATATTTTTCCCTATAATTTTAGTGATTGAAATACTGTTCAACTTTAAATAAAAGATTCCTACAATAGATAAATCGAAAAATTGTCAAAATCGAGAAAATGACATGAGTGCTGAAACTAGAAGTGTTTAAATAAAATAGGATAAAGGGGGTTCTAGTGATTTCTTTAATAATTGAACAGTTTAAGTAGCTCTTTAAAAATACTTTATTAGCTAATCAAATAATGTTATATTGTATTGTTATTCTTATTTTGTCACATGTGATTAAATTATGATGAATTGAAATGTTGCCAGGCGTTCTAGTCGTCTCGTGGTATCCTCCGAATGAGAAAGACACGTCAGATGACTTCTTTATGGTTTTGCTGGATGCGGCAGCCCGCCATAACCTGCACGTGGCGCCCCATTTGGAGCCCTATGAGGGGCGCAACGCTATCAATCAGCTCACTCACCTCAAGTACTTCCTTAACAAGTATGCAAATCATTCTGCGCTTCATCGTATGTCGTTGAGGGAAAAGCTCTTACCTGTGAGTCGATTTTATCTAATTCTTAGATAATTCATACATACTAAAGTGAGGTTCATGTTATAATGACAGTGGAGAAAAATAGGTGAATTGTGTTGCCGACTCTTTGCCTTGCCACTGCCTTGTATAGAGGATAGATGGTACCGTTATATTAATTCAATTTCAATTTATTAAAAAACTTTATACATTACATAGTATGTAAAAACAAAGTAAACACAATATATTAGATTGTAACATTAATAAATGAAAAACAAGTAAAAAGTAAATGAATAACTCCGTGCTTGGACGATAAGTCCGTGTGCATGGAGGAGTCTTCTGACAATCGATAAGAAAAATAATAACATTACTTTATTGACACTAGATACTATAACCTATAAAATCTAGTTACTAAGAAAATTAATAATAAAATAAGAAATTGAAAATTATAAGCAAAAATAATAGTTTAACAAGTGACTTGAACTAAAAAAAAATTAAATAAATTTAATTTGCGGCTATTTAAGGTATCATACAATCAAAATATAAACAAAAAGTACAGTATCGGTGGTTGAAGGGGAAGAAAAAAACTGAACAAACCCAATAGGTAAGGATGGAATATTAGGACGGGCTATTACAGCTAGACATAAGGAGACCGCAACAGAGCCTCTGCAGCCACCGGGCCAATACTGAGAAGCCACCTGCTCACTCCATGCTTATAGATGGTGATGCTACACCCCTCACCAATTGATAGAATTTTTGGAGGAGCATTACGATAAAGCCAATGGGCCAAATGGAAAGAGTTAGATAATTGCATTGAGTTTTCGAGACGAGGGATTTGGATGTTAATATTTAATCTATTTTTGGTTGGATAATTATGCTGAATTTCTGTAAATGGGGAATTGGTTTTTTTTATAAAGAATAAAAGGTTTTTAATGAAGAGGTGTTTAATATTCAAAACTGGAAATTCCAGGAACAACATATGAGTAGGGTATCTGTTATTTTTCAAAAGAAGCGTTTTAATGAGTGATCTTTGTGAAACTGCAAGGGGCTGCAAAACATTGGATGAGGCACCCCCTCACGCCTAGATGCCATATTCGAGCAGGGACTGAACATAAGCATGATAAACGTTTCTACGGTGACCGGCACCCAGGACTTGCCCTAGCTGACCAAATGCATAGTTCAGCTTTCGCAGCCGCTGCCTAAGGTACTGCGCATGAGCCTCCCAGCTAAGCTTATGATCGAATACAACACCCAGATACCTATACTGTTTAACTTGTTCAATAGGTGGACAGCCACAGATGCTAGATCGGATGCAATATTAACTGTTCATTCATGTTCAAAATAATAAATTATGTTTTTTTCGTCAAGAGACTATATTTTTCAATGATTAAATAATAAATATTTTCATAATTGAGATTGTATACTATGTTAATTATATTTTTACACTGTTGAAAGCCGATATGGCAACGTTATGGACCTAGAAAAGGATAGTGCTATCTGCTTTGTAGAATGATGGACAACGAAAACATCAAATACTTCCATTATAACATGGAGCTCACTATACAGTACTTCATTTAGTAATTTAGTACCTTACCCATTTCATGATATGGAGATCCTTTACTTAATTTAGTAATTTAGTACCTTACCCATTTCATGATATGGAGATCCTTTACTTCATTTAGTACCTTACCCATTTCATGATATGGAGATCCTTTACTTCATTTAGTAATTTAGTACCTTACCCATTTCATGATATGGAGATCCTTTACTTCATTTAGTAATTTATTACCTTACCCATTTTATGATATACAGTTCCTATGTGACCCCTCCGTAAGCATAATTCACATGAACATTAATTTATTGTTAATTGATTAAAATATATAGCATTAATTTTTTTTCAATACCCGACCGTTTTCGGCCAATCATGCATTCTCAATTGTCAAAATGAGTTGTTTAGATTTGGTATTAACAAAAATAGATTGTTAATTTTAATATCCAGTTTTCTAGTTGATTTTTTGTTGTTGTTTTAAGCTGCATTTACACCAAAGTTTTTAACAAAATGTTAATAACTTAATCCTTATAGATTCTATTAGATTGAACATAACTTATCATACATATGATGAACATAATACAGTATGTGTTTGTCAAGTTCCGTTCAATCTAATAGAATATATTAGGATTAAGTTATTAACATTTTTTTAATAACTTTGGTCTAAACGCAGCTTTACGAGTTTGTAAATTTACAAATGCAATAATTGTAATTGTTTCATCGGGGAGCCCCCTTATGCTCCCATATTTTAAATAAATTAATAATATTAGGATTATTTTACTGTAAAATATACATATAAAATAGGCTACAAATCAAATGTTTAAACAAGATATATATTTGCAGTACATGCCTGTTTGGTTGAACATTTTTCATTTCATTTGAATTTACGCATCACGTTATACAGAGTTGGTGAAAACTATTGAAACAGCTCTTACAAGTTATTATCTCTTAAGCTTGGTTTTCCTTTGTGCGTAAATGCCGTCGTCGACCACGACAGGGTGAGGATCTCAGATCGGGTAGATTTCAATTTGTCTAAATAACCTAAAAGATTATGTTCAATTATGTTTTAATGGGAGAGGTTGAGTTTATCCTTTTTTTTTTACTTCTAAATGGCAATATGTTGATATTATTAGAAATGTTTGATTCTTGAATAATAAACACAAATAATGAAAAGTTATTTGATCAGCTGTTTTAGCACACTTGAAATTTGGACAATTTGAATGTCAACAATGCTTGTCGTCGTCGACTGCGGAAATTTACGCAGAAACGAAAATGCACCTAGGTAGACGCAGACAGATCATCATCGGACGGACGGCACGCATCGGACGGATCGGATTATTCGATTTGATGCATTATTTTCAATTGTAGTGCGCATACCTATCCGCATCCGTATAGGTATGCGCACTTCAATTGAAAACAATGCATCAAATCTAATCATCCGATCCGTACGATGCGTGCTTTCCGTCCGATGACGATCTGTGTGCGCCTACCATACAAGTTTAATTTAAAATAGATTTCATTGGAAACCCTTTTAAAAATTTTGGTCCACATTTTTGAAGTCCTATTTTTGGTCCACATTTTAGTAGTTTTTACATTGAAATGAAATCTCCAATCAGACTTGTAACAGAAATATCAAGCTGGGGTCTATTTAATAAAAGTTACAAGTCCTGTAATACAGGAAAAGCTCCTGTATTACAGGTAAAAATTAAAAGTTTGTGTTTCATAAACAATTTTCCCTGTAAAACAATTTACAAGACATTTTCTTGTATTAGAAGTAAATAATACAGAACTTTCACTACAAATAATACACAACAAATCATTGTTGTGTTTCATAAAAAGAAACTTCCTGTATTACTGGACCTGTAAGTTGTTGAATATGTTATCATTGATTAGATAATCATAAAACTTTTACAAGTGTAGTTAAAATCTACAAGTGTATAAAGGCAACTTGTTGAAATGGATGAAGGTAGTAGTTCTAGTTCTGGTGAAGATGACTATCTTATTACTCGTAGGCCAAGAATTTTCAAGGACAGAATTTCATACAATATGATGCAGGAAACTTACGAATAAAATACAATGAACGGTTTGGATTAAGCTTTAATCAGTAAAGCGTTATTGGAAATATTCAGAAAATGTCCGTCCATAATGGTTTATTTTTTTAATAAACAAATATAACATATTGAATTACTTACTTACTGCGGTGGCCACTCGTTGCCCAGTCGGTACTTAGCCTCATCAACTAAGCCTCTCCAAAAGTTTCGGTCACCCGCGTCCTCCTCTTTTAGGCCCATCCTCCTCATATCTCCCCGGACCTGGTCCCACCATCTAGTTTTTGGCCTTCCAGCTGGTCTCCTTCTATAGGATTATTCCTCAGTACACTGTTTGTCAGAGTGCTTTCTTCTTTCCTCAGAATGTGTTCCGTCCACCGTAACCTTCTGCTTTTAATCTCACCCACTATGTCTGCTTCATTGAATATTTGGCGTATTTCATAGTTGTGCTTGATTCTCCAAACTCCGTTCTCTAAAAGAACGTGTTGGAGTGTTTTAGTGTTGGGCCAAACATTTTTCGAAGAATCTTGTTTTCAAAAACAATGGTCTTTTTTCTTCTTTTTTATTCAGTATTCAAAGATACTTATTATTCTTTAACATATTGAATTAATGTCGTTAATTTAATTATTAACATTTGATAATTAACCTTCATCCGCTCGCGCCTTGTGGAGTTAAAAATCACTGCTATGCTCAAGCGAGTCACCAACTGAGCTGGATAAGGGCTGAAAAAGTTAGGGAAGATAGTGGGGGAGGAATACTTGGCACTCTCACCACTCACTCATTGCCAGGTTAGGAAATATAACAAACATTCTAAAAAGGCGTCCAATTTGCCGCCCGCGCGAGCGGATGAAGGTTAACTTTTTCTGAAACATGACTACTTACATAACTGTTATAATAAGTTATGTAAGTTGAGTAGTTATTATAATTTCTCAACTATTTATCATCAACAAAGTTATTTTCCTGCATGAATACAATCTGTCCATCGTCAGAAATTTGATAATGTGGGTTTTCCACCAAAACAACCTGATTAGCACTTTGTTCTTATAGTAGGCTCGCTGGCACGTTCAATGTGATTCGTTAGGTCACAGTGTTTCAGTCCAGCTACTACAATGAAAACATTAATTTATAAAGGAACTGTAATACAGATGAATATTACAAGTGATTTCACAAGAATTATTTTATGAACATAATTTTACAGGATTGTGAATTTGAATTTATAAGTCCTGTAATACAGGCCCTGTATTACAGGGGTTTTATGAAACAGGCCCCGTTTCCATAATTTTCACCAACCCTTTGTATTCGTTAGCTAAATAAATGCAATATTTAATTTATTCACACCTCCAAAATAAATACTGTATAAATATTGCCTCTCGTTTGTAGAATGGTTTTATAAAATATTGTTTTGAATGTTTGTACAATATTGGCTCTGAAAATTTCATCAATTCTCTTCAACTTTTAGCTTCTGACATTGATCAATAAATTTCTGGTGTGACATTTCAACCTTTGCCCAATTTATATTTTTAATTCCACGTTACAAAATATTGTATTGGAATGAATCAAGAAACCATCATCTACAAAATATCTCCAACGTTTACACGATTATTTGATGCATTAATTAAACCTATTATTTCAATGTTTTTAACTTGAATTGTTTCAGGTTTTCTACATCTACGATTCTTATAGAATCGATTCAAGCGCCTGGCGTGAACTATTCAGTGTGAATGGTCAGCTGAGTGTTCGAGATACCAAGTATGACGGAGTATTTTTCGGCTTACTGGTCGACTCACAACATTGCTCGGAGATTAAGAAGTCACATTTTGATGGTCAGTACTTTCTATCCAATTACTTCTCTGTTCATAAAAAATTAAAAATTCACTTTGAAAGTAGAAGCTTTGCTAGTTGATTCATTTTTGCTATTTTGATCAAGAATAACACTTTTTAAGAATGCGTTTTTTTGTGAATTTGATGCAGGTTTCTACACGTACTTCGCGAGCAACGGCTTCTCGTACGGCTCGTCGTGGAAGAACTGGTCGCTGCTTGCGCGCTACGCGCTGGACAACCGGTTGCTGTTCGTGCCGTCGGTCGGTCCCGGCTACGTGGACACGCGTGTGCGAGCGTGGAACGCGGCCAGCAGCCGCCATCGTCGTCACGGCAACTACTACGAGGTGGCCTGGCGAGCGGCTCTGGCCGCACGGCCGCCCCTGCTTGCTATCACCTCCTTCAACGAGTGGCACGAGGGCACACAGATTGAGCCTGCCCGCCCTCGCCCCGACTACATGGACTACGAGCCCGAGGGACCCGACTTCTACCTCAACTTGACCAACTACTGGATCAGGCAGTATACTAGTCAATAACACATCTATCTATTCAATCTTAGAAATAGAATTTCATGACACATGTTCTGTAACGCATCAGTATGATTGTTTCTGCCCGGAACGTAGTTGAGGGCAGAAACAATCATACTTATACGGTAGAAATATAATATATATATTATATGGGTTAGTCACAAGAAAAATGTTGAAAAATACCATAGCAGTGTTGTGGTAGCCAACCTTTTTCTCATGACTGAACAATTTCAGTTCAATGTACAATCACATTGACAACAAATTTCATTTTAAAAACTTTTTTTTAGTCTGGCCACTAACGGTAGAACATGCATGATAAACATGCGCACACATGTTACATGCATGTTTTGTCATCAGCAAGAGACTTCCAATATAATAAACAACCAAAAACCATAAATGAGCCACTGGAAAATTACAAATTATAATGATAGAAAAATAATTTAACCTCAAATAGAGCAGCGAAGAAAAAAATAAACAACAGAAAATCTGAGATAAAAAACCTAACCTCAAAAAATTTAGTACCGACAAAAGCAGATATCATCTTTTAATAGACTGAATACGAGCATTGCAATTTCTCTGTCTCACATTTCAGATATCAATGTTATTCTTCTTTTCCTAAACCTTCTGCCTCTCAGCGTCGGGTGGTTTTCAAGCCTCGGTCCATCCTCTCCACACCCCACTATCCTCCCACATATTCCTCATTTCCTACCATCTCTTCCCTCTTGCCAATCCCAGTCTCTCCATATATTCCACCTCAGGTCAGCCTCTGGGTCTTCTCCCTTCAGGTTTGGCTTCTGATACCCGTTTCATTTGTCTTTCCTCCCTTGCTCTTCCCGCGTGCCCCATCTTCATACTCTCTTACTTAATTCATTTCTTTCACCAGATTTCTAACTCTTGCGTCTCAGTCTTCCCAACATAACCTTTCTCTTATTCACATTCAGTGTCACGCCTTTCCTCTTCAGTTCCTCCTTCCATTCTATTATGGTACCTACTTTAGAGTTTCTCTTTGGTGTCTTCTATGAGTATAGAGTAGGGCCTGAGCCATGATGCAGTCTCCAGTATGCATGCCACTGTTGCTCTTTGAGTCCGTCTTTTACAAATTTGATGGGCCTCATCCATAAAAATCATTATTAATAATAGACTCAAAGTGTATCCATGTTTTATTACTTTCGTATTGTAAAATTGATCGGATACTACTCCATTCAGTCTAGTAATTCCTGTTGGGGCTGATTGTGGGCACTCTTAATAACGTTAATACATTTATTTGGGACCTGCTTCGACTGTAGGGCTTTCTTTGGCACTGAGTCGAACACAGCTTTAAAATCCAGGAAAGCCAGGTAAAGTTCTCGTCCACTATCCGAGATTTTTTCAATCTTTAAGAATTATCATTGTTATTTAGAAAATGGATCATGTGTCTGTCGATTCGGCCTGAATACAACTCTTTCTTCTTCGATCTCTTGTTCTAGAATAAGTCTTAGGTCCGGTTCTCGAGCTCCGGATTTAGCTAAGTTCTAGACTTTTTCTTAACATTCCATAATAATTCAAACTAGCTAAAATTTTACTCTATTTTCTCTTTATTTTATTTTGCGGTCATATTCTAGTTTTTCGAAATTTAATTCAAAAGTGGACTGCTACTACGCCCCGTTTCGAAAAGCCAACTTGCTCTCTGTAAAAATTTGTATTTCCTCATAAATCCAGAAGGTAACTTATATAATGTTATGCGTAGGCTATAGAATGTTACTTGCATTTCATACTCTGCATAAATCATAATACGCATATTAGAAATATATTGCAGAACGAATAACAAAATAAATAACTATAATTCTTCAATCTCAATTAAACTTTAATGCAAGGTAAATTTGGTCTAGAATAGAAATACATTGGATGAATTGAATGTATTATTAATAATTTCTTATTAATAATACTAAATAAAAGTCACCAGTAAAGAAACATTATTCGTTTATTTTACATTTCAACTCAAAACCAAATTCACCAGAACACACACATATTATCATCACCATCATCATCATCAGTCTAAGTCCAACACACACTGTCACAACGCCTTCTGTATTTCATCGTCCAAGTACACTACACACTACACATCATCTCCCTTTCAATACAGTGGAATGAAAAATCATAAATCGGAATGATTAGTACATCTTCAGTAAGAATACAATACAATTTTAAGAATACAATAATACAACAAATGAACAAAACAAAATATTTCAACATTTGAAAATCACAAAATCTTACAAATCTATTTTCTTTGGAGGATTTACTACTCTCCCAGATCTAGTACAATATGGTTTTTTCGTGTCTTCATTACAATGTGCCAATGTATTCTCCTTATGTGAATCATTATTGGAGATCAGTGTAAATATCATTAGGCGTATATCCAGGCTTCTGGACGGTAGTCCGGATTTGATGCGATTACGTATTCATGCAGAATCATCTGCTGAATGTTTGAACGAATCCTCAGTTGTCGAATAGGCTTCAATTTAGTTCTTCCATTGAAGAAAAAACTTATAAAACACAAAATAATGAAACATGAATTAATAGGTAAGGGTAAGCGGTAGCCTAACACATCACTATATCGTACATTAAAACTGGCGATGAACGCGAATGAGAGTATTAGACCATACCGCCGCTTGGTCTGTGGTTTCTAATTTACCGACCGAACTGATCTTCTGTCTGCGCTGAGCCAAGGCGGAGCCAAGATGTCTGGGTGGAAGGGCCACTGCGGCCTTTTGCACTACCACCAACGCTGCTATTATTGCTGTCTTAGGCCCATGTTATACGAGCGCTAATGCCGCGGCGTTATCTGGGCAATGGTATTTCCATTAGTGCGCGCTAAAAACGCTGTGTATAACTTGGTTAATGCCGCGGCATTAGCGCATAGTCTGAGACAGCCAAGCAACCATCCTGCACTGCGGAGCTAGGTCGAGTTTCAATGATGATTCAGTGATTCAATGATTTTATTTAAGCCAAAGTACATCAGTACATAAGCCAGGTCACATACAACATTCATTATAAATAAAATACAATATACAATGTCAGCTTTTAAAAAGTCCAGTGTCTAATTGTCTTTTTGTGATGACTATTTTCACTATGTCCAACGTATATTAATCGTATAATATGTCCACTTCTATTACCAATATAATATAATATATTATGTTTAATTTAATCAATGCTACAAAGTAATAAAGTATTAGCTATCAAATAGCATCAACAAACAAGTAAAGTACATCCCATAGAACAGCAAATTACATCCCTGAAGTCACTCCCCACTATGTTCAACAATGTAACCCTCACAGCCACTCATTTCAAAATATAGAATTTCACACCTGAAACAGGGAAACAAGATGAAATCTTGTGTAGTCTATTTCTATAGACATGCAGATCCGCACGGTGTCTAGTATTATAATTATGTATATCCTCATTTCTGGCCAAATTCAATTCATCCTTTTTTATGGCTAACAGACATTGGAAAATGTACACATTAAAAACAGTCATAATTTTACAATGCCGAAAAAGAGGCTTACAGTGCTCAAGAAAAGGAGCACCGCACAACACGCGAATGGAACAACATAGAGCATCTGCACCATACAAACAATTAATGTGTCGTTTTTGAAATGAAGTTTATGAAGCAGGTACAGCTCCAGAATCAGAGTTGTTGCCCTGCAATAGTGGGACTCAGTGCGAGGGAAACTATTGATGTGTTGGAGTACTGATTCAATCGGAGGTTGGCAGGCCTGAGGTGCCAGTTCATGAAGTGTGGGCTTTCTCTCTACTCAATTTCATAATTTTCTAAAGTATATTACTTACATAAAGTTCTTGTGATTTTCAATATTGTTGGATTTTGCTTGCTGTGCTTACCAAGTTTTCGAATGTGACGTTTGTTTTTGGATTTTGTACTAACTCTGTGTTGGATAACCTTTATTAATACTGGACTACTGAACAAGCAAGTTACAGTATTTTACCGGTTCTTATCACTAAAAATACTACTGTACAGGACTGTTCACTTGATTTTCCCCAATGATGTTTGTATGCTTACCCATTTTTCCAGTCTGTTTAATAAACATCCAACAAAAATGTTATAAATTGAGTTACTAAATGATAATATATCTCTATAGTTCTTGGAATCTCTCTCGTGTCTTATTTCTTGTGCAATGGAAAAACTATTGACTTTTCGAATGATACAGGAGCTGTACCTGCTTCATAAACTTTATTTGAAAACGATACATTAATTGTTTGTATGGTGCAGATGCTATTTTATAAAACCTGGAGCCTTACCATTCCTCAATTGTTGTAATGATAAGCTGATTTCATTGATATCCATACTTGTCCAGTATCTACCTCATTTATGCTAAAGGGTTCCGCATACAGTGTTGGGCCACTCGATCGTAAAGGACGTAAAATTCTTTAAAATTACTGACCCTTTCTTCTGGCTTTATTGAACTTCCTTTGTCAGATTTTGTTATGTTGAGGTTATTGTTCTTAGCTTTCTCTTTAATGGTTCTTAGTAGTTTTAGTTCTTTTGAAACACTGGGGCTCTTATCTTTCTTATTGCTAATGATGATTTCTGCACATTTGCTGCTCCACTGATTTCTTGATGCTTGTCTAGATGCGCTGCTAGGTTTTGAGTGTTGTGATTGTCCATGTTATTTTCTATTCTGAATTTGTTTGCTTTCCCAAGAAGTTCATTCTCCTCTTCTGTGAACGATGTGATTGATAGGTTGTGGATTCTTTGTGCAAATGTGTAATTTTCCTTCTTGCTGTTATCCCCCTTGAGGGATAGTTGTTTCTTTTTAGAACTTTGGTTTTTTCTCTACATTTTTCAAACAATATTCACTTACTTTTCTATCTAGAGTATCCCACTCTGTACTATGTAGCTTTTTGGTGAGTTGCATTTAAAGAATGTGCAAGTAGAAACTTATATTGTTTCTTATCCTAGACCATTTCTTAATTTCTTACAGAATGGAAGTCCTTTGTGCTTGTTGTATTTCCTTACCTGCTGAGCTTGATGTGTTTTTTCTTGTACGCTAATTGACACATATTTTGGATTAATATTGTTCACTAGGCGCTGTTTGTTGAACCAGATGTTTCTTTCTGCTATCCCAAATCTCTCTTCAAGTATACAGTAGATTTTTACTTGCTCTGCTTGACTTGCAGATTTTAACATTACAGTTGTGTTGTGTGTGATGTGTTTTTCATTATGGAAAAGTACCACAACCTCACACACAACACAACTGTGATGTTGAATATTTCTTCTCTAAATTCATTGGTGAATTTCAAATCGCACTTGAATAAATTTGTCAGTGCATGGCAAACCTATTTTTTTTGCTCATGGTGTTTACCAAATCTTGACACATATGTTGCGCCAGAATAACCTTTTTTCACATGGCGTGCCCAGTTGTCCTCATTCCTTACACGCTTTCCGGTTAGCTGCTTACCAGAGTCAATTGGATTCTGATCTGTTTGCTCAGAATCCAAATTTTCAATTATTGTATTCTGATCTGTTTGTTCAGAATCAAATTACAAAAATAATTTATTTTTTAATACTGTAATTTGATTCAGATTCCAAGACTGGGGCAAACTCTGGATTTTCATCACTGCCATGATTTTGTTGTCGAACAGTTCTAGGTCTGAACTTTTCAGACTGTAGTCATGGTCAATGAAACTCGAAGTTTGCACTCGATACTAAGTGGATCCTAAAGTGGGTCCTACCCTTTGACAACACCAGGCCATAGAAAAAAAAATATCTCTGACAATACTGGCCACAGTGATTTTTTGGAAATACTGCTTCATATAGTGAGTATAATGTTTCCTATGCTGTTAGAAAGTAATAAGACCCTCCCAATGGCCTAAAAATGGTGAGATCCAAAATAGGATCTCATGGCCTCTTGGTGCCACTATGGAATTTTTTACTCATTATTATTATGCATTTGAGACCCATTATGGGATCTCAAAAATTATTAGTTCAAAACATAATCAGAACTCAACAGTTTCAATAGGATATGAAGAAATAGAAAAAGAAGAATGTCATAAATATATCACTGATAATCTCTTCATCAAAAAACAAAAAGAAGAATTCAATTGGTGGTAGATCATGCATAGTGTCAATCAAGTCGGGGTTAACTCCAATGTCAATATTATTAGGGTTGAAAACATAATAATCTCTCTTACCGTCATCTTCATACCAGTTCAACACACTTTCATTGTTGCTGTCCCGAATAACCTCAACTAATTCAGCTTCAAGTCCATCAGGATTCAAATCATTTATTTCGGGATCACTTTCACTTACACTGCTGGGATTGCTTGGCACATATTCAGGATCTTCATCCGAATCAAAATCAAAAACAGACAAATCACTTTCACTTTCATCAAGATATTGGATAATTTCTTCGTCTTCCATTATTTATTCAAATTAAATTCATAAAAAACTCACAAAAGCTACAACTTATCACCATCACCATAAACTCATATCCATTATTTCGCAGCTTGCAGGTTAGTTTACAGTTTATTCTGCTTCAAAACAGAAATCAACTGATGCCAGGTCTGCCAACATTGTCACATTCCATATTTTATTATATTATAATAGCTTATGAATGTAAATTTAACATTGGAAATGTGAATTCAGGGATAAAATACTCAAAATGTTTAAATTATGATAGAATATTTCAGAGTTAACCAATCTCCTTGCTAAATATACCGTTTTGAAGGTTAGGATTTACAGCACATGGAATTGATGAGAAAAGCATGAGTATGAGATCCCCTAGTGAGCTACATTGCTTCAAAGTTGAGAATGACGGGATCTCATGGCCTGTTTGTGCAGTATGGTGAGACCCAAAAAAGAATCTCATGGCCTTTTGGTGCAGACACCTAAAAATGATGTGGCAGGGAAGTTGTATGTGTATAGGTCTTGTGATCATGGTTTCAGTAGAATCACTATCATGTTGTGTTAACCCTCCAGGTCTTATTTCACCATCTGAAAAATAGAATGAGATTGGTGATCTTCAATTGAGAAATTGAATGGAACAGCTCTGTTCATAATGTCACTAGTAAAGGCCACAAAATCTGCTTCAGTGTGTTAATAAGAATTGAAGATATCACTAATATGCTTGGGGTTTACTATTTTTCCGTTTTCCCAGTTCAGCATTAGGTTGTCCTGTACTCCTAGCTTGTTTTTGTTTCTTTCATTATTGATAATCTTCCAGAGAATTTTTGGTTTATTATTAGTCTTTTCAATTCTACTTCTTATCTGCTGCACTTTCTTCTCTCTCACTTCAGTGTCATAGGCCTTCTTTAAAGTAGAGCATTTTTCTTTATCTTCCAGAGAGCCTGTTGCCAAGTACTGGTTATTTGCTTAGTTTGTGTCTCAATGTCAATGTGTTATTGTCCCAAAAGATATTTTTTTCGGATGTAGTAATTTTTTTTAATTCTCGAGGCATTGCACTATCCATACTTATCCGCATTATCTTCAGAAAGTTATTATATTTGTCATCTACTTGAGGAGAGTTTGTCACCCTTGTCCAGTCAGCTTGCTGAAGCAATGTCTTTAGTTGATTTAGATTTTCTGTGGAGAAGTTTCGGGTGTGTTTATATATAGCATTTTCATATTCTACCGTACTAGTTACTTTGCAGATGACAGTGTGATGGTCGGGAAAACAATTTTTTCACTGAAAAAAAATGTTTTTTGATAACATCTGCAACCGGCCAAATTTGCCAGATTTGTGCATTTTGTGTTTGCAATTATTTGTAATAATTTTTCTCAATAATTTTATAAAATATATGTCATTTTCATGCAGTAAGTACTTTGATATATCAGCTGATATCATGTTTTCTATTGCTTTCTCCAGTGGATTCAAAACATAAGCAAAACCCCAGTTTTAGTGTGATAATATTGTTTGATCAAATCGCGATTTTTGTCAATTCTTTGAAGTGAATTTTATGATTACTTAGTCGTAATGACGAAAAGTAAAAAGTTATTCAAGAAAAGAAAAGGTATTGGTGCAAAGAGCAGAAGAAGCAGTCGGAGGCAGAAGATCGGAGGGAGGTTGCTTCGGGTAGTTGCCTCCTACCGGATGTGGGACCCGATTCCAGCCGTACGACAGGCACCAGCAGCACAGGTGATACCTCGGGAGAGCCTCCGTTAGCCAGGCGGCCATCTAACAGGATCTACCCTCTGCAGCAGCTTGCGCTGCTAATTACGAACAGGTTGTCGCAACAACCGATTCACCGGAGAGGCAAAATAGAGCCTCCGTAAAGAACATGACTTCCTCATCGTCAGAGATCGGTGAATCCTCTGATGAAGAGCAAACCCCCCATACACCCGACGAGAGTAGTTCGACAACTGACCCATCAGAGAGGCAAAGCAGCATCGCCTCAAAGGATGAGACCTCTTCGTCGTCGGAGGCTAGTGAATCTTCTGATGAGGAACAACCCTCCCAGTCGCTGGACGAAAGTATCTTTAGTTTGGCTGGGTCAGAGACAGTGAATACTTACACTTCACATTCTCTGTTATCAATTCACTAAGTAATTTCAAATCAACTATAATGTTCCCTTCATTTACAAAATTTGTAGAACTATCTTCAAATTTATCATAAACTGTAACAGAAAGTTTTTTTTCTGAAGCACCACTGCAGCTGGCAACAGATAAATCAAGCTGAGATAACCTATCATTGACTTGCGCTTGCCTATCAACTGTTTCACCTGAATCACTGGCATCTTTCTTTTTTCTTCCACCATTACGTTCTAACTGATCACTCAACGAGATCATTGGTTTCTCCTACATCTAGATATACATCAGCCTGGTCTCTAGCAGGCAAAAAATAGTCCGTGCACAACACTCTAACTGCCACGGAGGTCAATGAGTCCACCAGAGATTTGCTCCCCGGGCTAACCCCCAGCTCACTATCGAATGACGGACGCTTCAGAGGTCCCCCGAACTTTGCTTTGTCTATCAAACACGACGACGTGCAGAAAAGATCACGGAATTTGGCCGTCACAGCCCGACACCACGACAGGTTGGTGTAAGACGCTTCAATGATAATCTCCCTTCATTGCACGGGCTATGCTGGCCGCACGTCTTGAGAGAGACGAAGGTGATGAAGTTTCGGCTGGTTTTGTACCTTTATCCCCCTTGTCAAGCTGCTTCTTGTTTTTGACGATCTTGGGCTTCTTTAAAGGGCACGTATTGTACAAATCGACTATCGACGGATCATGGTGCCAGGTATTCCTGACAGCAAGGGGAATGTCGAATACCGCATGCGCAATATTAGCCTGCAGACGCGCCAGAGTGCTATCAAACCTTGTCTGCTCGAAAGTGAGTTGCTCAGATAGATTGTTCTCCCAGCGTGGGTAGCTACCGTTACACTCCAGAAACGAATCGCACACCTTATCCGACATCGGATCGTCCCGTTGCTGGGCAGGGCTAGTCATCACTGTCTCTGACCCAGCCAAACTAAAGATACTTTCGTCCAGCGACTGGGAGGGTTGTTCCTCATCAGAAGATTCACTAGCCTCCGACGACGAAGAGGTCTCATCCTTTGAGGCGATGCTGCTTTGCCTCTCTGATGGGTCAGTTGTCGAACTACTCTCGTCGGGTGTATGGGGGGTTTGCTCTTCATCAGAGGATTCACCGATCTCTGACGATGAGGAAGTCATGTTCTTTACGGCGGCTCTATTTTGCCTCTCCGGTGAATCGGTTGTTGCGACAACCTGTTCGCAATTAGCAGCGCAAGCTCCTGCAGAGGATAGATCCTGTTCAGATGGCCGCCTGGCTAAGGGAAGCTCTCCCGAGGTATCACCTGTGCTGCTGGTGCCTGTCGTACGGCTGGAATCGGGTCCCACATCCGGTAGGAGGCAACTACCCGAAGCAACCTCCCTCCGATCTTCTGCCTCCGACTGCTTCTTCTGCTCTTTGCACCAATACCTTTTCTTTTCTTGAATAACTTTTTACTTTTCGTCATTACGACTAAGTAATCATAAAATTCACTTCAAAAAATTGACAAAAATCGCGATTCGATCAAACAATATTATCACACTAGAACTGGGGTTTTGCTTATGTTTTGAATCCACTGGATAAAGCAATAGAAAACATGATATCAGCTAATATATCCAAGTACTTACTGCATGAAAATGAAATATTTTTTATAAAATTATTGAGAAAAATTATTACAAATAATATTGCAAACACAAAATGCACAAATCTGGCAAATTTGGCCGGTTGCAGATGTTATCAAAAAACATTTTTTTTTAGTGAAAAAATTGTTTTCCTGCATAAGGTTGGTAGTGTCGTGTACACGAACATTCAAAGTAACTAAAAACAGAAAAACCTGGAAATTGATTTTTTTCATGTCAACCATGGTACAGGGTTGGTACAAGTGACTTATCTGAACCACCACCCCAGTCAATGTATTTTGGCAGAAAATAAAAATTTACATTTTTTATTTATTTGATCAGACCAGTCAAGATTCTTGTTCATAATAATTCCAAGGGTTTTAATTGAATTACAGTAAGCTCTTTTAATACCATCAACATCTATCTTGTTAATTGAGTCAAGATCGATGTTGTTTCCTAATCTTGAATATCCAATTATTCGCTGGGCCCAATTGACTGTCCGTAGACAGTTGAATTTCGGGCCAATTGTCGGGACAGTTGGCAAGACAATATTGGCCTGAAGTGTTTATACGAAGACAATAATTTCATGCCAGTCAGTTGCCTTATGACAATTTCTCGCCAATTGGCATCTTATAAACTAGGCTTAAGTATGGAAACTTGAAAATTTTCAATAAGTGGAAACACTAAACGGTGACGGATTTTGGCGACTGTCACGAATATGATTGGTCCACTCTGATGGCAAGTCAGCCCAAAAGTTGGATTTTATGCGGCCCATGTTGCGATCGCATTCAGTATATGAATGTCCTCTTATTGGGTATGTAAACTGCACACTTTTAAATCTGTTCTGAACATAAACTTTATATAGTGAAGGAAGCTAATCAAGTTCAGAGCTGTACCATGGATACCAAAGAAATTCAGTTTCTCAATTAGTATTGCCGTGCTACCAATTTTTCCTTAAATCGGTTGGAATAGCATTTAACACCTATTAACCTAAGGATAGTTGTCGGCTCCAATGTAATAGATTCTTGATAAATTATGAATGGATCTATCGCCTATGAATGAGAAATCCAGTTTTCAGAGCAAATGAACTTATAATCTTCAGATGAATTTATACAAATACACAAAGAACTAGAGAAGAAAGAAGCCACTGGAATAAACTACAAGTCAGAACAAAGCCTGGTTCAGTGTCGATTTTACAGACACGTCACCAAAAAAATTATAACTTACAAGTTTAGAATTCACATTCTACATCTGTTCTCAATAAAACTTTATTTTGAAACTGTTATTTTAAACTTTCATATATATTCTCTATTTAAATAAACTATTTATTCTATTAATTCTGCTAACCAAGCCTGGGTGACACCATGGAACAATGCAACAATCATTTACGATAAAAAAAATTCTCTGTCGAAAAGTTTGTCCGTCTATTGATGACTCTGATATATACTATAAAGTTTCATAGATCTCGAATTGAAGATTCGATTCCAATGTGAGAAAAAAATGTAATATTACAAATACCCCCCTCTTGACATAAAAAATTTTACTGTTTGAAAATTTAAAGAAAAAAATTACATTGACCCTAATGAAAATTGTTGAAATTTAAATTCGAGAACAGTAACAATTTTTTCTAGAAAAACATTACATGTCATCCAATAATATTGAAAATTATTATAAAAATTCATCAATAGCGTTTGTTATATGTTTCCAAACAATATTTCAAAATATAGAATATCAATATTACTTTTGATTTAGCTTATAATTTAAAGGAAAATATCTCAACAGAAAGTTTAATATGTAAAGAATAGTTTTTTGAAATTGCACATAAATTTAATAGATAGAAAAATTCAATTTTTTTTTATTGCAAAAAAAATTAGTATGTTGAATGAAAAAAATTTATTATTATTATTTATAATATATTTTTTTTTAATGAATTGATGAATTGTTACATTTAATTTTCACATAAAATTTCAATAAATCAAAAAATGTTTATTTCTTTCACTATTGATGCGGTTGATTTTATTGATGCACATTTTGGAAAACAGTCCGTTAAGGCACTCAGTATGATTTTCAGTTAAGTGTGACTCCAATGTGATGACGTTAGTGTTGGGCTGATCTGGATGCACATAGTGTTGGGCTGATACTTGTAGTCGACTGATGCATATCAAACTTGATACAGGTGACATCTCAGTTAGCATTGCCTCATGCTTGTAGTAGACGGCTGCATACCAAACTTGATACAGGTGACATCTCAGTTAGCATTGCTTCATGCTTGTAGTAGACAGCTGCATTCCAAATTCAATACAGAGTCACGTAAATTTGTATTATATTTGTAATTATACAATGTACATTTCAGGCTTGAAATGACAATGTAATTCGTTTTTTGGAAAAGAGATAGACGCTGCATACAGGATTAATTTAGGTGAGGATTAATTTAGGTAAGGTTTGGTTTTTTGATATTTTCAGCTTTCAAGGTTTAGAGTTCTGCATACAGGAATAATTTAGGAGAGGATTTTTTGAATCAATTCTTTCATGATACTGTGACTGTTCTTCTGAATTCAAAGTTGCGAATGTGAACATGGATGACAATTACCTCCAGGTAATGCAGTAGTGTTGAAGTTTGAGATACAAAGTCAGCAATAAGCATTGGCATTGCTATTGGCGTATGCTTTGGTGTCGGCTTTGGCATCGGCGTTGATATTGGCATTGGCGCAGGCATTGGCATTGGCGCAGGCATCGGCGTAGGTATTGGCATTGGCGCAGGCATCGGCGTTGATTTTGGCATTGGCGCAGTTATTGGTGTAGATATTGGCTTAGTTATTGGTGTAGATATTGGCGTAGTTATTAGTGTAGTTATTGGTGTTGACATTGGCATAGTTATTGGCGTTGGCATCAGCATTGGCGCAGATTTTGGCATCAGCATTGGCGCAGGCATTGGCATCGGCGCAGGCATCAGCGTAGATATTGGCGTTGGCATCAGCACAGGCATCGGCGTAGATTTTGGCGTAGTTATTGGTGTAGGCCGCAGCGTAGATGAGTCACACTAGTTCGAAAATCACCCAAATGTTCTTAACACTCTTCATGGCGTTCACTTGTTGATTTCGAGATTCACATGATAACTATTTCAATGTTAATGTCTGTGCTGTACCTGTTATCTTAAAATGCTTATAAACTAAAAAGAAAAACTTGATTAGGCTATCAATACAATCTAATACACATGAAAATTATTTTTAAGTATATAATCAATATAAAATTGAAATTTGTTAACATCTTATTATACAGTCAGCAATACATAAATTGTGAAATATGGAGATTTCAATATAAAAAATATAATTTCATTTCCATTTATCCATTGTTCAAAATAGAAATAGAATTTCATAACACCCTGTATCATTATCAAAATTGTAAAAAAAAACATCAGATCATCACAACAAAATTAATTTCAATATATATATTTCAATAATTTCAGACAATTGATCTTCTATTCACAATCATTTCATAATATATCTGCATTTCATTATCATTTAATATAACATTTCATTTATAGCAAGTTCATTTCACATTTATGATTTATCATTCAGGGTTTCAAAATTATTTAGTTTAATTTTGTTCAAAAATTGTATAAAAAGCAAATTATTTAATATTGTTAATCATCGTTTGTTGGATACTATAGTTTATTTCGACTTTTCAATGTTCTAAACACAAACTACATTTCATGACAAAACTTTACTATCAAACATTAAACAAGAAACCATTCAAAACATCAATAATATTTTGCTTCAAAGGCAATCAATATTCATAATTAATCATCATTTTGCATCTATGGCAATCAACATTATTAATCATTATTTTGCATCTATGGCAATCAACATAAGTAATCAACACAAAAAATATTATCTCATTACTGCCTCTCTAAGTCATAACCTCTGTTATTCCTTCTTTAGGCAATAATGGGTTTCCATCTCAAAAAACAATCACATACCAGCAAAATTCTAATCAACAAACCCCACTAAAAATTCTACATACACTCCAGCATCCATTTCAAACGATAATCAATCATATCAAAATTTATAGAACAAACAGTTTTAAAATTTAAAAAAAAAAATCAATTACAAAACACTTTAGAAAAATTTTAGCCTTTAACTCATTTCAATTGATAATATAACACAACGTTTTTATTCAATGAAAACAATATTATTCAAGTTAACTTTCATTAATACATCACATATATATGGCTACAGAATTCATTAATACTTTCAAATTTTGACGTTTATTTATTATAACCAAATAATTTATAATTTAAAGACTGTATAATAAGTACAAACATTTCAAGATTATAATACAAAGATGATCAAGATGAATAATGGGTAAATAAGTTCCCTAAAAAATACAAAAAAGAGAAAAAGAAAACTGGGTAAATAAATTCCCTAAAACAATACAAAGAAGAGAAAGATTAATTAGAGCCTATCCTACATGTCAGTACTGAACTTTCATGAGGAAGTATATTTAATAAAATATACTACTATGGAATTTTGTAAATTCCAAGTATGACTCTAATTTGTTATAATTGTGAGCTATCACTCCCACAAAAACAACTGGTGAAGGAAAAAAATATGTTGACTATTGTGACTGGGTGGAAAGTTCCTAGATGTCTGTAAGGCAATGTGATAGCAGACTCTAGTATCGGACCACAAAAACAAAAGTATGCAAAAGGTTTTACAAACATTTGATGTTGCAGTCTTAAGGTTTTTATATCGCAAACAAGTAGGTCAGATAATCGAGTCCAGCCATATGTGGTTCACGCCCACACCTCTAAAAGAATCACACCTACTTGTCTACCAAAAATCCAAAGTATTGGACAGCAAAGAAAAAATAAAATGCAAAATGGGTTAAAAGCCCAGAAGAAAACTAAAACCTAATTACATATGGCTTATGGCACGATATGCAATGAAAGATGAGAACATGGGACAAAATTTGCTCTGAAAAACCTAATTACCTAATATGATACCTAAAAAAAAATAGACATGATTAAAATATGTAATACATGATGAAAAAATATACCGCAAGCAAACAATTATTTACACAACAATGGATAGATTTTAGAAAAGTGAAGTTCCATCAACAATTTAAAGATTAGGAAAATAAGCTACTATTTCAACTTCTAATATTATTTCAGAAGAATACAAATTTAAATGACTATGGACAAGATTGGTTAAGATATGCATCATAGAAGAAATTTACTGAATATCACACAAAGACAGGAAAGAATCGAAAATTGAAAAGATTAAGGGCCAAGAAAAATAGGCTACAGGAAAGAAAAAAGACACAATTATGGACTCTTACCATACACTGTGTAGCGATTATGCTATTCTGAATCCCGGCATAACACAGGATTCCTAATCATTGTGTGTTGGGGATTACCCTTTCATCATGTGATTCACTGTCATCATCTTGTAAGTAAGCAACTTGAAACAACCTTTGAATACTAATACATCAATGGAAACTTTGTGCTTTGTTTTCTTCAAGAACATGATTTTATTCATGGGTTCATTTGTTTCAACAAAGCCGTTTTGCCTACAAAAGTTAGTCATGTTCACTTGAGAATGCATAGCATACACCTTTTCAATTCTCAGTTGAAAGTTGAACTCATCAACTTGACTCAAAGCAACATTCATTTTGTTTACATTGTTCCTAACCTCTACAGAAACCTGTCTCATGTAATCATTCACTTTGTTTATAGTTTTCCTAACCTTCAATGTAGCAATATTACTTTCATGATAGTTGACTTTCAGTGAAGACAACTTCCTACCTACTTCTTTACTCAATTCTACTATCTCATTAGGGTTGACTTTTTCAACAACAGTAACTAGGCCTACATCATCTGAAACTTGAATGAGTTGATCTTGTAACTTAACACTACTATTATCATGCTTCAATTTGTTTTCATCTTCATGATTATCTTTCAATGTTTCATGTGCATTTTTCAATAGAAGGTTTATACTAACCTGCTCTAGTCTAATGCTAGCAAATTCTTGCTTCATCTCATCAAACCTAGCATTTTGCTCATCAAATCTAGCATTTTGCTCATCAAACTTTTGTGTTAAGAACTCTATAAGATTTATATCATTTTTAGCTCCTACCATACTTGTTTCATTTGATATTTCTACTACTTTCTCATGACTTGTTACATTTGAACCGTTTTCACTTACAGTTACACTATCGTTTGAGTCATTGTTTAAGGTTAGGTCTAAATCTTGTGATTCTTCATCTAAGTTTTGAATGTTTTCACTGGATAAAACTTCATTATTTTTATTGTCCTCCATCTTGCTACTGCGTAAAAAATATTTACTCATTAGAACCTGAACTTTCTCGAACCGATTTCCCACTCAGCAGCATCTCCCATTCACAATCTATCAAGATATCTATCCTACCAATAATTTTTTATAACCAGGGATATATTTTGTAGTTTGAGTCCCACACCAGGGCGTACCATTTGGGACATATTTATTTTGTAATTCGGTCCCACCACAGGGGTAACATTTGCCGTGCTACCAATTTTTCCTTAAATCGGTTGGAATAGCATTTAACACCTATTAACCTAAGGATAGTTGTCGGCTCCAATGTAATAGATTCTTGATAAATTATGAATGGATCTATCGCCTATGAATGAGAAATCCAGTTTTCAGAGCAAATGAACTTATAATCTTCAGATGAATTTATACAAATACACAAAGAACTATATCTTATAAGCCTAATTATTTAGAGTTACTACGAACTAAAATACTTATCTAGTTTACAGTTGAAAAACAGTGGCTATTGGCTTGAATACACAAATAGCAATATACGAACAAAATAGAACACTATAAATAGTTTAAAACTCAATTTAAAACATTAATAAACGAAAATGATTCAGAGCAAAATTTTACAACAACACATAGCCAGCCATTTTTCTAGAGAAGAAAGAAGCCACCAGAATAAACTACAAGTCAGAACAAAGCCTGGTTCGGTGTCGATTTTACAGACACGTCACCAAAAAATTATAACTTACAAGTTTAGAATTCACATTCTACATCTGTTCTCAATAAAACTTTATTTTGAAACTGTTATTTTAAACTTTCATATATATTCTCTATTTAAATAAACTATTTATCTATTAATTCTGCTAACCAAGCCTCGGTGACACCATGGAACAATGCAACAATCATTTACGATAAAAAAAATTCTCCGTCGAAAAGTTTGTCCGTCTATTGATGACTCTGATATATACTATAAAGTTTCATAGATCTCGAATTGAAGATTCGATTCCAATGTGAGAAAAAAATGTAATATTACAGTATTTTGTGACTGACACAATCAAATGCCCGACTCAAGTCACAAAAGGTATCCAAGGCAAAAACCCCTCTTCTCAAATTCATGAAGTATGTCCGTGACAAGAGCAGATGGAATATTGGGAGCCTGTGAAGATGCCCTTGTTCTCAAGAAAAGAACTCAGCTGCTCCGAAATAATACACTCAAAAACTTTAGCCAAGACAGGGATGAGTGATATGGGCCGGTAGTCTGCTGGATCCTCTCTGTTTCCCTTCTTGAAAATTGGACACACTCGGGCAATCTTGAAAAAATCTGGAAATATTCCATCCCTGAAGGTGGCATTAATGCACACCGACAAAGGCTTAGCAACCCACTTGCTAAGAGGTGACTCTGTTCAGTGGTTGAACAAGAGCAAGCTTCCAATTTTCAGGAAATTCATTGTTTTCAAGGGACTTGTTGAAAATGGGAGGCTTGACCCAATCATGGGAGGTTTGACCCAGGGCGATAATTATTCACATTATTTGAGAGAACAGAAGGATTTCTTGTATAAATCAAAGCAATAATATATTTTTAATACTTGAGACTATTGTATATGGTATAAAATGTATTTAACCCTTTCAAACCTGAAAGTTTCCAAGTGAAAATAAAAAATATTCAATGGCAGCTCTAAATACTAGATTTTTTCTTGATGTTTCTATATTTTTTTCGTTTTTTTTTATCTTTAGTGGTTTTTGAGTAAATTAATGAGCACAATTGTAGCCATTGGGATCGGATTGTTGTCAAGTATCAAGATCAGTAAATGCATGAGATAATAGTCTGTAGAACAATTTCAAAGTCAAAGATAAGTGAAGAATGCAACTTGAAAATAATATTAATAAATTTTATAGAATGTATTTTAATATTTCAGAGGATGACTCCCCTTTTATTGGTTAGTCTGGAATTTGAGTTGATTTTTTTCTGATGGCACCATATTTCAAAACTTGTTTCTAGTTTCGAACACACAAAAACTACACTATAGCTGATGTTCTCTTCAACTAAAAATCACTCAAGTCTCATGTTTCACCAATTCTCAATTTCTAAGCATAAAGTGCTTTGCTCATTGTCAAAATATATACATTTTTGAAGATCTTGTGGTCAGATTATTTTGAGTAAAAGAATGTTCATATTATGATATGTAACTAATACAATGAATAAATAAATAAAGAACAAAATAGAAAATAATTAAGTTATTGAAATGATGGTGAATGAATGGGTGTATTTTCTATTTTTTCTTGTGGAAAAAAAGGAAACACTTTTTCTTGGATGAGGAGCACAAGTGCACAGCGCTTTGGAAGGCCATCTTCATGGTCTGGCAAATGTTCAATTGAATCAAATTGAACTCCTCTAGAGGGCCTTGCTTCTCCTTTTCTTCTCTGATTCACAGGTGTGTCTGGTGGAAGATCAGATCCTGGACGTCCACGTTTTCTTTGTTGCACAGGCTTCTTACTGTAAATCAGTCCATCAGCAAGCAGCTGTCTGAAGTTCATCAAGTCCATTATTTTATTCTTTTTGATGCCTACACAAGTTGCATCCTTTCGATATTCAATCCAACTCTGTGTTACACAGAAATCAATTGCATGATAGATCATTCTCACCGTCCACTTCCTGGAGCGAATACGAATCCTGTAGTAGCTCATGAGCTGGTCAAATAGATCAACTCCTCCCATTGCTTGATTATACAATTTTACAATTTCAGGTCGGTTAACACTTACATATTTTTTGTTCTTCTTGTCCCAACGAGAAACTTCATCTTCTTCTCCTTTTCCAACAAAATTGGAACACATATTTACCACCCTATTGTCCACCCACTTTACTAGAATGACATCGTCACCACTAATAACTTCCTCACTGTAACCTCGTGGCTGCTTCAACATCTCTTTGTCACTGCTGAATTGTATGTTCTTTCCAAACCGATTGATCCTGGCCGTTCCTGCAGCTTGAATATTTTTCAACTTCAATGCTTGAAATAAATGATATGATGAAAAAAAATTGTCAAAGTATAATTTATGACCAACTTGAATCTTGATACTACAGATGGGCCAATACCAAATCTCTTTGTCACATCCAATGAAAATTCGGTTGTTGCACCTTGATATATGATAAAATCATAGACAAGTCCTGACTTCCCACATAGCATGAACATTTTTATACCCCAAGGACTAGGCTTCCCCTTGATGTATTGTTTCACATCCAACTTCCCTGTAAAAGGTATAATAGCCTCATCTACACATAGATTTTCCTCTGTAGTCAATTCAATACATCTTTTTCTGATCTGATTATAAAGAGGTCTAACTTTATAAAATCTGTCTTTATTTTCTTTTGGTATACTCAGGTTGTCTACTAAATTTAGGCAGGTTCTCAACTCAAAGAATCTATCCCTAGTCATATTCTCAGTGAAAGCACTAACTCCTAACAACTTATCCCAGTACATACGAGCCCTTGGAAAATTCAAAATACCTGATAAAATATGTAGTCCGAATAAAACTTCAATTTCATTCTTGTTGGTTGGCTTGAATCTACTTCTATTACACTGAGTAGCATACAAATTTGTATTTTCTACAATAATATTGATTAGTTCATCACTTATGTAATTTCTGAAATAAGCAATTGGTTCCAGAACATCATCAAGATTATTATCATCAATAGGGATAAAATCTTCCTTGGTTGTAAGTATTTGTTTCCTTCTCCAACGAATACAATTTTTGTCAGCGAGTTGTACATCATGGAAAATATTATGTCCTTGATCGTCATTATTTGTTCCTTGTGAATTCACATGAGCATCCCCATTTCTACTGTGCGTCCTATCATTGCTATGAGAGTTTTCATCTATTGATGTTGATTGTGTTTGATTCTGTAAATCCAGGTGAACAGCACTGTCATTCAAGTCATCATCTTCATCATTAGGGTAGAATACAGTTTCATTTTGGGCTTACCTTTTCAGCTCCTACTCGCACAGTTTTTCTAGATTCATTGGTAACAGACAATGAAAAGCTATTCCCTAGGCATTCTTCTTAATCAGACAGTTCAATTTCCGAGATATTCCCATCAATTAATAAAGCTAAAAGTTCCTCTTCATTGAAATCACCAATTGAATGATCCATCTTAGCAAAAATAAATGCATAAAATATCTAACTAGAGCATAAAAATGTATAAGAAACCTAGGTAGGCTACTGGATACACATAATACAACACTGAAAAATATAGGCCTATTACCCACTTGAACTCACACTGGAAGCTATAAAATGTACCAGAAAACATTAATTTGAAAATTCTAAAGCACTTAAATGATATTTTCAGTAAATAACTCAGCTTTAGTGAATAACTCAGCATAAAAGAAACCGGTGCGAAATAACCATGCTGAGCAAAACGTTTTATGCAGACATAACCTCAAAAGTCTTGCCTTGTCAATTCAGTCCCATTGGACACATTTGTGTACATAAAGTTTAGCATTGAATATCTCATGAATAAATAAAAATAAGCAATTTTAATTACTTCTAGATGATATTTAAACTTTATTTATTGATAAAAACACGAAGAAAATTGAAAAATAAGGTTTTTTACAAGCAATAAAAAATAAAAAAATGAAGCAAGTCAGTTGGCCACACTGAGACCTGTATCACTTTCATTTCTAAACATAGTAGTTCATATTTTCATCAACAGATAGTGTTCGAATGCTGGAATATTGCTAAAGGAAATGATCACAATTGTGTACATCAGCTTGAAGTTGAAAATTTGTGGTTTTGGATTGAAATAACAGCTGTGGAGTTTAATGAAATTAAAATTAACAAGCATTAGTCAAAAGTAATTTCTGAAAAAAATCAGTGCAAATACATTTTTGAAAAATCTAAATTGAAATAGATTTTTAAATATATTCTTTCTGAACCCTTCAGTGTTGATGGATTTGGAAGTTTTATCCAGTCTTGCATTTGAACAAAGCTCACATCTTCAACATTTGGAAAAACAAAATAATATGAATTTGCTCTGTAGCGCCGCATAAAACTAATTTGACACTCATCTTGATTCACTTCTAAAACTTTGCCTATGTAATGGAGAAGAGTGGTTTTTGTTACAAATCTTACAATAACAAAGTCTTCTTCATTGACTTTTGACTCTCCCCAGGTTTAAAAATTGAAATTTGGTTGCAATTTAACAGGTTCTTGAATTTGTTGCACTGCCACAGTTTCACTTTTTTCTGTTCTTTTTTCACCAATTTTCTACTAAAAATGTTGTTTGTAGCGATTCTCTTCATATGTCGTTCTTCATATTCAAGAGTGATTGTTTTTCCTTGACTGGAGTACTAGTGAGAATTACACTTTTCACTCACTGTCGATTTTTTTTTCGTTTCTGAGCTTTTGGGAATGGACGAATATGTTGTGGAGAGATGCCAGCACATTTTGGAACGCACAGGACTGTGGAAGATGTGCTTCTCTCTGGTGTCTGTCTAGAGGCTGAGGCAGATGGAGCTGGAGAGGACTGTCTTGTGTTTGCTGAAGTTGATGATTGACTTAGAACTGGAGTTGGACGGTCAGTAACAGAAGATGAGAGGAATTAACTTGAATCGAATATGTTTGAATCAAAAGGTCATATGCCAGTGCACCTGAATCCACTTGAAATGTTAGTAGGGGTAAATGCTCGTGGGAAGGCAGAACCAACTAGATTTGGAATTTTATAGATATCAATAGTTTTGGGATTGGTGGTCTTGAGACAATCTTCAGCAGCTCGATTGTAGGCAGTCTTGAAAGGACCAAAAACTGACCTCAAGGGGTTGCAACTTGTGGCTGGTGTGTGGAGGCAGTGAAGCAAGTGTTATCCCATTGTCCTTGCATTTTTGCAATCCAATGGGACTTATGTGAGACTCATGATCATCGAGAACCACCAGGACTGGATTTGTACGTGAGCATTTCACATTTTTTATGAAGTGATCCAGATAAGAATCGAACGAATCAGTAGTCATCCACCCAACAGCACAAAAGCCTGGAGGAGCTCCTTGGGTCATTCGGTCGTTTACACTTTTGCGTGAATAAACGAAGAAAGGAGGAACTGCATTGCCCACTGCACTCACTGCACAGCAGACAGTAATGAGTGTTTCTCGTTCAGCAGAAGTTACTTTTGATACTTGCTTCTGCCCTTTAGCAGCAATTATTTTTCCAGGCCGATGAACAGTAGTGAGTCCAGTCTCGTCAATATTGTACACTGAATCTGGATCAAACTTATGTTCCATATAGACACTCCTCAAGTTACTGAAAAATTCACTTACGGTGGTCTCATTAAATGCAGTCCCCCTTGCTAAACTAGTTGCTTGTGGATTTCTCAAAGACAACTCATTTTTTGCCCAATTCTCTGGAATTTTGTTGCCCCTGGACATTGCATATTCATTCGCAAATTTGCGCATTTCCTTCCAACCCAACCCATAGTTTAGCTTTGCAGATAAAATCAAATAGGTTTTCAAATCTTCCTCCTCTTCATCCGAAAATATCTGACTAGTATTGTAATTGGGAGTAAAAGTAGTCTCTATCCCTCAATCTTCTCACGATATCTGCCCAATGCTTTTCTGTCAATACCAAATTCTTCTGCTACAGACCTCAAACTTCTACCAGTTTCAATTAAAGTCTCGATTGCATTTTTCATTCTATCTGGATCTATTATCTTCTTTGGATTAGCCCCCTCCTTCCATTTGAAAGGCATTCTGAAAATAATCAAAGAGTTATTTGTACACTATTTTGCACAAATTATTATAGTTAAAATTTATCCTTTTCAGTTTGTCAAAAATTAAATTAAACTTGACATCACAATGTCCTACACTTGCCAAAGAGACCAATGAACTCTCTGTTGTCTTCCTAACCTTAAACTTGCATGCTTCACAGAAACACGAAACTTTGTCACCCAAATCTTGAATTTTTTAAAATTCATTTGTTGATATATTCGCGCATTTAATACGGAACTATTGAGCACAGAAACCCTCACAGTTAATGGATTTATCATTAGAAAACACTTTTTGGCAAAACCCGTATAGAGAATCATTCACAATCCTGTCCACAGCCATCTCGAAACATTGTTGCCACTCCGCTCTAACCTGAGGAATGATTTCAAATCAAACTTACATTTATTTCTATGATCAGATACTTAATCAAATTTCTATAATGTAAGGAATATTTCTGTAATGAAATCGGGGTGGTAACCAATTCAGCACAGAGTGCTGCAGAGTGGTGAGTGTCAAGCAAGTTGCAGCTGCACCCGTCGTTTTCATTCTACAAATAAACTTCAAGTCATTGTCTTACCAATTTCAAAGTTGAGCAATGAGTTCTAAATTGAATGAATTCGCGTACACTATGACTTCCTTCTTCACCCGAAAACGACTTCACGAGTGATTTTACTTCCAAATCCTTCCTTACAGATGAAGTGATTTGGCGACTGGTGTGGCTTCTTGACTCTTGTGATAGTAATTCTGACCTCAGCTGGTTTTTCTCCGCTTCGTTACGTTCATTCTGAGCTCTAAGTTTCGCTAACTGTCTCCTTGGATGCGTTTTCCGAGTCTCCCAAGCTTCCCGGATTTAGCACGTGTGACGGAGGTTTTGGAGGAGGGTTAACAACGTCATGCCCCATGACCATCGTGTCTGTAGAGCTCAATAGTTGGTATATCTTATGAACTATGCAAAATCGATACTTATCTTACTAATGAACGATAGAATTTGAAATAATATATATTGTACAATAGTAAATGAACAGTTTGTCACTATATACTCTTTATTTCGGTCTGAGGTGATAATTTTGAGACGCAATAATTATTCTAATAACCAGCAATTGATAACACGAGAAAAAAAATTACATGCGTAATTTTGAGATTTGATAATTTGAATTAAATTTCAAATTCTTCCGTTCGCATAACAAATTTCAAGAAAGCCCTCCATAAATTAGTTTTTCCATAAATTGATTTCTCCACAATTTAGTATTGGAAACAAAAATGACCCCATATTCAATAAATAAATTAATTAGAAAACAAAACAAACAAAATCAACTCTTCAATAATTCTAGGTCTTCAAAATTTTTGGTCATCATTCGTCCTACCACAAGATACGCCGATTTAGTTCAATTAAATCGTAATAACTTTAACATATTGTACTTAATTAATATTTTGTTACACTCAAACAATTCTTTAATTAATTTTGTATATGATGTATTTAATTTTGCGTATGCAGCCAACCAATAATAATTTTATTAATCATCAAGCTCTTCGAGTAGTGGACTAACAAGGCCAATTACTAGTAATGAAGCTTCCATCAACAAATCGTTATGTCCATACATTAGAAGCAGCTCCAATAAAAATCCACTATTGCACTAGCGTTAAAAAGTTACGTTTACTAATTTTATAATCATTGCTACCCGACAGTATTTTTTCAATCCACTGATAAATTATTTTACTGATTTCTACTGTATTCTATATTTGTCATTCTTGCAGCCAAATTCCACCGAACTGCCACCATTGTAATATATCGGGTAGATGTAGTATTAATAACTGCTTTTCTAAAGGGTAAACGTGGTTTAAATAATGCTATTTTTTACTCTATGAAAGTTTGTTTAATTAAAACATATTCTCTACGATTGATATATATGTTATACATGTATGTTATATATGTTATACATATACTTATATATATGTTACAGACGTTAAACGTCTGTCTCTACCTGGCTGTCTAGCCTAATACAAAAATTAAAGAAAATTAAACTCAATGCAATAAAAAAATCACCTATTGTTATGCTAGCAAAGTTCGATCGCCAATTATCATATGGGTAAGATTAATTTTGGTACTCACCCATAATGACGACGTTGAAGAAGTCCATCAACATGATGTTTTGGGTGATCCAAACTCCCGAAAATAGTTGGTGCCCCCGGACTCTAAGACACGCTCCGATCGTTTCAGCGGTTAAAAGAAGAGTGCCCGGAAAGAATGCATTTTTGTCTCCAGGTCCGACTCTTCCTAGGCCTACACGTGGAAACTAGATTACGGCAGGGGGGAAGAAGAGCCGGAAACTATTGATGGGACAAGTGGATGGACACTATCTTTCCCAGGCTGGGATGCTAGCTAAGTAGTTCCCAACCCTGAGAAAGATCCTCACCTCGTCCATTGGTTAAAAAAATGCAAGCGTTCCGTAGCCTGCTAGACAGCCAGCAAATAAAATATTACGTTCTAATTTTCACTACTTTTAATAACTACTTTCAATTTCTCCCATTACACTGGTATACAGGAGAAATTGATTGAATACTTTCCAATAGCCAACTTCAGAAAGAGGCCAAGGTTTCTTTGCAAACTCTGATGGAATGAATTTTTTCAGTGAAACAAGCCTGTCACTTAGGTTTTTTAAACTTGGCTATGAGGACATCTATATCGTAGTTTACCCAAGCCAAAAAAGTATAATTTATTCACAACTCCTAAACAAACTAGATGCATGTAGTCTAAGCTGAAACTCACTACTAAAAAATAAATGCAGTCATTCTATTCTATTCTATTCTATTCCACTGTTGCACCAATGTGATGTTCTTCTTGGCTCAAAGAGCAAAAACGTTCATGTGTCCAACTTGAACAATTTACATATGTAAAATAAATATTCATATTTGAATGAATTCAAAAAAAAAATAACTTTGATTAACTTAAATACTAAAATATAAACTTTGATTTGTGGTATAGATGTTTATATAATATCTTCCAGTCTGTTGACCGTTACTTTTGTGATTTTCCCACCTGGAAGAAAAGTAAATGATTGGAGGGAAATTATGAGACATGAAAATAAAATATAACTGCATAAATTATAAAAGCTGGCAGACTAAAGAAGAAATCTTTATGAAGATTGGCGGATGGCTGTAATCTGTCCTTGGAGATGGACTGAGACAATGAGAGTGTGCTTTACACTCTGTTACCAAGGCTAGGCGCACGCCAGTTAGTCAAGAAAAGACAAGACAAGATCAGACACAATACTTCACATAGTTGCTTATGATGCAGCACACACTGATAAGTCATTGCAATTTGACATGTCTTCATAAGCAACTATGTGAAATATTGTGACTGAACGTGTCTGATCATGTCTTGTCTTGTCTTGACTAACTGGTGTGTGCCTACCCTAACACTTTCTCCTTCCACTGTGCACCGAGTACAAGAGTAAAAACCTGTGTGTCCCTTGATTTTTAGAACAAAGGCTTTAGCTGGCATGTCACACACAAACCCAACATGATTTAGTTTGGAAAATAAATCATTAAAATAAACCCTATTTTCAAATAAAAATTCAACTGATCTACCAAGTTCCTCAAAACTCATTACTATCATTGGGCATAAAAAACGCTGGGTGATGTAGCTTTATCCATCCACACAAATGTCATAGCATTTCTGCCAAGTTGACAAATCGTGGGCATGCAAGGAAAATGTGAAAAGTCAAAAATTTTCAAACTGATTTTTTATAAAAAATGATTATAGCAATTTTTCACAACATAATTCCATAGGTACTGTAAAATTCCATACTGTAACAAACCTATCTAACGCTTAATGTAGTAAACTTTTCTAACGTGTATTAAATGTTATTCTCTCAACGTTTATCTGATTTATACATTTTTGACGTTTATTAAACGTTTTGTAAACATTTTTTGCTGTGTGGGCGAGTAGAAGTTCAATAAGATCCTTCTATTTTGATGACTTTAATTGACTGTAATTGATGTTTAACAGTATATATTGAATAATAAATAGTGAATAGTAAATATTTCATGAGATTACTTACATTATTTTATTTACTGGTCTTTGAAGGGCCAAGAAACGGGAAATCAACAGGCACACCACTTGAAAATATCAACAATCATCCACCATCTTGGAAGAGAGCACTGCTACAAACTTGACAATGACAAATAATTGTATAAATGACTGAACAGCAAAGAAACTATGTGAAAACGGGAAGCATATATCCCATTAGACATTTTAGAATCTCCACTGGGACCTATGTGTCCCATCAGCATTGAGAGGGACTGGGACATCTGTGTCCCATTAGCATTGAAAGAGCACAAAAACCCTATGTATTCAGTATTGAAAGGGTTAAAAATTTAATTTTGGACTTTAATTAATTCTAAGAAAAATGTACATTTGATTTCAGTAGTGTAGTGATAAGTAGCCTATTGTTATTATAGGCTTTATTTATTATCATTATTACTAAACCCTCTTTTCCTTTCCCTACTACACTGGTTGACTGACATGGCCATGAAAAAAAGCTGAAATGTTATTTGTAGCTTCCTGGCAAGTTGTGGCTATTTTTCAGTGGGGACGCCCTCATGTCTTGTGGCGTCCCTTCAGTTGGGATGCCCTCCCTGTCTTGTGGCCTCTCTTGGGTGGGATGCCCTCCCTGTCTTTTGGCCTCTCTTTGGGTGGGACACCCTCCATGTCTTGTGGACTCCCTTAAGTTGGGATGCCCTCCCTGTCTTGTGGCCTCTCTTCGGGTGGGACTTCCCTGGGATTTTGTGTCTCTTCTTCTGGTGAGACACTCTCCATGTCTTGTGGTGTCCCTTCAGTTGGGATGCCCTCCCTGTCTTGTTGCCTCTCTTTGGGTGGGATGCCCTCCCTGTCTTGTGGCCTCTCTTTGAGTGGGACGCCCTCCATGTCTTGTGGTCTCCATTCTTTTGGGATGCCCTCCCTGTCCTGTGGCCTCTCTTCGGGTGGGACTTCCCTGACATTTTGTGTCTCTTCTTCTGGTGAGATGCTCCCCATGTCTTGTGGTCTCCCTTCAGTTGGGATGCCCTCCCTGTCTTGTGGCCTCTCTTCGGGTGGTTTTGCCTCTCTTTGGGTGGGACTTCCCTGGCATTTTGTGTCTCTTCTTCTGGTGAGATGCTCTCCATGTATTGTGGCCTCCCTTTAGTTGGGATGCCCTCAATGTCTTGTGGCCTCTCTTCGGGTGGGACTTACCTGGCATTTTGTGGCTCTTCTTCAGGTGGGACGCCCTCCATGTCTTGTTGCGTCCCTTCAGTTGGGATGCCCTCCCTGTCTTGTGGCCTCTCTTTGGGTAGGACTTCCCTGGCATTTTGTGGCTCTTCTTCAGGTGGGACGCCCTCCATGTCTTGTTGCCTCTCTTTGGGTAGGATGCCCTCTCTGTCTTGTGGCCTCTGTTTGGGTGGGACGCCCTCCATGTCTTGTGGTCTCCATTCTTTTGGGATGCCCTCCCTGTCTTGTGGCCTCTTTTCGGGTGGGACTTCCCTGGGATTTTGTATCTCCTCTTCTGGTGAGATGCTCTCCATGTCTTGTGGCCTCCCTTCTGTTGGGATGCCCTCCCTGTTCTGTGGCCTCTCTTCCGGTGTGACTTCCCTGGCATTTTCTGTCTCTTCTTCTGGTGATATGCTCCCCATGTCTTGTGGTGTCCCTTCAGTTTGGATGCCCTCCCTGTCTTGTGGCCTCTATTTGGGTGGTATGCCCTCCCTGTCCTTTGGCCTCTCTTTGGGTGGGACTTCCCTAGCATTTTTTGGCTCTTCTTCAGGTGAGACGCCCTCCATGTCTTGTGGTGTACCTTCAGTTGGGATGCCCTCCCTGTCTTGTAGCCTCTCTTTGGGTGGGATTCCCCTGGCATTTCGTTGCTCTTCTTCAGGTGAGACGCCCTCCATGTCTTGTGGCGTCCCTTCAGTTGGGATGCCCTCCCTGTTTTGTGTCCTCTCTTCGGGTGGGATGTCCCTGGCATTTTGTGGCGTTGCAACAGCTGGTGGGATTGCGCTGGTTCTTATGTCAGGAAAGGATGTATTAATGAAATCCTGTAGACCTCACAGAACATCTTCTCCAGGTAGATTGTTGGCGACCTCTTTTATTTGTGTCACAGCAGCCGCATTGTCTCTTGGAAGGGCCAACTGTACAAATAAGAAAAAATATATACAATTGAATACAATAGTTAAAGTTGGTTTTGGTTTGTGCGTAAATGACATTTATTAAAACCTTTTCAAAGAAGAAAAAGAAAATACAATATTACATCAATAATCAATACAATTTCATCAGAAATAGTGAATGCCCTAAACGTATTTCTGTATTGGGCATTAAAAATCCACATATATAAAAGCTAAATGGCAATGATTCATTCGCACTAAGAACTGACTTGAAAAATTTCCAAAGATACGCCTGATCCAGTTAGAACTCATGGCACAGATAAAATTATATTTTCTCTGCACTGGCAATAAATATTGACTCTGATACTGATATGTGGGAATCCTCGTTCAGACTTGCAATTGATTTTTATGTTCTTATTGTGATAATAGATGTATCAGTGCTTTATTGTACTAAAACCTAATGAACATCATAATATTATTTTCAAAGGCAAAAATTACAAAAAATTGTCTACACAGGATAGTCAGTGATCAAGGTGAAACATTGTTTACTGGTGTGATCAATAAGGTGAGTGAATTCAGTTTTATTTAACTAATTTTGATCACTTTAATTTGTCTATGCATAATAATAAATATAAAGTGATCAAAGTGATCAAAATTAGTTAAATAAAACTACTGTACACATTTTTTTATAATTGGATGCAAATAGTTTCTGTACCGTACCTTTTGAATTAATATTTCACACTCAGCCCTACAAAAGTTTAAGCAATCATTCAGATAGCCTATAATTTATAAGGATTTATCAAGTAGTATATGAATATTTCTAATGCTTGCAATACGCAGAAAAATGATTTTCAAATAAAAATAATTAATATTGATATTTCCATCGAACAATTACCGGTAATGAATTGTACGGCTTTTTATGTGTTTTGTTAATGTGTATAATTTATAAGATTAATAAATAATATATGAAGCATTACAGTACCTAATTTGATTGATAATATTCCACTAGACTATTTTCAATTACGGTATTTACTCAATTCTTTCTACCTACATAATACAATAGAATTCAAAAAGCCATTACTGAAAAGTGATGAATTGAGTACGGTAACATGATTTTTGAATGATGAGTCATTTAGGAGAACTTTTTCAATAATATGACCATGCTAACACATTTATGAACCTTTCAAGCCATACAATTTTCAATCTAACTGTTCAGAATTATTGATCTTAAATTTATAATAATTTATTGCTCTACTACAGATCAAAGCGTTGATATTGACGGCAAACATCTCTGATGCTCATTTCAGTTATTATAAAATAAGAAGAGATAACGAAGGAGAATCGAAACCAATTTCGGATTATTGTCTGGATTTCTTCATTTGAGGCACTGAAAGTAGACTTGATGTTCCACACTGCACCTGAAAAAAATTATAACCTACTGTGAAAACAATGATTTTCAAATTGAAAGCTGCCATGTAATTTTCATATTTTTTTCGAGAAGAAAAATTTAGTGGGATTGACGTTAGTAGAGATGTGATTTATTTACGTTTAAGATTTGATACTATTTATGAATATATACAGTGTAAGTCATATGTATTGGGAACCCTTCAATAACTTGGAGACTATTGTGGATATTACTGTAACTTTCAGCATACTCTATAGGCCTACTCTACCTTTTGACGAACAACTGAATTTTAACCCCTCATAATGAGGAGCTGTAATTAGGGGCTGACTCAGGGGCTGTAACTCGAAAATTTTAAATGTAAACACCTATTGTTTGGTACTTCATTTTAAAGGCCTTTCTAAAACAAGAAAGTTGACATCAATAAAAATGTTCTATGATACATTTATCCAAAATGGTGGCTGATTGAAGGTTTAGTTTAGAAATATTGATAAAGGTCAATCAGCCGCCATTTTTGATAAAAGTATCATAGAGAATTTTTATTGATGTCATCTTTCTTGCTTTAGAAAGGTCTTGAAAATGATGTACCACACAATGTGTGTCAACATTTAAAATATTTGAGTTACAACCCCTCATTTCCTTAACCTTCATCTGCTCGCGCGGGCGGCAAATTGGCCGCATTTTTAGATTTATTGTTAACTTCCTAATCTCGCAATTAATGAGTAGTGAGTAGGGATGGGTATCGATACATCGATGTTTTACCCTCTAGTGCATGATTTTTTTTTCAAAGCTAAAAATATTTCTTCATGCATTCTGAAGCCTATAAATTGATGTAAAAATATTTAAAAAAAATAATAGTCATATATTTTCCTCAAAAAATCCATTAAATATGTATTGTAGCCAATCGGCTACACCATGCATTACAGACAATAAAATCTTATTACTTACATCGTTTTTCCTGTATCCTCCAAATCCTAGGATTGCCTATAGATGTGTTTATATTAATATTGCTAAACACTATTCTCTTATTTTTCTTCACAATAAAACAAAATATTTTACACTTGTAGATTTTCAAATAAAGATTATTTTCTTCAAATAAGAAAATTACGATATAAGCCAATTGTTTAAAAAAATCACTATGACCGAACTAAATGAGGAAGATTGTTTGTTTTGTCACAGTTTCTAATGATTAAAATACTAAAATTTGTAAAGTTGTAAGCTTTGTGATTTGGTTGAATGGAAGATTACTAATTTTTATTATGAAAATCATAGAAGCAGTTTTTATTTTTGTTCATACAGAGTGCTATTTTACATTTGCAACACTCAAACATTGAAAACCCCTTGCATCCCGTCATTTTACACCTCTGTTTACATGATTTGTCAGTATGTACGATCCAGTGTGACAACTGATCTGAAGCAACATCCTTAGGGGGTGCTGACTTGGATTGGGTTTTAGTTTTTTTTGGTGCAGGTGATGATGTTGCACTTGGCCGCCCCCTCTTCAAAGGTTCATGCTTTCCTATTCTACCGGGTGATTTTTTAGTCCTGTTACCCTATTTTTAATACATGGTCATTTTTCCCTAATAAAGGGAAATTTTGTTTTGTTGCACGTAGTTGGTAGCCCTACTCACTCAGTATACACAAGGCAGTGCGAGTTTATTATCCTTAAGCTGTGTAACATTTTGTGATGATTCCGGTCGTGTTATGAACAGAATTTCTTTTACCATAGAATAACATTTACCACAGATCGAATAATAAGCAAGGGTTTATGGCCACCAAGGTCTCCAGACCTCACATCCCCTGATTACTTTTTGTGGGGCCACATCAAGTCTGAGGCCTTCAAAAACAATCCTCACAATATTGATGAACTGAAAGCCAATATTACAGACTTAATCACGAATATTTCCAATATAACTCTGAAAAAGGTTTCTGCTGATATGGTGAAAAGAGTCCGAGCGTGTATAACCTCAATGGATGGACATTTTGAGCATATGGTGTAATAATTTTAAGTAACTAAGAAATGTGAATAATAAAATATCAATTTTCTTTTGTAAATAACAAATATTATTTTTTTATTAATACCCAAATTTCCGTTTATAAATTACATCAAAAATTGGGTAACAGGACTAAAAAATCACCCTGTACAAAGCGTTTCACCCAATTCAAGCCTGAACTGAGGAAGGTTTAGATTTTTTATTTTGTTGTCTTTGCTTTGCTTTGTCTTCATAGCTCGTGTATACAGGAGGTAGGCATTTATCACGGCAATATCAACAAGGTGATAGAACAACCTGAAGTACCATTTTCGTGATCTCATAGTAATTTTTAGCGTGCTAATAAGCTGTCCATAAGATCAACATCCCCCATGTTCTTGTTATATTGAAATACAACATTAGGACATGGCACTTCAACACTTGTCTTTGTTGATCGGCAGTATCTTTTTATTGTGGTGATTGGCTCACTACCTGCACTAGTTGATAATAGCCGTACACATTTATTGTCCACCCACATTAGAGATGAAATATCACAGTTGTCTACACATGAAACGTATTCATAAATTGTTCCTCGAGCAACAGATTTTATCTCTTTCTTCGTTTTCAAATTTGGCAGTTTACTATTTGGCACACGGTCTGCACGCACAGTTCCAGTACATAAAATGCCTTTTGATTTTAAAAAAGTTAACAAGCCAATAGATGTGTAGAAATTATCAAAATAAAGTTTGTGGTTCACATTTTCTGTCACAATTCGCGTCAATCTAACTACCGTATTCCCAGTTGCACCTAAGTCTATTTCATTGTCTAACTGAATTGCAGAGTTACTTTCACCAGTGTATACTTCGAAATTATAGGCATAACCTGACACACCACACAAAACAAAGAATTTGAAGCCATATGGATGCGGTTTGTTAGGCATGTACTGAAGTAAATGGTGATGAAGTTTTGAAGAGCACATTTGTTCATCAACTGAAAGTTTTTCTTCAAGAGGAACTGAGGCAAACTTTTGAAGAAGTGTGTCAACTACTGGTCTGATTTTGAATAATTGGTCATGGCCAGGTTGATTTCTTGGAATAAGACTGGCATTGTTATTGAAGTGTAACATTTGCCTAATTTTTTCGAAATGATTCAGAGACATGGCTTCCTGAATAAGTTTGAGGCCAAATGTTGGATTCCAATACATCCGAATATTTTTGGCAGTCATTACTGTTGAGATGATCAAGATTCCCAAGTATCGGTAAATTTCATCTTTAGAAATATTGAAAGGTTTGTCTGGATTTTTTTCTACACTGTAATGAAGGGTTTCTGTTGCTATTTTGTTCAATAGATCATCATTAAAAAAATACAAAAAATACTGTAGTGGTGTGTCTAATTGTAGGATTTCAGGAGGTAAATCGGTACTTGAGTATTAAACGGAGGCCACCTAACCTACAGAAATATTTCGTACGGGATACCATAAATAACTACATAATTGGAAAGAACACACTTTAATAGATTAACAGGTGAAGTTTAGAATTAATCCGACGCCTGGTTCTGACGTTGTGCAACCCAGAACGCAGCAATGTCGGTCAGGATGGAGTTGAAAGCGTCGCCGCCGCTAGCAGTCACATCTGATCGCTACACGTATTCTACCAAATAGCTATCCAAATGATGGCGCGCAGTTCCTCGCTGCGCTAAAGAAACTTAACTTAAGAAAGAAACTTACACTATCCTCTTCATTTCGAGGTAAATCCCACAACAAAATCACGTCACTCATTATTGAAACACGTATAGCAGTAGTAGCGCACGGCAATAAATCACTCAGTACACTGACCAGACACAGTGACAGGCGATGACAGGGAATGGCGCGCGCTCCGGTCAACGACCCTGACCTTGGCCTACTTGGAGGGGATTTTGCGAGTAGACACATGACCCATCTGATAACGCTCGACTCACAACAATACTAGAATAGTTCTACTACAACATCTATAACAATTTAACCTTCTATAAGTGCCGCGGCGCGTTTCGTAATAGTGGCCTCCGTTTAATACTCAAGTACCGGTAAATCAGTATTTCCTGTAAATTTCAGTTCATCATCACTGAGTTTCAAATTTTTTTTCTTCCATATAATATTTTTGTGCTTGTGTTTGTCTTTTTGCGAATTTTTGTTGAGGGTTACTACTATCGGTGTTTGTATCTGAAGTGCTTGCTGTTGTAACTGTATGTGAATGGGCATCAACAGTATCACTAACGTGCTCGTATATTGGCTCATCATCTTGTGTGTCCTGTAATTCATCTAAAGTCTCTATAAGTCTGTTGGGAACAGTGTTGAAATCAGTAATATTTGATCCATTGATGTTATCTAATTCATCCAAATCACTATTTTCCAGCTCGTCTTCACTTATGTCAAAATTGAAAATTACATCTTCAGTCAAGGGTAAAATTCCATCATTACTGTTAATATAAGAACAATCACCTTTTTCCATGGTATTTCATGTGAAAAAACGTAACAATCAATATCAAAAAAGAATTAACTACAGGAAATCAACAGCAGGCTTTAGAAGAGAGAATAAACAAGTTTCAAACATAACCTAATAAAGCTTAGTCAACACAACCACGCACTGCATGATGTAGCCGATTTGGAACAACACTTAATTTAAAGATATCTTCTTGAAAATGTCGATAAAATCGAATGTAAATCATCATAAGTTGAATTGAAACTATAATTCACACAAAAAACATTTTTCCAATACTTTCAAATTGATAAAAAATACTCAAACCGATAACGAAATCACGCCACGAGTACATTCAACAGCCGACCGACGCCAGTTGAGAAACATATGATTATTTTGAATTCTATCACTGTTACCAACAGCAAAAACTGATTCTGCGCACTAGAAACGTACAGACTTCAGTCTCAATGCATAATGTAGCTTATATTCTACTTCACAGCCTGGCTACAGTGTCAAATACAAGCTGTAGCCGATCGGCTACAGTATGCACTAGAGGGTTAAAAACATCAAACATCGATGATTACTGTTCGATGTTTTTCACTTATCGATGGTTTTTACCTAGACATCGGTCAATCGATGTTTTTCCCAACTAAAAAGTAAAAACAATTCTAATTTTATTTAAGTTTTTTTTATTTTTTTTGAAGGGGATTATCTTGAGAGGAAGAGTAACGTTTTCTAGATGCTAGAATAGTTCAAAATTTAATCATTATCTTTGTCATGTTTTGTCGTGCATATAGATCACTCTTGTGCAAGATCTCGCATAAGTTTTGACTTACTGCAGATTGTTATTTTTATTTTTCAATCAGGCTCTCTGTATTTTTATGTGAGAATGTTGGATACTCTTGAAGATTTACATAACTACTGTGGACCGTGTCAAGGTTAGATACTCATTTAAAATTGAATAAGTCGGATTCTTCGTTTCTTAGGAAGAAAGAGTTTTATCTTTTTAAGAGATTTCCTCAACATGCGTTTAACATCAACTAGTCCTCGTATTGTAAGGAGTGCAGATATCCATATAAAAAAACTTAATTCATTTTCATTTCCTAAATAAAACTATCAAGTATTGAATGAATACGATATGAGTATCAATGATTGATAAAATTAGCTTAGGATGAAATTTCAAGACAGAATCTTCGAGTATATCCCGAGAGGTTTCTGACTTGACTATGAAAATGACAAATCTTGTGAACTAGAGTTGATCTTTCTTGTAACAACCCGACTTCAATTATCATTCGAAAGACTGTTACTTGAATACCACAAGTCCAAAATTGCTGAAATTCCAGTTAGTAACTGTTAAAATATTGGAACAATACCTCTAGATAAAATTGTAGTCACTTTAGAAGCTCCTTTTGTACTTTTTCGAAATTTATGAAAAATATATACCAATAGCTCAATCAACTTCCCAAATAATTGAATTCCAATCTACACCAAAATAATAAACTAATACTCTGTAAGCTTATTAACAGAAGTGATGTGGGTTCAGTTGAATTGATTTCACCGTGCTTTATCATTTTTAAAAGAATAAGTGTTAAGTATAATAATTATACTGCACATTATATAATTTTCACTGTGTTAATATTAATACTGATGAAAATCTATTCATCCATCGTTTCTGACATGCCTTTTGAGAATTTATTCTTTCCAAATTATTTGATCATTACTATCATCCATTTTATAAAACAGTAATATTAATAGTTCAACTTTATTCTCTTTACAAAATTGTACAATAGAATACCGTCTATCGTATTAAACAAGTATTCAAATCTAAAAAACAATATTTTAGAATTGGATTTTCTTTTTTAAATTCGATTAAATATAAATTTCCGTTCCTAAACGTCAAGTCTGATTACCTACAAACATTTATAAACTTTCTCTTTGACTGCTGCCAATCAATAATATTTCTTCATTGTTAACTACTTTTCAAAAGCTCTTTCCCATTCTTTTATATGTACATAAAAAATGAAATTGATTTTCATTATCTGAGTCACTCTAAGGACATAAATAGTCTTCAATATCGGGGCAACGAGCTCCGCTCTGGAGTACAAAAGCATATAAAAGTTATTACGAAAGAAGAAATTATAATATATTTATAGTTAATACAGATAAAGGCTCTATCTAATCACAGTGGATTAAGATTAATTCCCAGAGGAATGCAAAAATTTCTCTCACAAAAGCATGTTAAATTTTAATCCTGATTAATTTCACGTGAACCAAATCAGAGAAGACCATTTCAAAAAGATAGCTTATCTGATTGGTTCTACTGGAATTAATCAGGATTAAAATTTAACCAGCTTTTGTACAAATGGCACTAAGTACCTGATTGAATGATTACAAAAGTTCAACAGTTGAGTCATCATTTTGTCTCAGTCCCACACACATGCACTCGTTCACCCACTTCCATCATCAACAAACGGCGAAATTGTCAGCTGTTTTTCCAAGGATGATTAGATACTTTTGATGTCCTTCAGCAAATTTTCCCATGGATGAGACCTAGTGCAATCGAATTTTTATATCATAAACCTACTATGTTCTGAATTTCGTGGGAATCGTTAGAGCCGTTTTCGAGATTCGGTGAAATACAAACATATAAAAACATCTAAACATATAAACAGAAATTGCTTGTTTAATAGTCTAGAATAGTATCATTCTGTAAAAACCTAGGGCGATACATTAATGTTTAAAATATTGATGTTTAGAAACATGAATGTTTACTGTTTGATGTTTTTCACTTATCGATGTTAAGGTGAAAAAAACTTCGATGTTCAAAACATTGATGTTTTGTCTTCCGATACCCATCCCTAGTGGTGAGAGTGCCATGTAATTCTCCCCCACTATCTTCCCTAACTTCTTCAGCCCTTATCCAGCTCAGTTGGTGACTTGCTTGAGCATAGGAGTGATTTTTAGTGTATGACTACTGGTGAGTGGCCAAATTGCCGCTGCATGAGCGGAATTGTAACTCCACAAGGCGCAAGGGGATGAAGGTTAAAAACTAAAACTTCAATCAGCCGCCATTTTAGATACAAGTATCATAGAAAATTTTTATTTTGTCATCTCAAAAAGATGTCATCTCTAAAAAGATCTTTAAAATGATGTATCACACAATGGGTGCTTACATTTATTCGAGTTACAACCCCTAAGTCATCCTCTTATGAGGGGTTGAAATTCAGTTATATGTCAAAAGGTAGAGTATTTGACCAATAAATTATCCTGAAATTTACAATAAAGGGTGTTTACTGGGAACCGCATGGTTTTAAAAAAGCCACAAATTTTTAAATTTTGAACAAAAACTTTGTTTTTCACACATTGTAGAACACATTGTTTGAAAAAATTAAGTTTTTGTTAGAAATTTAAAAACTTTAAGGACAAAATGTGCTGGAAATTTACTTCTACACTACACTCGAATGAGTCATCAAAAATACAATTTTTGGGAAACTTGAAAATAAGTCCCATATCTGGATTTAAGCCTATAGCACTAAAGCTCCATAATATCGTTAACGGTGCGTTGTAGACAATTTTTGCATAGGACAAAAAGTGTTTGAAATTCAATTCTGCACCCGAATTACTTACCAGAAAGCCTAAATGAGACTTTTTGGAAAACTAAAAAAATGCAGAAAATTTCGCATGTTGAGAACACATTGAAAAAACAGTTCAAGAAAGTGAAAATTAGAAATTTTTGCACATTGAAAACATGTTGAAAAAACCGGTAAAAATACGTTTAAATTATAACGTTGAATATTTTTAATATTCCACGTTGGAAACACATTGAAAAAACTGTTGAAATTATGACGTTGAAAAATTCAACCTCTTACGGTTATTCAACAAAAAAACACATTTCAACGTTGAAAAGATGATCTTGTGCTACCTGGGGTGTTTCCAAGAATCTCATTGAAATACAAGCTTGAACATTCAAATAATTCATTTCCAAATAGGTCTATGAATTTAAAATGAAATACCGGTACTTATATCTGTTCCTCAGAGGTAAACTAACATTTCCATCATTTTTCAGGAGAGTCATTTGAAAGTTGCACTACCAAACGTTTTGGATTCACTTCATCATAAATGAATATAGTTTATATTTCTTGCTTCAATTCATATATTTGTATTCAAAAAATAATTTTAATTATGCACTGACTTGTGGGTTATTTACTAATGATAGTTTACTTTAAACAACTTTTACTCTTCAAAGACAATAAGGAATAATAACATTGTATTTTTAAATTAATTTATTTACAACTGAAGTCATCTTATGAAAAACATATTATAACATCTAATAGATTGATAGATGGTCCATTAATAGATAGTATTCATATTGGAAAATCATTTGCACTTTCTGAATGTTTGATGTTTTTGTAGAAATCATGAAAACATGATGGCACCCACCTCAAGGATGTCTGTAGATCTCTATACTTGGCGGCATTTATCTGTCTTGGAACACTGTTTACTGCTTCAATTGCTCAGGCCAACTTGTACCTTTTCTGGAATACCTCTTAACCCTTTCTGTACTGGGTTTCCAAATAGGAAGTGGTAAGCTCAGACTGGGTTTTCTGGAGAATCTTGTTTAACTGTTGGTTCCAATCACTGTTGCAACAGTTGGACAGTTTTCTTTTACTTCCTTCTCAGATTAACTTTATACTATCAAATAACTTTAAAATGTTCAATAATTCATAATTCTTTTTGTAGGGTAGGTAGGGGGGGTTGTTGGTTTTGCGCATTTGGTTAGTCTGTAGACATGGAATGAGTTTGGACTGATTTATGGTTTTTATGATTTGAAATTGTGTTTCCTTCAATTATTTTTTTTGGGAAAAATACACTAGTTGAAATAATGAACAAAAAAGATATTTCTCATGCACATGTAAGTTTCTCTGAAATATATGACCCACCATATTTGATGTTTTTCTGTTGTTCACTCACCCTCTTCTGACATGGTCACTTTTACTATTTATTTGTTTCACTATTTTCATTTCCTTTACACCATTTATTAGCCTACATGATAGACCTGCTATTTTTTTCAAAATTTAACTTTTCTGTGATACACATCAAAGCAGGGAACTACATATAATGATCCTACATCACATTTTTTGCACATGTATCTTGATTCTTTCCTCTTTTTTCATTTACCGTGGTGTGGGTACAAACATGGCATTTTCTCATTGCACTTTTTCAGCTAGTGAAATATGTTCACCTGTTGTCACCATGTACAGTGCATGATAATTCAACAAAATCAAGTCAATTGAATGGAAAAACTTTCTTAAACCACTTCACTGTTTTGCGAACACACTGCACTGAGCTCAGTATCATGTCAGTTCTGTCAACAGATCCCATATTTGCATTGTAGTCAACAATACATAAAGGTTTTTCTTTATACTCGCCAGTTTTGATGTCTTTCTTGTGCGTTTTTACTATCTCATTATTGTGTAGTGTTGTCAAAATTGTTACATTTTTTTTATCCATCCATTTTAGAATCAATATTATTTGCAGACCTGGAGACTCTTTCACCTTTTTTTTAGAATCTGGTAAAGCTAGCATCAATTGTCTGTAACAGACAATAAACAAACAGTAACTGTTTACAGTACCACAAAATTAGTCACACGTGAATTAGGGACATACATGTGAGTATTCCTGAAAGTGTTTTGAAAATTCTGTCAAAATCTTTTTCTTTGATTAATTGTATTACTTTTCATATAATTCAGCAACTTATCCCAGTTTTCACCATTCTGAAGAATTTTGAAAGTATTTGGTACCTCTGTGTTGCTTATTTTCCATCACCGGTTTTTAGGTTTATTGACACGGTTTATTTCTTTCCCGCCATGTTGAATTATATTCTTTTTAACTATATTAAAAAGTAAATATATCAAGTAGTAAGTGGGATCCTTCTTCCAAATTTGGTATTCTCAAGATTGTCTTTGCGTAACCTACATACCTATTCCGCACCAGCCTACATTTCCGTTTGACATTGCAATCTTGATTCAATTTGAATTTTTTTTAAATTAACAAATTGAGATGGCAGACATTGAGGATACTCATTTTGAAACTGGTGACTCTGGTTCTTCAGTTACATACCCTATGCAATGCTCTGCATTGCGTAAGAACGGTTTTGTTATGCTAAAGGCTCGTCCTTGTAAAATAGTGGAAATGTTAACTTCAAAGACTGGTAAACACGGACATGCCAAGGTTCACTTGGTTGGACTGGATATTTTTAATGGAAAGAAATACGAAGATATTTGCCCCTCTACTCACAACATGGATGTACCATTTGTAAAGCGTGAAGATTATCAGTTAACCGATATTTCCGATGATGGCTACTTGTGTCTGATGTCTGACAACGATGATCTGCGTGAGGATTTGAAAGTGCCAGATGGTGAAATCGGGCAACAACTCAATTAGTCTCTAGGGCATGAAGATGCAATGACAATTTTGGGCTTGTGTACCAATTATCAGTGTATAATGTATGTCCTTTGTTGATGTAGGGCTGCAGAAGAGTAGTCACTATACTTCCAGAAATTCCTAGTCCATCTACACTGTCAATAGCAGTTTCATTAACCATATTAATTGAAGGGTCGGGGGGAAAAACGATGATAGTCAGTTTGAGCGGAAACCAAGAAAAATCAAGTTGAAAGTTGGAAACCCAAGCATTCATAAATGGGCAATAATGGAATTATGAATTCTATCTTGTATTAATATCACCATTCCACCTAATCACTCAATAATATAAATCAGCTTGAAATAATGTACACATGAATTTTTTCATATATAAATAACTTTAATACATACCAAAAGTGGGGAAAACTATGAGAGTCACAAAATAAGATAAAATGACCAATAAAAATCATAACAATCGATGTTTCATTCAATATTTAGGCCTATGCAATGTTCATCAATTTTTTGGAGCAGTATGGTCTTTGAGAACAGTATTTTTTTTCAAAAGTTGTGCAGGTTTCATTTTTTAGCCGCTGATTCCCTGAAAATAATAGTTCAATGTAAGTTGGGATGGAAGGTTTCAGATAATAGGTGGTTCAGTTAATCATTATTATTTGAACATTGAGAGTGCAATGAACAGTGATATTCTATAAAGCTCACACAGATGTTGTTCAAAATACAGCTGGGCATTGTAGCTTGGCAATGCCACGTTACGGAAAATAACATGAACCTTCTATTCCATGATGATTTCAAGTTATCAAAGCCCAGTTAATAGAGGTCATGCATTATTGAATACTTCAACTCATTTTCATTCAATTCAACAGTAAAATAATACAAGGCTGTCACAAAATGATTTAAAGAGAAAATCCCCCAATTGCTCCAATAGCCTATTCACTAGCCTATACTATAGGAATGAAAAGAAGCTCAGTTGGTAGTAACAGACATCACTTTAAGCCAAAAATGTCTTCACAGACTGCATTCTAATTCAAACCATTGATTTTCAGCATGAAAAGAAAAATAGTTCAGAGGTAGGCTATACTGAGAATTGAGAAAACTATTACTACTATCTTATATTCGACTAGCAAGCAAAAATATTGCTCAACTTACCCAAAAACTTCATCATCAGGATCATTGAAATTATTGTCATTGTTGCTTTTCGTTGGTAAATTTTCATAGTACTTCTGAGATTCCATTGGCAGGAATTTTTTCAAAACTTGTAGATCCTCAAATTTTGGTTTTGGTACTGCTATTCTTCCACTGTACAATGGGCTTGGTCGGATGAGAAGGTTCCTCTCCATTTCCACAATCATGGAACCTTTTTTCGCTCTTCCATGCTTTTTTCCTTGTTGCACCATTGAAACATTCACAAATGTACCATTATAAGTGTCTCGGAACTTGATCATCTTGGGGTCTTCAGAGTTCACTTCAAGCTCCCTAACTGGTCTCGATGGGAATGGGCATTTTTCTTTAAAGTTCAAAGTTTTAAAAAATGATGTCCAACTTAGGAAAAGGGATTGATCACATTTGTACACGGTAAATGGTGATGGTTTCACCCTTGCATTGGCAATAACTGTGATCCAGTCATTGGGTACCTCAAAGTAGGACTTTTGATTTATCAATCCCATGTTGCGATCACATTCCATGTATGAGTGGCCACGAATAGAGAATATCATTTTGAAACTGTCCAGTCGACCACATACATGCACAATGAAATAAGCCAGTCTAAACAATGTAAAGTTCTTATTCTGGCCAGCACAAGAGTCACAAAACACTGTCAATTGACGTACTTCTGGCTTGAGAAAGTTGAAAATGAAGTGGTAAAGCATAGATGAAACTTCGTCTGAGCCTTTATTTCCAATAGTTTGATCATATGCATAGAAATAACTTTCCTTTGTAGCCAAAACATGAATATTGAAAATGAAGTATGATAATTGCTTCTTCAGTCTCTTCAGAATTACGGGGGTAGGCTGATAAGTAATGCACATATGCTTGTAGAAGGCAAACAAAATCAAATAGCAAGATTCGGTAAAAAATAAATTAAAACCTTTTTTTTAAATAAATTCCAGATCATTTTTTTCTGACTTATGAAGTTTTCTCAGGTAGCTAAAAAACTTGATACGAGCTATTCATACTAAATGCTAACTTACGAGTTTTTCACACTTATTATTTCACTCAGATATGAGGTTTTTTCTTTGTATCCAAAATGTAAAATTTTGGAATAAATTGTTTATAAATGAGCTGATTGAAACCAATAAACTGGTCAATATTGATCATGATTAACAAAAATAAAACAAGTAATTGGCCATCTGCTTAAAAATTGAAAATGGTAAAGGATTGAACAGAATGAAGACAACAATAATGAGAGAAATAATGATTTTTTATCCTACAACCTTTAGAATGATAACAATAATTTATTATTATTGGGTTTCTAATTTCTAATAATGCCAACAATAAAGAGAAAAATAATGCATTTATTCATTCTACAGCATTTAGAATAATATTATTACTTGGCTTCTAATTCTAATATTGCTCACTGTCTTATGATAGCCAAATTTACAAGTGTCACACTATTGAAATGATCACAAACACGTTATTTATCAATTTAATCATTATTAAAACTTATTATTATGATTGAAATCTGGATATTTTTATGCACACCCATACGAACATCAATTTATTTGGAACTTAATTATACAATGGAACATCAATAATGTGGAGAAAAATGTCAGATAAAATGATAGAAACTAATAAAACTCAGTCATTGTCAAGTAGCAACTCATATATTCAAAACAAATATAATATAATAAATGACTCATTATCGCTATATTATTAAACTTAAACTACATTGTCTATAATTTATCAAAAAATCTACTATAAAACGTTCTCTACTGACTAATATTAAACATGGAGCTAGTTTTCATTGAATTGAAAGTAACACTAAATTAACATGGTCTGAAATAACTTTGAGATGAAACTAGAGATTTTAAGGCAAACCACTTCAATAGGGAGAAATAAAACAAAGGAGCATTGTCAAAAATAGAATCTAAGAAACTTAAATCATAGTCTGTCATTGTCAATAAGCTATTATGAACAAAACATAATATTATCAATGACACATTATTGTCAAGTACTCATAATTCTTTAATACTATAGTATATTTCGCACCTAGGGTCGAAAATGTGCGTTTTCCGGCTCGAGATCGCAGTTTTCTAGTTTAAGACGAAGTCGAGAACTTGAAGCGTTCGAGAGCTTGAAAAACATTTTTGCCCATGTTGCGAACGCTATTTTTCGCCACACCAAAAAAAAATTAATAATGTTAAGTTGGCAATTTTGAAAGCAAAATTTTAAGGTTATGCTACTATAAATCATACAATGTTAATGAGGTTATGATAGTATCATCGTATTCTATTGTTTGGTATCAAAACTACAAAATAATTCATATCAAGTTATAGAAATGATCATTTATTGATAGTTTAAATACCTATTTAATTATACTAGATACATAAATACATATTAAATTATAAAAAATAAGCATTATTGACAGTTAATTCTTTGTTTTTCATGTAAAATAAATTATACAATCATTATACTTTTTATACAACAAATCTCTATTATTTTATTCTTTATTATTTAAATAGAAGTCAAATGTGCAGTTATGATTGTTTGAGAACATGAATCCTCTAGCAGATTCTACTACTTTTTTCTGAGAGGTCAAATGTACATTCAAATTGTTTGTATTTACAGTCTATTCTGATTGGTTCTCATGACATTTAATCTCAAATATTTAACAGACTCTTGTGCAATCTGGCCTTATAATACAGTATTATAAATAATACTTCCAAAATAAATAATAATTCATCCATTTATCGGATGAAATCCATTTACCAGATAAAAGCGCTTTGCGCCCGGTGCAATATCTCATGGATAAAAGGATGAATAGAATTTTAATTACTATTTTGAAATAATGTGATGAAAAAAAATTAATATAATTGCATGTTTCACAGTTTTGTCTCAAATTACTCAAAATATATCTAAAAAATTGATTGAAATTTAAAAAAAAGTAAGTACGGTAACTAATATAAAAAATAGCTAATAAAAGTCGAAATTCATCGATAGAAAGTGGGATCAGCGAGTTTGATGTTGTTTGGAATGTTGAATGTGGACAAGTCAACTCCTGGTGGAGGTTTGCTTGGAGTAATGTTTTCTGTTATGATGCAGTCGATGCGCTGCGACCAAGTACGGTCTGTTGAATAGATGTCCAATGATGAAACGTTGAGAATGGTAGAATTGCTACCTGAGACTGTATGAACTGTACTCCCTGTACAGGTTGATGGCAACTGCAAACGTGATGCAAGTTCACGTGAAATGAAGCAACTATCAGAGCCGCTGTCAAGCAATGCATGACATGGCACCGCTTGGTGATGAGCATTGAAAACCAAAAGTTGGACAGTAGGCATGATGCAAGCCTTTGGACCATGAGTTGGTTTGAATTGAGGGGCGCTATTAGCATAGCTAACCGTTTGACGACCAGAGTTTGAAGACTGCTGAGGTGGTTGACTCGAGCTAGGTTGATTAGCTGGAGTATGAGAGCGAGACACAGCTGAGCTGTCATAATGATGACTAGAATGTGACTGTGCGGAATGTGGCCTAGTGGATGACGAGGCTGATGAATGGTCGACCGACTTGAGATGGACTGTGCGCTCCCTTGGACTGGGTGAGCGAGAAATAAAACACCGCTCGACTGAGTTGAGCGAGGTATGTGCTGGAGGTGCGCTGGATGTGGCATGCTGAGCTTGGCGCTGTGTGCGCGCTGGCTGCGGCGACTTCGGCTGCGGCGAAGGTGATGAGTGACGAGAATTAGAATGAGTGTTGTACTCACGATATTGTTTCCTGCTGACCTTTGGCGAGGAACTCTGTGCACAATTGCGCGCGTAGTTGGACGTAACAGTGTAGTTGGACCCATGAAGCATTGTATGATGAGCCTTGCCGCAAGTTTTGCAACTACCACGACAGCTGTGAGATTTGTTCCATGGATGAACGCAGTTCAGACAGAGGTTTTTCTGCCGCACTGTGGATGCTCGTTCTGCAAGTGGAATCTTGATGAGAGATTGACATGTGAAAATATTATGCGAATTACCGCTACAAAATGTACAATTCGTAGACCTATTAAACACATTGGGAGTGCTGGTTGTTGTGAAATTCGAATAACCTGACTTCTGCTGAAAAGTAGGTTTGCTGGTGCTGGGTTGATTGGCGCTTGCGGCCGTAGTGCGAGAACTCGTTTGAGTAATTGATGCGCTGGTGTGAGATAAGGCTTGTGCTACCTTATGTTGAGTCTCCAAAAATTCCCACAAATTGTCAAGTGTGAGTTTTGATTTCATAGAGAGGAACCTTTCCCAGTCTCTAAGTGTTGAATTGTCGAAACGAGAGATAGTGACATGGATGAAAATAATATCTTGAACTGATAAGTCAAGCGTTAATGATTGCAGCGCTGAAATGTTTGTTTTTTGATTATCAATGAAAGCTCTCCAAGATGAGGCTGAACGAGATTCAAGTTTGGGAGGGTTGAAAATAGCTAGAATATGATTTTCAGCTATAAGTAGAGCATTGTCATACCTTTGAGTAAGTAATTCCCAAGCTAGTTTGAAATCCCCTGAGGGCGAATTGGCGGTATGGGTGAGTGCTTCCCCATGAAGTGCTTGACGCAAATAATAATACCTTAATGTGTTATCCAAAGATTGATTATTAATGATGAGGCTAGTGAAAGTGGCCTTGAAATGAAGCCATTCATTGAAATTGCCATCAAAGTGAGGCAGAGGAATGTCGGGCAGCCTTGCATGGACTGGTTGTGACAACATGGAATGTTGATGTGCTGGTATGTGCGAATTCATAGCAGCATCCTTATGATGTAATTCAAATTCATAAATGGCAGTGTTGATTTTAGAATTAATAAGTGAAAACTTAGTTCTAATTGTATGGCACAGTTTGACATCAGGGAATTGACCCTTTTGATTGAGTTTTTTGATATTTGAATGAAAGTCATCTTTCAGAGCTTGAATTTCAGATTTGAAATCAAGGGCAGCAAAGTAGCCCTCACGTGAGTCAAAATTAGTAATGACTCCTTGTTGAATGATAAACTCTAATTGAGCATGAATAGAATCAAGAGCACTAGTGGTAGCTGGAGCTACTTGAGTTGAAGTGGATGCACTAACAGCTGCTGGCTGTGTGACATTTGCATGAGCACTTTCTGAGTTAGGCGCTGATGGAGCACCTTCTGAGTGAGGCATTGATGGAGCACCTTCTGAGTGAGGCGTTGATGGAGGAGGGTCTGAAAAGCCCTGGAAATCACCTGACTCTGAGTCGGATGATGAGTCACGATTGACTGACATCTTGATTCGTACAAATATAACAATTAAAAAAAAATTATTAAATTGAATGAGTTAGATTGAATAATGTAATAATTGTATATGAGCAATATGATGCTTGATTGAGTATATGAGCGATATGACGCTTGATTGAATAATAAATATGTTTGATAAAAATTCAGTAATAATGATAATAATTGTTTGAAAAAATATTTAAATGAAGCGCATGCAATTGAACTTTACCTGCCTAAAGCGGTTTGAGATAATTGATTGAAAAATACTTAATTAAGTACATGAACACAATAATCAGAAAATATGACACAATATAAATGATACAGATATAGCTCACGGACAGATTGATTCACATGAACGCACGTAGCTCCACCCTCAACCTTGTAACACAGCACTGTCTTGGTAACACTTGCACAAAAGTCCGGTCAGGTATGGCAGCTGCATGGCGCCCTCACAATAGCGGTATGGTCTGTCTGCCATGGCGAATGAATTCCTTCTGGAAATATACAAAAACTATGGTGATGATAGTGCTAAGTTCACTTATGCTAGACACAATATATGAAATGTGGATGCTATATACACCTGCCTGGTGGGTAATATTATCCTGAATACTCAGAGGGCTTGAATTTTGATATTTGCAAATTTTGAGGGTTACCCAAATGGTCACCAGCTTGATCCGGCTGAGGAGGACCATGAAATTGGGACTCCTGAGCTACTGAAGAATGAGGTAATCACAAGATGTCACTGGAAAAATCTGGACACAGGAGGACCATGAAATTATGAGATATCTGGTCCTAATTCGGGCGTAACTCCGAATTGTGAGATAGTGGACTGTAGACAATGAATAATGTAGATGTTGAAGTAACTGTCTAGGTTAGACAATGTCGGTCCAGAATCACATAAATTCAATGCGGAGAAACAGCCACTTGAGTGCGCTGGTTCTCGTTCTCTCTGGTATGACAGAATACAATAATGTATCTGTGAATGAAATGAAAACAGCTCAGGATGCTGAATGACAGACAAATAAATATGTTTATTTGCTGTTGTGTTGAAAATACCTCTAAGCATGTAGTAGGATCTTAATGTATGAATTAATGTAAGAATGTATAATACAATTGATATTTATTGAATTGCCTTGTGCAATGCTTAAGACTAATTGCAGTACAAATGTTGATGAAAATCTGAATAAATGAATTGAATGCTCGAAACCGCTTGTATTTAATGAATTGACCTATTTCCATAGATATAAGAATAATGTAGGAATGTAGGAATTGACCTTCTGTGAGGTTTGAAATTGAATTGATTTGAGTAATAAGAATACAACTTAATACTATGAATAATTGCATGAATAAGTAGAATAATAATAATAAATGCGCTTCCAAAATTGCTAATGGAATGATTGAAATTGAAATAAGTATCACAACTTGAAATATTAAATAATGTTTGAATAATAATTGAATTGAGATAAATAAAATCTTGAATTGAATGATAACTTGTCATAAAGTTTCATGAATAATCTTTGCAAAACACAATAAATGAATAAATGTAATAAATGTACTTGACCTAATAACTAATGATTAGATATGGTATACAAAATTGAATGTTGGTAACTTGATGTTACAAAAAGTCTCATATGTGAGATGGAAACCTGAATCTTATGAGATGTCAGTGAATCAATAATTAATGAAGCCTTCAAAACCAATAATGCTTGGTGGAAGGTACAGAAACAACAACTAGGGATGCTCTGTAAGATGACTGTGAGGACAGTTGAAACCGCCTTATTAAGTTTTAGTAAATAATGTACAAAAATGTTGAAGGTGCCATATAATATCCAGTGGTAGAGCAATGCGTAATTGACTCTGATATATTTCATATGCTGATAATTGTATGACCTAACCTCAGTTAGAATTATGAATAATGATAATTGTTGAAGCAAGAAAAATCTACAAGTGTTTATGAACACTGTCATGTGAAAATTATGCTGCAAATAAATGGGAGCTACCATGAAATATGAATTAATAAATGCCTCTGAGAAAAGGGACCATGAATAAGATTGTTAAATGAATTGAAATTTACGTATCTTAAATGAAACCTGGTGAGGGAAGAGCTGGTCTGTCCCATATGCGGCCGTACCCCCGTACTGGCTCTGCTTGGCTGAATCCAACGTCATTGGGCGCGGATGAAGACCTCTTGGAGTCGAATGATGAGTGACTGAACCGAATCGCGGTTGAACTATGACGAGTTTGGACGATGACGCACGAAATGAATGTTTTTGACTGGACAGTTTATGAACTTGGTGCACAATGACTAATTCACTGGGTGTAATGAATGTTCTGACTCTAATCCACGATGAATGAAGGCAATTGATGAAAGTTCAATTCTACATGTGCATGTTGGATGGCTAAGTATGAGTGGGCAAGTTAGGTTATGTGAACTAACTGCATGAATGTAACCGTGAATTGGCTGGTTCAACGGTGAAAATATGTTGCTAATTAATTGAATACTGCAAAATATATCTTTATGATGTAGATATATGACCTGGCTGACTCTAGTGTCCAACGTATGTTGGGAGGATTGGATCGTTTCTGGAACACACTAGTTGAAGGGTCTCTAACTTGATGTCTAGAGCCTATGATGAAAAGCAATATGTTGCTGAAGTTGGATTGAATTGTTGAATTGATTGAATGTAGATTGAGTGCATTCTATATGACAGAAATGCCTCGAATTGGTTGTCAGCCAGATGGAAGGAATGCAGAACCAAGTCTTACAAAACCATTGAAACTAATGAAAATTGCAGTTTGAAATAACAGTTCATAATTGTGTGAGCCTATGCTTTATGTTGAATTGATAATTAATGATGAGAGTTCTTGAGAATAAACGTTTGAAGTGATTGAATGTGAAAGCATGGCGAGTTTGGCACTGAGTCCTAAAGTTGAGATATTTACTGAAATGGTCTTACGAATTCGATGAATGATATATTGGCGTTGACGGTATTCCTTGATGAATCCATTGAAAACACTTTTGAACTGTTATGAATGACTGGGAAGTTTAAATAAACTAGAAAACGGGAGCCTACCCCATGACAATGTTGACCTGTTGAATTTGGAATTGAGAGTGCCCGGCAGAAGCCGAAAAGTAAAGTGCAACGTGCGTGACCGGAAACACATGAATGCATGTGCGAATTATGAATGTAAATCTTGTAGAGATGAATGTTGAGCGTTGGCAAATATATGAAATAAACCAATAAATACGTTGACGTCGAATAGATACAAATATACGATGAAATATATGCAGAAATAGTACGATGCAGATGACCAAATAAAGATGGCGGTGGGATTGATCGATGGCAGTGGCAAAATTGGCGGTCGATTCAAATGAGGTGTCGATCGATTGAATCAGCTGCTGAAACGATGCTGAACTGACAAAATGTACAAAATTGACACACCTTGACAATAAAAATGGTGAAACAAGTTAATGAGCAGCTGAGATTTCACATTTAACGTGGTCGTTAAAACGGCCAAAATTACTCAAAGGTAATTAGTCTTTTCCATAAATTATTGCACAAATGTTATTATTGGTAAAAAAACATATTCTAGGCATTTACAAGTCTTATTCAACATGAAATAACATGGTGTAGATATGATAATATATATTACAAAAATTTGGAGCAATGAAAGTAGAAGATTTGTAAGTTTGGAATGTGAATTTCAACAAATATTTTATCAATAATGAAAAATAAAAATTATTTACAAAAAACACTACTCATTACAAAACACAATTACAAATTACAAAAGCATTATGATAATAAATGGATATAAATTTAAAAATTAATATGATGAAAAAGCAAAATATGATGGAAACATTCAACAGGAATTTTACAGTCTTATTTATCATGGAATGATTTAAAACAGTTTCGGTTTTTTGTAATGCAGAGATGTACCTGACATTTGGAACAATAAAAGTGTGTTTTTTTCTGGCACTTGTTATTTTTACACCGTAGGCCATCCCTACTTCCATCGAATTCTGGCATGTGGTCGGTTCTGTCTTGGTGTACATCTGGAATTGGTCTTTCTTCAGCCACCAATCTTGGAACTCTTGGAGCTGGCAGTGCTTCATTTTCTGCAGAAGGTCTGCCTCTCTTCTTCCCACGGCTTTGATTGCAGAGTATTAATGCCTGTGACACATGCTGTCGGAAATGAATGAGGTCCAGCACATCCTTCCTTGGAACATTCATTGCCTTTGCATCTTTGATATACTCAAGCCAACTGTTCGTGAGGGCCAGGTCGATAGAATGGTCAATCATTCTGAGTGTCCATTTTCGAGCTCTAACAAAGATCCTATACAATGATATGAGAAAATCGAGCTTATCTACACCCCCCATACTTTCGTTGTATAACTTTATTGCCTCTGGGCGTGGAACTTCAACATACTGTTTTGTAATTTTGTTCCATCTTCTGCATGACTCAATATCTCCACATCCTACAAAATTGGAAGCTACAAGGACTCCTTTGTTGTCGAACCATTTGGTCAAAATTACCTTGCCCTCATTGGAAATAACTTCATCAGAAGTACCCCGACCCTCAACTTTCAGTTTTCAGAGGTGGCTTCATAAATCTACCAGCTCTAGCAGTTCCCACAGCAAAAATGTCCCTCTTGTGCAACCACTCTAGAAGATGAAATGAAGTAAAATAGTTATCGAAATACAATCTACAGTTGGGAACATTTATTTTCTTGGATAGATGCATAACTGTTCCTGCACCCAGGCCAAATTTGGAGCAGAAGTAGTCAAATTCAGTAGTTGCTCCTTGATAAATAATAAAATTCAATACTGTGCCACTCTTCCCACACAATACAAAGAGTTTAATGCCCCAAGGGGTTGGCTTATTGGGCACATACTGTTTTATGCCAACATGACCCTTGAAGGGCACTATTTGCTCATCAATGCACATATCAGTTTCAATTGGAAGCTGTAAACAGCGCTTTCTAATACAATCGTAAATAGGCCTGACTTTCCATAGTTTGTCTTCAACTCATCCTGCAATTTTTTCAAAATATCCGCATTAGGTTTACTACTTATCTGCTTCTCAAGGTCCTGCTCTTGAGCTTTGAACTGATCACAAACACTGCATGTGTCTGTGCGAGGGTAGCCAAAACCTATGTTATATTTTGTATTGAAAATATTTCTGTATGAATCGTATGAAATTCTATTATTGGGATATAGCTCACTGTAAAGATTATGAAGTTTCTTCACATCCAGAGTTTCTGGCAAATAAATCTTTTTGGAATCATGCATACTATAATGAGACCGACGACCTTTCAAAGACTTAATGTGCTCATGTACTTTTGATAGAGTTTCTTCTGAAATAGCATGTGGTCTATTGTCATGACTACCTCGCCCATCTTTTACAATTTCACCTTTATTAATCAACATTGTTTGTAGGGTTTGAACTCTACGAGGAGTGATTCCATGAATGGAAATAAATGCCTTTTAACAAACCGGAACCTCAATCAATCTTCCATCCTCCAAGTATCTGATTTTGTATGAATACAAATATGAATGACTATCTGGATTGTAATTTCTAGGTCTGCGCTGTTTTACCAATGATGAAGTAATGAGGCCACCTGAATACAAATTCTGTTCATTGTAATCAGTCATATTATTGAATTTTGTAACAACTAGCTGCCTACTACACTGTTTTATTACATTGAAGCACTTGAGCCTGGAACAATGGCAGTTTGGAACCACTTCGTGACTTTGTTTCAATAGTTTCTTTTTCACTTCAGAAAGTCTACCCAACTTTGGCTTCTGTTTTGGCACTTGTTCTGCTTCCCCTACCAACTCCATAATTAACTTTGAATGAACAATATAAATTAATACTAAATACAGTATAAGTTACTCACTAGAAAGATTTGAAATAAGGCAAACAGCAACTCTTAACCTCAAAGCAAACGTTTGTAGACGACACACAATGCATTGTGGCCAATAGCGCATGAGCAGCATAAAAGTAGAACAGCTATAAAGTGACTCTCATCATTCTTTGCTCTGAAGCAGCTGACCCTCATCATTTTTCCCCTTTGCTTGAATTCTTAGATCTGTGATATCTCTTGACTCTCATCGGTTTTCCCCTAATCAATGACTTGGTAGCTTACTAATGGAACTAAGCTGTAGAATGGCATCGATATCTCTCATCGTTTTTCCCCCTGACCCTTCTATGAAGTCAAGTAGATATCCTGTTCCACAATCACACAACACATAGAGTTTTATACCAAAACGATGGCGTTTTGTTCTGATATATTGCTTGAAAAGCAGACTTCCTTAGAACAACAACAGAGATTCATCAATCACAATACTTTGAAATGGATAGAAAACTTCAGAAAAATTACGTTTTATTTTATTCACAACATTAGAAATTTTTAAAATATGCAAACGAGCTTCTTCAGTCTCTTCAGAATTACGAGGGTAGGCTGATAAGTAATGCACATATGCTTGTAGAAGGCAAACAAAATCAAATAGCAAGATTTGGTAAAAAATAAATTAAAGTACAAACCTTTAACTTCAAAATCATGTATTTATTTTTCTACATAGTCACTGTTAAGCATTACATTAAGCATAGTTACTGTTAAGCATTTTTCCCCTTTGCTTGAATTCTTAGATCTGTGATACTTGATACTTACTTGATACTTGATGTCTTCGTCCTTGACTGGGGGTACCAGACAGACTGTGTCAAAGGTTTTAAAATATTCTAGAATAGTGGCTCCTCAGCCAGCTCAGTCAATGAATAAAACTTTTTTAAAATAGTGGCTCCTCAGCCAGCTCAGTCAATGAATAAATTGGTCTATTCATTAATGCCTGTCTGATGAGAGAGCAGAATCTAGTGCGAGGTTTATTTCTCACTTCAATTGGGAGTCTGTTATAAAATCTTAGTGCAGCTGATGGAAAACTTCTCTGCATGCTGGCCAACCGGCTGCGTGGAACTTCCAGATTGGTAGCATGGCGAGTGTTGTGGCTGTGAATTTCGTTTCTTCTCACCTACTTATGCTGATTGTCCCTGACATAGATCAAGGAGGACAGAATATACTGACTGTATATGGTGAGAATTTTCAGTTCCTTGAAAAGTGGCCTACAATGATCTCTATGTCCTGCAAAAGAGATGATTCTGATTGCCTTCTTTTACAGTAGTAGCACATCGTGACAAGAAGGTGCGTGTCCCCACAGCAGTAGTCCATATCCGATGTGACTGTGAAACAGGGAATGGTAAGCTGATAACAGGTAGTCTCTGCAGACAATATGTCTCAGCTTCCTAAGCAGGTTTATCACCCTGGACAATCTCTTGCAGACTTCTGTCACATGGTAGCTCCATCGCAACCTGCTGTCTATCCAGAAGCCCAGGAACTTTACTGGCTCTGCCTCCAATGTTGTCCTCTTTAGGGAACAGACTAGTAAGTTTGTTTTATCATCATTTAACATCAGCTTGTTTGCTGCAAACCAGGTCCTGGCGACATTTAGTTGGAGAACTGATCTTTCCACCGCTTCTTCCACAGTTTTACCTCTAGCAGTCAATGTGGTATCATCTGCAAAGAGTATGGAGCTCTCATTGTTTGGGAAGTCATTCATAAGCAGGATGAAAAGCAGGGGACCCAACACTGAGCCCCGTGGCACACCATGACCCAACACTGAGCCCTGTGGCACACCATGATCCACATTTTTAATGCCTGATGTGGCTCCCTCAAGTGAGACTACTTGCCTTCTATTTTCTAGGTAGCTTCTTAGTGTGTTCAGTACTGTTCCCTGTACACCATACTTCTCCAGCTTCTTGACAAGTATACCATGAGGCACACAGTCGAACACCTTACTCAGGTCGCAAAGTGTGATTGAAAGGAAATCTCCATGCTCGAAAGCTGACTGTATTTTTTCTGTCAGGGACATAAGTGCACTAGCAGTTGAACGACCACCTCTAAAACCATGTTGGGCCTGGTTGAGGAGGTTGTTTCTCACAAAGAAGTTTGTGATTTGCTGCTTCATCTCGGTTTCAATAACTTTGGACAATGTAGGTACTATGGAAATAGGTCTGAAGTTTGATGGAAGTTCTGTATTTCCTTTCTTATGAATTGGCAGAGTCCTTGCTAGTTTTAATGTGTCAGGAAAAACTCCTAATCTGAAGCAATGAAGTAAAGTAGATATCCTGTTTCACAATCACACAACACATAGAGTTTTATACCAAAACGATGGCGTTTTGTTCTGATATATTGCTTGAAAAGCAGACTTCCTTTGAACAACAACAGAGATTCATCAATCACAATATTTTGAAATGGATAGAAAACTTCAGAAAAATTACGTTTTATTTTATTCACAACATTAGAAATTTTTAAAATACGCAAACGAGCTTCTTCAGTCTCTTCAGAATTAAGAGGGTAGGCTGATAAGTAATGCACATATGCTTGTAGAAGGCAAACAAAATCAAATAGCAAGATTCGGTAAAAAATAAATTAAAACCTTTTTTTTGAAATAAATTCCAGATCATTTTTTTCTGACTTACGAGGTTTTCTCAGGTAGCTAAAAAACGTGATACGAGCTATTCATACTAAATGCTAACTTACGAGTTTTTCACACTTATTATTTCACTCAGATATGAGGTTTTTTCTTTGTATCCAAAATGTAAAATTTGGAATAAATTGTTTATAAATGAGCTGATTGAAACCAATAAACTGGTCAATATTGATCATGATTAACAAAAATAAAACAAGTAATTGGCCATCTGCTTAAAAATTGAAAATGGTAAAGGATTGAACAGAATGAAGACAACAATAATGAGAGAAATAATGAATTTTTATTCTACAACCTTTAGAATGATAACAATAATTTATTATTATTGGGTTTCTAATTTCTAATAATGCCAACAATAAAGAGAAAAGTAATGCATTTATTCATTCTACAGCATTTAGAATAATATTATTACTTGGCTTCTAATTTCTAATATTGCTCACTGTCTTATGATAGCCAAATTTACAAGTGTCACACTATTGAAATGATCACAAACACGTTATTTATCAATTTAATCATTATTAAAACTTATTATTATGATTGAAATCTGGATATTTTTATGCACACCCATACGAACATCAATTTATTTGGAACTTAATTATACAATGGAACATCAATAATGTGGAGAAAAATGTCAGATAAAATGATAGAAACTAATAAAACTTAGTCATTGTCAAGTAGCAACTCATATATTCAAAACAAATATAATATAATAAATGACTCATTATCGCTATATTATTAAACTTGAACTACATTGTCTATAATTTATCAAAAAATCTACTATAAAACGTTCTCTACTGACTAATATTAAACATGGAGCTAGTTTTCATTGAATTGAAAGTAACACTAAATTAACATGGTCTGAAATAACTTTGAGATGAAACTAGAGATTTTAAGGCAAACCACTTCAATAGGGAGAAATCAAACGAAGGAGCATTGTCAAAAATAGAATCTAAGAAACTTAAATCATAGTCTGTCATTGTCAATAAGCTATTATGAACAAAACATAATATTATCAATGACACATTATTGTCAAGTACTCATAATTCTTTAATACTAAATTATCTTCTACGACTTAAATTTTAAAACATAGTTGTAGATAAGTCTAAAATCTCTACTGACCAGTTAAGCAGGGACAATCTGTTTGTCCATTACAAACTTTATGCCCAGGAGCTTGAAGGAAATGTGGCAATTTGTCATAATGAGGATGAATATCTGTAGGAAGCACTAGTTTCATTTCTTGCAAGTGTCTGAATTTCAATGGCTCAAGAGGGATTTTTGATGAATATAGAGGATGAACTAGTTCGTCTACTGATGGTCTTGTCATGTTTCTTGGAAGTTGAAAAAAATCTTCAGCAAATGAAAGTCTCATTTCCAGTGAGCCCATAGGGGTGTACTTCAGACATTTAATATCAGTTACAACTGGGTCACCTTTTCTTGTGCCTGGCCTGATTGATGATGTGAAGTTGAGGCTGCTGTATTTTTTGAAAAATGTATGATTTAGATATTTTACTTGGTAGGGCTTTGGATTAATTCGAGCTGTTTTACATATTTCAATATATCCAGCTGGGGAGTAAATTTCCCTATTCCTCATCCTTTTTTCAATTGTGCTGTGGATACTGCACTCCATCTGAGTGTGACCTTTTTCCAGGTACTTTTATAGTCAAGCCTGTTTTCTTGAACGCAAGAAGTAAAGTATTGGACAAGATACAATTCCTATTCTGTGAGGTACAGCCATCACTCCATAGAATCACTTCTTCATACTTGTTTCTGTCCACTTCATTTGTTAAAAAATGATAGAGTATACTACAAAATTCATCAGCACTGACTCCTCCTTCTGTTTCATCCCATAAATAACAATAGGCATCAGCTGTTTTCAGATTAAACAAAGTAAAATTATGCACTTTTAATTTTGTTTTGTAATACAAAGCTGAGGCTTTTAGTGAGGGGCTCAATAGTACAGCTTGCATGTCGAGTGTAAAAACTGCTGTCTTTTGGGTTCCAATATCATCTTCTTTGTCTTTGTTTTTCTCTTTTTGAGCATCTTCTTTCCTTTTTTGGTGGGAATGATAAATTTCGACGTCCACATTCCCCTTAGTGAATGAGCAACATAGGTCGCACTGGTCTTTTTTGGGGGAGAATAGCCCTAAATTACATTCTTCAAATACTGCACAGAAGGTGAATATAGCAGCTTGTAGATTTTCCTTATTTTCATGGCAACAATAAGCTTTATATTCCCTAAACAATTCGGATTTCGACTGCCACATGGCCTCAAGATACAATTTTGTTGTGTCCCTACGACAATAGTGGCTCTCAAGCTTAGGTAAACTGTCCAAAAACTGTTTAATGAGTTCTCTCTCTTTGCTTGGACCCTTTTTCTTCCTCTCTTGATTGGGAGTTTCTTTGTTACTTTCTGTGTTTACCCAATTCAACACAGACCATTCTCCCACTGAAAAGGTATTCAAAAACATCTTTTTACAAACTCTTACTCGGTCACCATTCTCATTTATTTTAAAATGATAGAAAAGAGAATGACCACGGCGAGAACTTGATGCTTCTACTGTCCTTTGTTTCACAACCTTTTTTTCCACTAACTGTTCAATAAAAATTTTCTTCTCTCCTCTGTTCAATCTCCAAAACTTTGTAAATAGTTCTAACCAAAAATGCAAAAAAAAATTTTTGGAAAAAATTGAGTTACAAGGTTTTTATTCTAAGCCATCGATAAGGAGACATAGTTTAAAATGATTCTTTCCTTCCCTGGAGCCTTCTTCTTCCTCTTCTTCAATAATTGGCTCATCTGCCACTGGGTTTGGGTCATCTAACAGCTCATCTAACTGTCAAAACCTTGAATTCCTTGAATATAAGGTCAGACGGGAAAAATCTTGGTTTATTCAAAATAGATTCAATTATTATTAATTTGTGCATTATGAACAGTTGTTCCAAATGGGAATTTTTAACACCCTCCCCCCCCCATACTGCTACTCCGTATTGCATTATCGACTGTACTATAGCAAAATAAAGCATTTTAACCCTTTCGGTCATGCTTTTTTTGTATAAGTAGGAAAAATCTGAAATTTGATACTCTAATTATATTATTTTTTAATGATTTTTGAAAGTGTCAAAACATTTTTTTCACTAATAGTTATGAAAATATAACATAGTCATTAAAACGGCCAAAATTACTCAAAGGTAATTAGTCTTTTCCATAAATTGCACAAATGTTATTATTGGTAAAAAAACATATTCTAGGCATTTACAAGTCTTATTCGACATGAAATAACATGGTGTAGATATGATAATATATATTACAAAAATTTGGAGCAATGAAAGTAGAAGATTTGTAAGTTTGGAATGTGAATTTCAACAAATATGTTATCAATAATGAAAAATAAAAATTATTTACAAAAAACACTACTCATTACAAAACACAATTACAAATTACAAAAGCATTATGATAATAAATGGATATAAATTTAAAAATTAATATGATGAAAAAGCAAAATATGATGGAAACATTCAACAGGAATTTTACAGTCTTATTTATCATGGAATGATTTAAAACAGTTTCGGTTTTTTGTAATGCAGAGATGTACCTGACATTTGGAACAATAAAAGTGTGTTTTTTTCTGGCACTTGTTATTTTTACACCGTAGGCCATCCCTACTTCCATCGAATTCTGGCATGTGGTCGGTTCTGTCTTGGTGTACATCTGGAATTGGTCTTTCTTCAGCCACCAATCTTGGAACTCTTGGAGCTGGCAGTGCTTCATTTTCTGCAGAAGGTCTGCCTCTCTTCTTCCCACGGCTTTGATTGCAGAGTATTAATGCCTGTGACACATGCTGTCGGAAATGAATGAGGTCCAGCACATCCTTCCTTGGAACATTCATTGCCTTTGCATCTTTGATATACTCAAGCCAACTGTTCGTGAGGGCCAGGTCGATAGAATGGTCAATCATTCTGAGTGTCCATTTTCGAGCTCTAACGAAGATCCTATACAATGATATGAGAAAATCGAGCTTATCTACACCCCCCATACTTTTGTTGTATAACTTTATTGCCTCTGGGCGTGGAACTTCAACATACTGTTTTGTAATTTTGTTCCATCTTCTGCATGACTCAATATCTCCACATCCTACAAAATTGGAAGCTACAAGGACTCCTTTGTTGTCTATGAAGATTATTGAGTATGAAAATTACTTACCTAGCTTCAATCTCCAGTTAAAAACAGTATTATAAGTTGGATATAACTGTGAGAAATCATCAACTGAAACGTGCACATGAAGAACAGATGTACGAGGTTTTCTCTCTACAAACTGTAGCCTACGAATATATGAGGTTTATATTTTGCTCACCAGATAGCAATAAAGAGCAAAAATCATCATTTTGACGATTAGAATGTGTGAGATACGAGGTCTTCTAACCAAAAATGCAAAAAAAAATTTTTTGGAAAAAATTGAGTTACAAGGTTTTTATTCTAAGCCATCGATAAGGAGACATAGTTTAAAATGATTCTTTCCTTCCCTGGAGCCTTCTTCTTCCTCTTCTTCAATAATTGGCTCATCTGCCACTGGGTTCGGGTCATCTAACAGCTCATCTAACTGTCAAAACCTTGAATTCCTTGAATATAAGGTCAGACGGGAAAAATCTTGGTTTATTCAAAATAGATTCAATTATTATTAATTTGTGCATTATGAACAGTTGTTCCAAATGGGAATTATAACACCCTCCTCCCCCTTACTGCTACTCCGTATTGCATTATCGACTGTAGCCTACTATAGCAAAATAAAGCATTTTAAGATGAGTTGGATTCAGAATTTTTCTAGCTGCATAAAATTTGTAAGAGAGGTATTTCATCCTTCTGCAAATGAATTTAATATGGATATCCCATTTCAGGTTCTCATCTATATAGAAACCTAGATATTTACAATTTTTAACTTTACTAATGATAGGACAAGTGCAGGAGTTGGGGTCAAGGTTGCAATTTGAATGGAGTTTCAAGTTTAATTCTCTATCGGGCTGTCCTAATTTATTGAAAGAAAAGGTAATATAGTTGGTTCTTTGTATGTTTAAGCTCAAATTATTTTTATCTAGCCACTTTTTTATGCTCAAGCAATTTTGCTCTGCAATTTCATGAACCTCAGCCCACGTTCTTCCTGAGAAAATAGCTGCTGCAACATCAGCAAAGGATATTATGGTTGAGTTTTTAAGTTTTAAACTTAATAGATCATTTATATAAATTATGCTAAGTAATGGCGACAAAAGAGTGCCCTGAGGGAGGCCATAAGGGGTGAGTCACTACCTCCGTAAACACGTTTACGGAGGTAGTGGGTGAGTTCGGTGGTATTAGTTTCATTATTTACAGATAGGGATTGGGTTCTATCAGACAAGTAGTTCTTAATAAGATCAAGGAAGACTCCCCTAAAGCCATATATTTGGAGTTTATCAAAAGGAGAATCATGAGGGATGGTATCAAAAGCTTTTTTTATATCTAATAGAACTGCAATGGTTTTTAGATTAGAATTGAGGTTCTGGGAGATGGTATTAGTAAATTTAATTGAAGCATCTTCGGTATTTTTACATATTTGAAAGCCATATTGATTTTTATTTATTATATTATGCTTGTTCAAGAACATCACAAGTCTTTTTTTAATGATTTTTTAAAACATTTTTGCTAAATTACTGATAAGACTAATTGGTCTATAGTTACTTGGGTCTGAGGGATCACCTTGTTTGAAAAGCGGTTTTATTTTAGCTTTTTAGACATGTTTAGGAAAGTAGCCTTTCTCAAAACATTTATTAAAAATGGAGGGTCTGATGCCAAAGTGAACCAAGTCGTTTCTTCTGTTTTTTCAGTATTGATTGTTGTAAGTGAAATCCATTTTAAAAGTTCAATATTCATGGTATGTTTATATTGAAAATTTATAAGCAATTTATACATATTTCTTCTTCAAGAATGAGCAAGAAATTTCAATTCAGGGACTTTGCATGTTACTAGTGAAGAAAAAAATATGTGTAGAAAACCGAACTTGGTTCACTTTGGCACCAACATTCAAATTAGTTCATTTTGGCATAGCGAGATTTTGATTTTTGGTGAAAGGATCTATACTAAAAATCACACAAACTGTCGATCTAACTTATATATTTCGAATAATACATTAAGATACAGCATAAGAAGAAGTACGGTACTGAAAATATTCATACTAGTACCATTCATATTAGAATAAAAATATTTCAAAATTAATATTACAATTTCCAGCCAAAGTCATAACCAATAAAATGTAGGCTACAGGATGGAAACGTTATTCAAAGATGAATAATTTAATAGCAAGTTAAGATCTTGGAAAAAGCAAAGTACAAAAAAATAATAAAATTAAGGAATTTAAGAATGATTCGGAAATTAGTAGTTCAATTTCAAGTCAAATGTTCCAATTAACATTTTTCAAGTGACTTATCATAGAGAATCATATTGATATTTGGCTGATTGATATTTGTATGGCTCATTATCACATCATAATAAAGATGTGTAATAATTAATAAATTCATGTAGAAACAGGTTGTATTATCTAGCTGTAATATTTCAAAAAACTTCTTTTTCCAGAGTGAACCAAGTACATTTTTCCATGTCAATCTCATAATAAAGCAATGTTGCCAAAACTGGCATGTGGGAAGGATGTAGTACTTTGCTTAATAACATGCTTTCATAATAGTTGACATGTAATTCTACAGGTAGCGCCACAATAAAATCATTTGTAGTTGGTTCACTTTGGCAAATGAAAAAATAGAATGCATTCCACATAACCTCAAAATAATGAACACGAGATGAAAGTGTTTGATAGAGTGAACTATTCGTATCTTCACTTTCAGAAGTTGAGGAACTTGGAATATAATCGTCACTGGAATGATCTGCAGCATCAAAATCACTTTCTGAACTATCTTCCATGTCATTTGATTTGTCTACATTTGAAGCTGCCTGAACCAAAATCTGAGTAGACGCCATTTTGAATGATAGTTGGTTCAGTCTGCCAAGAGAATTAATACTAAATTTCCCTTTTTGCAGAATAAAAAGCTGAAAAATTCCCTTTATAACAGCTGTGGGACTTGGTTCATTGTGGCAAAAGAAAGATCTTCTGATTGACTAAGTATAGATCAGAGTATTACAAAAATTCAAATTTTGGAGTTGGTTCACTCTGGCATCAGACCCTCCAAATAATGTTTAGTGGTTCAGAAATTATGTGGGCTATTTTTTTAAGGATTGAATTACTAATATTATCAATTCCTGAGCTTGAATTAATTTTTAGTTCCTTAATAATTGTAGATTCAACCTCATTAAAATTTGTGTGTTTTAGAAAAAAAGAGTTTAAAACAGGTGTGATATCGTTGTTGTGGAAGCTTGAGAGATTATTCCTAACCTTTTGGGCCTGCCTTGATCCCACATTTGTGAAGAAATCATTCAAATTAGCGGCATCAACTTCAATTTTGCAACCATCCTTTTTATCTTCACCAATGGCTTCATTTATATATCTCCAAAGTTTTGAACTATTATTATTACACACTTCAACTTTGGTTTTGTGATATACTTCTTTTGTTCTACTTATTATACTATTCAATGTGTTTCCATAAGTTTTGTATTTGTTTATCAAATTTACATTATAAGGGTCTTTTTTAGCTTTATCATGCATTTTATCACGAACGATTATTGATTTAACTATACCTTCTGTTATCCAAGGTTCAAGGGGACGATTGTTATGAGGAATTTTAATTACAGTTTTACTATGATTTATTATTTTACAGTCAATGATTTGCTGGACAGCTTTCATGTGGCATGGGCAGGCGGGATCACTCGCTTTGTGCTCAGATGGCTTTGAGAGCTTCTTGCAGTTTGAGCATGTTGGCTTCGAAGCTGCGTTAGGGCACTGATTAGCATCATGGCCACTTGATGAACAGTGCGCACAAGTAGTGTTTTCTTGTTTGCAATATTTAGTTACATGGCCGTGTTGTTGACATTTATAGCACCTTGCAGCCATGATGTAATCTCTCACCCTACATGATGAAAGTTCTATATAAACTCGACCAACGTTTATTAAGGCTTTTCTCACTACCGGATCACACTCTGCTACCCAGTGCACAGTCTCATTATTTCTTGGTCCAACCTTGAATAATGGCTTGAAACCGGCTGACATTTCCGATTCTGTGATTTTTCCATTGTAGTTCCTTGAGACTACATTTTTCAAAACTTCATCTTCATTAAGATCGCTCGGCACATGATAAATGATAAATTTTGGGCTTCTTCTTTTTTGTCTCCAATACAATGTATTTTCCTGATTTTATGATGCTACTTTCCAAAATATTTTTTTTGTCTTTTTCTGAATCTAACACCATTAATACTCCACCACCCTTGATAAACTCTTCACTGCATGATTTTCAGAATTTGTTTGGAAATAGATTTAATTCGTGTATTAAGACTCACTGATACTGGGAAAAATACTGAAAAAATTCTAAAACTGTTTTAACATTCAGGGTGGGAGTAGAAAGGGGTATGATGCATATATGCATCATCATGCATTGACATACCAGATTTCATATATGTTCAGAGTACAGCATGTAGCCTATTCCATGATATAGAAGTACTTGTGGTTTCATAAAAAATCGTAATTCATGAAAAAATCATACTCAATATATTCTTAAAAAATTAATTTCAAACCTATATGCAAAAAATAATAATAATAGAAAAACCAAAAAAAAATAATAATGGAAAAACCTATATGCAAAAAAAAAATAATAATAGAAAAAACCAACTAACACTAAAAAAAGTAATCCAAGTACCCTACATATACATTGAAATTTACTGTTTTTCATAAATTGAAATTTCCTGTTTTTCATCTATTGAAATTCACTGCTTTCCATCAATTTCTATGGAATTCTTTAAAGCAATTCCTATCTTTATTGAAGCAAAGATTCAGTCCACACTTATCACAAATTATTAATGAATAGCTACTGCAACTTGGAAGCTTGCACCTCAATCTTGTCCCCCAGCTTTGAGTGTGACTAACTCCATCCAGCCTAACATCTTTCGGTGGCGAGGCAACTGCAGGACCTCTTCTTCTCTTCTCCTGAAATTCTTCCTCTAGCTTCCTGGCGGTACTCGGCCTTCCTCTTTTTGCTTGCTCCTTCTCTCCAATTCCGCATAGTGTTATTGACAACTCCTCCCGAAATTGGCCCAGTGTCATCTTGTTGCCATGAACCCTCTTGAGCAGCAGCCATGAGTTCACGACAGTCAGGTCAATATTGGTTCAAAAATTATAGATCAGAATTTTTCCCACAATTGAGACCAGTATTTGAACCAATATTGACCGAGATGGAGTAATTTTCTCATTTTGCCACAGGGCCTTCTTTGCTTGGTTAGATTATAACACTTATGCATTATTAATGCAGTAAACTTACTTCAAAACTTAAAATTACTTTACTAACTAACTTAACTTTGACAAACTTAATTCACCATTCACCCTGAAAAAACTCTTCATCATCTAAACCTCCAAGAAACAAAAGCTTTTCCAGGTGTTTCCCAGAGAGTCTGTTCCTTGTCTTTGTTACAGTGGCACCTGCTTTTGAAAATAAACGTTCACAAGGAACAGAAGATGCAACAACAACTAAAACGTTTTTTGCTTGTTTGTAGAGTAAGGGAAACACACTTTTCATCTCATCCCATTGTTCCAGAGGATTTGATTTCAGTGGAGCTACTGGATTCCCTAGATATACAGAAAGTTCATCTCCCTCACTACCCCTACTTGACTTTTTTTTCTTCTGCCAATGTGCCAGTTCTTTATGGTGTTGCCAGAAGTCATATGCCTGTGATGAACTAGCAGCCATGCCTTCATCTGATTCTGAGCTTGTAGATACTGAAGCTTCCAATTTGATCAAGTCCCTCAGCTTTTTAATTGCCTTAGTACATGCAACAGGATCTCTGAAATGGAGGTTCTTGAATCGTGGATCCAAAAGTGTAGCCACAGCAGCATGGTTGTTGTACTCAATAGCCCCAAATCGTTTTTGTACTTCCTTTTTCACACAATCCAGGACTTGCTCCACAGCAACTGATGAAGTTTTAAATTTGTCCAGTTGTGACACCAAACAGCTTACTATGGGAACAACTTTTGATATTGTGACAAAATTTTCACCTGATACTTCTCTAGTCGCAAACTCAAATGGTTTGAACAGAGATATCAACTGTTTTATCACATCAATTTCAGTTGAAGTCAACATTTCAGGCCCTGTTGTTTTTTCAAGTAGAATTTCAGAAACTATCTTCAACATTTCAATAAATCTCTCAAGCATGTAATATGTTGAGTTCCATCGTGTCTTGACATCCAGGATTAACTTTTTAACTGCTCCCTCAGCAATTCCACTATTCACCTGGATTTCCCGTAGCTTGTCTGAGATATTCACACTATTTTTCACCCACTTGACAATTTCTCTTACCTTTTTTATAATTTCTTTAATTGAGTCATGATCAGTTGCAGTCTCAAGAACCAAATTCAAGGTATGTGCAAAACAGGGCAGTTGGCTTCTCTCCCCAGCAAATCTTTTTGCAGCTGCGACAATGTTTGCTCCATTATCTGTTACTATGCACTGTATAGCTGAAGCTTTAATTCCCCATTCCTCACAGATTCCTCCCAGAACCTCAGAAATATAATCCGAGGTATGACTTAATTTCAACTCTTTCACTGCAAGATTTAAATTGATTGCTTTTGTGTCCTTGAAAAAATGAACCGTGACACCAAGATAACTTTTTTCACTCATTGTTTCTGTCCAAATATCTGTTGTCAGACAGAGGCTGTTCACACTGCACAATAACTCCTTAAATTTTGTAGAACATGATTCAAACTTCTCGGCGAGCCTTTTCTTTATGTATTTTACTGATGGGATTTTGTAGCCTGGAGCTAATTCCTTCATAAGCCGTTTGAAGCCTTTTCCTTCAATAACTTGGAATGGTCGCATATCCTTGCAGATGAAGAATAAGATGCACAGAGTGATGGTTGAATGTCTGTCACCACCCTCTGAAAAATACACAAAACACACCATTCTTTATAGGATATTATAATTATTAATAATCAGTTTTGAAGAACTTTCACTAATAAAGTGAAACATTACAAGTATGAACAATAATGTTTTATAATAAATGATGTTACTGAAACTTTCTTTCAATTTTTCAATTAAAATCCTTTAAATTTTCTTTTTAGAATATTTCATCAATGATCTAATAACTACAGTTTTGAATAATTACCTACCCAGACAAAGTACGTAATAATATTATTGGTGTAGTCATTCTATAAAATCAGTAAATCATTAAAATTATCCCTTACTTGCAAGTGTGAGGTTGGTAGTAAAATAAGATCATGAAACTATTTAAATTGAAAATTGTTTATTCACAGCCAACAATACAGTTTGTATAACAAGGCATAGTCATTACAGTTTAATCCATGTTAGCAGGCTTTAATTCTAGGTCAGTCAAAGTTAAAACAAAAACAAGTAATATAAAATAAGAATTAATATATACTATATATAGCAGGTCAGTTGAAATTTCGATAATAATTTTCTATTTTTGCAATGCATAAAATGTCTCTGAGACTAAGGGCCGATTTCTCCACGAACATAACGGGGCGTTAAGCAGCTAGTTAGCTCTAGTCAGCTGATTTTAAATGGGTTTTGTAATGAGATTATTCGTTGGTTAAGAACTAACGATCGGTTAGATTTTGTTGAAATCGGCACTGAGATATTAAAAAGACAAATCACTTGATAGCATCTCCTCAATTGAATAAAATGCTTTTTTCTTGAAAAATTTTGTGACTATACTTTTGAATTGTTTGTTATCCTTTTGGCGTACTCCTATAGGCAGTTTATTGAACAATTTTATCCCAGTATACCAGTACATCTTCTGTGTTTACGAAAGTCGTACACGATCGGAATTAATTTGATTACATGCTCTAGTGTTGTGTGCGTGTACTTAGGTACTTTTAAAGAACAAACACTTTCTCAAGTGTTATTCTCATACTTCACCGCATGGTTTTTTATAATATTTTAAATAAGAGTCACAGTACCCTTTTAAATACTTTGATTTATGCATAACATGTTTTGGCTACTCACAAGCAAATGAACAAATAAACACTATGCATACTGTACTTATTATAGAATTAATTTGTTTATTTACATTTGAAAGTTGGAACATATTATGCATAGATAAAAATATTGAAAAGGGTACTGTGATTCTTATTTAAAATAAAAAACAATGATTAGTAGCTGTAAGATAAAGGAAACATTTAGTCCATAGTTTTGTGATAAGCATAATTTACCTTTCAAAGATGCAATTTTTTCATAAGACTCTGTGATTGGGTTTCGAATATTCTGATGTTTTTGATCAGGCACTGCATTTCCTGTACAACCACTTGTACTGGGAAGATTGACATCAGGTTCATCAATCGCATCATCATTCTTTGATGAGGTTGTGGTCGTTTCTTTTCTATAATAACAAATCATGAAAACAGTTCAGTTTTGCAATAATAATGATATCAAGTAACCTGGCTGGCTCAGGTCTGGAGTCAGAGTTTTCAGGTCGCACCTGATCATTCTCAGGACCTCTGACATGACCTGACGACTGCTTTTTAGGCAGCCGGAAACACGGGAGTGGCCCGAGAAAAATATCTTACCCAGGCTGGGATTCGGACCCAGGCCTCTTGGATTACAAAGCCTTACAAAACTTGGGTACCATGAACTTTCATATGTTTAAACAAATTGGAGGTGTTTCCGCAGTATTTTATTTCTTTAAAACATGACTTGCATTTGGCAACTGAATGATTTGTTTTTGTAAAATACTTCCAAACATCCGATTTTGGAGGAGACATTTTTTCAAATTTCAATGAAACATGAAAATAACAAACAAAGAACGAACACTCAAACGAAATCTCAGCTTTAGAGAGATAGAGTCTTAGAGTGGCGAACTGGCGATAGCGATATACTATATTAGGCTTGTATCCAGATTATTGTTTGTCGACTACGATGGTCTTTCAAAGTTTCAGATACAATGATGATAAAATACTCAGTTGAATTTTATAACTACGGTACTCATTCGATGCAATTAGAGTAACTACTTTAAATTTTATAGACGATATAGATTTACATGTAGAATTCTTTTGATTCGATATGACTGAAGACTGATCCGAGTACTGTTTGATTCGATACGAGTACTTTTGATTCGATACCGAGTAAGTTTTGTATCGATGCCAAAAGTACTTGGTATCGAAAGGAAAGTATCAATACAAGTAAAGTAGTTACTTGTATCGGAACGTCCCTAGTTGTATTACTTCATAAAATGTCTCACTTTTGTAGCACAGATTTGCTTGTCAACCGAGAGATTCTCTTCTTTGTGAACACTTTCAAATTTTTTCCGTAAATGTCCAATCACTGGCCTAATTTTATGAAGCCTATCGTGGTTGGGGTCATGCACAGGTAGAGCCATTGAATTGTCATTGAAATGCATGCATTTTTTTATTTCTTCAAATCTATTCACTTCCATCACATTCATAACTTTTGGATGACCAATAGTTCTGCTCCAGTAACTCCTAAGGTTGTTCATTTTTACAATTGACATGAAGATCAAAATCCCTAAATACTTTTTCAAGAAAGTCGGCTGAATTTAAAAAAATCGAGCAGGGTCTTTTTGAACACTATATATTAGAGTCTGTTCACAAATTTTCATCAATAGTTCTTCATTGAAAAAGTAATTGAAAAATTGGTATGGAGTCTCTAGCTGCTTCACTTCTTCAGGAAGAGGTTTTTCTCCAGTAAATTGTACATCTGGTGATCTAAATTCTTTTTTTTCCAAATGACAGCCCTTTTCTGTGTGCTCCTACCTTGTTGATGCGATGGGCCAGGTTGAGGGGTTGATTCCTGAAGATTCTCCAACTGATGAGTAGATTCACCTTCATTCTCAGCTTCAACAGTTTTACTCCTCAACTTAGATTGGGAAATTATTTGACCTTCCTGAGTGCTGTCTTCTTCATCCGATGACTCCAAGTCGCTCCTATCAGGAATAGTAAATGAGAGCTCATGTCCCTCACAATCTTCAAACAATGCATCCAAAATTTGTTCATCACTCAATTTGTCAATGTCTTTTATAAAATAACTTGATAATGCCATGATCCAAACTGCTGAAAAATTATTTTTACACTAGCCTACTAGCTTTATACGTTACTCTATTTTTCATTCCAATAATTATTGTTGAATTCAGAACTTTTTCACGAAAAAACAACACACAACACCTCTGGAGTCGTACTGTAAACATAACCTGCAAAGGCCAGGAGGTAAACATGCCAGAATGCATGATGGTGCAAATATGAGTCAAACTGATTTTTGTACAGCAAGAAAATATTTTGATATAAATCATAATAGAATGATTTTTCTATGGTGATTGAATATTATGAGAGACACATATAATATGTGTATATTACACATATAATATGTTTGTTATTGAGAAATGGTTCAAGTCTGACTTATTTTCTGGAATGATATGGACTAATTAGCCCACTTAGGGTAATTCATAGCTCATTATATATCAATTTTGGACGAAAATATTGGACTTGAACTTTAAACAGTAGAAACAATTTGGCTGATCTTTTTGGACTTGTTTTTCATTATCAAAATTTGGGAATAGAATACTTTTGGACCTGGTCTGTCGTTCTTTTTCAATTATATTCATATGATTTGCGATTGCGCCAAAAAATAAATGGAAGTAATATAATATTTACGAACATGAGAGTCAGTTTCTTTCTTGTTATAATAGAGATTTTTTTATTAGGTAGGCTACATTATTGCTACTTCATTTTATAACTAATACCATAACCAACCGTGAAAACATGAATTAAAATTATATTGGTTTATAAAATAATAGTCATGTACATATTATGCAAGTTTTCAAAACTCTTTTATCTGTTTCAACAAACAAGACTGACGACTGTTGATGTGTTGATGAATTTATTTTAGGTTAACTATAGAACCCTTCATTTGTTTTGCGATAAATTTGTTTCATCCCACATCTACACAGTCTCGCTAATAACGATCGATATTGTGAATTCGATATATTTCCAATTCCACCAGCTAACAAGATATTTTGAGTTCCGCCAGTCTGCACAATATTCGGAGTTCCGCCTGTCAACATATTTGGAGTTCCATATATTTCCAATTCCAGCCAGCTGCAAGATATTTTGAGTTCCAGATATTCCCAATTCATGCGACCCATGTCATATGAGTCTATGATTTCCAAAAAAAGTCATATCCTTTTTTTCATTTTTTTCAGGAATCACCAAAAACTGTTGTGAGTATTTAGGATTGGAATTTCAAGTTGTTTTTTTTTCATATAATAATGTCTTGAATCATAGATTACAAATCAATAAAGAGTTTTAGACTGTCTTGAGCAGAAAATAAATAATTTAATAATGAAGTTTGGATAAGACCTTTTTTGGAACATTTGGTGGATAAGGAAACATTTGGAACAGCTCATAGTGGATAAGAAGCAGTTTGGAAAATTCTAAAACACTTGAAATAATTTTGCATAATGTAATTGAAACACATTAAATATTGAAATAATGCATGACATAAATCGAGTAAGTTATATTTAAAGATAATAATATTTATATATTAATTTAGATTGAATGAACAGTAGAGAATGAAATCAATAAGAAAAAATAATTGTGGCGGAAATAATTAAACTCAAACAAACATACAATCATTGTCATCTGGCTCACCACATTCATAGGTAGTTTCATCAGGATTGTTACAATTTTCAATTTCACCATCAAGTTGTGGGTCATGCACATCATTTAACAAATGTTTGTAGAAGATCAAATCTTCCCGTTCCAACCACGAGCTGCCAAAATGTTTTGATAGGAGACAATTTATGTCCCTCACTTTAGCAGGCTTTAGGGTAGTGCCTCTCAAAACTCTTCCTGGCTGAATCTCTGCCGGTGTCCGCCCTTTTTTCAAAATAGTTTTGAAATTGCTGAGATCCATTCGATAAGTTGCTTCCCCTCTGACCGTTACCTTCTGAGTTTTCCTATTGCAATGCAAGTAGACTCTCTTGCATGGTTTAAATTTAAAATGCCATTGGCCAGGCTTCAACACAATATCATTAACACTAGATTTCCAGTCATAAACTACGCAATCATTGTCACCCAGTGTGTACACTGTACCATTTTCTTGGAATATTTCATGGTAGCCTTCTGGTAATAGAATTTCTTGTTTCCTCCTCACACGCTTTTCAATTTGAGCAAATACACGATCAGCTGGTAAAAAAGAATGACCTGTCACTGGGTAATAGAAAACCATGTTTATAACTTGTGTAGGAGCATCACATAAGAGCCATTTACAAGCCATGCCAATAACTGTGGAGTTCTTGTTTTGGCCTCCACAGCCATCAGAAAAAAGTCGAACTAGTTTGGTGTTTTCTTCAAATGGTAAATTCTTCAATGAGTGGTAGATAGCACTAGCTATTTCATTTGAGCCCCTTGGAAACTCATTTTCCAACCATGTATAGATTGAAACATGATTTTCATCCAGAGGATCTCCAGAAGTACCTCTGCAGACTGTAAAATTATAGCAATACAGCTGGCGGCTATAATAAGCAGATTGATCTTCAACTTTTGGAAGAACCAGATTCTTCTCACAATCATAGGAAATAGTGACTGCTCCATCTTCTTCTGATTTCAAAGCCTTGAAAAATTGTTTATAACGCAATTTATGGACACGACTAGCTGTCATCAATTCTGTCCTTTTTTCTACACTCTTCTCAACTTTAAGTTTATTGTCCAATTCGAGACAATAAGAGCACAAATCAGTAGCAGGTTGTCCGAAGCCGATGTTGTACTTGTTATTAAAATATTTCCTAAAGTAGTCTCTTGGTACCTTTAATGTTTCATCACATTGGGAAATGTAAATACGCCATAGCCGATTAATTGATAAATCAGATGATAAATAACATCTTGATGATCTACCCCTGCAATAATGCTTTTCAAGGGGCTGCAAACTCTCTATGAATTCACTGATTGAATCCTGTTTTTTTATAAGCTTTGGATCTAGTGTCACCCCCTCTTGATTCTTTTATTGCCTCACCTTTTATGTAGTGTTTCTTACAAAGATTTTGAAGTTTTGTTTTTGATACACCTAAAATTCCAAGAAAACTTTTCTGGCAAACTGGCACTGATGGAAGAACTCCAGGAGCATGGGTCGCTTTTTTGACAGAGTAAGTTACAGCCATACCTTTTCTCGAACTTCCCACTTTTTCCACGCGGCTTCTTTTGGGTGCTGACACGCTGCAATACTTCAACATCATGGAGTCTTGGTAGATTTTGTCTAGCTTTGCATAAATTATTCTATGGAAATGTTCAATGTCCCTTCTAGACAGTTGGTCGCATTTGTAGGAAGCACTTTTTGTGTGTCCACAGCTTGGCATCCGTGGTTGTCCTTTAGGTTGGTTTCTGAAACAGAAAAAAAACATTTCATTAATATTTAACCTTTGAGTCGTGACCCCCTCAAAAAATCACATAAGTCGTGATCGTGGGTCCCAGGGACCCATTCTGAAACTACTCTAAAAATATGACTTAGAGGTTAACTTTCATTGCAATTTTAACTCAGTATACAAGTTTTGGGTATTCAAAGACAGCTACAATAGTTAATGTGAATATAATTACTTTATTTGTGCATGTAATATGAAATTCAAAAAAGTACAAAATTTTAGGTTAGAATTGTAGTGCATTTTTAAATATAAAGAAATATATGAAAGATGATTATTTCAAGATACACTCAATGTTTTTTTGAATAGATCTGTAATTTTTCTCCCCTTTTTGTAAATGTCTTTCGATGCACCACTTGGTACTCCCCATACCTGAGGCAGAGACGTTTTTGTTTTACTCTCTTCTGCATTCACAAACTGCACAACTGCTGCAATATGCTTACATGCTCCTGCGACTCCAGCCAAACATTCACAACAGCATTCACTGACTGCCCTTTCTTGATTCAACTGCAATAAAAAAGTCAACTTTGAAATGCAACATGTCGAAATAGAGTTAGAAGCAGACTAGAAATTGATAATGGGCTGACACATCTCACAGACTACTAGGACTGATGTAGGCTCTCCATAGAGCCCAAATATATATGGAGCTTTCTCTACATAAAAGTGACTAAAAGACTGTAAATCTTTAAGTAACTGATAGGCTAGGCGTTGGTTGAGATTTCCATTTGTTTAAGTGGTTTGGAATATTTCTATAAAGAATATGACATAGGTAATATTACTGTTGAATTTTGTGCAATTATTTAACAGCCATGGCTGATTAATGTCCAAATTATTAAATTGTCTAGTATTATGAAAGTGGTTTAGTGACATGAAAATTAAATTTTTATTTGCTTAGCCTACTACGGTACAACATTCGATTAATAATCTACTCTGCTCTGCCCCACACCAAAATGTTCATTTTGATCTCCACTGCAAATTCTACCAGACCTGACATGTTTAGAGTAGGCCTACATGCAGACTTGTTGAAAATGTTATAAGTTAAAGTTTACCTAGTACCTTAAGGTACGGTACCTTACCTAGCATACATGCTAACTTACTGAACATGTTTAACTCTTCAATTTAGGCCCGTTTGCTCAGTAGAAGTTTAACTATAATTCTAGTTTAAACCATCAGCTGACTCAATTGAAACACATTATAATAAATGCAACCATAGCTTGATTTAATCCAGTTTTAATTTAAACTTGGTTTAAACTGCTACCGTACTGAGCAAACGGGCCTAAATGTTGTTTCTATACATATGGTATTATACAGATAACAGAACATACCGAAAATATGATACCATACCGTACTCGGTTTCTACTTGACTTTCATGCATTTCAAAATTGATTTAATAATATTATAGGTACGGTATTTTGTTTTCAGCATTGAGTGTAGGCTAACATAGCCTACATTATAAAATTTATCAGTAAAATAACTTGCAGTCAATTTTTGAGTATTTATTATGAATAAAAATTTAGAATACTTGAAAAATGATAGTAAATATGAGAATCTTAACCTGAATAATAAAATCAATCGAGAGACAAAAATCCTAGATAAAAAGTCCTGCAAAATTCTTAGTAATCTTAAAGGTATGAAAATACAGAAATTATATGAATATGAACAATAACCTAATTTCACAAAAAATGAAAACTAGGAATTCAGTTAGGTAGAATCCAATCGTACCTGAAGCTTTCAAGCTGTTGACTATGTAACACTGAAAGAGGACAAATATAGCAACTTGGCTATAATGTAAGCAGAAGGAGCAGAAAGTCTGTCCAGAACTGAAGGTTCGATTAATAATTAAAAATAGAAAAGGTTGAAAAATACCAAATACAATATTGAAAGGAGACGAAGCTCAGCATATTGTATTACATAAGCGGGCTGGGAAATGACAGCTTAACGCATGTCAAGTTACATGGGGAATATTACTATATGTAGAACACATAAGTAATAATAATAGAAGATAAAAGAAAATGAATGATTGATAGTATTTAAATAGTTATTATTTAGGAATAAAAAGTTAATCAGGAACAAAATTGAATGGGATGAAGACTACCAGTAACACAGTGCCTCTGAGAGGGTAAGTACAAAAATGTGAATAATAGAATAAGACTTCCCTGAATAATTAATGATGTGTTGCCAAAGTGATAGGCCTACGGTGACTCAAATTCCGAGGATGAAACTTGACTCCTGTCAAGTACATTGTAGTTGCAGACAGCTGCTGGGCTAATAGAAGTTGAACGATGAAGATATCTTGATTATATCCTGATAAACGGTGACCGATGCGGAAGAGAACTTGACTTGAATACGTTGAGATATGAAAGTTGAGACTGTTCCAATATTAAATTGATAATGAGTATAACGACGAATGGGCACTTCACAAATTGAATGAGTTTCACTGGTTGAATGTTAATTGGAAAAAGGTTCCACCATGAGTTAAGTAGAATAAATGTTTGAGGTTATGTCCTAACGTTGATGTAATTGCAGTGAATAAATATTTGAAAAAAGAGATAAAATGTTCTTGACGACTGAAATCACTGGCATCAGTAAGAATTGAGATTGACAAAGTTCGACTAAATAACTGATGAGTAGCTAAGACTGAGTAGCTAAAAATGAGTAGCGGTTGACAATGAAAGGCAAACTGCACTTGCGCAAATTTCCTGAGTTGAAATGTTGAATAAGGTAAGCTGCACTTGCACAAGACTTCCCAAGTTGAAAAATGTATCTCCTATGAGCATACATGAAGAATGAATGTGACCGCTAAAAAATGTGTACTGATGCTCAGTAAAATTGAAGTGATAAATAATAAATCAAAAGTTCATATTGAGGATTGTTGAAAGCTCATGTGGAATTCATGTTGAAATTACTTACAGTTCATAATAATAATATGATGAATAATTGAAAAACGTTGTACGCAGAAAGCATGGCGTGATTTGCAAAAAGGACGCTTAGTAGAAAAGTCCCGAAAGGTAAGTTAAATTCATAGAAAATATGGTTGAAAAACGTTCACTGATGAAAAATGCGTTGAATGGTTCTTGAATAAGCACACAAACTAGGACATAATGAATGATGAAAATGGATAAAGTTTTCCAAAGATGGACGCGTTAAAAACTGAGATGTTACATCGTATGACTGTACAAAGAGAGTGAGTCTTCTTGCCAAAAACTGGTTGAAGAGACAGGAACTGCCCAAAAGCGGAAACATGACGTCCACGGCAGTCATGAGCACAAACTCAACGAATGAAGTGAAAATATAAAATCGATATTAAGCGAACTGAAGGTGTTGAGGTTGAAGTGACTGTTGAAGTATACCAAAGGAGGTTCAAAAACAATGAAAATACAATTCAAAATACTTATAGACGAATATTAAACTAGAAAACATTGAAAGAAGCAGACGACAACTAGCGCTACTATCGATCAAGCGATCAATGAAACCGTGACGTCAGAGATCGCATGACACGTGAGAAAAATGTCTGCGGACTGTAGCAGCGGTAGATTCAAATGCTACAAAAACAAGATGGACGACCATAAGACTGGCTAAAGTATGAGACGAAATCTAACATAAAGCTCCCCCCTCGATGCAGGAACAAGTCTTGTCAACCAAGAAGTAGCGAGTGCAAAAAAAAATGATGAGTACAAAAAAATACATATATGTTAGATGAGTTGAATAGAAATATACGAGCAATACGAATAATAGGTGGATAACATGATGAATAAATGCTAATACAAAAGGACAAGTAGTGAAAGACTACCAAATTAATCATCTTCAAATGCTGGAAGCGGAGCGAGACTAGAGATGGCTCTCTTGAATCTACCATGTGCAGTCTGCACTGTAACAACACGAACTTTTCCATCAGCACCTGGATGGGTTTCAATGATGCGAGCTAACTTCCATGTGGAAGGAGCAGAATTGAGATCTTTCAGAAGAACCATGGTGTCAACTGTGAGATTGTCCGATTCAGTAAGCCATTTGTGCTTGCGTTGAAGTGTGACTAAGTACTCCTTAGACCATCTGTCCCAAAGTTCTTGAGTGATTTTTTGAAGAAGTTTCCAACGACACCTGTTATCGACATGGGTGGTGGGTGGGCAATGGAAAGGCAACGCAGTCAATGGGCGACCAACTAAGAAGTGACCTGGCGAGAGATACTGAAGATCTTGAGGGTCCTCTGTAAGAGGTACGAGTGGACGAGAGTTAAGGATAGCTTCAATTTGAGCTGCGAATGTAGTCATATCTTCAAAATTAAGAATATGATTGAATGTGACGACTTTGAAAATTTTCTTGAAATTCTTGACAGCATTCTCCCATAGACCTCCAAAAGATGGGGCGCGAGGTGGAATGAAGTGCCACTTGATATTGAGAACCGACATGTAGTTATGAATATCTTGTTGAGTTTTAGATGACTCAAAAAACTGATGTAGATCTTGTAGTTCATTGTTTGCACCTACAAACGTGGTTGCATTGTCCGAAAATATGGAGTGTGGAATACCACGACGTGATGAGAAGCGAATGAGTGCCACAATAAAGGCTTTCGTTGTCAACTCTGAGACGACTTCTACGTGTACTGCTTTCGTGACCATGCAGACGAAGATAGCTAAATAAGCTTTCAAATATGTGTGTGATTTCTTGGAACCAACAAGTAATGAAAACGGTCCAGCATAATCTATGCCAGAGTTATAGAATGGAAAATCAGACTGTATTCTGACAGGAGGAAGTTGTCCCATGATTTGTTCCGAAAGAAATTTGGCGAAGCGAAAACATAAATGGCAGGATTTCAAAACTGATTTGACTGTACGACGAGTAGATAGTATCCAATAACGCTGACGTAATGAAGTCATGGTGCTCTGAACTCCATCATGAGAAAGACGTCGATGATATGACATGATGAGCGCACTGAAACGAAACGATGTTTAGAAGGCAAGATGATTTGATGTTTGTAGTCGTACGGCAAGTCCGATTGACTCAATCTGCCGCCAACTCTCAATAATGAGTCATTGTCAATGAATGGCGATAGCGCTTTCAAGGAACTAGATGGAAGCAATTCTCTGCCTTGATGGAGAAGACGAATCTCTTCTGTGAATGCTTCTGCTTGAACCGTGCGGATGATCGCAATTTCTGCCTCTTGAATTTCTTCTACTGTGAGTAGACCACATCTGCGCTGATCAGGATGATGACGTCGAGTGATGTTATGGATGAAACGACGAACGTATGCTGTTGAACGGGTGATGCGATGATAATCAGACAATTTATGAATGATATTGTTCAACACTGAAGTTGTGACTCTAGTGGCATGTGATGAGATAGGACGGATGATTGCAACATTACAGGAGATGTCATTCCATGTAGCTTCTTTTTCCGGCAAGGCTACAGAAAATCTGCCATCATCTTGACGTTGAACATTCTCAATGTAGTGCTGCTCAATTTGTGCATGTTCTGCTGGCGTGCTGGATTCAGTATCAATTTCTTCAATTCGCCAAAATTTTTCCAATTGCTTAGAGATGTCTGCGTTGGACACATGTTCAATGCTAGAAACGAAATTGGAAATGTGTTGATGGGTGACAGATGGTTTATAAGCAGGAATGGAGCCCCAGACTATCCAACCTAGCTTGGTATTCTGAAGAATACAGCTTTCGGACAGGCGAATTTGACCAGGTAAATGAAGCATGGCGTAGACATCAACGTTTAAGAGTATATCCACTCCTGAAATTTTGAAGAAGGTAGGATCGGCTAAAACAACATTGGGGGGAATATTGAAATCTGAAAAATTGAGTCCAGATGGTGGAACACTAGGAACAATTTTCTCTGTAACAATGCAATCAATGTGAGTTGACCAAGTTCGGTCAGGTGAGTGAATACTCAAAGATGACAAATTCAATAAGGTAGCATTACTGCCAGACACAGTATGAACTGTGCTGCCAGTACAAATAGTGGGTAATTGAAGTTGAGTAGCTAATTGACGTGAAATAAAACAGCTATCAGAGCCACTGTCGAGGAGTGCGCGGCAAATAACAGCTTGACCACTCTTGTCAAAGACGATCAACTGGGCTGTAGGCATGATGCAAGTGCGTCTGCTATCAATGGATTTGATTTGTGGTGCGCTGTGGGCATAGCTGACTGTCTGATTGTGAGATTCAACAACATTTGTGGCAGGCTGCAAACTGGATTGAGATGAATCAAATTGACGACTTCCCTCAGAATTTGATGACTGAGGTCTAGAGGGAATTGAATTGACAACAACACTAGAAGTCGGCAACTGCTGGACAAGGCTAGTTGATATTTGCGGCGCAGGTGAAACCATGTGTGTCATTGGCACTGCTGAATTGGAGTTCATTGATGCTGGATGCACTGATGACATTTGCGATGGCTGGTTGTATTGATTATCATACCTTAATTGTTGTTGTGACTGATGAGGTATGTTATACTCACAGTACGGCATGCTCTGCGACAGATTTTTCACTGGATTGCGCGCTTGGTTCGATGTTGTGACATAGTTGGACCTCTTAGGGACAGGACTTGACCCATGAAGTAGCATGTGATGTCGTAAATTGCACGTCTTGCAGGAACCTTGACATTGGTGAGCTCGATCCCATGGCCGAATACAGTTGACACACAAGGATTTTTTCAATACAGCAGAGGTTCGTTCTGAAGTTGGAATTTTGAGAAGTTGACTACAATTGAAAATGTTGTGAGAGCCATTGCGACAAAAATAACACTCAGAAGTTGATGCTCTGTTGAAAACATTTGGTGAATTTGAAGTGTTGAAATTCATGATGTTGGCTTTGGGCTGTGATGGTTGTCGACTGGTGCTAGGCTGTTATTAGCCGGCGTATTGCGTTGCACTGATGTGTTGTTGAATGAGCTCGACATTGCTTGTGCGATTTTATGTTGCGACTCTAAAAAGTCCCAAAGGCAATCAATGGTAAGTTGAGATTTGGTAGAACAAAATCTCTCCCAATCTCTAATAGTAGCATTGTCAAATCGTGACACAGTGAGAAAAATAAAAATGAGATCTTTCACACTGATATTGAGCGCAAGGGCTTCAAGAGCAGAGATATTTGTCTTTTGATTGTCAATAAATAATCTCCACGATTGGGATGATCTACAGTCAAGTTTAGGAGGGTTGAGTATGGCTGAAATATGAGTTTCGGCAATCAATAATGAATTATCGTAACGTTGAGTCAAGAGTTCCCAAGCTAACTCAAAATCTCCAGAAGGAGAATTAGAAATTCTATTGAGTGCTTCTCCAGAAAGGACTTGACGCAGGTAATGAAATTTCAATGAACAATAACCTAATTTCACAAAAAATGAAAACTAGGAATTCAGTTTAGGTAGAATCCAATCGTACCTGAAGCTTTCAAGCTGTTGACTATGTAACACTGAAAGAGGACAAATATAGCAACTTGGCTATAATGTAAGCAGAAGGAGTAGAAAGTCTGTCCAGAACTGAAGGTTCGATTAATAATTAAAAATAGAAAAGGTTGAAAAATACCAAATACAATATTGAAAGGAGACGAAGCTCAGCATATTGTATTACATAAGCGGGCTGGGAAATGACAGCTTAACGCATGTCAAGTTACATGGGGAATATTACTATATGTAGAACACATAAGTAATAATAATAGAAGATAAAAGAAAATGAATGATTGATAGTATTTAAATAGTTATTATTTAGGAATAAAAAGTTAATCAGGAACAAAATTGAATGGGATGAATACTACCAGTAAACACAGTGCCTCTGAGAGGGTAAGTACAAAAATGTGAATAATAGAATAAGACTTCCCTGAATAATTAATGATGTGTTGCCAAGTGATAGGCCTACGGTGACTCAAATTCCGAGGATGAAACTTGACTCCTGTCAAGTACATTGTAGTTGCAGACAGCTGCTGGGCTAATAGAAGTTGAACGATGAAGATATCTTGATTATATCCTGATAAACGGTGACCGATGCGGAAGAGAACTTGACTTGAATACGTTGAGATATTGAAAGTTGAGACTGTTCCAATATTAAATTGATAATGAGTATAACGACGAATGGGCACTTCACAAATTGAATGAGTTTCACTGGTTGAATGTTAATTGGAAAAAGGTTCCACCATGAGTTAAGTAGAATAAATGTTTGAGGTTATGTCCTAACGTTGATGTAATTGCAGTGAATAAATATTTGAAAAAAGAGATAAAATGTTCTTGACGACTGAAATCACTGGCATCAGTAAGAATTGAGATTGACAAAGTTCGACTAAATAACTGATGAGTAGCTAAAAATGAGTAGCGGTTGACAATGAAAGGCAAACTGCACTTGCACAAATTTCCTGAGTTGAAATGTTGAATAAGGTAAGCTGCACTTGCACAAGACTTCCCAAGTTGAAAAATGTATCTCCTATGAGCATACATGAAGAATGAATGTGACCGCTAAAAAATGTGTACTGATGCTCAGTAAAATTGAAGTGATAAATAATAAATCAAAAGTTCATATTGAGGATTGTTGAAAGCTCATGTGGAATTCATGTTGAAATTACTTACAGTTCATAATAATAATATGATGAATAATTGAAAAACGTTGTATGCAGAAAGCATGGCGTGATTTGCAAAAAGGACGCTTAGTAGAAAAGTCCCGAAAGGTAAGTTAAATTCATAGAAAATATGGTTGAAAAACGTTCACTGATGAAAAATGCGTTGAATGGTTCTTGAATAAGCACACAAACTAGGACATAATGAATGATGAAAATGGATAAAGTTTTCCAAAGATGGACGCGTTAAAAACTGAGATGTTACATCGTATGACTGTACAAAGAGAGTGAGTCTTCTTGCCAAAAACTGGTTGAAGAGACAGGAACTGCCCAAAAGCGGAAACATGACGTCCACGGCAGTCATGAGCACAACTCAACGAATGAAGTGAAAATATAAAATCGATATTAAGCGAACTGAAGGTGTTGAGGTTGAAGTGACTGTTGAAGTATACCAAAGGAGGTTCAAAAACAATGAAAATACAATTCAAAATACTTATAGACGAATATTAAACTAGAAAACATTGAAAGAAGCAGACGACAACTAGCGCTACTATCGATCAAGCGATCAATGAAACCGTGACGTCAGAGATCGCATGACACGTGAGAAAAATGTCTGCGGACTGTAGCAGCGGTAGATTCAAATGCTACAAAAACAAGATGGACGACCATAAGACTGGCTAAAGTATGAGACGAAATCTAACACATGGATAGGTACCTAATTTACATTCTACATTATAACCTTGCTTGTACATTATTTCCAAATTAAAAGAGAAAGCGGTTTAAATGATAGGCCTATTAAATGATTATAAATTCAAGTTATACCTTTATTAACATTGTTATTAAACAAGTTAACAAGTTAACAACTTTATTAACAAGTTAACTTACCTTTATTATAACATTGTATGGTGTGGCATTCACACTAGTTTGTCGAATAACTTTTCCCCTCTACACTCTTCCACATCAAAAACATGGTTGCTTTGTAAAAGATTCTTCCCTTTACTTACAGTAGAATCTCTCAAAAAATTGCATGAAATTGTTTTAAAGCCAGTTTTAATAACAATATTTGGGTTGATTCCTATGTCATCCATTATGAAAACAGTCTGTCGTCTGCAATGATATTCTCAACTAGTACACAATTCTCTCTGCTATAATGGAAAAGAGATCTCTACAGATATACACAAACAAGAGTAAAGAAAGAATACGGTCACCTAATACATATATACATGCTCTTACTGGTATGACTCACATATGCATCATTATGCAGTGAAGGGTAATTGACTTTTTAACTCTCAGGTTCCGATGGATCGACATTTCAGACGGAATTGGAGCTTCTGGTTCTTCAGCTCGCCTCCTTCTCATCTCCTTTCACTTCCGCATGCTTGATTATTATCACTTCCTCTTTCGGTTGAATCCTCACCGGCTTACCTCCATCTGTCCTTGTCTTCACCTTTGATGGCAGCTGAAGCATTTCAGCATAAGATGGCTTGCTCCTTGGTTTTATTTCTTCTACTTTTTTAGAGATGCTCTTAATAGATTCAGCTATTTTCTGGCGTTCCAAAGCTGGAGATAGATGCATCAGAGTTGCAGTCCTTGTTTCAACTTTTATGAGACTTTCAGATAGTCGGCTGTATAATTCCAAAAATATATCATAATCTACTCTCAGGACTTTTCTTCTTTCAAACTCCTGCGTCGCTCAGTTCTTGATGGAGGAATGAAGATCCTTTGTTTCCTTGACATTAATGTAGTCTTGGCAGAGGTTTTCAAATCCACCTTCCATGGTGCTCAAAATCCTGGTCGATGTAGGTAGTTGTGTTTGTTTCTTTTACGTCATCCTAATAATCCGGAATTAGAAAAGTAGACAGCCTTTCTGGTGTTTTCATACATTTATATTATCACTCAATGTCAATAACCCAATAACCGCACACCCAAAAAAAAAATAGTTTTTCACTAAAGCAATTAATTGCTGACAATTATACCTAACCGACCTGAATCGGATCAAATAACTGCTGACTCCATAATCACTATGAATGATACTAAGTACACTACTCCTATACTACTGTTAAACAATGTTCACTCTTTGAACGCTCGAATTAGACTGCATACTAATAAATTCAAAAACCTATCTCTCGCCATGATCCTTGAAAAAATTGGTGATTGTAGTAGTTGATCTGTCAACCAATACTCTTTTTTTAGTTATATTTCTTAATATTACACCAATATTGAATGTTGGAGGCAGATCTATATAAGTACTAAATTAATAACCTTATTTGATTAGTAGAAAAATTGAACTAGATGTAAAAAACTAAACCAACTGTAAAACCTTTTCTTCCATATGAGGCTCAAGATTTCTGCTCCAACTATTGATTGGAATGACTTTTATTTAGCTATATTTGTCAGAAGTGGACTCCGTTAGAAATTTTGCTTGCCTTTTTCTCTCTATGTGACTCAAATCAATTCAATTGGTTTCACTTCCACCTCTTATGCCTTACATTAGAATTTGATTGCTCTCAAGTCAACTTTTTATTCTGTTACCATTCATAATACATCAAGACATCATTTATAATTTCTGCAACCAGGGATTTGTTTTTTTAATGCTGTCCTACCAGGGATACCATTTGGCATACTATCAATCTTGTCCTGTTGGTTTGATAGTTTTTCACCTGTTCCTAAGATAAAGTCTTGGTTCCAATATTTCAATATCTTGATGTAATTTATGAATCAGGTTACTATTGCTTGATAGAGAATCCAATCCAGAGAAAATCAATTTATAATTTCATGAAACTTGGGCACTTTAAACACAAATACTAAAAAAAAACCATTGACACAAATAAAATTTTTTTAAAAGCTAAATACTTATCTCTTAATACAAAACTCATTCATCTGGTTACAGGCTTTTACTTATCTTCTCTTCATCAGAAATACTTAACTTCACAGAAAACACAATAATTTATCCATTATGAATTTTTAACCCTAGAATGGTGGGGTAGTTCTATACCCATTTAAAATTGTGGATTTGTGTAAAAATCACTCATTACTGCTAAAAAAGCTTAAAGTACTCTTAATATACACATATAATAAGTGATTATAATTATAAAAAACATATTATATAATGTTACACCCCATTCTCAGTGTTAAGAATAGGTGAACAAGAGTTGGAAGTATTGGACCTAGAGTCTCGTGAAAAGTTAAATCTGAGTGGATCCCACCAATAATGACATGAAACTATGCTAAAGATTAGGTTAAGAAAATGAATGAAAAGAATTATTAGGGCAATCTAAATGTATTATAAAATTTAAACAAAACCAGATAATTAAATAAACCAAGTTAAAATACGAGTTGATTAGTTTAACAACCTGAAAGAAAGGCACAAAAAACTACAATTCAAACATCTCAATATTCCCCATATTGCAAAATCATTCAACTTCGTGGCTTCAACTCCAATTTAAGTACTCTCTTTTTCCTCTCTCCGATGGCATCATTAATACACATCCAAAGTTTTGACTTATTTCTGTTACATTGTTCTATTTTGGTTTTATAATAACTTTTCTTTGCACTACTTATGAGCCTATTTAAGGTATTACGATATGTATTGTATTCATTTGTCGAATCCATATCTGTATGACCTTTCTTTATTCTATCCCTTTTGGAATAAGTTGTATTTTTTTTTTTTGAGAATCAGATTTGAAGAATATAAAAAAGTTGAGACTGACATAAATGTTTCTACTATTATGAGAAAAATTACAATGAAATAATATTGGGTACTTCTCACTTTTTATAATCAACATGAAGTTAGTTTGTGTGCCTGCACTTTTTTAAAGATGATAAAGAAGACAATTTTGAATAAAATTTAGAATTTAGAAATAGGCCGACACATCTAGAAAATACCTGAGTCTATACCTAATTCATGCAGGTGAACGGGCTAGAGTCAAGAAAACTTCAATTAATCTTGCCATGCCTGATTTAATAGGTTTATACTATAGAATAACACTACAATTTGAAATAATAGAAAAATACAAACAGCTTCAATAAACATTGGCAACTAAAATCGAACAACAGAAACCACAATTTCATGTTACTTTGGTGACATTCTTCATCTGATTCGGGGGCGCATTACTATCCCCGATTAGATAGCAATACGTCACAAAACCAAACAATATCAGTCATCAATAACAAGTTCATTTCAACATGGAATTACTCAAGAAAGAAAAGCCCGTTGAACCCAAGTTTCGTCGATAGTAACCCATATAACCCATTTCATAATAATTTTGAATCCCCACTTTTGATTGACATTCTCGAATGAACCTTTGTTTCACTACACTGCACTTTCGTTGGTCTGTACGTTGCTTTATCGTCGGGGTTACAGTACCTTGTTTTTGGCGGTGAGCTTTTACCGGTTGAATTTGGCTTGACGGCGACGTCCTCTTACGTCCCTAGACCTGTCGTCTGAACGGGTGTCTTGAAGCGGTGTTACATAAAGTTGCGGAACCAAAGGGGTGGTAGTACAAGAAGATGGTTTGGGGACACACATGAACCGCTGTAAATAAATGTATTACAGCATTAATTTCTAACTCTTCCTACAATTCATCAAAAGCTAAAACAGGAGTTATCTATTGATTACAATTAATTAAATTCTCTCATTCTATTTGAATCCTCATTTTATATAGATTTTATCTTTAAACTACTGATTCTTTGTATCAGAATTAATGGATCTTTCTTCACAAATAATTCAAAAGTTCTGTTATAATTTAATAAATTAGCGTTCAGTTAAAAGCCTTAACACCATGAGGAAACACAGTCAGAAAAATATAAAATTGAGTCTTACACTCAATATGAACATAATCTTAAAAATTTCATTCCAATTTAAAGGCTATCTTCCTGACTTTCAGCAATACTCTACGATAATATATTTCCAGAAACAATAACTCAAATGTAACGTAACTGAAAACTTTCTATACTTCTTTAGAAAAAAATTTATAATTATCTTCCATCACTAATAAAATCAAAAGGATTATTCTCAATCAATATTATTAACTTGAAAAATAACAGGCTTAATTAATACCATACTCTTATGGAAGTTTCGATCAATTAAATTCCCTAAATTATATTTTAACCTTATTTTACGTACCTTAGCGGTTATTTGAAGAAACAATAATTATTCGTACATGATGAAGAAACACAATTAAACTTTTCAGGACATGGCACTATTATAAAATTTAAACAAAACCAGATAATTAAATAAACCAAGTTAAAATACGAGTTGATTAGTTTAACAACCTGAAAGAAAGGCACAAAAAACTACAATTCAAACATCTCAATATTCCCCATATTGCAAAATCATTCAACTTCGTGGCTTCAACTCCAATTTAAGTACTCTCTTTTTCCTCTCTCCGATGGCATCATTAATACACATCCAAAGTTTTGACTTATTTCTGTTACATTGTTCTATTTTGGTTTTATAATAACTTTTCTTTGCACTACTTATGAGCCTATTTAAGGTATTACGATATGTATTGTATTCATTTGTCGAATCCATATCTGTATGACCTTTCTTTATTCTATCCCTTTTGGAATAAGTTGTATTTTTTTTGAGAATCAGATTTGAAGAATATAAAAAAGTTGAGACTGACATAAATGTTTCTACTATTATGAGAAAAATTACAATGAAATAATATTGGGTACTTCTCACTTTTTATAATCAACATGAAGTTAGTTTGGAATAAGTTTAATATTTTTTTTTTTTTGAAAATCAGATTTGAAGAATATGAAACTGATGTGACTGACATAAATGTTTCTACTATATATGGGAACAAAAAACAATATAATAATTATTCATAAATGAAAATAATAAGGAATAGCAACCAGCAACCATAAATGATGTTTTAATAATTTATGCTCATTTTTAGCAACATAATGACATCATTTAATATGGTATGTTTTTTTTCAATTCAGATTTGAAAAAATACACTTAAAAATAGTGTAATGTCAAAATTAGTAGTGTATAATTCAAAATATTACAAAGGTAATCTTCTTACTTTTTATAATCAACATAAAGTTATTTTGGAATGAGTTGAATTATTTTTGAAAATCAGATTTGAAGAATATAAAACTGTTGTGACTGACATAAATGCTTCTACTATAATGAGAACAAAATCTATATAATAATAATTAATGAATGAAAATAATAAGGAATAGCAACCAGCTATTATATATATGATGTTTCAATAACTTATGCTCATTTGTAGCAATATTATGTCATCACTTAATATGACATGTTTTTTTTCCAATTCAGCTTTGAAAAAATACACTTAAAAATAGTGTAATGTCAAAATTAGTAGTGTATAATTCAATAACACTTCAAAATACTAGCTTCAATCACTAATCACTAACTTCAAGATACTAGTTTTGAGAAATTCGCATTTGAAATTTTTGGCAAATTAGAATGGCTCTCAGGAAATTAATCAAAAACAAAAAAGAAAACTGTCAACTGAAAATGAAAAATGACAATGTTTATTTAGTAAATATTATTATGAACTTATAAGATACAAGGATATTATATTTATAAAATGAGATTCCAAAAGATGTTGCACACTTAGTGACTTCTGCATGTCAACACTCTACATTTACGCACTTTAATGATGGTCTCAAGTCAGGTGAATTCAATGGCAGTAATAGGGTCTAACAATAAACTACTGTACAATAATAGAATTGAAGTTTCAAAATTGACTAAAATCAAAAATATCTTCCAAAAACAATAATATTATTATTTTCTTAAACACTATCATTGAAAAAAGGATAATTTACATTCATCAAAACATTTTTCAATTCAATCATCTATTGACCCTTAATTATTACTTTTTAAATTATTTTTCAAGAAATGAGTAATAAGAATTAGTAATTATCAATGAATGACAAAATAATGAAGATTGAAAAAAATACAAAAAAGAAACTTCTTTATACCCAAATATTGATAATGTAACATAATTAACTGAAACAGAATTCTTCAACAAAACATTTTATTACTCATTCTAAATTATCTGAATCTCCATCACTGCCTACTTCTGGTTCAGGGTTTCTATCACGCCCTGAATGTGTTATGTGTGGTAAATTACTATACCAGTGATGAAGTTCTTCAGGGATTGCTCCTGTTTTACAAAGTTTGACTAAGTCATTGTACTTTGCAGAAGAGATTGGTAACTGACTGTTGTACAGAGGAGTCAGTGTGACATTATTATTTTTGCCATTTGTATTAGTTTTGCTACGACTGTGTCCAATCACATTCATTTGCCTGTATTCCCCAGAATGCCCGTACCGAAAAAAATGTTATTTGGATCTGCTTCTGTGAATTTCAGGCATTTGATTTTCAGTCAGTTGACGTGCTCTCCTTCAATATCAACTTTTTTATTTCTCAATATATTTTTTGAAATATTTGAAAAATTCAGGAAATCTGTATACTTCAGCTGGATTGTTTTGTAAGGTTCAACATTTTTATTGTGCATCTTTGACCTTGCAGCTTTGAAAATACCAATCCAATCATGAATTGTATACACATCTCTATGTTTCTTTTGATTTTCAATGGCAGAGTGCATACTGTCGCATTCCATCAATGAATAGCCAGATTCAAGAAACTTGTGTGTGATTATCTCCAAGTCACTTTGTTGTACCATGTTCAACATCATTGCAGCCACATTCTGATTTCTGTTCTGTCCCCCACAAGTATCAGAAAACAGAGATAAGTTACTTCTTTGATGGTTGGTGGCAGATTTTTAAGAAATAAATACAAGCATGTAGCTATTTCATTACTTCCTCTCTTGCTATCAATTTCCATCCAGGAGAAGCAATGTGCTGTATTTGGCTTGACGCCTCCATAAATTGTGAAATTATAGCAACACAATTTCCGACTATAATACATAGGTGATGCTTCAGTGCTTGGGATTTGCAGAACACTTTGTAAATCAAATGTTGCTGTTGTAAAGCTTGAATCAACAGCTGCTTTTTTGTCCTCATCCTTGGATTGATTAGCTTCTTTTTCTCTAATTCTGTGCTCTTCATAGTTCTTTGTAAGAATCAAATTTTCATCACTGGATTCTTGGCCCCTGATTGCCTCAAATTTGTTACACAATAGACACTGATCTTTGCGTGGTTTGAAGAACGAATAATTATAATTTAAACAAAATGTTCTTTTGTATGTAATTTTTGATACTGGGTTTTTGTTGCTGATAGAGCATTTTTCTTTGTATAATTCATACATTTTTGAAATAGAAAGAGTTTTGTCGAGGTATTTTCTACTTGAAGTTTTTCTCACATAGTGTTCATCTGTCACTGGGAAACTTTCAATGTGTTCCTTCACAAAATTAATGCTTTCATTGCTAGTCTTGTTTGCAGGTCTGTATTTTCCACGCATGTCACTGGCACTGAATGTGCCATTGTCTGAAGCATGTTTAAATGCATTATTTAATGGGCCATTGCTAATTGCCAGCGTTTTTAAAAAAAAGTTTTGGCATACTCTAACTCTCTGACCATTCTTCAAAAAATAATATTGTTTTGAATCCTTTCTGGCCTTTCCACCTTCTGGCACTTTGTGATATTTGATTTCTTGGCAAGTTACATTTGCCAGTAAAAAATCTTTTTTTCTTTGGTAGTCTTCTAGCTTCCAATAAGACTGACAAATTTTATTTCTATCCTCTTCAGAAAACGTTCTACATTCGAATTTGCATTTTTCACAGTCACAATGTATAGGGTATTTTGCATTAAATTGCTTCACTTCTCCTTTTCGTTTCACAGTATAAGTCTCTCCCATGTTTCTTTTCTTCTTTGCCAAGTTTCTCTGCCATGATGAAGGGTCAGCAACCATCCAACGGTTCCTTTTTCTCCGAACAGGTGCAGCATCTGCAGAAAAAATGTAAATCGTGATTATAAGAGATAATGGAATCATATTCCATGAATTTTAATAATATTCCTGTTAAGATAGCACCACTGTACCAAAGTGCACTACACCTATATTCATTTTTATCCACCCTAATTACCAATCCACACATTCTCTGAAAGGTTCTGTGAATATTGGCTTATAAAACTGAACAAAGTTGTGGAAACAGAAACTAAAATTTATAACTTTGCCTCCTTGACTCATGTGCAGGATGTTGGTGGCTCAAACCTAAATGGCGGAGGACTAAGATATTTAAATTTTATGCTAATTTGAAAGTCGGAAAGAGGATCTGTAAAACTTGAGAAGGAAGAACCAGCACTCGCCAGCCAAATGCCACCATAAGAGGACCCCAAATATTTTAGAGCGTAGTACCTTACTAATGATTTTGTAAAAGTTAAAGTTAAAGTAAATTATTAAATTTCTTAAAAGACTTCGTGATGCTATTGTGAAGCAGAAGTCATTTTCATTTTGAATTAAACTTATAACCCCTTGGAGGAGACGATTCCGGCTACCATATTCCCGGACCACATGAGTTGGATCGACATCGGCGACTTACAAGAAGATTTTCGACACGTGAGTGATTAAATTTGAATTAGTGATGGGCGCCTAGTGCTTCGAATAATCTGATGATCAAGCTAGCTCGCCGAAAGGGTTTTATTATAAATTGAGAAATTAATAAGAGTAATACTTGCGCAAGTAAAATTAGTATTAAAGGTATTTATTTGAAAGAAAAATATAGATCAATATTTCAGAAATTTCTATTAAATCAAAGAAATATAAAATCTAGGCTATTAAAACATATGCATATAATATTTAATTTTTTGCAATACAATTTGCGATAATTTATTATAGCTCTAATTCACTAGATGAATGGCTCTACCTATTCCGTCAGGTGCCGAATCTTGCACCCTGAGATAAAAATATATATTCGATACAAATAAATCTACTAAGTACTAGAGATTTTAATATATATATATATTTGGATTATTAGTGGCTAATTTATCAAGCTGATCTTAAAGCACATATTTTTAATTGAATTGTCCAAGTCGACAAGTATTAGCAAGCGCATATCGCAACTACATGCAACAGAATGCATATGATTTTAAGATAAAGGCACATGGTAATGATTCGTGCCATAAATCTAGAATATAAAGTTAGCCTGTGATATTTTTATTGATTTCAATTATTGTTCTATTTTTTATATTATATTTTTTATCGCTCTATATATATTTTTTGCCTCGACTGATCTTTGCATTATTTATGTAATATATGTATGAAACTTTCATGGTGTGCAATTTATTTTTTATTCCTCAACTCTATAGTATAGTATCATTTATATAATATTTATTATTTATTGAATTACAAGAGTTATAGGAGAAGCCCATATCTAGGCCTATCAAGATTTTTTTAAGACTGAATACTATTAGAAAACCACGACCTAATTACCAAATCTCATGCTTTACCGACTGATGCCAAGCAGGAGGCTAATCGTTATTTTAATATAAAGAATAACGTGACACAAAGACATGTCGCCCAACGTGATAGGCCACGGATACGGCACAAAGACATGTCGTACCAACGTGGGACTGATGATGAGAGCCAAGCTCATCGAATAATTATTTGAAATTAAGTCAATAACCATATTAAAAATTATAGATAACTTATACGAGTTGTGAGGAAAACTGGCGAAGGAAATTTGTATTACTTTTTGGGGAATCAATAGCTTAAATAAGAAGAATTATATGTTTTAAGAAAATTTTATATTATTATTATTGTAGAAAATATATTTTATAGAGAGAGCTATTATATTTTATGGGCCTAAACTGCTAGTCAGAAATCAATGAATAGTATTATTATATTATAAGAGCTTAAGTAATAAATAGGTTACCTGGCTTGTAATGTCCATAGGCCTATCCTCATTTGTGTCCTTATTAATGCCTTGTTGGCCAAAACTTTCACTTTTTTTTTTTTTACAAACACTTGACACTTAATCCATTTTTAAAATATGAGTCTCTTTTCGTCCACGCAAAGTAAGGTAGCAGACACACTGCAGACGGCGATAGTAGCGGAGATCGACGCTGAGGGGGGCGCGATGGAGTCCAACGCCCAGATATCTTCAATCACCGCCAAGAATCCTGTGAACAGTAATAAACCGTTAAATGTCTCCCAAGAAGCAATAAGGAGGGTTATAGTAGAGGGGATGATCAAGTCATTTTCTAATAGTTTAGAAAAAACAATGACCAGGGCAATGAAGGACTTGAAGGCGGAAATGAAGGAAATGCGGGAATCATTGAAGGATACATCGGTAAGAACGGGTAAGCAAACTGCGGACACAATATCAGCATCTACCGCTGAAAATCAAGAACTAATTACAACCGATTTAACAGCAAAAATAGATACTGTCACTTGTGAGTTAAACGAAAGAATAGATAACCTACCAGCACAAAACACTTCGCAAATTCATGAAATAGCTCACCCAAATTCTGATATAAATCAAAACATAGTACAACTTGAAAATCAAATACATCAATTTCCGCACGAGAATATAGAGCCTATTCCCATAGCAACGTTTGATTCACTACACAGTTTCAATGAATTAGGCCGTTTTGACAATACAGACCGCTATCTCCAACCTAAAGAATTTATAGATCAGATAAAACTAGTTCAATCATTAACACCCACCTCTTGGAATTTTTGGCGTCTTCGTTTGACTAGTTTATTGATTGGCGAACCCCTGATGTTCTTTCGGAATAGAGTCCATGAATTACATCATTGGATGAGTTTGTAGCTGTCTTCCTGGAACAGTATTGGAGCAGAAGTAAACAGTTGGACGTGCTAGCGGACATTATATCATGCGATTTCAACCCTAATTTAGACGGTGCATGTACCACTTTCGTCACTGCCCTACAGTTTAAAAATTCTCAATTGAGCGAGCCCATTAATGAATCGGCATTAGCAAGTATTATTTTAAAGAAGCTACCGTATCAAGTTAGAATGGCACTCGCCACACAACCCATTACTGATTGCAAACAGCTGATAAATCATTTATATGGCATACAGTCTGTGATGGCAATATCAAACCACCGTTCAGACCAGAGATACGCACAAAATCAACACAACTCAAAAAGTAATCAGTATACCAGCCAAAACTATGAACCAGTATCATATGATCACTCTCGATCTACTCCTCAATTTAAACGCTGCTATGATCATAATCAAAATAATTGGAATAGTAGAAGCTTTCAAAATTGTCAAACAAACCATTATCCACAGCTAACCTACAAAAGAAATTATTATTATGGCCGTGATCGATTTAACACAAAAAATGATTACACTCAGAATAATCATAATAGAAATCATAAACCACCACCTCATCAAATCAGTACAACTTATACATTAGCGCATGCAACAGGATTGAATCAACAAAAAACCCAGAACCCAGCACCCAACGACCCGCCACCAGATATACAGAAAACTACATCTAAACAATTATGTCTACATGATAACCCCGATATAACAAGCACAAAGCTCAAATGAAACAAACCAAGAAAAGCAGGATATTTCAACGTCATACACCACATTCAGAAGTGATTTACCGAAAACATTATTAGAAGAACCGAAAATATTAGAAAAACAGATGTTAATACAAGACAGCCCACCACCAAAAACCGCCGCCAACAATGCAGTTAAAACACCCCGAAAGCATCAACCCATATTAAGTATTCTGTTCCCCAACGCAGAGCAACCCGCCACCGAAGAGTCACTAATAAATATAAACAGTTACCAGGAGGAGACCGCCACCAAGCATCCGCCCACAGAGCTTACACCCGCGCATCATTCCACCACACGGCAAACCAAGGACCCCATGGAAGAACGAGAGGACGGCATCCAGGATAAGAGGAGCGACCACCGTAAGGCCCGGAGACGGAGGCGCCCGAGGACACCCGACCGACATCAGGACGAGGAGGACGGCATTCGGGAGAACATGCATCGCAAGGCCCGGAGGCGGAAGAAGCGAAAGAAACGGAGGAACCGCGCGCGCGCATACCGGCCGCATGCACGCTTCAAGAGGCCAAGGAGGATTCCGGACCGGCACCAAGGAGGACAGGAAGAGATTGCCGACGTCATGCATCCGCGGCACATACGTTTTAAGAGAGCCAATCAGCGATGTGACCGGAAAAATAGGCCAAAGGAATATGACAGAAACGGAACTGATAGGAATACTATGATTGATTCATGCGCGGATAATAATGGAATGAAGTACTCATGGAGATTGATGAAGGATAAACGGTGTCTAGGAAGAGTGAAAGAAATAAGAAATAATGTGAATAAAATTTGAAGTACCTGGCTATATGTTGAGTGATCATATTGTTAAAATGATGATAAATGTTTGGATATGGTGTTTAATATTTGTTATGATGGTTGTGATAATATTGAAAAGTGATGCTATAATTAAGACCATGTTATTGTTGAAAGAATTTATTAGTGTTGATTGGAAGTGTTATATTATTGAATTGTTTATTATGATGATGAAGCCTAATAATGAATTTAAGTGGAAAGTATCGGATGAAGATGATTGGAAGCTTTATATTATAAAGTCGTTTATTGGTGTAACTAGAATTATAAACAATGCCACTAAAGTGAAAATATCGAGACTCAATGGAATAAATAGAAATAATAAGGAAGAAAACAGAACCAGATCAAGGAATTGTTTAAAGGAGTATACAAGATACAAGGGCTTTAAATTCATGATGAAAAAATTATCAATAGGACAGCCTCACAAATCAACAGCAGATAACCTAGCCAGCCTACAACATCTACAAACAGAATGCAAGAAGATGCAAGTAAACCACGGGATTTTTACATGAAATATCATCGAATTTGAAATAATATGATAAGAAATCAAGGAAAACATTATTATCAAACCGATTACTAACCTTCCTTAATAAATTTAATATTGGTATAGGACCTCGTGGCAACAATCCAATGTTTTAATTCCTTCCAGCCGTTAGAAGCCTGCAATAAGGAAAAGAACAATTTTTAAATATGTAATTAAATTATATACATCAGATAAAAAAGGACACAAGCGGGGATAATAAAATTAAAATTTGTTAATTACCTTTTTAAGAGAAAAAATTGAGCAGTTAGGTTAGTTATGAAAGTCGATAGCAAATTCTGATGTAACATGTAGCACTATGAATTGTAGAACAGCGACCAGCTGACCAAAGCCACCCAAATCAAATGAATGTAATGTCTGTTGAACATATGTTTATAAAAAGAAGTACTGTACCCAAAGAGTTATTTATTATTGTTATTTAATGTCGATATATTTATTTATATGTTTTTATATTTATTACTTTTAATTATGCCACGTTTGTTACCTGAAAAAGACTTAAAGTGAATACCAGCTACCAAAACCAAAGAGCCATTAGCAAAAGAAAGTATTGTACCTGATGTATAGAAAATTATTTATATTAAGACCTAAGAAATACTATAAGATATAAGCCCAGAAGTTTATGAATCGAAATTATTGTCTAAAAGGAATCATTTATGAGAATTATGAAATGTGTGTAGTTAAGTTGGCGGCCCTGCAAGCGGCGAATTTAAAAATTACTATGTTTTAAGTGTTGTCAGAAGGAGTACGTTTAGAAGTTTATATTTATGATATTTTATGTGTGTTGAGGAGGAGAATTTGTTATTGTATTTGATAAAGGTATAAAGGAGATGCAGCAAATATGTCTGCGAACTGTGATAGAAGTAGGAGAGTATAATTTATAAATAAAGTATAGTGTATATCGATGTATTGAAGGGTGGGTTTTCATTAAAAACATTGTGATTCTCAAATATTTTGAATTCAAACCCAGGGGCGCGTGTAACATATTAAATCTGGGTAGATAAAAAGCCCTAACAGAAATAGTAATAGGTCTAAAAATAAAGTAATTGGCTAATATCGCCAAGCAGATAATAACCAAGATTAGATAGCATCAGCTTGTTCTGGCTAAATGGTACAAGAACCTAAAAAGGATTTGAAGGAAGTTTATTGCTCATAAATAGATTATTATATAAAATATTTGAAGATTGAGGTTATGTACATGTATTCACGGATCGGTGACCTAGAGATCGATCAAACCGAGGAACGTAGAATCTGACCAAAACCCCTTGGCAGAGCTTTATTGCAATCAGATGGTGTGCAATGTGAAAAAACACCTGTCCACGTGGCTAATTATTAGGTAGCATGGAATTAATATTAATGTATAGAATATTAACTAGCATGTAAAGAGCATAAATAAAAAACCAAATAAAAATAATTAAATGTATTCAGGAAATAAGAGTTACCAGGCGCATGAATACCGAATAAATTTGCATGCACCAATAGTAAAACGGCAGTTAATAGGCGGCAACTGTAGGCCAGTTCAAAAATATTTCTATATATTTATATAAATGTACTAGATTTGTGTTAAAATTTGTGTAATCTATGTTATCGATATGGCTCGAATGCAAAGAAATTATTAATCATATAATCTAAGCAATATTTTGGTATTTTTTGTAAGATCTATTTGAACCTAAATGGCGGAGGACTAAGATATTTAAATTTTATGCTAATTTGAAAGTCGGAAAGAGGATCTGTAAAACTTGAGAAGGAAGAACCAGCACTCGCCAGCCAAATGCCACCATAAGAGGACCCCAAATATTTTAGAGCGTAGTACCTTACTAATGATTTTGTAAAAGTTAAAGTTAAGTAAATTATTAAATTTCTTAAAAGACTTCGTGATGCTATTGTGAAGCAGAAGTCATTTTCATTTTAATTAAATTTATAACCCCTTGGAGGAGACGATTCCGGCTACCATATTCCCGGACCACATGGAGTTGGATCGACATCGGCGGCTTACAAGAAGATTTTCGACACGTGAGTGATTAAATTTGAATTAGTGATGGGCGCCCTAGTGCTTCGAATTAATCTGATGATCAAAGCTAGCTCGCCGAAAGGGTTTTATTATAAATTGAAAAAAATACAAAAAAGAAACTTCTTTATACCCAAATATTGATAATGTAACATAATTAACTGAAACAGAATTCTTCAACAAAACATTTTATTACTCATTCTAAATTATCTGAATCTCCATCACTGCCTACTTCTGGTTCAGGGTTTCTATCACGCCTGAATGTGTTATGTGTGGTAAATTACTATACCAGTGATGAAGTTCTTCAGGGATTGCTCCTGTTTTACAAAGTTTGACTAAGTCATTGTACTTTGCAGAAGAGATTGGTAACTGACTGTTGTACAGAGGAGTCAGTGTGACATTATTATTTTTGCCATTTGTATTAGTTTTGCTACGACTGTGTCCAATCACATTCATTTGCCTGTATTCCCCAGAATGCCCGTACCGAAAAAAATGTTATTTGGATCTGCTTCTGTGAATTTCAGGCATTTGATTTTCAGTCAGTTGACGTGCTCTCCTTCAATATCAACTTTTTATTTCTCAATATATTTTTTGAAATATTTGAAAAATTCAGGAAATCTGTATACTTCAGCTGGATTGTTTTGTAAGGTTCAACATTTTTATTGTGCATCTTTGACCTTGCAGCTTTGAAAATACCAATCCAATCATGAATTGTATACACATCTCTATGTTTCTTTTGATTTTCAATGGCAGAGTGCATACTGTCGCATTCCATCAATGAATAGCCAGATTCAAGAAACTTGTGTGTGATTATCTCCAAGTCACTTTGTTGTACCATGTTCAACATCATTGCAGCCACATTCTGATTTCTGTTCTGTCCCCCACAAGTATCAGAAAACAGAGATAAGTTACTTCTTTGATGGTTGGTGGCAGATTTTTAAGAAATAAATACAAGCATGTAGCTATTTCATTACTTCCTCTCTTGCTATCAATTTCCATCCAGGAGAAGCAATGTGCTGTATTTGGCTTGACGCCTTCATAAATTGTGAAATTATAGCAACACAATTTCCGACTATAATACATAGGTGATGCTTCAGTGCTTGGGATTTGCAGAACACTTTGTAAATCAAATGTTGCTGTTGTAAAGCTTGAATCAACAGCTGCTTTTTTGTCCTCATCCTTGGATTGATTAGCTTCTTTTTCTCTAATTCTGTGCTCTTCATAGTTCTTTGTAAGAATCAAATTTTCATCACTGGATTCTTGGCCCCTGATTGCCTCAAATTTGTTACACAATAGACACTGATCTTTGCGTGGTTTGAAGAACGAATAATTATAATTTAAACAAAATGTTCTTTTGTATGTAATTTTTGATACTGGGTTTTTGTTGCTGATAGAGCATTTTTCTTTGTATAATTCATACATTTTTGAAATAGAAAGAGTTTTGTCGAGGTATTTCCTACTTGAAGTTTTTCTCACATAGTGTTCATCTGTCACTGGGAAACTTTCAATGTGTTCCTTCACAAAATTAATGCTTTCATTGCTAGTCTTGTTTGCAGGTCTGTGTTTTCCACGCATGTCACTGGCACTGAATGTGCCATTGTCTGAAGCATGTTTAAATGCATTATTTAATGGGCCATTGCTAATTGCCTAACTCTCTGACCATTCTTCAAAAAATAATATTGTTTTGAATCCTTTCTGGCACTTTGTGATATTTGATTTCTTGGCAAGTTACATTTGCCAGTAAAAAATCTCTTTTTCTTTGGTAGTCTTCTAGCTTCCAATAAGACTGACAAATTTTATTTCTATCCTCTTCAGAAAACGTTCTACATTCGAATTTGCATTTTTCACAGTCACAATGTATAGGGTATTTTGCATTAAATTGCTTCACTTCTCCTTTTCGTTTCACAGTATAAGTCTCTCCCATGTTTCTTTTCTTCTTTGCCAAGTTTCTCTGCCATGATGAAGGGTCAGCAACCATCCAACGGTTCCTTTTTCTCCGAACAGGTGCAGCATCTGCAGAAAAAATGTAAATCGTGATTATAAGAGATAATGGAATCATATTCCATGAATTTTAATAATATTCCTGTTAAGATAGCACCACTGTACCAAAGTGCACTACACTTATATTCATTTTTATCCACCCTAATTACCAATCCACACATTCTCTGAAAGGTTCTGTGAATATTGGCTTATAAAACTGAACAAAGTTGTGGAAACAGAAACTAAAATTTATAACTTTGCCTCCTTGACTCATGTGCAGGATGTTGGTGGCTCAAACCCACAGGGAGGCAAAAACTGTAGATACATCATACTTACCATCATGCATTATAGTACAAACTTGAAAGCTTATGTAGGTATCACTTAACAAAAGTCTACTAGCAAATTTTATAGTTTCCAGATTTCAAGGTCAGTGGTTTGATTGCCTGACAAGTTTGATCTGGTACACTTTATAATCATTATCCACCTTCATTGTTTCTAAAAACTGTTCCAGCTTATAAAAAATGTAGGGAACCCCTGTAAAGCAAGTAAAATAACTATATTTTGCCAACCTTGCTCTTCTTCTATGTTCTGATTAGATTGTTCTTCAGTCCTGTCTCCTTCTATGTTCTGATTAGCTTGTTCTTCAGTCCTGTCTCCTTCTATGTTCTGATTAGCTTGTTCTTCAGTCCTGTCTCCTTCTATGTTCTGATTATTATCTGCATCACTGTCATCTTCACATGGAATCCAGTCTGGATCTTTCACACGACAATCAAAGATAACAAAACTGTCATTATTTTCTGCAACCTGCAAAATAGATGAACACATTTAAATTAAAACATAACAATAATATTATTATGATATTATTGTAAATAATACAAATCATAACTGTGTATCCTAGTCTATGTCCAAAGAAATATGGTAAAAAACATATTTAAATTGTGTTAACTTACCATTAGTGAATTTTCCATTGCAGATGATTCATTAGCAGTGTTAAAAATGTTCTCAGATTCATCTCGTATACACACATTCTGGTGGTCAATATTATCAACAGACTTTGGAATTACTGAATATAATATGCCTGATGACTCCACATGGTTATTCCCTTTAGAATCTGATACCTGAAACAAAAGATAGCAAGGGCCTTCTTGGAATTGTGTATCAATAATAAGTTTTAAATCTATAATAAACAACTGGGATCACAAAAAAATTATTTGTTGAATAATTAACATTATTTTATTATAATGAAAATAATGATTAAATACTTTTAAAAAACATGGTGGTCCGTATATTATTAGCAGTGAAGTGATAGCAAACTGATCTAAACTCAGTTTGAAACAGACATACATGTAATAGAGATCAATAAATCAATATTACCATGTATGTAGCACGTTTAGCCAAGTATGTAGCATATAACATGAATCTAAGGAAACAGAGAATAATTTATGAACCTATATTAGAAGCTCACCATCTGTGTATATTCATTGTTGGTTGAGGCAGTACTAGTGTCCATAAGATCGCCACTAATATTTTCACATTCAGTTATGGCAATTTCACTTCCATCTATTAAGGTACAACTGTAAACAGGAATCTCTAAATACGTTTCTGATGATTCATCAATTTTATTTTCATTTCCAGTCTGAAAAAAATGAAATTATGCAAAAATTATAATATTACTTGATGCTTATTTTGATAATAGATTCCAGTGAACCCTGCATCATTACATGACATTGGGTTAACCCAGCACATTTAACATTCTGGTGATGAATGCCTCATTCTGGAAAACATTTCACTTTTCTGGGGCATCAGAATAGCCTACTATACAAACCATAAATTTTAAATCACAACTGTTTATCCTCAGCTATTTACAATTAAAGCAGATAAAAAACTGTTTCACATTAATTGTGTGAACTTACCATTAGTAAATTCTCGATTGCAGTTGAATCATTATTAGTGTTAATGATCTCAGACTGAACTTCTATACACAAATTCTGGTCATCAATTCTATTTTCATTTCCAGTCTGAAAAAATGGAATTATGCAAAAATTATGATATTACTTAATGCTTATTTTGATAATAGATTCCAGTGATCCCTGCATCATTACATGGCATTGGGTTAACTCAGCACACTTAACATTCTGGTTGTGAATGCCTCATTCTGATAAACATTTAACTTCTCTGGGGCATCAGAATAGCAGTTAAAAACTGTTTCAAATTAATTGTGTACACTTACCATTAGTAAATTTTCGATTGCAGTTGAATCATCATCAGTGTTGATGGTCTCATATTTATCTTCTATACACACATTCTGATTGTCAATATTATCAACATACTTTGGAATTACTGAGTAGAGTAGGTCTGATGACACCACATTTTTATTTTCTTTAGAATCTGAAACCTGAAACAAAAAAGCATAGGCCAACTTGAAATTGTGTGGGAATGATAAGTATAAACAACTGTGTATCACATTGGTACCTAATACAAAATTTTAAAAATCATGGTGGGTCCTGTATCAGGCTAGCATCTCAAACACAATTTGAAACAGAGAATAGAGATTGATAAATTCAATAGTCACATAGGCTACATAGAATCTAAATCTAAAAGGCAATCATGATAATTCGACCTACCTTATTTGGAAGAGCTGATTCACATTGTTGAGTAAGATGAACAATTAATTGGCTTCTGTTTGAGAAAATGTGGCCGCATTTATCACAACATTGCATTTTGATAAACAAGTATTACTGTTCTTCATGGAACAAAAGTACTGAACTATAATTTCAAAATACAACCACTAAGTAATGCAATTTATTAAACAACCACTGAGTAATGTTTATAAATGAATCCAGACACAACGACTAAGAAAACAAAACATAATAACTCTTGTTACCAACTTGAAGGCTTACTAATTACAGTCAACAAGTCAACATTCCCTTCAACTGTAGTACCGGAAGCATGTGCTTTTGGCTTTTGTAAGCTATTGTTGAGTCACGCAGAATTCATTAACAACACTTAGTGACATCTCCTCTTGAATATTTTGGATTAGTAGTCAGGCAAATTTCACTATAAACATTTAATGACATTTGCATATAATTATAGTTCCAATGTAGGTTAGACGTTAGACGTTAACAGGCAAAATTCACTAACCAGACTTAGTGACATTTTGCTAGACACAATTTTGTCACGGTTTTCACGTTACTACACATGTATAAATCATCAGCTGTAGTTAATGAAATTTGCCTGTCATCAAACTGAGAATGTTTCATTTTTCTAAAAACAGATGTTTGAATTAACAAGTTAGTGACTTTTGCCTGTGACAAATATTAAAGAAAAGAGTTAGTGAAAAGTGAAAAACGTTAGTAGCTTCTTTATCGAATGACATACGACTTAATGAGTTTTGCCATTGGAAAGAGCAGAGATTTCTGCATCTATTGATGTACTTAACTCAAAATCGCATATTTTGGAGTTAGTGACTTTTGCTTGTACTACGACAATATATTACAAGGGTGTACTCTTCTTACTTTTTATAATCAACATTATGTTAGTTTTGAATAAGTTGAATTATTTTTGAAAATCAGATTTGAAGAATATAAAACTGATGTGACTGACATAAATGTTTCTACTATAATGAGAACAAAATCTATATAATAATAATTAATTAATGAAAATAATAAGGAATAGCAACCAACTATTATATATATATATATATATATATAATATATATATATATATATATTATATATATATATATATATATATATATATATATATATATATATATATATATATAATGTTTCAATAACTTTGATTTTGTTATTTAGCAGCTAATTTATATTCGGCTAGACAAATTTAAAATTAATATTCATGTAAATCTTACAATAAATGTATTTTTGTTTATATTATTATTCATCTACTTCTAGAATGTAATACAGTAATAATACTTATTCTTATGCGTGTACTGTAGTGCTACTTCTGTGTGATTGATCTGTGATACTATTATTTTTTTGATTTTGTTATTTAGCAGCTAATTTATATTCGGCTAGATAAATTTTAAATTAATATTCATGTAAATCTTACAATAATAATAAATTACCCAACTTGTTTTAATTGTAACAACTTCAATGTCGTAAGATTGTTCTATAATTTTCTTATGTCTGATTACAATATTATTGATCACCGATTGGAAAATAGTGACAATTTTTTCAATCGCATTATTTTTCCATCTGTAATCAATAATTATATCAACTTTATTGTCTGAAGATTGTCATGTTTGATTCTTAAGATTTTTTGCAAATTCAATTTAAAATAAATTAAAAATTGGAAAGCAATCATTTCTGACACATAAATTGATATAAAAATACTACTCATATTGTCACATTGATTTATGATTTGATCAGTGTTATCCTAGCTATGCAACTAGTTGAAATTATCAATTCCTACCACGATATGTAGACAATGTTTTGCTGAATAACATATTCCATTTCCCTTGTCACAATAATTTCTCTCAATATCTTGAAAAAATTGATGTCTCTATCATAAGATTCCTCAAACAAAAACAATATTACTTAATTTATAATCATTCTAACACTTGTTTAATTATTATACATCATTGAAAAAACTGCAGTTGTTTAAGAGTTATGTGATAATATTCTGATGATTCGAATACGTTTTTCAACTCATCAAACGGCGAGACATTTTTCCGGTGATGTATTAACTATTGGCAAAACAAGTTACGATCTCAATGTCATTCACTAAACCTTGTGAATAGTTTCTCTTTTACTGATATCTAGTGATTTAACGTACGTCTAAGCATCAAGACTTACTACTTGAAAAATACCCATTTCTGCTTCAAAAGAAAACCATTAATGCCTTTATCAACCATCAGACCTACGTTCCTTTCAGTCCAGTCAATATAGGCATAAAAAAGGGGGTGTGCTTGCAATGTATATTGTAGTTCTGATTTTTTAATATATTATTTGGATACATAAGAGAAGTCCAGAACCAATTTCTTCATGCAAAATTTCCTTGTGTTTCCTTGATACAGAGTGGCCCAAAAACCTCGTATTTTCGGTTTATTTTCCAGTTTTCAGCTATTTTCGCCAAATCCAGTAATCGGACAGAAACATTTGCTCCCGCTCCCGCCTTGTTTCTAGACTGAAGAATTCTAAATAAAATGAGATCATTCGGAACTCTCTATCTGCAATGAGTACTGAATTATTATTTTTCAAAAATGAGTAAAATTAAAAGAAAAAAATAATTTTGATGAATTTTATTTTTTGATCAACAATATCATCCGATTGTTACCATTTAGATGTATAATTCAAAATCCCTCTTGGCGTATTTTTGTGCTTTACAATCTAAGACTAGGTAGTGCGCTCTATCTCTTATAAATTTCCAGCTACACCTACAATGCTTCTTGTATTGTAAAAAAACACCTCATTTTTAGCTTCAACCATCATCACCAACTACATTGTCCTCACATTGATCTTTCGCACGATGATATAAGTTCATGAGATTATGTTCTATGAGAATAACTCGTTAAATGCACTTCATTTCAGTATTTCCTAGTGGAGAGGCGTGCATTAGGCCACCTCAAGGTAAAAATTTCAAACACATAACATTTGACACAATGCTCGGATCTCATTGTACTACACTTCATTCTTCTCGGATCGTCAAGGCGGTTCAAAATCTTGTCAATAAGTCAAATTCCATCGAAAAATGGAAAATTTATTGTTGAGTTTACTTGAGCCCATATTCCAATACACAAAAAATGGCTAATTTCTATATTCAAATCTGTTTATCTCAGTAACCTGTTATTATAATATCACTTGGTTTTGAAATGTGCAATAGAATCTTCTCTTCCATTTGCTGTGAACGATTCATGAAAAAATATGTTTGTAAAGTAAGATTTGATTGTTGAAAAAATCAGGAAATTGTTGATATTTTCCTCATATTAACGCTCTTGGCAGTTCTATGATAAGGAAAAGGGATTCAAGATGAGTTTTAGGCAACTGAGCTCGTAGAGGATGAAACAATCTACGTTTTGGAATCAATCGTTAGATTCTATGATTTATCAGACTCGTTTTAGAAACTCTTGATTAACAGTAGATCACGAAAAAATGAAAGAACTAAGTTAAAATCGCCATTTTAAAAATAGTTAGTTACTTTCGAATGGTATTGGAATCGGAAGAATTATTCATTGGAGTGGGGAGAGGGCAAACATTTTTACATCCTCACTAGATTTGGAAATCACAAGATATGCAGCGTTGAATATAGAAATTATCCATTTTTTGTGTATTGAAATATGAGCTTAAGTACACTCAACAATAAATTTTCCATTTCCGAATTTGACTTATGATGCATGATTTTGAACCGCCTTGACGAGCCGATAAGAAAGAAGTGTAGTACGATGAAATCTAAGCATTGTGTCAAAAGTTATAAATGTTTGAAATTCTGATCCTTGAGGTATCCTTATGCGCGCCTCTCCACTAGGAAATACTGATATGAAGTGCATCTAACGGGTGATTTTCATAGAACATAATCTCATGAACTTATATCATCGTGCGAAAGATCAATGTGAGGACAATGTAGTTGGTGATGATGGTTGAAGCTAAAAATTAGGTGTTTTTTTCACAATACAAGGAGCATATTGTTGTCAGGTGTAACTGGAGATTTATAATAGATAGAGCGCACTACCTGGTCTTAGATTGTAGAGCACAAAAATATGACCAGAGGGAATATTGAATTATACATCTAATTGGAATAATCGGAAGATATTGTTGATCAAAAACTAAAATTCAAAATTAATTTTTTCTTTAATTTTACTCATTTTTGAAAAATCATAACTCAGTACTCATTACAGATAGAGAGTTCCGAATGATCTCATTTTATCTAGAATTCTTTAGTCTAGAAACAAGGCGGGAGCGGGAGCAAATGTTTTTGTCTGATTACTGGATTTGGCGAAAATAGCTGAAAACTGGAAAATTAACCGAAAATACGAGGTTTTTGGGCCATTCTGTATCAAGGTAACACAAGGAAATTTTGCATGAAGAAATTGGTTCTGGACTTCTCTCATGTATCCAAATAATATATAAAAAAATCTGAACTACAATATAAATTGCATGCACCAATGTATATAGTGACTGGACTATTTCTAAAGCTCTAACCTTACATGCAACAGATTTTCGCAGTAGGTCACATCTGACATCTTCACGCGGATTTTTCTAAAGTAATCTCCCTTTGACATAAAAATATCGTTTGTAAGATAATCTTGTTCTCGTTTTGAACACCTTTAGTTCTCCAGGTTTCAATAGGTGTTTGATTAAATATAAATATTATTTATTACATTCAATCCATTTTTTGAAATGTTTTCTTTCCATTCGATTCAATTATGCTATCGAGATAGTAATGAATAGAAACTGAAGCTGTAGCTCTACAGTTAACACTTTCTGACTCAATGCATTTTAATTTTATGTAATAAAAAAACACCTATACTGCAATATGTTATACAAAAATTACATATACTGTAATATGTAATACAAGAAAAGTAAAAAAGTAGCCTATATTATACTGCAATGAATAGAAACTGAATTTCCTCTTACACAAACAATGGATTTTTATTTGAAATTTTAGTTTGCTTAATCGGTTAAGCATGATAATATTATTATCAATATTATTGTTGACAATACTGTACCTACATCTGATGATAAATTATTGATAAACAGTTTGATAACGTTCAAAATAGAATCATTATTTATTATTGTCTCAGACGATTTCCAAAACAATATTTTATCATAATAATTATGTAATACAGTATATTATTGTTCCTGTTGAATAAATAGTTATTTGTGTAACTCAATGTTGATGTTACATGAAACAGAATTTCAGTAAATGGTTAATCCGTTTGCTTATAGAAAACAATAATTAAGAAAGGCCTACATAGTGGTAGTAAGCTATAGCCGAATTTTGTGTGATTTTTACATACACTTATAATTACAAATCATGAATATGATCGGGATAGAACAACAGGCATAGCCCAAAACTATTCTGTTCCCAAATTTTGATAAATAATGAAATGTCCGAAAAAATAGGTTATGTTCTTACTGAGGAAATTTAAAGTTCAAAGTTCTGTCCAAGAATATATATTAGCTAGAAATATAATTGGAACAATCGGAAGATATTGTTGTGTGTTTGACACACTAATGTAACTTATGTAATGTAATGTAATGTAATTTACTTGGCACACTTGACACTATAATGTAACATATTTTACAAAGTTGTATGATATTTTACATGTGAAAAATGTAATGTGATAATTAATCAGCAATAATGCATCATTTTTGTTACTATTCAAAGTACTTGAAATTCTTTACAAATTTTTTGTTAGAATATGATGGACTTATAGTGCTAAGCTATTTCTATTCTATTATCATTCAAATTTTATAATAATTGTTTGAGTTCAAATTGTCATTGTAGAAAACTGTTGATTGGATAATATTTTTATTTTTGCAATTATCATTATTAAAATCTTTGAAATGTTATAATATACGTTTTTCATTGTATATTATTTTTTCCTTTATTTCAAAATCATTGAATTCATCAATAAGGTAATCAAAGAAGATTGTTATTTTTCCGGTAATATTGGATTCATACATTCATAGGCTACCTGTAAAGAATTCGACAAAACCTCAAGCATGAATCCATATAAAACTTTTTTTATTCAGTCCTACATGATTATTCGTTTTCTTGTTTACTGCACGGGTAGAATCACAAATGCTTTGTAATATTTGTTTGCTATCCTTGTCTGTCCATTAGACAAAGCAGATAGCTCTAAAGGTCGTCACACACCCAGCTACGTTTAATTAGAAATAAGTCTGGAAGATCTAGCCGTCCTATCTGTCCAATGCTAATCCACGCTACGCTGGTGTGAACAGGATAGCGTAGCATGGATTAACATTGGACAGATAAAATAGGACGGCTACGTCTTCCAAAGACGTCTTATAGCTTCACTAGTTGGATGTGTGATGACCTTATCTTTTTTCAATTTTTACTCCACTCCATTGCCAAATTGCTTGTAGACTGTAGAAATATAATGAAATACCAAAATATTTCATATAGGCTGGCCCGGCGAACTTCATACCGCCAAAAAGTCAATGTATCTCATGTCATACTTGACTTTATTTGGTGAATCATGAAATTTATCTGACAATCAATATTTCCATTAACATCTAAATACGGACTTCCTAAATGCTTAGTCATGCAGCATTTATTATTCCGAAAACATATTCTTCTCAATCTATTGGTAGACAATCAGTAAACTCAGTAAAGTGTTGGATTAAAAAATATGTATATATAGGTTTTCAGTGTTTCAAAGATGAATTTAATTCGTTCATAGTTGCTGATTGCCAATAGATGGTCCAGGGAATATGCGATATACGATGAATCACACAGAATTCCTTATTCTTTCCATCTTCCATTTAAAGGTAGGCGCACACAGATCGTCATCGGAGCATTGGAATTTTAGTTCATTGCGACGTATGTCGAGTCGAGTGTGAATTAGGAATTAAATGAACAAATATTACAGTACGGTATATAAGTGATGGATAGCAGTAGCGAAGAAGTTATAATTGTTATTTGTTTGTTAGCCGAAGATGAAGAAGAGGTACAGCATCGTAAGAAGAGAAACCGAAAAATGTGGATCCATACAATTAATCAGAAAAGGATAGAATACGGAGAATTTAATCATCTGTTTCATGATTCAATTGAAGACGAAGTTAATTTTTTAGATACTTCCGCATGTCGCAAGTAATGTTTTTTCAGCTTTTGAATGTCCTCAGACAACAAAAAAATATAGTTAAACTGAACACCACTTATCGCCGTGCGATTGAGCCTGAACAGAGATTAGCAATCTGCTTAAGGTACTTATTTTAAATTTTTTTAGTTAATCATATCATGTCTGGCTTTCTATATTTTACTTAAAAACTTCTGAAGACGTATAGATAAGCATTGACATAAGTCAAAATTTCTAACTAGTCCCTCTCTTAAGTGACATTATGCATAATATCGTATGTTCTTTTTTTGTGAGATTATGATATTCTATTTATTTTAATATTATAATATATTAAATATACATCACCAACCAATTATAGTACATTTATATAATACAGTATATTAATTGCTGATATTTTACTCTACTGTATTTTGATACATTATTATGTTAAGGACATAGTTAGTTTTGATACCGATTTAAGACATATTTAATAACAATTAAAACTTTGGTATATATTTGAAAAAAAAACCGTATCAAATATTTATTTCTACACTCTACAGAATATACAAGGGAATAAATAAATGCCGGTGAGTCATTCAATCCGATCGGAGCCGTCGGCCTCAATGCTCCTCTCGGAATTCCTGACTGCATTTCCGATCTACGATGCGTACAATGCGGATAGATATGCGCACTCCAATTGAAAATAATGGATCAAATCTAATCTTCCGATGCGTGCCGTCCGTCCGATGACGATTTACCTTAAAGGTAGACGCACACAGATCGTCATCGCACGGATCGGATTATTATATATATATATATATATATATATATATATAAAACATCTTTATTGTCCATAAAAACAAATACAAAATAAAAAACTTACAAAAGAATTATTCTAGATTATAATATTATGCTATTTTACAAATGAATTAAAATTACAAGGGCAAAACCCTGACCGCTGAGTGAGAGTATCAGCTGTTTAGACAATATAAAAATTTATTTACTAATAATCAAAGCTACAAAAAATCGAAGTTAACAATAGATTACTAGTAATTATAATATTTGACTGAATTTATATCACCCACTTATTTATCCGTTCCATCCTCTGTCTACCCCTATTAGAAAGATATTCTGACAATGCATTTGGCATGATATTTATTATTTTTGAGCTAAGATACCCCAATTGTCTTCGCACTATTGTCAAATCTGAATATTTAATATTATAAATGTTATGAGATGTAACTCTCAGGTTATACATAGAAACGTTATTATTCACTGTAAATTCATCCTTCCTCATCCATGCATAATAGAGAAGTTTCTTTATATAAACTTGACGTACTGTCATCACTTTAAATTCGGCAAATGTTTCACTACTAGAAAAAGCCCTTGGCTTATTAAGAATTGCTTTTATTATCATTTTTTGAAATGTAAAAATTTTATTCATGAAAACATCATACGCTCCTCCCCATACCACTAACCCATATTGCAGCACCGATTGAACATAGGCAAAGTAAAGGACCCTAAGTAATTTAATGTCTAATATTTTACGGACTTTATAAAATATAAAGGAAATAAATTTTAAGCGTTTACAAATATATTCTATATGAGGCTCCCACTTAAGGTTACAATCAACCATGATGCCCAGATACTTTATAGATTTTTCAATTTTAGTTGAGGGCATGCACAATCCTTCCATTTCTCAAAATCACAATTTGTATGTATTTTTAAATTCATAGCATCATTTGGTTGACCAACTATTGTAGGAGAAAATGTAATATATTTAGTTTTTGATGTATTTATACTCAATGTATTAATATCAAGCCATTGTTTAACAATGGATATTACTCTTTCTGCTCTCGAGTACGTCTCTAACCATGAGCGGTCCTTAACTATTACAGCCGTATCGTCAGCAAAGGAAATTATTTTCGAACTATCAATATTTAGTTTAAAAATGTCGTTGATATAGAGTAAAAATAAAATCGAGGACAAGACGGTACCTTGTGGTAATCCAAAGTCGTTAAGTTTTGTAGTATTTGATTTGTAACTGTTGTTATCAGATATTATATTTGATGCATTGTTTTCAATAAATTAGAGTGCGCATACCTAGCCGCATCCGTATAGGTATGCGCACTCCAATTGAAAACAATGCATCAAATATAATAAATCCGATGCGTGCCGTCCGTCCGATGACGATCTGTGTGCGCCTACCTTTAGAATGAATATCAGCTAATAGTCCAGTCAAGGAAAGGTTTATAGAAGGGAAAAGTTGGGAAGACAATTTTTGACCCCGCAGTTCTGTTTAGGGTAGTAAGTAGTTAAACATATCAAAATTCCCACACCTACACCTTGTGCTAAGGGAGTGGGGGTGGTTGAAAGGTGCCATTTTTTGGTTTCTCGCATAAAACTCACCAACTATGTATCCTAAGGACTTGACTGTCATATAACAAATAAAAGCTTACATAATTTCCTACAATAATTAATTCTACAACTTTTTTAAAATCTCCTCTAGTTTTAGAGATATCCGCTCTTGAAGGAGTGACATTTTTGAAAAAAACACTTTTGCCACAATTTTTTTCTATTTTTGCTCTTTTAACTTTTCAAAAATTGATGGAAAAAATCCATGTTGATTATGAGCTTAAAGAGCATTAGATTCTCTTCAATTTGATGTAAAATTTCACACTTTTTCGAATTTTTCAACACCTTTTGCAGCAGCTTCAAAACCCATATCCCCAATATTCACACAACATATTCCCAAAGTTTCATGCCGTTCTGTCAAGTAGTTTTTAAGTCTATAGGGAACAAACAAACACACAAACAGTCATTCATTTTTATATATAAAGATTTGAGATAGAACTGAACATTATGAATACTGTATCAGATTTACAGGGAAAACTGGCTTATTGAATCACAATAATTATTTATTACTGAAGGCGGTGAAAAAAGAGGAGGGCAACAATGCTTTCTTATCAGTGACTATAACATGAATCTCAATATAGATAGATATTGTATAAATATAAAGAAAAATAAAAATCTCAGTACCCTTTTTAGAAATATTTTATCATAACATGTTTCGGACATTTATGCCATTTTCAAGTCTTAAAATTCATATTCTTCAAGACTTGAAAATGGCATAAATGTCTGAAACATGTTATGATAAAATATTTCTCAAAAGGGTACCGTACCGTACTGAGATTTCTATTTTTCTTTATATTTATATTACAAGTAGCCCTATACGGAAAAAAGATTAAAATAGATATTGTACTATTTCCTTATTATGACAATATTATAATTATAACTCGTGTCATATCAGTTTCTTTTTTTATTTTCAATGAAATAACAAACAACTTGACGAAAGTCTGATATCTTAGCATTTATTTCATAACTTAAATTTGATAGAATTTTATTTTGAAATGTGTTTGGGAAATCGGTAGTTATTGTAGATTGTTACCTCTGTTTGACACCATGAAAATAATTTTCTCTTAAACACGATCCACATGCTATATTCGTATTCAATTGAAAAAACGTCATTATTATTATATTTTTTTATCAGATTAGTATCGAAATTCAAATATTTGCGCCAACTAAAGTAGTTATAAGATTTCCCGCTAGACACCGGCAGTTGTCAATTTCATATTCTTCGTATTGACTGGTCTAGCCGTCGACTGCTAAAAAGATAAACAAAAGATCTCGGCACTTGTTGGTCAGCTGAAAGACAAAGTAAAATAGCAAACTTGCAGTAGAGACTAGAGATAGACACTTTCAGTTCCTTTGTTCCTTCAATTCTTGCTCATCAATGTTCATAGATTTCTACATGAGTTAAAGGTAAGCAAAGTAATTATAATCTTAGTCCAATCAATTGTTTACACAACTATTACGTTTGAGGTTATACTTTTAACAAAACCAACTGATAATATTTTTATAAATCGAATAGCCTACTGTACTTAATTATTAGAACCAATCTGAAAATGTAAAGATATTTATTGCAACTAATCACGTGTTGACTCTGTCTTTTAAAATATATATTTAAATTAAACGCATCTTACACTTTAGCTTGAGCTTTCCCAACTCTATTTAGAGAGCTGATGATGATCTTAAGTTCTATATAATGTACTTTGTACTATATTTCTATCAACTGATTATCTTGAATAGGTGTTTCAATTCTCTTAGTCTATGTTATACCGTACTGTAGGTTACATTCCTTTGGTTACTAAACATGACGGTATCATAAAACATTTTTTATGGCTCTGATACCTTATATAACACATTATAATATCCTATATGGTTAGCTCTATGTTATTATGATAACACTGCCATGCTTCTTAAGTGATTCAAGATCTAACATGAACTGTATAGACTTAAATTATTGGAAAAACAATCCTCTTAAGCTATTCATTAAAAAAATGTTTTGAAGACTTTTAAATCAATTGTAATTGAAAAGCTATCATGGTAATCTATTGATTTTGAAAAAGTATTTATTTGTTATTGGTTGCAAATACAACTTGGGAAAAGTATTCGTCAAATGCATTATTTTAGTTATTTACTCTCTAATATCCAGCTATACATCTTTTATTGGAGATGGATTGATATTACTTTTTCTCTTACAGACTTGTGATGGCCAAAGTTAGCAAGGATAAGAGGGATTCTTTGCTGTCGGAAGATAGCAATATAAGGTAAATTGAATTATTAAAAAGAGTGCAGTTCAATTTTTGACTATTGTATTATTTTTCCTTGAAAATGTATTCTGTTAATTTTTGGATAAAAAATTGATTTTAGTATCTGCTACCGGTACTTGAGATTAGAAGGAATTAAGAGTTAAACGAGAAAAATGAAATTCGTCTACACTTGATGGCATATCAAGCTTACGTTTTTACATTAAGGGACGGTTTTTGAGCTCGGGATTTAGTTGACCGAGCGAAGTGAGGTCTAAGATTCAATTCGACGGTTTGGCATTTGTCTTAATGTTTATATGTTGCGCATTTACGGCGAAACGCGGTAATAGATTTCCATAAAATTTGACAGGTTTGTTCCTTTTTAAATTGCGCGTCGACGTATAGACAAGGTTTTTGGAAATTTTGCATTTCAAGGATACTATAGAAGGAAAAATGAGCCTTCTTCATACGCCAATATTAGAGTAAAAATCAGACTATAGAATTATTCATCATAAATCAGCTGTCGAGTGGATTAAAAAACGCATGCCATGACGCATTATCTCAATGTAACTTGGTAAAAAATCAGCAGCTGTGTAGACTATAAATTCAGTGGGTAGATGACACAAGTTGATAAGTCACATTTTGACCATATATTGAGTTATGCATAAATGGTTGTGTTCAGAAAAATTAGATCTATAAGATGGTATAACAACTAGATATGTTGTAGCTCTGTAAATAGCTGTAATATTATAGGCTTTGCTCAAGCCTGATAGAGCATTTTCTTTCAATCCCTAAGTTGACAAATATTGATAAGTACATATATCTCAACACTCTTCTACCGGTTTGTATTATAATCCAATTATCAAAATATGGCAAAATTTGATAAGTGTATGTACTGGTAGGCTATTATAAAATCTGAAAATTAATAACCTACATTGAGAACTACATAACCCACACAACTTTGCAAACAGTTCAAGTTTGGTCAACTTGATCAATACTTGTAAATAATATCAATTAATTGTTGAAAAATATATTCAAATTTCTAAATAATCGATTCTTAAGATATTTCCTATACTGTTACATTGTGATTTGAAACATTTGGCAGATGGCAAAACATGATATCTCTGACATCACTTGCAAAAATGCTCAATAGTTAATTTAAATAAATGTTTCATTCCTTGATATTTTTTATTTCAATAGTCAAAGATCAGCTGATTATATTAGTGTAAAATTGGTAAGAAAAAATGATAGATAATTTTTTTGCAGCTATGCCAAACTTTCAAATTGCTCTCCTGAAAAGTTTACAAATCATGACTTATTAGCTTGTGTCATCTACCCACAGAATTGTATGCTTCATTGAATGCAATTTTTATGCACTTATAATAGGATGCAAAGGACTTATAACAGCTTGTCTGGGCGCCTAGATGTCTTTTGATTTTCTCGCTCTAAACTCCGGAAAGCGTTATATGATAATTAAATCTTGTGTAAGCATGATCTGATCAAATAAATAGTCCTGCTTGAAAGTATGTCTTGGAGGAGATTAGCTTTTGATGTTAGCATTTTTGATACACCAACCCCAACAGCCATTAGCCGTTTTCACACCGATATCTCGCCGACACGACATACAGACAGGATTTACTCTGATGAACAGTATAAGAGGAGACTGCGGTTTATATCTGCGCGAGGTCTACTGTTCACATAACTACTAGTTAAGTTCTAGACTTTAAACAGCTGGAGTCAGAAAATTAGCTTTCCAAAACGTGGCGTAGTCGCAGTTTTTATAACAGTGTCGCAGTTTTTATTTTCTCATTTCTATAATTGGAAACGTTTTTTCTTGACGAAATTAAACATTTCTAAATAATTCAAAACAGCTGAAACTTTATACTACTTTCTCTTCATTTTATTTTGTGTTCAATTTTCTAGTTTTTTTTTAAATTTAATTCAAACTTGACTTTGACAATGACTACGACTACGCCCCGTTTCGGAAAGCCAATTTTCTCACGCCAGCTGTTTAAAGTCTAGAACTTAGCCAAATCCCGAGCTCGGAAACCGGCCCTTAGGGATTTCGGGGAGTCCCATTAGGAACAACCGTGATCATGTTTGATGAATGGAAATTGATAAAAGCTGTCGTAATAGAGAATCACTAGCCACCAGTAAATTTGTATCTCTATACTCCGTGCTCCGCAAGGGTCTATTTTAAAACTTGACGTAATGAAAACTTGACGTAATGAAATCTAGAAGAATTGAAAATAGGCCTATAAGAATCCTCGCTTGATTAAGAATTTATATACAACATTTCAAGTAAATAAGTCCAGTAGTTCAGACGTTATGATGCGTCAAACATAATTTTCCTATCCTTTACACGTGTACCGTATACGTGTATAAGCCAGTTCTTTCCTTCATTATAGTATAGAAGATGATAGATGGATTATATATTATATCAGTATCTTTAAATGAGAATAACTTTTAAAATGTTTGCGATATCGATGTGCGGTTTTCACCATACATATCCATAATCTTTTTAAAATTATGCATATCCATACTTTTTGACTACCTGTTTTGATATGAAACTAGAATCTCAAAACACTTATGAAGTGAAAATGGACTTGATTAGTAGAGGTGATCATCAGACTCGTCTTATGATGACCTACACCAGGTTGAAACGATACTCACTACAAATAGTAAATGCTTTTGTCACTTCAAAAGTGTTTTAAAATTCAAGTTTTAGATACTACTTGACAGGTTTTGGTGTTTTGCAGAGATGAACAGGCAGCATCAACCAGTGGAAGTATTTCCGAGTACAGTCTCTCAAGCCTCACATCACATGACGAGTTCTTTCGCTCAAGACGACATGCTGAAACAAGTTTGGGAAATATGGAATCATACTTCATCAACCAACAGCTAACAGATGTTACACTTATTGCTGGTAATGTTCATTCTCCTTCAAATATAAACACTTCAAAAACTGGAATGTCTATGAACCAATAACTGAAACAGTCATATTCAGGATTAAAAACCAGAACAAAAATCTTGTAAGGTTGGCGGAAACTTGTTGGTGTGACGAGTGAACCCTGGATAAAGGCGTCTGAATAAATGCAACAAATTGATATTTTTTGATATCACTTTTCACATGACAATATTATTCAATTATTTTGTTAACAATGAATGTTAATGTAATTTCAATGACTATTAATGTAATGTCATTGTCATTCATAATGTGATTTTTGTTAACATCTATGCAGTCATTTGACTGATAAAACTCTTCACAATCATGTTGAGCAGGATTATCATGAGCTATTTAATTTTTAAAATTGTAAATGACTTTTAAAGTATGAAATTTAAGAATAATTGTAATTGACTTTTAAAGTATGAAATTTAAGAATCCTCCTTCTCACCCCTCATTTCACTTTATCTTTGATTAGCTCATTTCATTTTCATGATCATAATAATTCAATCCATTATCATATTCAAGAGGCGGTTTCTGAATATTTAGCTAGGCATACCAGTTTTTTCTGGGGTGCTGGATGAATGATCCTTAGGCTTATGCGCAAGTAGTTTATTGTAGAATATCTGAAAATAGTTTGCCATCTTGTGAGTCGTCACACACGAGTTTGTCCTGAGTCTGAGTTTTTTGTCGATAAGAGATGGATGATCCTACAATTGTAGGTAGGTTCCGAACCAACGGAAAGTCATTTCGAAGCTCATATCTGTAGGTTAGCAGAGCTGTCCTCAAGCAGACACCGTATACTGTAGGAGAATCGATAATTAGTTGCTTATTTTATCTATGTTTATATATGTGAGAGCATCTACACTATTGGACTCATGATAAGAGTCCCAGTTGTTCGATGCGGGGTAGGGCGTTGGTAGAAGTAAGCCAACTGCGCACGCCTGTCTGCTGTGTAAAATTATGTCATGCTGACTCAAATAGCTGAACACAACTCAGCTGGATGATCAAATGTTATTGCTGTGCATAGTAGTGTCTAGATGCTGTGGAAGGGGTAAATCGGTCCAGGGATCAAGTTATGAGTCCGGGACTATACTCCCCTTCTAATAATCCAAATATATGAATGTATTGTACAGTTTCTATCAATGGAAATAAGTTGAACTGAATTGAATTCTCTTATCTATTATTATTGTTACAAAACTGATAAAATTCTTTGTTTTTTTTTTGTAGGAAAACGGATGATCCCAGCTCACCGACTGGTGTTGAGTGCTGGATCAGAATATTTCAATGCCATGTTCACCAATGACCTGAGAGAGGCCAGTCAGAGTGAAGTGGTAATGCATGAAGTCGATGGTGATGCATTGTGGGAACTGGTGCATTACTGCTATACTGGTGTGTATATCTCCCCTTATTCTCACAAGCTCGTATGACGAACGAGTTTTCGTAAGAAACTGGTCATTGTGAACGGATTGTCTCGTTATTTTTTTCCGAATGTTTCTTCTTTGATTTTTGAATGTTTTCGTATGGACTCGCTAAATTCGGTGCTCACGGCTGAAATGTATATACTGAGGCCAGATGATTTTGAGAGTTCCGTAAGGGACTCTCCACCAACAAAATCATACCATTATATTGTATTTATGACATCATTTATTATGAATTTTGTGTTGCAGGTAAAATCGAGCTAAGAGAAGAGACAGTTGAGGTGTTGTTGAGCACGGCGAGCATTTTACAACTACACGAAGTGGTTGCTGCTTGCTGCTCTTTTTTGAGGAAACAGCTGCATCCCTCCAACTGCATCGGCATTTGCATATTTGCAGAGAACCAGGGTTGCACCGGGCTGCAAACCTCCGCCCACAATTACATTATAGTCAGTAAATTGTTTCTAATTCATAAATCGTGCTATCTATTCTCATAAATATTTTTAATGTCTAATAGCCGTGATCCACTCAAATATATTCTTCACGTGCATGTTATTCGGTATTTTTTGAATACCGCATGATATAATTTCAATAACTTTATTGATTTTAAGTTGAGTGGAAAAATATAAGTAAATAGATGTGCTGTGGGTCGGAAACTCTATGCACAATATCATTTATTCAATGAATTGTTTCCATTACGTATCTTATAAATATTCATGATACGCCATCTTTAATGTTCTCTTTGTTATTCAGGGTTAATTGCATGTGCAATTTAAAATCTAAGCACCCTTTTAACATGAGTGAGTTGAATAAATTTATATTAAAATGGTGCTTTGATTTTTAATTGTTCTTGTATTTATGATACATTCACTATAATCAACAAAATGATGGGGTCCAAATTTCGAGAAGTAGCCTAAATCATGAACTCTAGTATTGTTGTTCAGCCTTACAGTCGATTCGATAACAATCCAATATACTATTGAATTTCCATTTCTACAACAAAAGGAACTACAATGTTTTGTGAAGCCGTCTGCCATCTCTGGATTGCTCCGCGTGTTTTTAAGTTTTGATAGGGTCTTTCCAAATGTATTGAACATTTTTATCAGTACATATTATGAGGGTGCTAGTGTTTTCAGAAGTTTATATCGTGTAACTTAATTTCCCAGGGCACAGCGGACCGTTGTCTGCCGTCCCTGACCTTCCATTCCCCCAGGGCACAGCGGACCGTTGTCTGCCGTCCCTGTCCTCCCATCTCCTAGGGCACAGCGGACCGTTGTCTGCCGTCCCTGTCCTCCCATCTCCTAGGGCACAGCGGACCGTTGTCTGCCGTCCCTGTCCTCCCATTTCCCCAGGGCACAGCAGACCGTTGTCTGCCGTCCCTGACCTCCCATCTCCCTAGGGCACAGCGGACCGTTGTCTGCCGTCCCTGTCCTCCCATTTCCCCAGGGCACAGCGGACCATTGTCTGCCGTCCCTGACCTTCCATTCCCCCAGGGCACAGCGGACCGTTGTCTGCCGTCCCTGACCTCCCATCTCCTAGGGCACAGCGGACGTTGTCTGCCGTCCCTGTCCTCCCATTTCCCCAGGGCACAGCGGACCGTTGTCTGCCGTCCCTATTCTTCCTTCTCCCCAGGGCACAGCGGACCGTTGTCTGCCGTCCCTATTCTTCCTTCTCCCCAGGGCACAGCGGACCGTTGTCTGCCGTCCCTATTCTTCCTTCTCCCCAGGGCACAGCGGACCGTTGTCTGCCGTCCCTATTCTTCCTTCTCCCCAGGGCACAGCGGACCGTTGTCTGCCGTCCCTATTCTTCCTTCTCCCCAGGGCACAGCGGACCGTTGTCTGCCGTCCCTATTCTTCCTTCTCCCCAGGGCACAGCGGACCGTTGTCTGCCGTCCCTATCCTGTCTGTCCTTCCTTTTCCTACTTCACTGGAGCGGAACCGAGGCCGTAAGGCCGATACAAAATTACATCAAAGTGGTGTCATCAGAGAAGAGATCGACCTTCACGCCGTCAGAAGCACCAGGAGGTGCTGTTCACGCCAGCTGAGGCACAAAGAAGAAGGAAGAGGAACTTCGACTTGCCTCCTTTCCCCGCCCACATTACGACTGAGCGAAGTCATCCAGGAGCAACACCTGGGTATCAATCACCCACCTCTGAAGCTACTCAGGGTGTACGTGATAGATTGGCGCCCGCACTTGGGGCACGAGGCAACGAAGTAAGAATCATGAGTGAACAGGGAGAGTCTGATTCAGACGCTCAACACCAGCAGCTGACAGAGGATCAGTCGGTCGAGGACATAACCCCGAGGTGATAGCTGACCCCAGAGTTTCCTGGATCTATAGATTGAAAAAGGATGAGCATTCAATCTTCTACAAGATTGGGGCATAGTGTCATCTGGAACACTTGCTGAGTTGAGAAAGTTGTTAGTAGAACAACATAAGAAGATGGCAGTACGTTATCCCAGCCCAAGACCCGGCATAATGAGCGGAAGCAGTGGGGAAACTAAACACTTGGTGACAGGTACCCATACTGAGGTTAGAACCAATATTCACACAAACCCCCTCATGGACCCAGGGGCGGTATGTGACAAGGTAAGAAGCTGGAGACTGTCATTCGACGGCCAATCAGATGCTCCCAGCTTCTTGGAAAGGCTAGACGAGCTACAACAAGCCTATGGGCTCACTGGCAACCAGCTACTAGTCGCGCTGCCTGAATTACTGGTTGGTAAAGCTACTCTATGGATGCGTAATCGTCGTGACCAGTGGAAATCATGGGACAATTTTGTGACAGATTTCAGATCACGCTACTACCCACTTACCTATGAGGAGGACCTCGAGACTCTAATTCAGGCAAGGAAGCAAAAAGAAGGTGAATCGTTCGACGAATTTCTCGAAGATGTACTGACACTCATGAGGCGTCGAGGAGGTTTTACAGACGAGAATAAATTACAGAGAGTGTATAAGAATCTCCTCCCACGGTACAAATTGTATATTCGGCAATCAGATGTTCATAGTATCAACGAATTGGAAAAATTCGCGAGAAAGTATGAACAAATAAAAGCAGAGGAGAAACAGAATAGACAGAATTCGAGAGTTCACATGATTGAGGACACGAAAAAGATTACAAGGCTCAAGGTTGAGACAGTTATAACCCCTACTAGTAACAGACCATCTCTTAGTGAGTCTGAACCCATGTGTGGGCAATACAAGAGACCGGGGCACTGGAGATCACACTGTCCCGAAATCCCACCATGTAAAAGGTGCGGAAAGAGAGCACTGAAATGTGTCTGTGATATTCAAAAGGAGAATAAAACTCTGAACAAGACAGCAGTGATGCAAACGGCACAGAGGATTCCTGTGATTGAAGAGTCATCAAGGGACAACAGACTATTCATTACTGTGACAATCGGTGGTAAAAAGTGTCGGGCATTGCTAGATAGTGGCGCTGAAGCTAATTATATGAGTAATGAGGTTTATGAAGTTCTCCAAAAAATAGGGATGATAAGGAAGGTACCAACTCATCACCACGCAATATTAGCTGATGGACGATCTACCCCATTAAATGGGAAGCTGACAACTAATGTAACTATAGGACAAATCACAGTTCCACTAGTGGCGTCTATAATGGAAGGACTTGGACAAGAGTTGCTATTAGGCATGGAATTTATGCGTGAAAACAGAGTGAATATTCACACATTCACGAGAGAGGTAGAGTGGGATCCTCCTCAACTGAATCCTACAAGTCCGCTGATAATGTCGCGATCTCTCTTATTGGGGACTAAGACAACAGCAGTCCCAACAATATCAGCTGTACAATCAGAATCTCAGGACAACAAGGATCGCGACAGAAGGATGTTTAAGCAGGATGGTTTGAACAGAGTCGAACTCAATGCCTTGATTGATAGCAAAGCAGAGTTGTCATATGTTCCAAGGCAAGCATCCTGGGGCAAAATAGTGATGGATCACAGGGATGAGATGACTGAGTATGAACGGCAGGCCACGATTCATGCCCCAGACACCGTATACTGTAGGAGAATCGATAATTAGTTGATTTTATCTATGTTTATATATGTGAGAGCATCTACACTATTGGACTCATGATAAGAGTCCCAGTTGTTCGATGCGGGGTAGGGCGTAGGTAGAAGTAAGCCAACTGCGCACGCCTGTCTGCTGTGTAAAATTATGTCATGCTGACTCAAATAGCTGAACACAACTCAGCTGGATGATCAAATGTTAGTGATGTGCATAGTAGTGTCTAGATGCTGTGGAAGGGGTAAATCGGTCCAGGGATCAAGTTATGAGTCCGGGACTATACTCCCCTTCTAATAATCCAAATATATGAATGTATTGTACAGTTTCTATCAATGGAAATAAGTTGAACTGAATTGAATTCTCTTATCTATTACTGTTGTTACAAAACTGATAAAATTCTTGGTTTTTTTTTTGTAGGAAAACGGATGATCCCAGCTCACCGACTGGTGTTGAGTGCTGGATCGGAATATTTCAATGCCATGTTCACCAATGACCTGAGAGAGGCCAGTCAGAGTGAAGTGGTAATGCATGAAGTCGATGGTGATGCATTGTGGGAACTGGTGCATTACTGCTATACTGGTGTGTATATCTCCCCTTATTCTCACAAGCTCGTATGACGAACGAGTTTTCGTAAGAAACTGGTCATTGTGAACGGATTGTCTCGTTATTTTTTTCCGAATGTTTCTTCTTTGATTTTTGAATGTTTTCGTATGGATACGCTAAATTCGGTGCTCACGGCTGAAATGTATATAATGAGGCCAGATGATTTTGAGAGTTCCGTAAGGGACTCTCCACCAACAAAATCATACCATTATATTGTATTTATGACATCATTTATTATGAATTTTGTGTTGCAGGTAAAATCGAGCTAAGAGAAGAGACAGTTGAGGTGTTGTTGAGCACGGCGAGCATTTTACAACTACACGAAGTGGTTGCTGCTTGCTGCTCTTTTTTGAGGAAACAGCTGCATCCCTCCAACTGCATCGGCATTTGCATATTTGCAGAGAACCAGGGTTGCACCGGGCTGCAAACCTCCGCCCACAATTACATTATAGTCAGTAAATTGTTTCTAATTCATAAATCGTGCTATCTATTCTCATAAATATTTTTAATGTCTAATAGCCGTGATCCACTCAAATATATTCTTCACGTGCATGTTATTCGGTATTTTTGAATACCGCATGATATAATTTCAATAACTTTATTGATTTTAAGTTGAGTGGAAAAATATAAGTAAATAGATGTGCTGTGGGTCGGAAACTCTATGCACAATATCATTTATTCAATGAATTGTTTCCATTACGTATCTTATAAATATTCATGATACGCCATCTTTAATGTTCTCTTTGTTATTCAGGGTTAATTGCATGTGCAATTTAAAATCTAAGCACCTTTTAACATGAGTGAGTTGAATAAATTTATATTAAAATGGTGCTTTGATTTTTAATTGTTCTTGTATTTATGATACATTCACTATAATCAACAAAATGATGGGGTCCAAATTTCGAGAAGTAGCCTAAATCATGAACTCTAGTATTGTTGTTCAGCCTTACAGTCGATTCGATAACAATCCAATATACTATTGAATTTCCATTTCTACAACAAAAGGAACTACAATGTTTTGTGAAGCCGTCTGCCATCTCTGGATTGCTCCGTGTGTTTTTAAGTTTTGATAGGGTCTTTCCAAATGTATTGAACATTTTTATCAGTACATATTATGAGGGTGCTAGTGTTTTCAGAAGTTTATATCGTGTAACTTAAACACAGTTTGTACAATAACCATATAGTTCTGATCAGATTATGCTTTGAATGCTATCGACATGTTTCTTAAGTAATCTACCAATACATTATTGTGAATTATTGCAATAGTTGGAACAGTCAATACATTTTGTATTATAATTTATCATTTTTTGATTACAGGAAAACTTTATGAATGTTATCTGCAACCAAGAGTTCCTTCTTCTTCCTATAGAGGAAGTCACCAAACTGCTAGCGTCAGAGGACGTTAAAATACCTTCAGAGGAAGAAATGCTAAGGGTAAACTGAACATATTTATGTCTATTTCCCTTTCCATTTTGTAATAATGATTTAATAATAATTTTTTATCAAATAAATGAGTAATAAACAATGAGTATAATGAGCAAAAATATAAATGAGTCTAAACAAAGTAATTGATTATAAGTAAGAATTTTAGAGAAGATCCACCTGCAAATTTGTCAATCTTCGAGACGAGACGAATAATGACAAGCTATCCATTATGAACTACCATCATATTACTTTTCAGGTTTCCGTTATTTACATTCGAGTTTTTCTTGGTGACAAAAGCTCCTATTCGATAACACAATAAATATAATGATGTTTTTGAACAACTGCTAATCTTTTATACAATAGAAAACTGATATTTGCTCCAATTTTGCAGGCTTTGAAGCTGTGGATAAAGCATGACATTCCTAACAGACAAAAATATGTTGGCAAACTCCTGTCTCTTATTAAACTGCCTCTCCTTCCAGCATCTGTAAGTAATACAAGATACAAATAATAATCTAGGTAGACACTATCTTTACTCTACGGTAATACACCGGTATTAAACTGGCTACTTTCACTATTCACTATACAATTATTTATACTGTTCAAGGTTTCCATTTTCAACTGGAGGATTATTTTTGAAATATTTTGGGATTTTGTGATCAAAATTAGAGTTCTCTGTTGCCCTTGTAGATGTTATTCTATACTATTAAACGAGCAATTTCTGTTTATATGTTTAATATCGGGGCACCGAGCTTCGCTCGTTATTTTTATTTATCAATCAATCAATTCATTTATTTCACAAACAAACAAAATAACAAAGAAAGATATAAAAATGTGAAATAAAAGTGGACAACCCTAGGCATAAGCCCGATTGGGGTGTACTATTCCTAATAAAACAACTAAAAATACTCAGGGGAGTTAGGCTCCCGCTCTATAAATAAACTTGGCATAATAAATTATAACTTATTTATAGATAAACAGAACACAATTCTCTAAAATGATCGTGTTTATATTTCACAGCTTGCTATACGTCATCTTATGAATTTCGGGGATGCGAAATTTTGATTTTTCACATACTCACTCGCTCACTCACTTTTTTACTATCCACAGACAACAAAAGTCTCAGCTGTTTCAGCCAAGGATGAATTATTCTTTTAATGTCGTTCAGCGAGTTTTCCCAAGGATGAGACCTAGTGCAATCTAATTTTTATATCATAAACCTACTATGTTCCAAATTTTGTGAAAATCATCAGAGCCTTTTTCGAGATCCGTTGAACATAAATAACCAGATATAAAAATAACCAGATACATAAATACAGAAATTGCTCGCTTAATATAATAGGATATGTTTAGATGTCTGTATTTCACCGGATCTCGAATACGGCTCTAACGATTCTCACGAAATTCAGAACATAGTAGGTTTATAATATAAAAATTCGATTGCACTAGGTCTCATCCCTGGGAAAACTCGCTGAAGGACATTAAAAGGATAATTATTATTCATCCTTGGAAAAACAGCTGATAATAAAATTATTCGTCGTCTGTTGATGATTGAATTGAGTGAGCGAGTTCATGTGCGTGGGACTGTGTCAAAATTATGACCCAGCTGTTGAACTTTTGTAATCATTCAATCCGGTAGGCCTACTTAGGGCTGGTTGCAAAAAAGCCAGCTTATTTTCAATCCTGATTAATTCCAGTAGATCCATCTTTTTGAAATGGTCTTCTCTGATTTGGTTCATTCAATTTCTAGATAGAACGTGAAATTAATCAGGATTAAAATTCAACCGGCTTTTGTGCCATCGGGTCTTTGTGAGGGAAATTTTTGCATTCCTCTGGGAATTAATCTCAATTATTTACTGTGAATATTTCTGTTTGAACTATGAATGTTATTATAATTTCTTCTTTCGTAATAATTTTTTTATTCTTTTGTACTCCAGAGCGAAGCTCGGTCCCCGATATTTTTTTAATAAATAGATAATGTAGAAGATTGAATACAAGGGATTAGTGTAATTTGTATCAGTGAATCTTTTTAACCTAACTGATCAAATTAGAAACATGTCAATTAAAAAACATGTAAGTCAAACAATATATATAAGTCAATATATATTCTTGGTTTATTTACTAGTAGTTCTGTGAACAGTAGACCTCGCGCAGTTATAACGACGTCCCAAACCACACTGAAACACTATTTATTTGATCAGATCATGCTTACACAAGATTTAATTATCATATAACGCTTTCCGGAATTTAGCGCTTAGAAAACCAGAAGACATCTAGGCGCCCAGACGAGCTGTTATAAGTTCATTGCATCCTATAATAGTGCATAAAAATTGCATTCAATGAGGCATGCAATTTATAGTCTATACAGCTGTTAATTTTTTACCAAGTTACATTCGGATATTGAATTGCATGCGTCATGGCATGCAATTTGTAGTCAACTCGACAGCTGATTTATTATGAATAATTCTATAGTCTGATTTTCACTCTAATATTGACTTATGGAAGAGGCTCCTTTTTCCTTTTATATTATCCTTGAAATGCAAAATTTCCAAAAACCTTGTATATACGTCGACGCGCAATTTAAAAAGTAACATACCTGTCAAATTTCATGAAAATCTATTACCGCGTTTCGCCGTAAATGCGCAACATATAAATATTCAAACATTTAAACATTAAGAGAAATGCCAAACCGTCGACTTGAATCTTAGACCTCAATTCGCTCGGTCAATAAATATGTAATAATTCTAAAATATCTGTAAAATAAAATATGTAAACTCTGAAAAGGAGTGGCTCAAGGCAGCGGCTCACACCTGCACATTATTTATTCTCTCCCAATACCATGAATGATATTTGTAAAAAATCTGGTGTAATGCACTCACACAACTTTCCTTGCCGTTATGAAAATTGATCAACTGACGCTAGTGTTCCAGCGCATCTCAAGTCCACTTTTCTAAGATCTGAGTCAGCTGGTAACAGGATAATAACGCTGGAGACACACGAAGTCTGCTATCTCTTCATAGTGAATGATTTAATAGAATCAACAGTTGCCAACAGTTTGCAATTGAATCTTATTTTCTCTAATTTCGAGCTTATTTTCAATTTTAGGTGAAAATGTTACTGAACATTAATTGTAGGGATTTTCATGCTCAATCTTTTTCAATTGATATTTTTTGTTTAAATTATATCTGAAGCCTGATAATTGAAAATCTAAAATCAAACTTTGCATAGATGGTGCAGTGCTCCTGAAATTTTTACAGATATGGGACTTGTAGCAGTTGATAGAGCTTATCAATGACTTTTCTAGGTATGAATTTGATCAAAATCGTTGGAGCCGTTTTCGAGAAAATCTCGAAAAACCCTGTTTCTGACAACATTTTTGCCATTTTAGCTGCCATCTTTAATTGAATTTGATCGAAATTGTTCGTGTCGGATCCTTATATTGTAAGAACCTTAAGTTCCAAATTTCAAGTCATTCCGTTAATTGGGAGATGAGATATTGTGTACACACACACTCACACACACACACACACACACACACACACACACACCAATACCCAAAAACCACTTTTTTGGACTCAAGGGACCTTGAAACGTATAGAAATATAGAAATTGGGGTACCTTAATTTTTTTCGGAAAGCAATACTTTCCTTACCTATGGTAATAGGGCAAGGAAAGTAAAATAAAGTCATTTGTATATTTGAGTAATCATGTAGTATATCGAAAACGTCTTTCATAGTAGTTTAACTCTCCATAATCTAGTATATGACGTGAAAACTATCATTTTAAAACTTTGATTAGTGAAAAATCTACATGAATCATTCTCTTATAATACAAAAGACACTGTAAAATACAAGAACTTACAAAACTTAATCAGGAACCTTATGACAATATGTAATCTAATGTTCAAGATCAATCAATCAATAATTTTATTTAATACAACACAAGATACACAAAATAAATTAATAAATCAAAATACAAAACATTACAATCAAAATCAAAATCAAAATTTCTAATAAAATGCAAAACAAAACAGGCTTCATGGTGGGGTATTCTGAAAAGAAAGAAAGGAGGAAAAATACCTAGCCAACTATGGTTTCCCATGTAATAGGCAGGCAGAGGGTATAAAAGTAAGGAATGAAGGGTGAAGAGGAGCGGAAAAGGGAAGAATGGGAGAAGAAGACAGGAAAAAATATTCAAATTTATTATTAAACTTCTATTGAGTCTCAAGCTCAATTATATAAATACAACTCTATTACTTCCTCATGTTTAACACAGAATTTGATCGATGATTTATCAAACTAAAAGATTATAAAACTTTTTCTTCCTCCAGTTTTCTCATATCTGATATTGTTTTTGTGTGTGTTTGATTACTGGTCAAGTATTGATTGAAGATTGATTCGAGTATTTGAATAATAATTATATTATAATTTGGTTATCGTTTTTGTGCCTAGTTCATAGCTGACCAAGTGCAAACTGAAGACTTGTTCAAAGACGATCCGACTTGTCAAGAACTGATCATGGAGGCACTGAACTATCACCTGTTGCCTGAACGAAGACCAATGCTGCAAACCGTCAGAACACGGCCTCGCAAATCCACCGTTGGAATCATCTATGCTGTTGGTGGAATGGACGCTAACAAAGGTACTGAAATTAGTGGGAAAGACTTCACACAACTTTGATAGTAATTATTGAACTAAAATCCCAATTAATATGCTGTCAACTACCCTGAAGACTATGCTACTGCAAATATTGACAACATGAATAACAGTTAGAAGGTAATTTGAATTTATTCATGCTACATTTATTTTCTTTATTTAAAAACAACAATGACAAAACAACTAAATCATGAAATGAAAACGAAAAAACAGGCTTATAGCCCTTACTATTCCATTCCCGAATTCTGATTGCATATTAGTCCAAAAGAGGTTATGATTCTTCTGCAGTTTTAAACACATACATTTGATCCCAAAATAATCACATAAGATTTTGAATTATATTCAGGGATAACAGGCTTCACCCCTTTCATCTCTCCTTGATGATTTACATCATTCTTCTGATTGAAGAACAGTTTTGGGCAAAGACTGTTTGTTCGTTTCCCAATCATTCACAATACTTATGATTGTGCTTTAATAGATTTATTATGTACATAAATAAATAATTGTAACATCGACAAGTTCCTTATAACACCAATGCTTCCCTGCTCCTTGAAAGGGGTACGCGACTGGGTGTCCACCCGTCTATTTGTCACCTCAGTATTTTGACAGCTTATCCTCTCGTGAAAATGTGTCGCTTCCCTCACCTTGTCATCTTCTGAAATAGCAGGTGTCAAATTGTCGTTGCCGTGTACGACTGAGTGTCTTGTTGCTCGCTCGCGTCACCTGGTCATCCCGTCTGCATGGCACCTGCTCAGAGAGTTGACAAGTTGTCGGCAGCAGCCGGTCACCTCAACAACCAGATTTAGAGGTGACATCCTGCCAGGATTCGAATTAATTATCAATTCTAATTTAACATGATTCTCCAAATATAACATATTTCAGAGAATATGATCTCTCTGAAAATACGAGGTGTGGCTAGAAAAAAACCGAACTGATGCTATAAAAAAATTATTTACAATTTGATGTTATCTCCTTCAATGTACTCTCCTCGGTCTATACACCGCTTCATACGAATTTTCCACTGTTCATAGCAATGCTGCAGATCATTTTCAGTAAGTCCATACATTACTTCCGTCGCTTTGTCTTTTACTGCTCCAACACTCTCAAATGTAGTCTCTTTCAAAGCTGACTTTAGGGAAAATAAAAAAATCACAGGGGGCCAAATCAGATGAGTAGGGTGGATAGTCTAAGATGGGAATGTTGTGATTGGCTAAAAACGTCTTCACTGACAACGCATTGTGAACTGGGGCATTGTCTTGGTGCAGGATCCATGTCGGAACCATTTTTGCACACACTTTGTTCATGTTGAAACTTTAATGAAGAATCTGCCAATTCCTGTCAACTCAGACATTGCTCTGATTGTTAAATAGCGATCTTCTCGAATAAGTTTATCGATTTTTCAATGTTTGCATCAGATTTTGCTTACAATGGTCTTCCAATGCGAGCGTCATCACTTGCGTCTTTGCGGCCATCTTCAAATCGTTTAAACCACTCAAACATTTGTGTTTGCGATAAACAATGCGATAAAACACAGACAAAACGTCAACTACTTAGAACAGACGCCACGGGCAGACTGAGTGAATGCAGGAGGCAGATAAAACTCAAGCAGTAGGTTGAGCAAGAGTCACTTGACAGGCCAGGCGACTTTCAGCCTTATTGCATTCGTTTTATTGTTTCACCTGTAAATGTTCGGATTTTTTCTAGCCAAACCTCGTATAGCATGAAAAGTTGAAAGTCAATCTAGGACGACACCCGTTGAAAGGTAATATCTCCAATACAACATGATTCTCCAAATATAACTAGTTGAAATCTCGAGTTGAATCTCTCTAGATCAAACGTGCTATATTTGGGAAAAGAACAGTTTTGGGCAAAGTCTGTTGTTCCTTTCCCAATGATTCATTGATACGAAATATTGAAAATCATTGATACGAATGATTTTGTATCATTGGACGTATGCGATGCGAATAAATCAATAATGCCTCATGCCTGGTAAGGCCTCTTCTTACCAAGTACGGTTTTTTTTGGTAAGGTCTCTTACCTTTTTTTTGTTATGGTCACTCTTTATTATCAAGAAATAAAAATAAAAATCTAGACCTAAGTACCCTTTTTTTATTTTAAATTTTTTACTCACAACATGTTTCAGCAATAATGTAATTCTGAAGTGAGCCTGATGTTTGTTTCAGCGGGAGCGACAAGCATCGAGCAGTACGACTGCTGGTCGAACCGATGGAGTCACGTGGCCAACCTGCCGGGCCGACGGCTGCAGTTCGGGGTGGCCGTGGTGGAGGGGAAGCTGTTTGTGGTGGGGGGGAGGGATGGCCTCAAGACTCTCAACTCGGTCGAGTGCTTTGACGCGCAGACGCACACCTGGGCCTCCCTCCCCCCCAATGGCCACCCATCGGCATGGCCTTGGTCAGTTCAACCACTAAGTAATGAACATGGTTCAACCATACAGAAAAGATAGCATAACAAGATATCCTATGGGCTTTTATGTGCCAAATATCACTGCCAACTCAAGCCGATTGTGCACGTAGTTTTGTGAAGCTATGCTGGTAAAGTGAGGCCTACGTTATAATTATACAGTAATATCATAGAGAAACAATAGCGTAAGTAGATATCCCATGGTATAGGGCGTTTATGTCGCAACTTTTACTGTTATCTCAAGCCGATTACTGTTGATTATTGTAGATTTTTACTGTTTTGGCCGGGTGAGGTTGTATGAACGGCACAATATGAGATACTGCCAGCGTCACATAGCTTTATGGGAAAGAACTACGTGGACTATCGGCTTGAGATAACAGAAAAAGTAACGACATAAACACCCTATACCATGGGATATCTACTTATGCTATTGTTTCTATGGTAATATAGTCCACGTTGAGTGAAAATGTCCAAAAAACTGTGCCCAGACCGGAAATCGAATCCAGTACTTCTCAGCTGCTGTAGTGAGGTCTACGTTATAATAGTAGTGTAGAAAGATAGGAGAACAGCGTTGCCGATTCTCTGTCATGCCACTGCCTTCTATAGAGGATGGCTGATGCCAGTATATCTGATAATAATATTAACTGTTCAATCTTGTTTGAAAATAATCACTTATGTTTTATTCGTCAGGAAAATATAATTTTCAATGATTAAATAATAAATTTCCATAATTGAGATTAAATATTTGGTTGATTCATTATATTTCTATATTTTTAGAAAACGATCTGGAAACGTTGCAGAGTGAGAAAAGGATAGCGCTATCTGCTTTGACGCAGACAAAGGATAGCAACACCAATGTTAATCAAATACTGCCATTATAACGTGGACCTCACTATAGGAATCAAGTATTCAACCATGTAAAGGAAACGATTCACATTCAAATTCCTTTATTAATGTGTTTAACAAAACAAAATTCAACCTACGTTCTAACGTGAAAAACATACACTGCATTACACGCAACACTGCTTGGTAAGTCTGACTTTCTTTGGCTGTTGGGGAGGTACTTCGAATTGCTTTTTCATCAATTTTCTTCTCTTTGATGAGTATGCATCAACTCATACACACTCTTCATTCTATAATTATTCTTATAAATTTCACTTTTTCCAATATTAGCCAATATTTATTTTTCATTTCTTTCTAAATTCATACCTTGACCTTCTTCCATTTCCACATCTTTCTCTCCTCATTTTTTGTACATTCTCATTCGGCTCTCCAAGTTTTTCCTTAATTATTTCAAGATTGATTCAATTCCATTTTCCTTTCCACTATTCCATCTAAGTTCCCTTTCCACCTCATCATCAGCCTCTTCCTTCCTCTTTTCCCCATTTCCAATGTGCAGATGATTGTGGGCTACAGATTTTAAACTGACATAACCATTAATACTTTCAAGTTCTTGATCAACAATTTTCAATAATTCTCCACTGCAAGGATTTGACAAGTTATCATTACAAGGATTCAGATCAAATGCTTGTAAATTTTTAGATTGATTTCGGTATTCAAATCTAGGTTTTGAAAAATGTTTCAACTTACCATGGTTAGAAATCAAATCCGCGTCAAGACTAACTTTTTGATTGTGATTATAGTTACCACAAACTCTGTTTCGAATTCTATGATACCAAAAGAGATTCTATGAAGAATTCTACGAATTCTATGAAGATGAGGATGCAAAAATCAACAATGAAGATGATGCATGATAATTATTATAAGAGTTAAGTGTATGGAATTGATGAAGCGGAATAGGTTGGAACGGTATTGATAGTATTTTTGGATAGATTCAGCTGCGCTTAACCATTAAAACACTTCTCAGTCTTTCCCAGTTCTTCAAGTCTATAATAATAATTATGGATTGATGTTGTCAGTTGGCAGAATTAATTTCTATTGGTATTGTGCAGTCTTCAAGTTCACCATGTCTGCTTATATTTCGAGAAGAGAAACGTTACCTGAGCGTCGTGACATTAGCTCAGATAATATAAATCCTTGTCCAACCCCCACCTCTCAACGCCTGGAATCTGCCTCTGGTAGCACACACCATTATTATCGCACAAATCGATTGAGTCTCTTTAGGAAAAGGGGATTATTCATAAGTGGAGATTGTGCAAGAAGCGTGCGATGGTAATGAAAGTTTATTCGAAAAACGTCCGATGGATGTGCAAGATCTTGCCGAGAAGAAAGGCTCATTAGAAAAGGTAACTAACCTGAAGTCATTAAATAATAGTATTTAACAATATGTTCTACAATTGACATAAATTGTATGTATATTTCAAGCTAAAACCAAATATATCAATAACTTTCTGAAAATCAAAATTTCGTAATAATTCCACGTTAGATAATATATCTAAAAATTATATCCGAAATGCTTTCTCATTTTTCACCTTAAAATTTATTGATTTTCATAATTCTATACTTTCTCACCAATTTCCGATAGATTTGAAGTCATTTTTCTCGGCCGGGGAGGGGGTCGCGAATAACGAAAAAGACCCAAAAAATCTTATATGCTTTCTCTCACATTGATGAATTTATTGTTAGATGTCTCGGGTATTCCCCAGGTTAGTTAGGCACATTTTCAATGTCTGAGTTGATGTACAGTAAAAATACATGTCTACTCTTGTCTAATCTGGATCATGAATTTCAATTTCAATAGTCTAAAAGCGTTGAAACCGTCATTGCGATTATAGGGAATGTGAAAACTGTTTTTTAGAATGGGTTTATAAATAATTTTCTTATCAATTCAGATGAGAATTCATATTCATCAATGATAAATTCATCATTGTTTGAAATTGGAATTTATGATCCAGAAAGAGTAGACATGTATTTTTACTATACATCAACTCAAATATAAACGATATGTGTCGGAGCAGTAAAGCTAGACAATAGAAGGGTTTCATTGACACTTCTTCAGGTAGAAATAGCAAGTCTGGAACAATGCTATTTTGTACCATCGGTTTACAATGACACAAAAAAAGAAAGAAATTTCTTGGAAAATAATATCCTCATTTCCTTTAATTGTTCATATGGTGGAACTGTAAAATAACTTCCATGAACCCCCACCCCTAGCCAACTACCTCTCCAACCTATAAACTACCACCTCAGTGTCAGTTGGTGTTTAAAGTTAGTGCTTGCACAACTATGATAATCCGCGCTGGATTATCCACTTAACTAAATCGCTCTTTACGGTGACGCGCTGTCACCGTAAAGAGCGATTTAGTTAAGTGGACATCTGAAGACGGATAAATTTATAGATTTAAAAGAAAGCTTGAAGATCCGCAAAGCCGCAAAGTTTATTTAATTTGTAACAGTAAAGATTGCAAAGGGTCGGGCCACGGTCTCTTCCAAATAAGTTACAAAGACAAACCCAAGAGCAACAAATGGCGAACAAGAAGGAGAAGAGCAAATACCTTTGTCATGCAGGTGCCCACATTGCCAATGCATTGTGGGCAAATTCTTCTGTGTTTATTAAGAATTATTGTATTGTATTTCTATCGGTTTTTCTTTTAGTTTTTTAGTCTTTTCTTTTAATTAGTCTCTTAGTTTTTCAGTTTAGATTATTGTCAAATAAATTTATCATTATAATTACTCTGTTCATTCAGCTATTTACTTTCATTTCCCTATCACCATAGGTAAGGAAAGTATTGCTTTCCAAAAAAATCAAGGTACCCCAATTTCTAAATTTCCATATATTTCAAGATTCCCTGAATTTTTTTTGTAATAAAGTGTTTTTTGGGTATTGGTCTGTATGTGTGTGTGTGTGTTTGTGTGTGTATTTACGCTCACTTCTTTAAATTTTATTTCCTAAGAAGGAAATGCTGTCAACTGCAAGAGGAATACAAAATTCAAGGTTTTCAGAGCATTCTGTAGAAAACTTTGGGGTTAGAAGGTCAAGTTTTTTTATTGACGTTGTCCAATACTGCAGAATCGTTCCAATAATCTTTCAGTTACTTTGGAATTATTTCCCTAAACGGTCTTCTTCCATTAGAAGTAACTGAAAATGACTATATAACCATGGTTATATTGTTAGGCTACTTTAAACTGAACTATGAAGATAACTTGTTGAAAACAGAATTAATGTGTTTTCTTCGAAGTCAAACACCATCAAGTGTAAACTGTCAAGTGTCAAGAGCAACTTTGGTCTCTCACTTGTAATTTCTTTATGTGGTAATACAATGCACAACCGTTAACATCACCAGATTGTTAGTTTCTCTCAGGTATTGACATTTTGAAGTAGGATTTTTGATGAACGAACAAAGTATGAATGTAAACACAAACGAAAATAATGTCAACCTATTGTCATATTAAATGTTTGGGAGTTCTTTAAAACACACAAGCTTTGTATATTTTGGAGCACGTATTTCCCAAAATGTGTTGCATTGAATACAGTACTATTTAACACCGTTACAGCTTATTCCACCTCATCAATTCTATTCAAGGATATTAACATGTGACTCTCTGTTATGTTTTTCCATTCCGTACGCCTTTTTGTTGTCATTCAGCAGATAACAGTCTTCTAAAGAAGCAGAACTCTGAAACTGGATGTGCGCTGAGCATCATCATTGTCCACCTGCCTAATAATAAAATTCCTTGAAACGTAATATGAATTAGCTATTTCTTGAAAAGTACAGGTCAAGTCCCAAAACATGAGTCGAATATTGCACCATCAAATTTCTTTATCATTCATTCATTCATTCATCTATCAATGTTTGGTTTAGTTCTCAGTTTCTATTCAATACAGTATCAGCTTATCTTTCTAACAACTCTATCCCACCATACTCCGGCTCATAGACGGAATACTCTTTCATGTCCTTTTCAAAAATAGAGAATTATGCCAAATTTCAATTACATTCCTCCTTCATTACAATATTTCTAAGGATGTTCCCATCCTTAGTCAAATACATTGAATAATTCGTTTTTTCATTCTCATTGTGAATAAGAGTATAAACCAGAAAGTACAAGTATTTTGCAATTTCCATGAATGAATGAATATATTTTCATCAAATCAAACCTAATCTATTCTATTTATGATCGTGATCTGGTACTCTGTTAATATCATTCCCTCTCACATACACTGTAAATATTCTATATCCTTTGGCCGAAGTTCCTAAAGGAAAAAAAATGATGATCATTTGAGAAGCAAGAACAGTGCACAGTATTCAGTATTCATTGTACTGCATCAATGAAATAAGACAAAAAAGACGAAATCAGACGGATAGTAGATTGGTTAGAAGTAGTCAGGAGGTGATAATAATACTGTAGAAACTGGTAAGCTCCCCCGGGCGAAGAACTTGCTACTTTAAGGATATTGACAAGAGATAAGATTCGTTTAGCTCTTCAAAGGTGCATTGCAAACATTGGTTCACTCAAAACGATATTGTCCTTTTAATGTGGATATTGCATACTTTAACTCTCTAGTTGCAGGACTTCTTAGGCCTATGTTTTGGGCTATGAATACAGTGACCACATAATACCAATACAATTTGTACCATGTGGTTTCTGTATGAATAGGCCTTTGCCCCATTCAATAGGAAATCTAATTATAAATCACAAGATATTTTGAGGTTCCTTTGTAGACTCTGATGTTACAGAACAGTTTGGCAATAAATAAGAGATTAAAAATAGTAAGCAAGAGTAGCATCAAAGTAAGCTATAGAAACACTGAATAAGAAACTGATGATATGAACTCAAAAAATCGATTATACGAACCTACGAACTGCGTAGTGGATGTCTAAATTGACTAATATATGTTATGCTATAACAACTTACCAGGTATTTAGGAAATGAAAGGGTATGATTAATTCAAGTCTTTAGTCAGCATGTAAAGGTGTACCTGTTGAAATCAATTCATTGTTATAAATTAAAGTCGTAGCTCAATCATTATAAAGAATTGTCTGCTATAATGAGTGAATCAGCATAGCAGGAAATATGGTGAGACCCACCTAGTCATATAAGAAGATGGTCTTTAACTCCAAATTGAACAAACCCATTGTCCCAGTTGCACAAAAGCCTGTTGAATTTTAATCATGATTAAATGCCAAAAGAACCAATCAGTTCAGTCTTTTTTGAAAAGAAGGCGCCTCTTTTCATAGCATTTAATCATGGTTAAAGTTTGACAGGCTTCTGTGCAACCGACCCTATACAGAGCTGGATGGCTACCTGCTGGCTGTTGTTTCTCCATCTCTTTCTATTCAATACCATTCCTATCTTCTTCCTTGTCTCTCAGTTCAATGGCTACTACTTCCTCGAAACAATGGCTTTTGTATAATTCATGAGAGAAAAATTGAAATAAATTCAGAACTATCTAACTTTTTACTGGATAATTTTATCAAAAAAGCTAAAGGAATAAGAAGTTCAGAAAATTAATCTGAGTTGAATAAAACTTGAATGGAAGAGAATGGTTAGAAAATAAGGGAAATGTTGAAAAAGTTAATTTTTTTTAAATATCAAGCGCACAAAAAGGTTAAAACAAATCATTTTCTAGGCCACAAAAACTTTCTAATCCTAAAAATGTCCAACCCAAAACTTTTATCACTCCAATTAAACATTGTGTGGTGCAAGGGGGCACAGCCCTCAATCTCAGATCAGCACAGATCTCAAAAAAGGTGGTTTTACACAGGTACAAAATTATATGCCTGATTATATATAGTAATTGTTAAGAGATCTTTCGGGTATAGTTTTCAAAAACATAGTAAAAAATATTTTTCAGGAAGAATGTTTATGTAAAGTTGTTGATTTTTCAAATCAACTTCTTAGTTTATATAAAAAGGTAAATTACTATAAGCATCATACTATATAACCTTTTTCTATTCTCTGAAGCTTATTAATTCTGTAACTTTTAAATTGTTTATAAAAAGGCAGATTATAATAACTATAATCCCTCTGCTGCCATTATAACGTGGAGCTCACTATAATTTATTCTGAGATGATACTAATAGAGATATAATGCTTGGACAGGCGTTGGAGTGCTTGGCGGCCCCCTGTACGCAGTGGGTGGGCATGATGGTTGGAGCTACCTGAGCACAGTTGAGCGGTGGGACCCCCAGGTGAGGCAGTGGTCATTTGTCGCATCAATGTCCACGGCGAGGTCAACGGTCGGCGTAGCTGTGCTCAACAACAGGTACAACAACTTATATAGCAACAACCTTGTTTCAACAACACTCAATTGTACCGATAGCACTGAAAACGTGAGCGCTTGCTGTGACTCAAAACTAAAAATAATGTTTTCGCCACACTTGGATGTAATGAGCTGGTTTACGTTCGTCATATGGAGGCCGAAAGTGATTGTTTTCCGACCAGGCCGGTAAAACTTTACGGCCCTAGGGCTGTAAAATGACCTTGAATAACAGCTGATCGTGTCCGATCTCACAAAAATCATAGAGAGATAATCTCATAACGACTGTAATAATCTATATAATTATGAATCGTGAATCGCGGTATTATGTTATAATATATTTTATAAATTACTGTTTCATAATTTAATATTTATTATTGTGTTTTTGATATCAAACAATGAATACAATGGCTGCATTGTCCATTGTCAGAAAGGTATGTATCACAAGTATTTAAAAGTGAAGAATCGAATTTGAAATCAAAGTACAATAATTGTATCAATATTTAAAAGTGAGGTAGAGTAATAATTGTTTCTTTTTTATTATCGAATTCCACTTCTTAATGCAATACAATCAACTATAATAACAAGAAAATACAGCAGAGATCTGAAGTTTAAGGTAAGCCTACTGGTGAAACTCAGCCTTGACTGAAAATTCCTAGTAATTTTTCCGTAATTCATTATTAAAACTTTTAGATAATTTTTCTTTAATATTAAACCATATAGAGAAAACATTAGGCCCACTCAAGATTGAATCTTCGAATGTTTTCTCTATGATTTCAGAGCAATATTTTGTTGTGAAAATGCCGGCAAACCGGCTTCAAATATGCCGCTATTATAGTAGCCTACATAAGTTACCTGACTTAATTCAGAGTGAAAATTTTATTGTGAAACAGATAATAATATTAATTTTAATAATATAAGTCATGAGCCAAAGTCTGTTGAACCTTTGACTATAGAAAGAACCTTCTTCTATAGAAAGAACAACCTTCTTCTATAGTCAAAGGTTGTACGCTTTTTAGGAGTGAAGTAAACTTTTTTAGAAGTCTAGTTTACAGTATTACGTGTATGCTAAGTGCTATCAGTCAGGCCTCTACATTCAACATTACGCAATGGCCGAGAGCGTAAAGGCGTAATGCATCAGAACTCAAAGCTCAGTGAATAACAAACATGATCTAGGTTCGAATCTCGGTCAATGACATTTTTTTTGTCGATGAATTTCGACGTGTATAAGTCAATTCTTTCCTTTATAATATATATATTTCAATCCTTTGGTAGTGCTATACCTAATCATAATTAACTAGAGTGAATTCCAATTAATATTACATCCAATATACTGCTATTGGGCCTTGCATTAAATCACACCGATGACATTCTCTTTCAGCTATTCTCACTGTTGCCAATGCACTATTGCACGTGTGTAAATTCACTTTCTCTTTTGTCAATTTGCGGTAGTATTCGGTTTATCCGAAAGCATATTGGTTAAATTTTTGTATAATAAATTATCATTATAATGATTGAGATTTTATGTCTATCTGAAATACTCTCAACTCTCTCCATGGTGATAACGTTTTGAGAAACTTGCTTGATAACTATTGCATCACTTGAAAGGGTTTCTATATTCTTAATTCTAAACACATCATTACACAGGCTTTTAATATAGACTAAGACTAGTTGCATGTTGAGACACGATGCGACGTGATCCGAGTCTGCTAGATGAGTTGCAGTAATATGATAATATAATAATGCTCACACCTGCTAGCTTCGTTCTCAAAGTGAACGTCATAATATGATCATATGATATTAACTCATCTAGCAAACTCGCGTACGTCGCGTCTCAAGATGCGACCTGCCTTATAGTGAACAGATCATCATTAAAACGATGCAAATTACATTCATTTACAAAATATGAAAATATTGTATACAATTCAACAGGCGTTTGCCTAAAATTGTTTCAATCCTTAATTAGAAATGAACAGTCTAGATGTATTTAATTCATTTTTGTAGGGTACCGTACTTGATAGTTTTCGGATTAGAATAACTAGTACAAAGAGTGCTATTTATTCTAATTCTACAGTCTAGTTCTCGGTTGCACAAAAGCCTGTTGAATTTCAACCGTGATTAAATGTCACAAGAACCAATCAGAGAAGCTTCTTTATAAGAAATCCGTCTCTGATTGTCTCTCGTGGAATTTAATCATGATTAAAATTTAACAGGCTTTTGTGCGACTGGGAGTAGATGTCATAGGCATGATAAATGCCACTGATGCTGTATCCATTGTCTATTCATGACTGTAATATTGTTGTGTCATATTTGCTCTCATATATGTACCTGACGATGTCCATGTCTTTGCACGAATGCTTACAACAATAAAGAATGAAATGAATTGAATTAAGTCTAGATTACAAAATGCAATACATACAGATGCTCACAATAAGGTACTATTGGATTACTAATAATTTTAATGAAAAGTCTATATTTCTTGGGCATGTCGAATGTCACTGATAACTCCATTACAGAATACAATTTATACATATGTTCACAAAAATTGATTATTGGATTAGAAATAATGATTGATGTGTGTTATAGATTGTACGCGGTGGGCGGCCGCGACGGAAGCTCGTGCCTGAGGACGGTGGAGTGCTACGACCCGTTCACCAACAAGTGGACAGCCTGCGCGTCCATGAGCAAGCGGCGAGGAGGGGTGGGCGTGGCCGTGCTCAATGGCTACCTCTACGCCGTGGGCGGCCATGATGTTCCCGCCACCAATCCACATGCTCTCCGCTTCTGCTGTGTCGAACGGTTAGTCACACCATTCATCAATTATTTATTAAAATTGAATAATTCACTATAATAATACATCAAATAATACATCTTCTCCGCGGAATTTTTGGAGGAGTGCTGTTGGATGGAGTGTGGTGTAGAAAAAAGAATCATGATCTGTACAACATGTATGGTCACACTGATGCGTCAGCTCTTATCCGAGTAGGTAGGTTCATGTGGGCAGGCCATGTTGCAAGAGCTGATGAGTCATTTTCACCAAAAAAGATAATGGCTTACAACATGGAAGGTAGAAGACCTCAAGGTAGACCAAGGTTGAGATGGATTTGATGCAGTTGCTGGAGATGCAACAGTTGTTGGGTTCAGGAATTGGAGGCCTGATAGTGTAGAATGGAGGCAAATGTTAGAGGAGGCCAAGATCTGCTTTGGATTGTTGAGCCAATGATGATGATGATGATTTATCAAATAAATGATTAGGAGGGAATAAACAGGATAAACCCAAAACTGTTTCTCTTCATAATTTTGATGATAAAATAGTCTAAAATAATGAGATATTACTCCTTATTATACTCGTTATTAGGCTGAGTCAAGACTTTTTAGTCTTCTCTATCACTTATGTCTGGAACAGCAGAACTTGGAGCAATATCGTATGATCCATATAGTATAGTATTGTATGATTTGTAGATAAATCGATTAATGACATATCGAGGTGAACGTCCGCCAGAGGCCCAGATTACCTCATTTAACTGAACCGCTCATTATGGGAGTAGCTTATGAACGACAAAGGTAGACCAATATTGATGATCTTTACTTTAGTTTATAAATTACATTACTAAACAAGTGTACAAGTGCCATGGTATTCTAAGTTGTTATGAATAGATATTTATATATAATATTACTCACAAAAACTTTCTTTAGCTTGTAGAATGCAATAGACTAGCCATCGTTTTTATAAAGGCAGTCCGTGTCCTCTATGTTTATTGTGATGAAACTTGATTTTGAAAATGTTTGGCATTTTCGAGTAGATATGATCCGAAGACGAACAGTTGGACGTTGGTGGCCAACATGAGTGTGGGCAGAGATTCGGTGGGAGTGAGTCTGCTGGGCGATCACCTGTTTGCCGTGGGAGGTTATGACGGCCAGTACTATCTGCAACTAGTGGAAGCCTATGACTCGCAGACCAACGAATGGAATCAGGTACCTAACATACTTTTTATTAATCGATATAAATGTTTAAGTTTGTTCTATTCTTCATCGGTACATGATATTCTCCATTATTATGAATTCTGTTCAAAAGGACTAATAATTCATGAAACTTATAAATCATATTTCTTCAAGTGTGCTAAATTTAATTTTCTTAATTTCTATATTGCTTTATAAGTTTAGCATGATCGTATAATAGATTTGCATTTATTTATTTATTGATTCAATGATACACAATTATTAATTTAAATAATTGGGAGAGGACCAACAGGCACAGCCTGAAACTGTTCCTCACCCACTTTTTGATTAATATACTATTCCAGAAAGTAGGTTATGTTTTTCCACTTTATAATATAGGTCTTTAATTTTTAATTGTTGACCTAGTATAGCATTTGCTTTCATAGACTAAGTCAAAAACATGCACTTTTTGAACCTTTTTGATGCAGTACCTCTTTTTTATTACTCAATTTTCAATTTAAAGCCTAATGAATTGGATAATTCAATTTAAAAAATAATAAGTCCTATGATGGAGCTTGTAAAATTTGTCTAAGCAAAAGAGTGGACTGTATAAAGGGGTGAATTTGTAGGATATGAAATTTAGTGAAATACCAGAGACTAACAAAATCCACATATAAATTTGAAAGGAGGAAAGATCCAATGTGCTTACATAATATGTATTGAATGAAAGCAAATTGGCATGTACAGCAAATGGTAACTCAGGATTGAGATTGAAATAAAAAATACCAAATGAAAGGTTGAATATAATCACAAATTTAATTAAAATGTTTGTAGTGCAAAATAACTGAGAGAGCAATGAGAAATTTAGAATAGTTGATGATTGAACCTAAAATTGAACAACAGGCTTGATAAATAATGAAAGTTACTAAATATTGAAAATATTACAATTAAAATTTAATTTAATGCTCAAATTGAAAAAGTGCTCAAGTAACAAATACAAGAGTAATCAAAAATGGAATGTAATTAAACTGATGTAATTACTGATGTAAATAAAATTGATGTAATTAATTAAATGATGAACGATTACCAAAGTTCTACAATAAATTTAGAATGGATAAACTGAATAAACAGTAGTCACAAAGTTAAGCTAATAATCGATACAAAAGACAAGATCTGCAAAGGTGCAAGAATCAAGAGACTGAACTGGCACAAAGGAAACTAAATAAAAATACAATATTAATGAAATGGTTACAACAAAACAAACAAAAGAATGGTTCAAATTGCTTGCTAAAGATTGATTTACAATAAAACAATATGAATTTGAAATCACGATATCAAGTGGGTACTTTATAGATAACCAAAATAATTGAATGAGTTTGAGACTATTTAAACCTTTAGATATCAAAATGAAAATACATTAATATGAATTAATAATTGAAAACAAATAACAATTATTCAAAATGAAGGCTAGGCCTACTAATTATTGTCAATTTAAAAACTAAAAGGATACAATCATCAATGGAAGATGAAAGTTTAAATTAATGGAAAACACTCAATTAGAAAGATTCACTGAATATTGAGATAATATTAAATATAAGATTCACTGATAAATTAGGACAAGTCTGGGAAGATAAAGCAAATGTACTTTACACTCAAAATATCCAATTTAGAAGAGATAGCACAAGATCTATAACCAAAGTGGATATTTTGCTACAGTTGACGTGATGTGAGAATATCAATAATGTTAAATATATATGACTTAGCTCAGAAAGTTTGAAGCAACAGCAGGTGGAGATGAGCACCAGCGTGTCCACGCAGGTGGTGCGGAAAAGGATGAGAACCTCAGACCAAGATTCTGGAGACCAGCAGGAATCCAGGACGACTCTAGGCTGACAACAGTGAACCCCTCACTGTTATAAGAAACCGATGAAACTCCGACGAGGACACTCCAAAGGCGATGGCGAGATTGATTCCGAACGTACAGGTAGTAGCGTTACCAGATACAAGACGATGTGAAGGAAGAAATCGATTCTTCAATGAGTAGCATTGCAAAAAATCCAAATTGCAAGCTAGATACGAGATCTAAAACATAAGATGAATTTGGATTGAACACTGAATGAATGAAGAAGTTTCAACACTGATTAAAAGCTTCATGTACACTGCAAGGTTGTGACGCACATGTAAACTTGGAACGAAGATAAAACAAAAACTAATAAATCAATTTTGAAACGGTGAACGGCGAGATGTATAGCGCAGATTGATTTGTCGAAATCAATGCTAACAATGATCAAACTTCCTATAAATTCTTGAAGTTTTGAAGAAACGTATGGGACTTCGAAGAGTTAGTGCACAAGAGACAGAAACAAGCGGGAAGAACGAAGCAACGTTTTAGGCTCGGAAACAAAAAAGCAAATGACTAGGTACGTAACTCAAAAATACTGTTAACACATAACTGAACGATCACACTAATATAATGAGAGGCAATCTATTTGTAAAATATAATTGAAAATGATTACAAAAAGTGAATACGGTATGGATTATTTATCTATAAAAATATCTAAAAGACAAAATTGAGACGAAAACGAAACTACAGGCGGCCATGAAATCTCGACGGCAATACAAAAGGCAGTGAGTAGCAGACACTAAGACAAAATGACAGCTGATCGTCTATAAACATAAAACAACATCGTCTATAAACTTAAAAACAAAATAAATAGTTAACCTAAAAAATGGAAAACGGTGAGTGAGATTTAACAGAGCTAATAGTAAAATAACTATTTTCTTAATCATTTAATTCTAAAAAAATATTAGTTATCAACTGTGTTTTAACTAATCACCATTGTATAATTTGAGCAAATAATAAACTGATTTATGTAAAGAGATGTGTTATGTTACATCTCCTTAATTTATTTTATTTCTTTATTTATTTAGATACGAAGAACAAATCATTAAAATAATTGGGGAAAGACCAAGAGGCACAGCCCAAAACTGTTCCTTCCCCGAATTTTGATTACACTAGTCCAAAATGTAGGTTATGTTTCATCCACTTGTGAATTTGGGTCCAAATTTGAGTGTAAACATTTTGGATGAATAAGACGTTGATGTTGTCAATACCACTATAATTGTTCAAAATAAATTTAATTTGGGTCCAAATTTAAGTGTAAACACTCAAAAACAAGAAATTTTGGATGAATAAGGCGTTGATGTTGTCAATACCACTATATTTATTCAAAATCAATTTAAATTACAGACCATGTTTCCAGAGCTCAGCTGAAGATGTAGCAGGTGAAACCTGATTCTGTAATTTAAATTGATTTTGAACAAATATAGTGGTATTGACATCAACATCTTATTCTTTCAATTGTCTTTTTTATTTTATTCTCTCAATTGATTTACTTTCACATCACAGATTTTGTTGTATTGACAACATCAAACTCTTAGTGCCGGTTGCACAAAAGCCGGTTAAATTTTAATTGTGATTAATTTCACAATAACGAATCAGAGAAGCCTTCTTTTCAAAAAAGCCTTCTCTGATTGGCTCTCGTGAAATTAATCACGATTAAAATTTAACCGGCTGTTGTTCCACCGGGTCTACCAACTTATCGTTAGTATTCAATTATTATACTGATTTACTCTCACATCACAGATCTCATTTAGTAAGTGAAATTTCAGTACAATAAATTCACAATGGATAATGTAAAAATATGTAAATGATTAATTTCTGTTAACAGAGTTTCAATTCATTTTGAATGATTAAAGTTTGAAAGTAGAGTAAACAGGCTTCCTTCGCTCGCCAAGTGAATTTATTTGATATCGGCATTTTTTAATAAAAAAAATCAAATCTTCAGTGGATAATGGGGTAATGTAATTGATTCAATTGTGTACTGATTTTGAATTTGTGTATTGTTTGAAGGTGGCCTTCATGTACACTGCAAGGTTGTGACGCACATGTAACTTGGAACGAAGATAGAACAAAAACTAATAAATCAATTTGAAACGGTGAACGGCGAGATGTATAGCGCAGATTGATTTGTCGAAATCAATGCTAACAATGATCAAACTCCTATAAATACTTGAAGGTTTGAAGAAACGTATGGGACTTCGAAGAGTTAGTGCACAAGAGACAGAAACAAGCGGGAGGAACGAAGCAATGTTTTAGGCTCGGAAACAAAAAAGCAAATGACCAGGTACGTAACTCAAAAATACTGTTAACACATAACTGAACGATCACCCTAATATAATGAGAGACAATCTATTTGTAAAATATAATTGAAAATGATTACAAAAGTGAATACGGTATGGATTATTTATCTATAAAAATATCTAAAAGACAAAATTGAGACGAAAACGAAACTACAGGCGGCCATGAAATCTCGACGGCAATACAAAAGGCAGTGAGTAGCAGACACTAAGACAAAATGACAGCTGATCGTCTATAAACATGCGACAACCGCTGTGGCTACAGTTACGGTAACCGTAACCTAATTCGCGTTCCGGTAAACATTTGCGCAGGCGCGGCTACCGCTATTTACATGTGTATTGTGGTGTTGATGGTTTTTGGTGACATGGTTATGATAACCTATCGTTTCAATGAAGTTAGTTAGAAATAAGTTAGTTAATAATGAAGTTAGTTAGTTACTTAGAAATCATAACCATGTGACCAAAAACCACAAGCACCACAATGCACATGTAAATAGCGGTAGCCGCGCATGCTCAAATGTTTACCGGAACTCGATACGAGCTACGGTTACCGTAACTGTAGCCACAGCGTAAAACAACATCGTCTATAAACTTAAAAACAAAATAAATAGTTAACCTAAAAATTGGAAAACGGTGAGTGAGATTTAACAGAGCTAATAGTAAAAAATTTTCTTATCATTTAATTCTAAAAAAATATTAGTTATCAACTGTGGTTTAACTAATCACCATTGTATAAATTGAGAATAATAAAAACTGATTTATGTAAAGAGATGTGTATGTTACATCTCCTTAATTTATTTTATTTCTTTATTTATTTAGATACGAAGAACAAATCATTAAAATAATTGGGGAAAGACCAAGAGGCACAGCCCAAAACTGTTCTCCCCGAAGAATTTTGATTACACTAGTCCAAAATGTAGGTTATGTTTCATCCACTTGTGAATTTGGTCCAAATTTGAGTGTAAACATTTGGATGAATAAGACGTTGATGTTGTCAATACCACTATAATTGTTCAAAATAAATTTAATTGGGTCCAAATTAAGTGTAAACACTCAAAAACAAGAAATTTTGGATGAATAAGGCGTTGATGTTGTCAATACCACTATTTATTCAAAATCAATTTAAATTACAGACCATGTTTCCAGAGCTCAGCTGAAGATGTAGCAGGTGAAACCTGATTCTGTAATTTAAATCTGATTTTGAACAAATATAGTGGTATTGACAACATCAACATCTTATACTTTCAATTGTCTTTTTTATTTTATTCTCTCAATTGATTTACTTTCACATCACAGATTTTGTTGTATTGACAACATCAAACTCTTAGTGCCGGTTGCACAAAAGCCGGTTAAATTTTAATCGTGATTAATTTCACAATAACGAATCAGAGAAGCCTTCTTTTCAAAAAAGCCTTCTCTGATTGGCTCTCGTGAAATTAATCACGATTAAAATTTAACCGGCTGTTGTTCCACCGGGTCTACCAACTTATCGTTAGTATTCAATTATTATACTGATTTACTCTCACATCACAGATCTCATTTAGTAAGTAAATTCACAATGGATAATGTAAAAATATGTAAATAATTAATTTCTGTTAACAGAGTTTCAATTCATTTTGAATGATTAGAGTTTGAAAGTAGAGTAAACACAACGTTAGTAGACAGAAGGTTGATCACTCACAGGTGTAAGATTCGAAGTGGTGGGGGGAACGCCAGCGTGACGTCACGTGTAGTAAAAATGTGATAGAGTAACTACACTGAGCATACAGTTTATTCACTGTATCTTCAAATACATCGTCGTTTAATCCCCTCAAGATTGACCTAGAACTTAAAAATTCTCCATACTTATAGCGAATTAATCACCGATTCTAATGATGTTGTTTAAAATATCAAGTTCATTGAACTTGTATGAATAAAATAAAGTTGAAAGTTTTTCAAGAATCTAAACACGTGACACGAAAAAGTTAATAAGCTGGAAAAGCGTTGGTAGACAACGTTTTCTATTATAATTCAGATTAACCCATAAAAAATCTTGATAAACCAATGCATTTCAATAAAACAATAAACCGATCCCGATAAATCCAATGAATTCCATTCATATAATGCACTGAATACATGCTGGTATCGAGCACATGTTCTACAAGAATCAAAATATCTCATCCCCGAAATTCACAAGCTGATGTATAGCCAAACTACAAAATATAAACACGACCTAGAAGATAAGAAACCTTAAGGGTTTGAAAGGGAAGGTTAGGAGGTGGGTTTTTTGCTTTTATATTGCAAAATGCTTGTATTATTCAAATGTTTTGATAATTATTGTAAAGCAGAAACAGAAAGCTTGCATGTCAAAAAATGTTTGTGTTATATAATTTGACTATAGGCCACCGTATGATTTTCAAGAATGCGATATTCTGCCTACTCTGTACTACAGCCTACGTCACGGCTGCAGTTCCCCCACTCCAATTGCATTTCAACTAAAATACTATAGATGAGTGACCAACCTTCTGTCTACTAACTTTGGAGTAAACAGGCTTCCTTCGCTCGCCAAGTGAATTTATTTGATATTGGCATTTTTTAATTAAAAAAAATCAAATCTTCAGTGGATAATGGGGTAATGTAATTGATTCAATTGTGTACTGATTTTGAATTTGTGTATTGTTTGAAGGTGGCCTCCCTGAACACCGGACGAGCTGGCGCATGCGTGGTTGTCGTCCCACCAATCCGTCAATAAAAATACAACTATTGTGATAATACCTTTATCTCGAGCGGGCGCTCACTATCTACTACATTCCAGTTATTGATGTGATATTTTTAGCGCTCATATTAAGTACAGTATTTCGATTTTAGACAACATTCTAGTTTTTGTAAGGCTTTCAGAGATAGAATTGACAATTTATACTCTTGTATTTGAATTGTAGTGTTAGTTATTAATCTTTTATTATCAACTATGAAGTTAGATTTTGTACTTTTATATATTGTTTTTTGTATTTGAAATGCAATTTCATGTTGACGTATATGTATTGATGCCAAGAATATCTAAAAAGATGTTTCATGAGAAATTAATCTTGCGTTTTCATCACCCACCTGCTGATTTATTACTGTACCATATTCAACTTGAATCATCCAAAAGAACGTTTTGTTGCCAACCAATAAACTGATTTCACTTGACATATATTATGAAATTTGGGCAGTCCATATAATATTGCTCATCATAGTCTCGCATATACCTAGTAATCTTTTCATTATCATGTTAATAATTTCATAGTTTTATTCAATTTTCAATAAGAAATTTTTATTTTACTCTATCAGTGACGTTCTTAAAGTTATTTTTTTAAGTAAGGCTCGTTTTCTCAATAGGTACACTTGAATATGCAGTGATTTTTGCAGATAATAAGACCTTGATTTTCAGAGGTGTCACTGTGGAACAGGCAAGGAAAGAATCTGCCGGGCACTTTGAAGTTGTAGTTTCTTGCCAACAAGCTGAAACTTAATTAGGAAAAAACAAGCAACCCAGCAAGCTGAAACTTAATGAGAAAAAACAAGCAATCCAGTTTGCTCGTTGAAAAGACAAACAGTTGCATCATATCCAATGAAGCTATTAGGATTCTGAATGGATAAGAGATAAAGCTGGAATCACCATGTGCACCAAGTCTGCAGGAAGCTGTACAGAGTACAGAACCTCCTCAGAAAACTGATAATGTGGGGGATCAAACCAGTCTTACTATGACCAAGCATTTGCTGTTTCACAGCCACATCATTTATGGCCTGCTCCTGTGGAGTCAAGCACCAGCTGTAAGGATAATATCATTTCCCAGCTTTAGGGATCATCATTTATGGATCTCGGTATCCATAGTCCTCAGTCAATATGTATTGTTAATTATTATTATTATTAAACGAAAATCCAAATTAAATGCTGTAATTCACCCCGAAGACTTCTGCTACTGCAAATATCGACAACAGGCTGTTTACCGCAAATGGAACTTCGATGAGCTAATATTCAAAATTTTTTTGTCAGCCCGGGAAGCTGACAAATAATTTTTGAATAGTAGCGCTCATCGAATTTCTATCTGCGGTAAAAAGTCTGTTGTCAATATTTGCAGTAGCAGAAGTCTTCAGGGTGAATTACAGCATTTAATTTAGTTTTTCGTTTAATAATAATTATTATTCATTAGCATTTGAATAATAATATATCTCAGTAATTTCCATCTGTAGAGTGAATATGTATTGGGTTTGCTGATGTATATCAAGAGGAATCAGGAGCAGCTTTAAAAAATATGTGATATACACAGCCACAATACGGGACTTGCAACTAGATGGAAGGGTGCCCCAAAGCCAACTGGCAGGGAACTACAATAGCTTTCCATCACATACAATAAGATTGTTTCAACAGCCTTGTTCCTAGACAAAATTAGAAAAAAACGGGACTCTTGGTTCCTACCTCGGTGAAAATGAACTCTATTCACTGCAAGATTTGAATAAGAAGTCTTTTTTAGGATCAGGAACCTCCACAGCATGAATAACCATGCAGGTTTTTTACTGTAATTGGAAACTTCAGATACTGCTATCTGGAAATCTCTAGAACAAATTATTCAAGTAGCCTATCATAGAATTATACCTACGGTATCTAAATGCAAAGGTTACAATATTCTATAGGGTAGCCCGTAGCCTATAGCCCACCGGTACCTATAGGTTTAGTACGGTACAATATTCTATTTATAATCTTTGTTAACAGTTGGGCTATAGGTGCCGTACTTCATATCCCATCATAAACTCACAACGTTACAGTACCGGTACCTAATTTGTTGTGCACATTGTGCATAGTTTTAAGCTGAACAAAAAAGTTAACAATTACCGATAAAAACAAACTACACTACGCCTATTGTGATAAAATATACTGTAATGTAGGCTCATAGATGATAATATGCCTATAGTGAGGTCCACGTTATAATGACAGTATTTGATTAACTTTGATGTTGCTATCCTAGTCTATCATTCGACAAAGCAGGTAGTACTATCCTTTTCTAGCTCCGCAACGATGCCAAATCTGCTTTTGGCAATGTAGAAATATAATAATGCAGAGAATAGGCAACGCTGTTCTTCTATCTTTATCCACTGCCATTTTAAAGTGGACCTCACTATAATAGATGATAACAGTCCTATTGATGTAGGCCTATAGATTATGTTATCAGAAACGGCGAATCGCGAATGTAGTGGTATGGTAGTGCCAGACCCAAGGGAATCATGCTTGCCCTAAAAGATAGATGTGAGCGTGACAACGGCGATGACAGAGAAAGATACCGTCGGGCCAAATCCATCTACAAAAAATCGGGTGTGGCGCACTCACACAACTTTCCTTGCCGTTATGAAAATTGATCACCTGACGCTAGTGTTCCCGCGCATCTCAAGTCTACTATTCAAAGATTTGAGCCAGCTGGTGACAGGGCAATAACGCTGGAGACACATATGAGGTCTGCTATCTCTTCATAGTGAATGATTTGATAGAATCAACAATAATTTGCAATTGAATAATCACATTTTCTCGAATTAAAAGCTTATTTTCAGTTTTAGGTGAAAATGTTACTGAACATTAATTGTAGAGATTTTCATGCTCAATCTACTCCACTTGATTTTTTTTGTTTCAATTGTATCTGAAGCCTGATAATTGGGAATCTATCTGCATTGATGGGGCGGAGCTCCTGAAATTTTTACAGATATGGGACTTGTGGCAGTTGATAGAGCTTATCGATGACTATTTTAGGTATGAATTTGATCAAAATCGTTGGAGCCGTTTCCGAGAAAATCACGAAAAACCCTGTTTTTGACAACATTTTCGCCATTTTAGCCGCCATCTTGAATTGCATTTGATCGAAATTGTTCGTGTCGGATCCTTATAGTGAAAGGACCTTAAGTTCCAAATTTCAAGTCATTCCGTTAATTGGGAGATGAGATATCGTGTACACAGACGCACATACACTCATACACACACACACACACACACTTACAGACCAATACCCAAAAACCAGTTTTTTGGACTCAGGGGACCTTGAAACGTATAGAAATTTAGAAATTGGGGTACCTTAATTTTTTTCGGAAAGCAATACTTTCCTTAGGTACCTATGGTAATAGGGCAAGGAAAGTAAAAAAGTATTGAGCAAGCTAGAAAGTTGACAACAGCATCTAAAATTGAGAGTGCACCAAATCATTGCAAGGCTGCATGGGATGTGATAAACTCACATAGATCAATGCCGAGGAGACAACTTGACTTTGCAAGTGCTGACTATTTCAACAGTTTCTTTATAGAGTCAGTGAATGACATAGTGAGTGCATTGCCTGTTGTTCCTGAGGATCCAGTTGAGCTTCTGGCTGCACGAGTACCACCCACGCACGCTTGTCTTTCTGTCTTCTGTCCAGTCACTCCAATGGCCCTTAGGAGGATAATCCGTTCTTTTAAACCATCCAGGAGTCCTGATATCTATGGAATGTCTGCTTATATGCTTTGGGAGGTGATTGATTCTATTTCAGATCCCCTGGCAGCAGCTGTCAACGACTGCCTGAGAACCGGTGTTTTTCCAGATTTCCTGAAGACCTCAAAAACCGTTCCTGTCTACAAGAAGGTGGACTACCAGAGCCTTAACAGCTTCAGGTCAATTTCAGTGACTCCAGTGTTTGGAAAGGTGGCTGAAGCAGTCATCAAGCCCCAGCTTGAGAACTTCTTTGAAAGACAAAACCTTCTTTCGAGTATGCAGTTCGGTTTTTGAAGAGGGAGATCTACTGTGGATGCAGTAAATAAAGTGGCTGAACATATTGGACAGGTGTTTGAGAATTTGTCTCTGGAGCTGACCTTGTGCGACCTGAGCAGACGAGCCTTTGATTGTGTTGACCATTGCATCCTGATTGAGAAACTGCGCTACTATGGTGTAGTGGACTCAGCACTATCCATTCTGGAGTCCTATATCTGGCTGGGAGGCAGCAGGTGGTGTCTCTGGGTGGAGCTTCTTCCTGTCCACTCCCTGTGAGCCATGGTGTACCTCAGGGATCAATCCTGGGACCGATCCTATTCATAATTATGATAAACGACCTAGACAGTGATGATTCAATGCTCTTGTTTGCGGATGATACATCATTGATGTCATCTGGCCGTGACCTTCGTCAGCAGGTGTTGGAGATGTCAGCTTAACATCTGCGGTCTTCAACTTCATGGTTCCTGGCAAACCGATTCCAGTTGAACTGTCACGTTTCCTATGGTCTACTCATGTGGGACCATTCAGCAAAGGTTGAGGACATACTGAAGCTGCAAAAACGGGCTGCCTGAATCATCACCGCAAGCGATTATCGCGCACACTGCAAGCCCCTTTTTGTTAGACTTGGTATTCTAACAGTGATCTGCCACTTCCTACTTCTCTGTCTAATGTATGTCAAGAAGAACCAGCAGTACATGTTGACTCGGACTGATGTGCATGAACATAACACCAAACATCGAGAGCTGATTGATATTCCCAGAGTACGCCTTCAGAGATCACAGTTGTGCTTCAGGAGTTCGGCATTGCGATACTTCAATAGGCTGCCTACAGGAGTAAAACAGTTGGATTTAAGAGCGTTCGAGAGAGTTGTATGACTTGTATCCAAGCACTTGAAAAGCAAGGCGTACTACAGTATTAGTGAATATATAAGTGATGATTTGTCGGAAATGCTGTCTTGCTAAACATGCCTTATGTATGTTTTTGTTTTTTGTGTATTGTATTTTATGTTTTTGACGCCATCAATCCCATATATTATGGGTAAAGAATGCAGATTTAGGTATAAAGGTAGTGGTTTTATTGTTTGGGAGGGAAGCTAATAAGCTATGGGGTGCGCATAACGAGAAGGTCCTTGGCTGTCGTCAGAAAGTGTGGGTTAACAATGAAAACCAGGGCCCTTCTCGTTGTGTACTGGTATACGAGAAAAACACTCTACGAACAGCTGATAGGCAAGCATTGTAATCATGACAAGATAACGTTCAATTCGTGTTCAAAGTGGCGTGTCCTCTGTTCAATGTTCTCTAGTTGATTAATAGTTTATTAGTTTTTAGTCTAGCTTGTAGTTTATTTCAATAATAATGGCTATTAAAATTACGAATAATAACATTGTTACAATCTCTTCTACTGACGCCTTAAAAATTCACATACTCTCGTTTTTCTGGGGTGTTTGGTGTATTTTAAGAAAGTTTATGAGAGAAGTATTGTACAACGCTAATCCTCAGTTGAAAAGGGATAATCCACCCACATGTCTTGTTGATACAACCCTTGGACAACACTCGTATGTCAAACTAAAGGTAAGTTATAATAATTATACGAAATCACCTTGCTATTCATACTTAGCTAACCTATTATTTTGATAGGACTACAGTTTTAATTTATTTACTCGGTACTAACATGGGAAGTCATGATTGGTTTACATTATTGCACTTCTTATTGCCTTAAGGTAATGTCACTATTCATCCTTTCATATTAATCACGAAGCTTTAAATAATTTATTTCAAACTTGAGAACGACGCTAAGCCTAACCTAAAATCTACCTCTGTTAGGTACTGCAGGCATTTTTTAGATTATTAGTACATGAATCAAAATCGTTGTTTTATTTTTATATTAAATTTTTACAAATAACCCAAAGAAATACTATTTATTACATTTCATTAAGCCTAATTCGTTCTATATTGCTGGGATATTGAATGGTCTTTTGCATTTTATTTTCTGGATTTTTTCTTATAAAGTTGCAATATGTTATGAAATACGGTACGGTAATAATTCTTATAACTTTTCTTGATGGCAACCCATGTGTGGGGTGTAATGTTAATTAATGAAATGCATGATTAGTTATCAGTGTTCATTTGGAGCGTACTTTACTTGAGTAAAACTGGGACTTTTAGTAAAACTCGTACTTTTCAGGGAGTAAAACTGCATTACCTAGAGGCAGGTCGTAAAAATGGTCCTGTACTTTTGCTGTTACACGGGTTTCCAGATTGCTGGATTAGTTGGAGATTTCAAATACCGGTGTTGGCTGAACATTACAGGTAAGAGTTCTAAAATAATACTAGGCCTATAGCATTTTCTTGAAAATTACTTGGAACTAGAAATTGCTATAGATTTTATTCAATTGACCCAATACCACAGAGAAAGGATAGCATAATAATATATACCATTGTATAGGGCGTTTACTCAAGTCTATGTAATCAATTTTTGTAAAGCTGGTAGTCTCTCATACTGTGCCCATGTCAAGAGGATACAGCATACTCTGGCTGCCCGAAGTGACGTTCACAACCACAACACCAGGCGCTGCGAGCTGCTGGATGTCCCTAGGAGACGTCTCCACCGTTCACAGGCCAGCTATAGAGTTTCTGCACTGAAATTCTTCAACAAGCTGCCTCCTGGTGTGAAGCAGTTGGATGAGGCCGCCTTCAAGAGAGCCGTCAGGAAGCTGCTTTGTGATAAATCATATTATAGTGTAATTGAATTTATGAGTGATTTGAACTTTTTTTAAAAAGTGATCACTTTTTTTACCTGCTATCTGAATAGTTTTTGTGTTATTGTGTATGTTGAAATCGAACTCTATGACGCCATCGATCTCACTAATGTGGGTAATGGATGAAGCAGAAGTATTAAAGGTATTAAAGGCCCTCGTATGCTACATCCACATGTTGGCCCAATGAAGGCCAATGCCAACCAGTGCCAGTGTATGGATGGGAGGTTTGCTAACGTTGGCTACCGCTGGCCTTTATTGAGCACTGATCACATTGTAGACTGGGCCAAAATGTGGACTTGGCATAACACTATCACCCGGCTTGAGTTAACAAAAATCGGCATGAAATTTAGAACATAAACGACCTACACCATGGGATATTTTTTTATGCTATACGGGCGTCTCAAATAGACGCGCTGCATTTTTTTCGCTTGTTTGCTGGATGTTGTCTCTTATGGGGTAAACTATACAAGCGAAGTAGCTACGCTCCCCATAGAAATAAACGCTTGGGAATGCATTCTGAAGATGCGCGCGAAATAAAGTCAGCTTGTCAGACGCCCGTATAGTTGGGGGCTAATAATGACAACCATAATTCAGTAACACTTATTAATATTAAATAATATTTGTCGTTTGAATGAAACCTTTAACGTTGAATAACTATTTTCTGTTGGAACTACTTTAAACTTAGGTCTTGGCCCCAACTATACGGGCGTCTTAGACGCCCTGAATTTATTTCACGCGTCTCCAGCCTCCAGCCTGCAGCCTCTTACGGAGAGCGTCTATTTCGCTTGAATGTAGTTAATCCCTTAAGGGAAATTCATCCGGCTAACGAACTAAGAAAATTCAGTGCGTCTGACGCGCTCGTATAGTTGAAGTCTAACGTGACTATGTTTTCTGCTATAGCTAGCTCAATATAATTCACTACTAAGGATCTTTACTCATATCAGTATATCCTTCAGGATCTATCTTTTATTCATTATGTAATTTATATATATATCATATATTGGAATAAATATTGTCGTTTGTAATTGATCATCTCCTTCTGTCAAATACGCATTATTGTCTTGATAAGGAAAGTTGTACAGTAAGGAAAGTTGTTTGCTGTGAATAACAAATAGTGAGTAGGTTTTTGATTTTTTATTAATTTTTTTTAAATAAGTGCAATATTTCTAAAGTTTTCAATTTATTGTGATACATTCTGTGATTAATTTTAGAGTATATAATCAACCTTCAAAATTTTAAATCATCATTCCTGGACCGAAAATCAAGTAACAAAGCAGTGTGTGATTACATAACCTTATCTTTTGGACAACATTAACATTTTTTATCAAAATTTTTGGAGAGAAATAGTACAGGCTTAGCCTAGTTTTTCCTCCAATGTCATAATTGTATTATGATTATAGTATTTTATACAATAAATGAAATGAGTTGTGAAAATTTTCTGCTTATAATTATTTTCCGTTGTTGTAATGCATTTTTAGAACTCACTCAACTACTCCCTGTTAGTTGAAAATGTAGCCTAATGCTTTGAAGCGCTTTCAGATTAAAAACTATTATCATCAATGGTTGTAGAAGTGAAATTTTATATTTATTAAAATATTTAATATTTAGCATAGTGCAAGAATATGGGCAAATATCAAAAGATAATGATCAATTAATGTTTCTTCGACAGGGTAATAGCATTAGACTTGAAAGGATTCGGAGATTCCGATAAACCTGAATCTCGAAAATGCTATCGACTGGATGTGCTGCTGTCAGAGCTGAAGGAGCTGATTGCTGCCCTCGGAGTGGAGAGCTGCAGCATTGTTGGTCACGATTTGGGAGCTCTGATTGGCTGGTTCTTTGTGCACATGCACCCTGAAATGGTCGACAAATTCGTTTCAATTTCATGTCCGCATCCAAATCTCTATTGGAATTATCTTCCGAGCTCCAGTATTTTCAATACAAAGTGAGTTAACAGTAAATACTTTTTTCGCATTTGTCGCGATTTTTGTGTTTAATGACACGATATTTAAATACCAGTATTGTATCATAAAAATTACATTAAATAATATTTTCATTCACACACATTTGCGGGACAGTTTGTGTGCTGTGTCATGAGAACAGAAGAGTGGATTGCTTTTGTCTTCATCATATACATTTTCCAGCAAAATTGGGTGATTGATTTGAAACTAGTATAATATTAAATTTATCTTTTAAGTTCAAGTTTTTAACTTTGTGACGAAATTCATTCATTCACCATAATAGAATTTCATTTTATAATATTCCCAATGCTACATTTACTCTTTATCATTAGCCTATATAGTAAATTGCTCTTTAGTTTGTAGTTCCTAAACTTTACTTGATTAATGTTACGATCGATGAGAAGTGGATTAATGTGAATTTTAAAATGTATTATACTTTATACTGCTGTATAAAAATAATTGAAGATGAAATGGTTTACTGTATCACATATAATCTTGGCAAGGTTTCAACTTGTTTCCGAACTTTTACTGAAATAGACGATTGTTTACGAAAAAATGTGATTAAATAATATAATTGCAGTTATCTCAATCGTTTACGGTGCATCACTACTAGTATTGCGCTCGAACTGATAGTAGCTCAATCGTGTTGATACTGTCAACTTATCATCCTCTATCACACAATAACTCTATTGTATTCTTTTAGTTCATATTTTGAACATCGATATTCGTTGGAAAGAATTAGAGTTTTATTTTTAATTGATGATTAATAAAAGCTTTCACTGCTCTCTTAAATACTCCTGATAATCCTAGTTGTCCTCAGCCACTCAGCTATGAAGATCTATCTATTTGGGAGGAAAGGTCAGTGAACTGGAAAAAACAGATTTGAACATTTTTCTTGAAACATGATCGCAAAGTATACTGAGAAGCATAATTTTATGGCAAGCTTTTTATAAATATTGGAAATTTGTCCTTTCTGTTCCAGTTGGATCCACTATAGTCAGCTACCTCATCTACCAGAGTTAGATGCATTGAGAGATGATCTAAATATAATCAACAAATGCTTCCAGCATCTGTCAGTGAAAGATGTTTCAAGTGCCTACTTAGATGCATACAAATACTCATTTTCGAGGAAAGGTAACGTATTATTTATTCTAGAGATCCTTTCACAGTTTCTGAAAACCCCTGAACATGAATAAGTTTTTTTAATATAGATGGTGTGAGCTGTTCACAACGAGTATTGCTTGTATTGTGTGCTAGCTTGAAAGTGTTTCTTTTAAGGTGCGTACAGACTTATGCGCCACGAATATACGCATTTCGCTCTTCATCAGCTGATGCTATGCTTATATATCTGTATCTTACTGTGTCTGTACAAATACAGTTATAATAAACATACTATCAGCTAATGAAAAGCGTAATGCGCATGATCGTGGCGCTCAAGTATGTACGCAGCTTCAGGAATTGATTATAATGCCATTCTCTTTCATTTCATTCACAAAGCAGCTTACATGCTCATCAACAACTGCAGCTTTGTGTATTGATTTATTCAGTCATATACTTATATCTATGAAATTTTAATTAAAATTAATTTAATATTCATTCATACTTACTTACTCCTTGGTGCTACAGCTCATTCAGAGCCTTGACCTCCTTCAAAAAGCTTCTTCATTCGTATATATCGGCAGCCTTACGTCTCCATCCCCTGACTGACTCCCAGCTTCCTAATTATATTATCTCATTGATTGCATATATTTGTATTGCAGAGGACTGGACAGGTCCAATCAACTACTACCGCAACCTGCCGTTTTGGCGCGTGAACGTGGCTGTGGACAGTGATGCCAACCTGCGTGTGCCGGTGCTCATGATGGTTGGCAATCGTGACAGCAGCGTGCATCTCGAGAGTGTCATCAAGTCGACTGACTTTGTCGATAAGTTCTCGCTGAAAGTGATCGACGGCGCCGGCCACTTCCCGCACCAGGAGAATCCCAAACATGTCAACAAGATTCTGTTTAGCTTCCTTGTTGGTGAGTACGAATAATTATCTAAGAAATAAAACTATTTTAGTATGTGGGCAAGTACATACAAACTAAGCAATGTAGAAGTGTGTAGTACGGCATGGAGTTTAAAATTACGAGGGTGAATCAAATGAAAACCTTAAAAGTGTTGGAAAGTTCCAGGTGCATTAGTGACCTCGCTACACACGATTAGCAGTGACTCAAGTTACAATATGGCCGCCCCATTATCAATATGCACCGCGTTAGATCAGCGAACATAATTTGTTTCTTGAGCAATGAAGGTGTCAAACCAATGGAAATTCATCGCAGGATGACAGTACAGTATGGTGATTCATGCTTGACCAGAAACAAACACTACCATTAACCAGAAACAAAAAAAAGCTGACTCTCTTCTGCGATGTGAACGGATTAATTTTGGAGCATTACATTGAGAGGGGAATGACAGTAAACATTAATTCTTATTCAAATCTCTTAAAAAATCAACTTCGGCCAGCAATCAGGACTTCTCACTTCAGGTGTGTTGTTACAGCATGACAACGCCCGACCACATACATACCGTCTCTCGGTTCAAACTATCTAGAATATCAAATTTGAAAGCCTCATTCATCCACCTTATTCTCCAGACCTCGCCCCTAGTGACTTTCATGTGTTCGGAAAGTTTGAAAATACAATGGGAGGCAAGCATTTCCAAAGTGATGAAGTGAAAACCATGGTGCACGAGTGGCAACAGGCACAACCAAAAGAGTTCTTCAAACGTGTTATCCATGCGCTTCCAAAGCGATGGAACACTTGCATAACACTTCAACGAGACTATGTCAAAAAATGATGAATGTAAGTTTCACTTAGTTGTAAAAATAAATAATATATAACACTAAAAAAGTTTAAAAATATATATATAAAAAATTATATATACAATTTTTATTATATATAACACTTTCAAGGTTTTCATTTGATTCACCCTCGTATTTGCGATTGGGCATTAATATTGCAATTTGTTGTCACTGTAAATTCAAATAAATATTTTGAGAAAAAACAGGAGATACAATATATTGAAATGTGGACAAGGTTTAAATCTTGAAACTATTTGAAATATTAGCAATTAGGTGCAAGTATTGTAATAATTGTTTGTGATTGGAATCATATTGAAAATTTATTTTTCAAAACACACAAGTATATCTTTAATATTGTTCAAATTTATTTACGGTTTGCCACAGAACAAAAGTGAATGGCAACCTTTCCTACCCTTGCAGTTTTATTTTATAGTTTTTAATAAGATAATAAATATTAAGTGAAAGAAAAACAGGTGGCGCGATATATCTAGTCATTTTATAACGTTTGTATAATCCGCTAATAAGGGAGATGCTTTTATCTAGGCCAATGACAGACGTTCACCTTGATTGGTCACGGCTTCCACCAATAACAGTGCTCGGCCGTTAGTATGAATACTGCTGCTATTTAGTTTACCAGAGATTGATAATAGTGTGATAACCGAAGCCTGTATCTCGACGTTTAAAAAATCTGTGGTTAGAAAATATCCACGTTTTAGTATTGATACTACCACAATATCGCCTTGACAACTACTTAAAAGTGTAAGAAAATAGAGTTTTCAAAGAATGTCAGACATTTGACGAGTATTTCTTTACACTTAACCAATTCACGTTTTTGCTAGTGGCAAGTCTTGGAAGAAAAGACTTGGAATAGAAATTGCTTATTCTGAGAGCTGATTGAGGTGTTATGCTTACATTATGCTGTTAAGCTGACTTATTGTATATACTGTTATGCTAACTTATGTGCTGAGCTATGAAAGTATTCTTGCATAACGTTGGAATGTATTGCAGGCAATATTACCCCACCTGTAACTCCAGCCCCTTCAGGAGGCCTAGTCTATCGTATGTTCGGCGCAGTCTCCTCCACAATGAAATACGGCAATCAAATGATGGATGTAGTGTCCAAGCGGTCCAATGGAATCACATCCAAAGCTATAACTGTAGGTCAAGGTGCCACCTAGAATATCTTTCAATAATCACTATACATTTTATAATTATTCTAGATTGAAAGAAGTCGCAATCTATTTATTCTAGTTTGATCCAGTGTTGCATTTTATCAAACTTTTTGTTGATTGAATTTTAAATTCAGGGATACTACTAGGCTTGTTAGTAGGTATGAATCTGTTCACCAGATATTTTTACCATTCAAATATGCCAACTCATCCATATTACTAACATTCCGTTTAAGAGGTATTTAAACAAACCATTTTAGCATTTAAGTTTGCGTGTGCTTATTTTGTCATACGGGAAGTCTCACATGCACAGTTAAAGCTTGATTATAATCTGTGGTTATAGCCCCATTATAAGAGGTGTAATTGATATTGATATACATTCAGTAATTTATGCCTGCCCCATAGTTATAATTATTATTCATATTTTATAAATAATGTTACTTTTTGGAAGGGATGATCTGAAGCTCGAAAATTCCATATTGGAAATCACGTTAATGTAGTTCATTATATTATGTAGAGACTATTCATTGCGTTAGACCTCCAACATCACAGTGTTTGCTCAATATAATCTAAATAGAAGATTAATCTCTAGTCTAGTCAAGAAAATGTTAGTCATACCAAGTTATAATAGTCCTGCTTAATTGAAAGTGATGCATGGACTGATATATTTACTGAAACTCGGAAAATCTATGAGATAATGCTTGTAAAAATTGATGTCAAATTCTTCTGGAAATATCATTCCAGTTATAAATTGGATATCCTATCTCTAATACCTAGCTCCTTCAAATTAATGGAATAGTTCGTTGCTTTGAACGTTACTGCTCTGTGCTCTTAAAACACATTATTTATTAACACATTTCCAAATGAAACGATCAATTTCATAATCTTCCAATTAAAATTAGAATTCTACTTGACATTTTTAATTGCCCATGCATCCCTTATTCTTCAGCTACTACTTGGTGATTCTAATCTGGTTAGATGAATTCCTTGTACTTGTAACATGCATCCATTGAAGGGATACTGAAAGTCTGAATTACCGGAATTTGGGGCCATTAAATTGAGACTGATCTTCATCTGCCATGGATTGGTATCATTTTGAAAATATACTTGTTATTTAGTCATAATATTATCCTAAATAGTCATAACATTAGTCAGTAGATGAAAAGAATAGATTTTAAGAATAAATTTTATTTATAAATAAAAATTAGAAATCCAAAAAATGAAAAATACAATAATTTTTATATATATATTATACTGTTGGAATAGATTTATAGATGTTACAGATTTCCTAAATAGTTTGTTGTTATTATTAACTGACATGTTTTTAAATATATTGAAAGTTTATGAAATTCTGCCATCGTATTTCCTTGATCCTTTTATTAAGTGTGGTTTGCAAGATAGTGAATTTATAGAAAATAATTTGTTTCATTGCATTAAGAATGAAAATCAATGATCAAAAAACAGTTAGATTATTCAAACTACTGCAATTTATTATCAGTCGCATATTGAAAGGTCTGTTGATAGTAACCTTTGACATCCGACTCGATGAACAAGTTATCTTTAAAGCTATCGAACGATATTTCAATTAAGAAATAATTGAGTTTCTCTTTCTATCTCAATCATTTAATATAATCGTGATTTATTAATTATAGTAGCCTAATTTGAACTGGTATCGGAAATCTCACGTGACACTTGTCAGAATGTTGTGAATATTCATCAGTAACATAAGGTCTTTATTTTTGTAAATTTATAATTCCAAAGATATGAAGTATATATGAAAGAAGGTGAATGCTACTCAATCAACAGCAAAACCAGAAAATGAAACTGAAATTTTTTTATCAGCTATGACTATCAAAATCATAACGTTTTTATTGCCGTGAACAAATTCATGTTAGTATGTTATTGACAAACTCATCAGGTGAACATTATACGTACATTTTGCATACTCAAAAACATATAAATATGAAAGCATTTACATGATTTTTATTTTCAAAACATACAAATATAGAGAGAGCCTTTAACTTTGGTTCTGATACTAACCGCATATAGTTTGGCACAATATGGAATTAACAATGTTTGTAAATAATTTTGAAAATACATTTGATATGTTATAAAGATTGGATTTGCAATGATATACATGTGGGGCTTTTGTGTCCAAGCCAAAGGCGAGATTTTGAAAAGCATAATCATGTGTACAGCACAGTTGCTGGTCATTTTTTAAATTGTGGTGATTTGAGACAGCTTTATACTCTCAATCACAGTCATCGACTCCTCAATAAGCCGAACAAGCTTTCTTTCCCATGAGTCTGATTCAATCAATTGAATACATTTCGTAATATAAACCTTGTTAACTAAGTAAGATAACCTTGTTTAGAGTAAGGTAAAATACACAATGTCACAGACATAACACTATTGCTAATAAAAACAAAATACTAGTACCTGTAGACGCGTCAGCTATTGATCCAGGACTTCCGAAGTAACTCCCTTCTAAAGTCAAATTTCAAATAGGGTTACTATTGGCAGGCCTACTTTACTAACTCGACATAGATTCGAGAAGTAAGGGATAAAAAATTCGCACAGCTTGATAATGCAAGATAGACTAGCATAGGCATATATTTTTTATCCCTTCCTTCCTTCATTTTACCTTTATTTATTTACCTCTCCCTATCCTTAATAATAAAGTACTCAATAAAGTACTCAATCAATCAATCAATCCTTTTCATTAAATTAAGTTTCTTCTTCTTGTCTTAATTTTGTTTTTTCGTGCTTTTTCTCAACTTGCTCCTCTTTTCTTCTTCCAATTTATTCCGTTTCCTTGTCCCTCCTTTATATTCTCTTTCCTTTTGTGCTCAAATCGTCATTTTCTGCTTCTTCTAACCTCCTTCAATCTTTCTTCTTGCTTTCCTCTTTTCTCCTCTTCATTTCTTCAACTCTCACTTCCTAATAGCTCTTCATCGTTATCTCTCTCTTGATTTATCGCTGGAACCTAAGTTGAATTTTCTTTTGTAAGCACATGAATAAAGGAATCTGAATCTCTTTCTCTCTCTCATTGAATACAATAATTATTGTATTCTAATTGTATTTAAAAATGAAGTTCAAGATTCTCTTTATGTGATTGTATTTTGATTAAGAATTTTATTTATTTTTATTATGCAATCCTATTACATAATATGTAATCTATTATTTTTGTTTTCTTAAGTAAATTTTTTCTTATTTTGTAAAGGGTTTTCTGGCAGAGAAGAAGAAGAAGAAGAAGAAGAAGAAGAAGAAGAAGAAGAAGAAGAAGAAGAAGAAGAAGAAGAAGAAGAAGAAGAAGAAGAAGAAGAAGAAGAAGAAGAAGAAGAAGAAGAAGAAGAAGAAGAAGAAGAAGAAGAAGAAGAAGAAGAAGAAGAAGAAGAAGAAGAAGAAGAAGAAGAAGAAGAAGAAGAAGAAGAAGAAGAAGAAGAAGAAGAAGAAGAAGAAGAAGAAGAAGAAGAAGAAGAAGAAGAAGAAGAAGAAGAAGAAGAAGAAGAAGAAGAAGAAGAAGAAGAAGAAGAAGAAGAAGAAGAAGAAGAAGAAGAAGAAGAAGAAGAAGAAGAAGAAGAAGAAGAAGAAGAAGAAGAAGAAGAAGAAGAAGAAGAAGAAGAAGAAGAAGAAGAAGAAGAAGAAGAAGAAGAAGAAGAAGAAGAAGAAGAAGAAGAAGAAGAAGAAGAAGAAGAAGAAGAAGAAGAAGAAGAAGAAGAAGAAGAAGAAGAAGAAGAAGAAGAAGAAGAAGAAGAAGAAGAAGAAGAAGAAGAAGAAGAAGAAGAAGAAGAAGAAGAAGAAGAAGAAGAAGAAGAAGAAGAAGAAGAAGAAGAAGAAGAAGAAGAAGAAGAAGAAGAAGAAGAAGAAGAAGAAGAAGAAGAAGAAGAAGAAGAAGAAGAAGAAGAAGAAGAAGAAGAAGAAGAAGAAGAAGAAGAAGAAGAAGAAGAAGAAGAAGAAGAAGAAGAAGAAGAAGAAGAAGAAGAAGAAGAAGAAGAAGAAGAAGAAGAAGAAGAAGAAGAAGAAGAAGAAGAAGAAGAAGAAGAAGAAGAAGAAGAAGAAGAAGAAGAAGAAGAAGAAGAAGAAGAAGAAGAAGAAGAAGAAGAAGAAGAAGAAGAAGAAGAAGAAGAAGAAGAAGAAGAAGAAGAAGAAGAAGAAGAAGAAGAAGAAGAAGAAGAAGAAGAAGAAGAAGAAGAAGAAGAAGAAGAAGAAGAAGAAGAAGAAGAAGAAGAAGAAGAAGAAGAAGAAGAAGAAGAAGAAGAAGAAGAAGAAGAAGAAGAAGAAGAAGAAGAAGAAGAAGAAGAAGAAGAAGAAGAAGAAGAAGAAGAAGAAGAAGAAGAAGAAGAAGAAGAAGAAGAAGAAGAAGAAGAAGAAGAAGAAGAAGAAGAAGAAGAAGAAGAAGAAGAAGAAGAAGAAGAAGAAGAAGAAGAAGAAGAAGAAGAAGAAGAAGAAGAAGAAGAAGAAGAAGAAGAAGAAGAAGAAGAAGAAGAAGAAGAAGAAGAAGAAGAAGAAGAAGAAGAAGAAGAAGAAGAAGAAGAAGAAGAAGAAGAAGAAGAAGAAGAAGAAGAAGAAGAAGAAGAAGAAGAAGAAGAAGAAGAAGAAGAAGAAGAAGAAGAAGAAGAAGAAGAAGAAGAAGAAGAAGAAGAAGAAGAAGAAGAAGAAGAAGAAGAAGAAGAAGAAGAAGAAGAAGAAGAAGAAGAAGAAGAAGAAGAAGAAGAAGAAGAAGAAGAAGAAGAAGAAGAAGAAGAAGAAGAAGAAGAAGAAGAAGAAGAAGAAGAAGAAGAAGAAGAAGAAGAAGAAGAAGAAGAAGAAGAAGAAGAAGAAGAAGAAGAAGAAGAAGAAGAAGAAGAAGAAGAAGAAGAAGGATAAGAAGAAGCAGGCAAAGAGGATAGATAAGAAAAATAAGAAGTAAAAGTACTAGTACAAGAAGAAGTAGTAGAATATAGAGAAGGATAAGGAGAAGAAGAAAGAGACGAAGTGGATGGGGAAGGAAAAGAAGAAGCAGACGAAGAGGATGGAGAAGGAGAAAAAGAAGCAGATGAATTAGAAGGAAAATGAGGACGAGAAGAGTAAGAGAAAGGATGATATTGTATGTCCTTGTTTGTGATCCTGTGATTGTATCATGGCAAACGCAATTACAAGTGCCTCCGTACAGACTCAATTCAATTATAAATCCATTGTGTGTACATTGTGTATGGAGATTGGTGGCCAAGAAGTGAAGGATTGCTTGCTCACTGGTGCATGGTAGGCTGCACTCTTTCATGTCCTCAGGGCTCTCGGCTATCCTCATCTCCACTTACCTGCTGGCCTCCCGTGTCCTGTCTGGCTGTGCTGAGGCATCACACACACACACACACAGTCATCATCCTTATTATTCTGCTATCATCACAGGATAACCTCTTTATTCATCCTTTTCGCTCACTGCACTTTCTCTTTTCACATTCTTTCCCTTTTCTTTTTCCTCTAACCAGAGAAGAATTCTATTTATAGAAAAAATACCTATTGTTTATTCTATGCTCTAACACTTTCTTTTACATTATGTATCGTCAACTTACTTCATGCCTCATTTCCCTATTTTATCGCAACCTGTGTTATTTCGCCTTTCCAGTAGCTTGTTTCATATTTCACTTTATCTTTGTCATTATTTTTTAGGTCTTCTCCTTCATCTTCTTCTCTTCTCTTTACCTTTATTTTCCTCTTATTCTACATCATTCTCTCCTTTGAAACTTATCCTTTATGTTTCTTCTTCTCTTCTTTTCCACTCCTCTTGTTCCTCCTCACGTTTCTCCTGAAATGTCTTTTTCTTTGTTTTCCCCCTACAATTGCTCTCTCCTCCCTCTTTTTTTCTGATCTCATTCTGCTTATCTTACTCCTCATTACCTTTTCTTCTTTTTACTTATATTGCTTCTCCTACCGTTCCTCCTAAAATCTCTTCTTTTTCGTTTTCCCCCTACAAATTGCTCTCTTTTCCCACTTTTTTTATTGAAGAAAAAATCTGCTTCTCTCTTTCCTTACCCTGTTTCCTTCCTTTTTAACTCCTGCTTCTCCTCCCGTTCCTTCTCAAATCTCTTTATCTTCTTTTTCTCCATAGAATTGTTATCTTTCTCCTTCCTCTTTTCTTCCTTCTTTGCCTTCTCCTCTGTCGCAACCTTTTCCATTTGGAGTGGATCGACAAAAATAATTGACTGAAGCGAAGCTGAGGTCTTAGTTTCAACTCGATCGGCTTTTGTCTGTTTGTTTGCATGTTTGTTTGTTTGTTTGTACCGCAGTTACAGTCGCAGTTATTATCCGATTTGGATGAAATTTGGTATGCAAGTTCTTTGAAACAAGGCGCAGAAACGTATGTGTAACGATTTTTCCTAAAACCTCTGTTTTTTTGTAATATTTTAAAAACCGCGAACTAACCTCAATCCAGAAAGGATGTGTCTTTGAAGATACAGCAATTCATTCTCATACTTTTTCGCATCAATTGTTATGAGCACATGGTGGTCGAGTCGGTTTAACCGTGGTCTGTCACACTGCGGGACCCAAGTTCAATTCTCGCTCCTGCCAGGTTTTTTTTTGCAGATAATACCATAGAGAAACGATAGCATTGTTTCTTACGCTATTGTTTCTCTATGATAATACTAATATTGTTTTATCTTATTCTAATATTTATTTATTTGTTGATATAATTACAAATCATATGAATATGATCGGGATAGAACAACAGGCATAGCCCAAAACTATTCTAAATATATCATTATAAAATAAATTATTATGATTAGATAGAATAATTGAATTGAATCATCTTATTATTATTATTAAATTGATTTAACAAATTAATTGGATAAATTATAAAAAAAATCTTTATTGTATTGGAGTCCAATACTGCAGTTGTTGAGAAAAATTTGTATGTAAAGGTATAAAGGTAAATTTTTTTCCTTTTTGTGTAGTTGAGAAGTTGATATTGTGGTAATTTTTAACATTAAATAAAAAAGACCAAGAAATTATCAAAAAATTTTTTTCATTTAAAAGGTATGTATTTGATATAAAGGTACTCCTTGATAAGTCCAGTGTCCCTGGAAACAGTGTCTCTAGCACTTTCAATGGAGAAAATAATAGACATGGCTAAATCTTCACAATATACTGTACTTATTGTACTGGCCCTTCTCATTAGATTGAAAGTTGTATTCATGAGCGAGGTCTACTGTTCGCAGAACTAATAGTTATTTTCTTATTTTAAACTTCGATTTTGGACCCCTCTTTTCAGCCTGATGCCCTTCCTGGTGCCAACCCTGTTCCTCTCCTTTTCCACTTTCCCTTCATCATCCTTCTACTTCTCTTCTACTTTTTCATCTTTTTTAAAATTTCCTATCCCACTTTCACATCTTATTTTATTTTCGCCTCTTTCTCATTCCTACTCCTTCATCTTCTTTTTTCTTCTGCTTTAAACATCTTACTATTTCATCCCCACTTTCGCATCTTGTTTCTCTCTCATAAATATTGCCTGGTTTTTATGCCCTCTAGTTATATTCTCCCTTGACTGCTTGCTCCTCTTCTACTTCTCTTGTTTTTCTCATACCTCCTCTATAACATTCTAATATCTTTGCTTTTCTAATATCTCCTCGTCTTTCGATTAATTCTCTCCGTTATCTCCCTTATCCGTTCGCCCCATCTCCTATTCAGTTTTCTCTTCTCCTTTTCCTCCCCATTTCCTTTCCTCTCCTTCATCCACTCTCTCATTCCCATCTCTCTTCCTCACCTATTTCACCCTCTCACACTTTTTCCTACCCTTCAACCTTTTTCTTCTCTGACTCATCACCCAGTGCCACATTAATCTCGTTGTCTTTGCACAGTGACCTATAGTGGGACTTACTTCATACTTTCAGCATTTTTTGAATGGGAAGCATTGATTGGTTGAATAGGGAAAGCTGACAGTTTGAAGTGAATCTCACCAAAGCAGTAGCAGCCCCGGGTCTCTTCGGCTGCATGCTTTGCGTTGCTTTGCGTTGCTATGCTTTGCGTTGCTTTGCTTTGCTCTGCTTTGTGCTTGATGCCGAGATGACCCTAACACAATTTGCCACATTTCTCATCTCTCGAGCTTGTTCATTACATTGCCGTTGTCTCTGCTGAGAATCAATTTAAGCAACTCTGTGTTGCTAGCAACGAGGCTGTAGAGGGTTACTGTACTACTGTACTGCACTATAACCATACTGGGCTTAATCATGAAAAGTTCAAATCCTGCCTCATGAAATACTTTTACTATTTTTATTTCAAATTCAAATTTATTAATCCTTAATTATAATTACAAAGTTTAAAACTCAAAGTATAAACATCACTTAAAAACCTGTGCGCAGAGGCCGAGTGTTGAAGATTTTTACATAAATTTTTAGCAAGAAAGATTCTTAGATTGAAGATATAGGCCTACTCGAAGATTTCCATAGTATAACAATGTAAAACTTAAATATTTGATATAATAATGTGGTAGTACGAAAGAAGAAATGTAGTTGTGCAGAAGAAGATGACTTGATATAAAAGCATGAAGATACATTAATGACAATAGAAAAAGGTAAGTGCTGAGCTCAGTTAATAAGAGACATGACAGAGTTTAGATCGGTGCGGATCCAATTTTCTATACGTTTTTTAACATGCCCAACCGGCATGGTATATATATATATATATATATTTATATCTGTTAGATATCTGACTCAATAAAACTCAATAAATGAATAATTATCCAGGTCTCAGTTAAATTTCAATGAAGCAAGAGAATCACTTTCCTTCTTGAAGCATTATTGATGCATTTCCTTCTTGAAGCTTCAATAGAATTTTCTTTATATTATTGATAAATACAAATTATATATCTCATCTCATTTGACACTTTAATTTTGAAAGAATATAATAGAATCGCTGCCTTTATTTTGATATTTACCTTGAAATAATTAGCTGAATGTGAAGAATGATATGTCTTCTCAATCGTTGTACAACTCTATTTAGAATCGATATGAGAAAATAATAGACATGGCTAAATCTTCACAATATACTGTACTTATTGTACTGGCCTTCTCATTAGATTGAAAGTTGTATTCATGAGCAAGGTCTACTGTTCGCAGAACTAATAGTTATTTCTTATTTTAAACTTCGATTTTGGACCCCTCTTTTCAGCCTGATGCCCTTCCTGGTGCCAACCCTGTTCCTCTCCTTTTCCACTTTCCCTTCATCATCCTTCTACTTCTCTTCTACTTTTTCATCTTTTTTAAAATTTCCTATCCCACTTTCACATGTTATTTTATTTTCGCCTCTTTCTCATTCCTACTCCTTCATCTTCTTTTTTCTTCTGCTTTAAACATCTTACTATTTCATCCCCACTTTCGCATCTTGTTTCTCTCTCATAAATATTGCCTGGTTTTTATGCCCTCTAGTTATATTCTCCCTTGACTGCTTGCTGCTCTTCTACTTCTCTTGTTTTTCTCATACCTCCTCTATAACATTCTAATATCTCCTTTGCTTTCCAATATCTCCTCGCCTTTCGATTAATTCTCTCCGTTATCTCCCTTGTCCGTTCGCCCCATCTCCTATTCAGTTTTCTCTTCTCCTTTTCCTCCCCATTTCCTTTCCTCTCCTTCATCCACTCTCTCATTCCCATCTCTCTTCCTCACCTATTCCACCCTCTCACACTTTTTCCTACCCTTCAACCTTTTTCTTCTCCGACTCATCACCCAGTGCCACATTAATCTCGTTGTCTTTGCACAGTGGCCTATAGTGAGACTTACTTCATACTTTCAGCATTGTTTGAATGGGAAGCATTGATTGGTTGAATAGGGAAAGCTGACAGTTTGAAGTGAATCTCACCAAAGCAGTAGCAGCCCCGGGTCTCTTCGGCTACATGCTTTGCTTTGCGTTGCTATGCTTTGCGTTGCTTTCCTTTGCTTTGCTCTGCTTTGTGCTTGATGCCGAGATGACCCTAACACAATTTGCCACATTTCTCATCTCTCGAGCGTGTTCATTACATTGCCGTTGTCTCTGCTGAGAACCAATTTAAGCAACTCTGTGTTGCTAGCAATAAGGCTGTAGAAGTGGAGACTTTGAGGCTTCAGGGTTACTGTACTATTGAACGTACTATAACCATACTGGGCTTAACCATAGAGAAAAGAGTATTATAGAAATATTTAATCTCTGGCTTAATCTAGAAAATTCAACTCCTGCCTCACAAAATATTTTTCCTAATTTTATTTATCACTAGCAGGTAACCCGTGCTCCGCATGGGTCTAATTAAAAACTTGACAATCTGAAAACTTGACTTAATGAAATCTTGGAGAATTGAAAATAGGCCTATAATTATCCTCGGTAAATTGAGAATCTATATGCAAAATTTCAAGTTAAATCAGTACAGTATTTCAGACGTGATGATGCGTCATTCGTGAATTTTTTTACAGTACGGCTAGCTACACACACATCGATTTTTTTCGTACGATATTTTGTCGTCCTTATAAATTCCATTAGATTGAACAGATGATGTTTGTCAAGCTCCGTTTAATCTGATAGAATTCACAAAGACGGCAAAATATCGTACGAACATATCGATGTGTGTGTTCAGGGCTTAAGTGTATAGTGTTCGTGTACGTGTTCTTTCCGTTCATTATCTACGTTTAAGAATATTGCTCAATTAGAGCTGCAAAAGAGCATTGACTTAGGATATCTTCAGTGTACGATTCTCTATTAATTTAGAACTGAACTGCTCATTAGCCAAGAGCCAGATTAGAGTAAATTTAATTATGAAAAAAATTGTTGCAATTGTTGCTTATGCTGAATAGAATGAAAGGAGGAAAATTAGGGTACATAGCCGACTACTGTATGGTTTCCCATGTTATAGGCGGATGGAGGGTATAGCCTGCTATGTAATCAGGGATTTATGATTTCAATCTCTTCTATTCGTATCTTGCAATCGATAGGCAATGTTTTTTTCAAACACCTAGTCCCCATTTAAATTATCAATTCCGAATTTATATTTTCATATTATTAAAAAGCAAAACTACGCAGTTTGAATGAAGCGTGCATTCTCAACATTTTTCACTATCAAGTTCGAAGTCCATGAATGAATGGTGCACTGAGTTTCGCACTCATACTTCGTAGAACTTACACGGCGACTTTGAGCTCGTTGGAGTTTGTAATGTAGCTGCTAGAGAGCGTACGTTATCCGCAAGCAATGATTTTATCATTGAAGCTCGATTCTCAGCACAGAGAAAGGATCCTCTCTTCTCAGTTGTTCTAACGCAGACTGTTGAACTCTGTAGCTGTAGTGAAACTACAAAGTATTTACTGTAATTTGTGGGTAACAGGTACGGGGAAGCAGTTCATTCTGAGTAATAATTAATCCACTAGATTAGAATATGTAGCCGAAATGTTATTGATTGTTCCTTACGATCTGCGTCACAACTTACGCTACATCAATAATTAATTATTATTGCAATAATTATATTGTGATCTATTGAGCGCTGTTCTTAGATATCATAGTAAAATAATAACATAATTTTATTTTCAAATGTTTTAACACAATATTATTTTCAGGCGTCCCACGCTTCAGTCTGCTAGCGCTACCCAGTCATGGGTTCGAATCTCACCGGTAGACATGGATGTTTAATCATCTCATCAACTCACCCTCGCTCTTTCCATTAGCCTTTAGTTTGTGCGTGGACATCACCCGCAATATAAAAAATATTGAATTCACGAATAGTAAAATATTGAAAACGATAGTATTAACTTAACAATAACATTTTCAATCCTCAAAAAACGTTCAACGTTTTAAATTTGTCAAGGCATCTACCTCAAACTTCACCTTATTTGAAACCTTCAATGGATACTCTTGTATCCGAAAATATTCAATTACTTTGCCAAGTGGATACCAGAGAAAATTAGCAAGCCTTGGTTTAGGTGATCAGTCGAGTAGGCATATAGATTGAAGAAACCTGGCACCTAGGTTCCGATTGAGCAAGTATATTGATTGAGAAGAGTTAACTAGAAGAGAGAAGAGAAGCGCGCGCCCGATACCGGAAATAGTGTAGCAGCACCGGAAGTGACGTATCTCCGAATGTATCCATGGCAACCGCCCTATCAGAACCATCTCGACGAAATAATGAAGCCACCTTTCTTGCAAGGGTTGATGTCGGTATTCGGTACCCTTCTGCCTCTGATATTTCTCTTCAATGTTATATTGCATTGGAGCTTCATGTGCAAAGGGTTTCTGATAACTCAGTTCATAAAATAAATCTGTCTCTTATAGTTTATAATATTTATTATTCTATTGAGGTCATTTCTTTTCATTGAGGTATTTATTTTTAGAAATTCCCCTTGACATATCACTTATCAAGTCTCAAACATAACTGTAGGTTAGATTTGATAAATATCATAGAGAGATATTCATTCATCCTGACATTTAAACATCCTGATGTTCATTTATAAAAAACATGTACAGTGTAATAGTTATTTGGTGGAATATTATTCCAATTCTATACCCATTTGTAGAGATGTGGAAATTCTAAAAGCTATAGGAAGTCATGAAAGTTTACGAACATGTTAATATACCTAGCGCATAGCGAGAAGGCCCCTGGTTTACATTGTTGGCAATGGTTTCTAAATTTCAGCCAGAAGCCTCCTCATTATGCGATAGATTAATCAACGTTTTTTACAAAAAAAAATCAGAAATCGGGAGAGAAAACTGAGGATACCTTGTACTATAGTATTCGTAAGATAATATAATATTGTACTTGGTTGTGTAGATCGGTATTGATCGCTATTTTCAAAATTTCTCGGTAGTAGCTAACGGAATCCACTTTGAATAGTATTATTTGAAAAAGTGGAGTTAACAAAAATAATGATCATTGATCACTTTCTCATGTATAATTTTTTTCTGTGTGCCATTGTCTTGCATACCATAGTTAGGAAAAGAATCAAATCAAATCAAGTTTTATTGTTCACATTGGTACACATCAAATAATTATAGGCTACATTGGAAAGCAGCGAAATACAAAATGAAAATATTCCAAAAACAAAGATGTATTACACTATAATCAATATAATTACTATTCAACAGCAATGAACTAAAGGCAACTATTAAACTTGAATAATCAATTGCTTCCGAATAACAACGCAACAATAATTAATACTGTACAAAGCATACTCTTCCCTTATTGAGGGAATATACCATCATGTATGATAAAAAATAATAATAATGTGAACAATTACTGCTCACAAAGTGCTTCATGAAGCCCTTGTCCGTGAACAGGAGTTGAGGTTTAATCATGTTTAATTAAAACCATGTTTAAGAAACATGTTTGGTTTTTCCCCTAATGTATGAAGGAATCATAGGCTCAAAGTCAAATGAACGATTATGAGCATTAATTAAATGCGTTAGTACAAACGTTCATCTTTCATCTTTCCGTCAAAACTTTTTGCGTATTGTAGGCCTACATGGTGGAAAAAATGTATTTCACTTCATCTTCACTCCCTTCAAAAATCTTGATTGCATAACTAATTGGAGTATATAACTACAATGTCAATATAATATAACACTCATTGTTGGATCTTGCGGCATTACATTCATTACCAATCTACATTCTGATAGTTCACATAATTGAAATTAAACAGTGAAGTGGCAGAGACTTGTAAAAGCTAAGCTTCTCCATCCGAAACATGATTTTCAAATATCAACTCCATCCAATTAAATTTATTTGAAAAATGGGCATTTATCTTCTTCAATCGCAAAGATAGGCCTACCATTGTCGGTAATTAATGCAAATTATTGCGAATTCATAGAGATTGAATACGGCCGCGAATTCGCCTGCTCAAATTATCAGCGGAAGCGATTATTCAGGAACTGGCTGAGTTTGAAAAAGATTTCTCACCGACGAGAACTTGAACAACTCAGGTGAATGGGGCACCGGATGAAAATTATGGCAAAAAGTCGGTCCGAGTTCGCAGTCTTCATTCAAACCGATTTTTTCTGGCGACAATTTTCATTGGTAAAAGTTGAGAATAAATTGCCGGTGGGAGGTGACGTGGACTGCGCGATTTGCCTATTGAAATTATTGTGGATAATAGAAGTCGGTCGTTCCACAGAGTATTATTGGGAGTTTCTAGAGCAGGACGTGAAAGTCCTACAGGCAGACTACATTAGTATTCTAGTCTTTCACCAACAATGGCGGGGCTCCCTATTCTATGAGATCCAACGACCCAACCCCCCATCATCATCATCATCAAGGGGAACTTGGAAAGAACTTTCTACGCATGCGCAATAGGTTTCTATTCGTCGCGACGTCCCCTATTTTCAATTAGGGATTCAGGGCTTCCTCTTTTCTATAGTCGCTCACCCATCCTAGCAGCAGCAGCCCATAGAAAGGCGCGACCCCTATTCACGTTTCACTCTGTATTATACCACCGTATCTGAATCACATCCCTCCAACCAATGCGACTGAGGGAGGGGAGCAGGGGGAAAGCATGAGGCAGGCAACCCGTGGAGAAATCGTGACTCTTTTCAATCACTTATAAAGCACCCACTGTGAATACCCCTAGAGCAGTCACTGGTACTACCAGCCATTGGTGTTGGTGAAAAGGTTGACTATAATTTCGGAATTGACTTGTTTCAGATTGTTTGGTATAGTTACTCGTGAAATGAAGTATCCATTTGCCTATTTAAAAGTTGGCTATTGGAAAATTTGAAATTATCATCTACAAACAAAGCAAAGTAGTATGAACATTTCGTGTTGATGGAAAGATATGAGGGAAAATTTATGATTCCGTCAATCTTTTGTGTTTTTCAACCTACTGGTATCATTTTCATAAGAGAGATATATTTTATCTGTTTTGAGAGGAAATTGCGTGATTGCAATCTGAAGATGAATATTAATTCAATCATAGAACAGTCTAGAACCTGATGGTGATAACTGCTTTCACTTCCTTGATAATAATTATTATGAATTTTGGTTAGCCTACACAATAGGTATAATACAAGCTACCAAGTGTTACTTATCTGTTCATCCTCCTTGATAATGTTCTTGGATTGCTAAAAAATACTACAATATCCCTGTATTCAAAACTCACTTCTGGAATCTACCATCAAATCTATCCACTGGAAAATATAAACATTGACTTACATGAAGGAGGTATTCAATATTCTTGGAATAAGAAGTTAAATGATTGGTCATGAAGCTTTATCATAACTGAGAAAAAATCAATTACAAACAGTAACTAACGTACAAACTGAGATATTATGTCTGGAAATGCTATTGGATATATTTACGTCTTGAGCATTTGAAGGCCTAATCTGCCCAACTGATTAGCTGGTATTACCTTTTACAACGATATTCTCAACCGGTTTTAAATCTTGATGAGGGCATAGTTGAGCATAAAAAGATTCGACATTTACATGTCTTCATGATGGTTGCCACGATAATGCACCACCTCCTAAGCCAGCATCAAAAACAAAACGATGTCTTACTTATCCCCTCCAAAACGTTTTTCATACTCAATACACTATGCCTATACTTTTCTCCTTGTTTTCCATTTTTCCTCTACCCCCTATTTCTTTCTTTGCTTTCTTTTTTCTTTTCTTCTCTCTTCTTCCTCCATCTTTTCTAATCATTATCACATCCAACCGAGGTCGTTGCTATCAACTCCCTGTCTCTGACATTATCGAGGATTGAGAGGCCAAATTAAATAACACCATATCAGATTGAATTTTGGGCGTGATGAGTGGTGGTGGGGGTGAGGGGAATGGATGGCGGGGGGAACAAAGTGCGTTCCATTCTAGTTGTGTTGATGTTGATGTTAGTTATAAAAACAAACCACTGGACAGACATTTTAAGAGGTTTGGTAATGGATCAGGGAGAATTAAATTGAGACAGACGTATAATCCTGCTCCAAGAACGAAAACAGTGAGTTTTGACACGCTATTGACTGGTTGGGAAAAAGGAAAAAAGTGGAAAAGTCATGGTGAAGATGGAGAAAAGAGAGGAAGATGAAGAGATGGTGATGAGGAGACCGGATGACTTTTAGATGAGAAGCAGAGGAATGATTATAAGTGGAAAAGGTTTTAATTTTACTTGTAGATAGTATTGGTTACTGGCATCCAGCCATCTTCCAGGATACAAATCCTATTTAGCATGGCAAACATGCTTTTAACACAATAGCATCTGATAGCCTACGCGCTCCACTGACAGCTGCACAGAAAAATGTGAGGAAAAGGTGTGGGAGTAACTCAGATTGATTGATAGATATTATTTTGTTTTAAATGCTTGTTTAGTCTTGTTTATGATAAGCTGAGTGAGCAGGCTGATTTGAGATAATGAATAGAATTATTATGATTTATGAATAGGAATGAGATGTTCTGTAGGCTATTCACTCTTTTATAGCTACGTTACTATTTCTCAAATCAAACTTTATTATTTAATCATTTGAGGATGATACACATATGAGCTCTAGGTTTGTGCGTGGGTAATGAGACGAATGATGATGAAAGATGAGTGGGCCTACATGAGTGGTCTACTGTATATAAAAAAAACCCGATGAAATGTTTTTCATCTGAAGCTGGAGCTATTCTGCAATTTGGATAGAATACTACAAGATAGATTCTACAAGGCTAGAATACTACAAGATAGATTCTACAAGATAGATTCTACAAGGCTGTAATACTAGTGAACTAGTATAATATTGTACTCGTTATTATATATGTACCTCATATTTATCTGAGAACCACTCCTCAAAATTTAGTTGGAGATGACTGCAACCATACACAATAGCTAAAACTAATTTCGAACTTGAACAAACAGCTAGAACGACTTCTTAATCCATAGATAACTACTACCTTAAACAAACAGATAAAATTGATTCCCAACTAAAAATCTCGACTGATTTGTAGAGAACTAGTCAAGTGTGAGCTGTAAGCCATCAGCCTAACCAAGGGATGGACAAGTGGATGTGTTACGAGGTGTGGCTTAGCTGGGTTTCCAGAGAGCAGAGGACAATCGCAGTTATTGGTGTTATTGGGCCCCAAATCCTGACACCTGTCCTGTCCAAATAATCCTCTTAAGAGGCCTCTGACATGCACGTGTCTCAGCTCCGAGACTCAGATTATGTTGTGGTCGACTTCGATCCTTCTTTTACTCCCCCTGTCTCCCTCCGACCCCTCTGAGTTCTATCTTCATTAGTGGTGGATCTTCCCTCTCCTCACTCCTTCTCTCATCTCCTTTTCTCTCTTCCCTCTTCTTCTGTCTCCTTCCCGATCCTCTTTTTGTCATCCGTGATTTTGAACGTTTAGTTCCTGTTGCTTCTCATCTCTTTTTCCCAGAAACAGGAGACAAGATCGAAAAACAGTCGGACAAAGCTGGATCTCGCTTCACTGAGCCTACTCCATTTTATTAATCAGTGATTTGATCTCATCTATCTATATAATTATTTTACTTTATTAATTTTCAGTTTTTTTTCTCTTAAATAAAACTATATTTAATTATATATAATTATACTTATATAATTGAAACTTTCACAATATTTCCATTTATAAATAAATCCTTAGTTGAATTAATGAAATTAACATTTTGGTAGAGAGTTAGTGGGAAGGATATTTTTAATATTCTTTCCGAGAATGGACATTGATATGTCCAAAGCTCCGCCAATTGATGTAGATGCATAACAATATAGTTATTACAAATTGCTTTTTTCATGTCATATACAGTTCAATAATTTAAATATAAAGAAATAAAAATCTCAGTACGGTACCCTTTTTTTGAAATATTTTATCACAACATGTTTAACAAGTAGCCCTATACAGAAAAGAGATAAGTTCAATAATTATTTTCTCAGTCTATATTATGTAAATTCATCTATAATTTTGCTGTATTGTAAGCTATTGTATATGAGTGTATAAGCCAGTATACATTGTAATCTACATAAATAAAGTACTCAATCCAATCAATCAATTCTGCAATTCGAATATTCATAGAACGATTGAGTGTCATGCTCTTATGATCTGTCCTATTTGTTCAGCTGGCAAGTGTTTAAATACAACAGCAGATAGTCAGTCATGAACTTGCTTTATTATAATATTCAGTAAAGAAACTCATCAATTGTTATGAAGTGACTCATAAACTCTCAGACAAATTGAAGCTCGATAATTATTTTGTCACCTGGTCATATGGGACATATATATGAATCATATATTTATCTCATATTGATCAGGATTTTAGAGTTTTAATTTAGAAAAGTTTAATGACCAGTGTTTTTGTCTTTGAACAATTTTTGTCATCGACAGAAAGATTGTTTATTTCATTTGTTGTCAAAATTAATGTAGCTTCTCTTTTTGTTTTCAATAACAAACGTGCCGCTTGTGCGACTGATAAAAATATGTATTTGAAATGGCTTCATGTTTGGCATTGACTGAGTTATATTTAATACCCAAAATTTTACTTTTGGGTGTGTCGTTGTGTGAGCTCGTTCGAGAGGACTGTGAGTAAAGTCCGGCTGTTCTGGTGAAGGGGATAGATTTTGTTCTTGTTTTATAATACAGTTTTCCTGTCGCAGTTCGGGCAGTTTAAAGAGAATTGTATTATTGAATAGGACGGGATTTGAACCCATTTCATTGGATCAGTTATTTTGATTTTTAATTAATAATTAACGCCGCGAAATACCAGTGGATGCCAAAGTGGGAAGCCATTTTCATAAAGGTAGGTGACTACTGAGTCATTGTTCTTAAATTTTTCATAACCACAACAATATTGAATCCTCACTAGCAGCAAAGCGAGTAGCCCTGAAATATTCATCTGATTATTATTATTTCGTTATTTCTAATTATAATTCTAATTTTGTACAAATAATTTATAGTTTTGTTTTAAATATCAAAAACCTGTACGATCTTTTCTTGTTTTTCATTTTCCCACCCTTACATATTCGGTGAAGGCATATATTGCTTACATATTTGGTGGAGGCTTCTCCCGCCGTCCATATATTGCTTACAATTTTCACTCTTATATTCGTGGAGGATATAGGTACTTTTTAATTAAATTTTGGTACTTTTGGATATGGGTTGTTCCAGTTGCGTATTCAGTCATTGTTTTAATAATAACTTCCCTGATGAACAAGATAATGTTGAATGAAAAAGACTAAGAAATTGTCAAAAACCACAGATTTATTGATACTTAGAAAGACCGGTTTCGGTTATTACACCATTATCAATCTCTGATAACTCAGAGGTTTATCAGAGATTGACAATGGTGTAATAACCGAAACCTGTCTTTCTAAGTATCAATAAATCTGTGGTTTTTGACAATTTCTTAGTCTTTTTCATTCAATATGAATAATTACCACAATATCAACTTCTCAACTACACAAAAAGAAACAAGATAATGCATTTATTGTTTTCGTATTTCACCATGTAGCTATTCTACAATATCTCTGAAATTATTATAATAATTATTCTACAAATAACTTATCATATCGTTCAAGAGTGGCATCATCTCACTACTACACTAGCACTAGACTACTTTGTGAACTGTAACAATTTCAATGTGAATGTATAAACCGTACAAAATTACTCTTAACTTGGAGGAATATGTGGCGCAGAAAGAAACGGAGGGAGATCAGCCAATCATACAGTGATGGATAGAGTCATAGGTGGAAGCGCAGTTGCCAATTTGTCGATTTGAATCAGTCGAGTCAGTGCTTGCAGAGAGGAAACTTCGTAAGTTTAACATGAGCGCTTGAATACTCACTTGAAATTGGAGAATGCTGACCGGTTCAAAATGGCGACATCGCCGCCGTTGTATCCCTACCGTTCCATGCCTTCTCTGCTGCGCATGTCCATCCCAAATCAAAAGTTATTTTGTACAAGCGATGATTCATCTCATGAGCTGTGTAAATAGTAAAACCCCTCACCTTGGATCTTCAATTAACCATAGAAATGTGCAATACTCACTGACTTGGAAATATTTGTGTTGATTATCAAGAGGATTATGATGAATAACAAATTTCTGTATATTAAAAAGCTATACTCTTATGAAGCATGATTCTCAATAATGTTAGTTCTCAAATTCATCACGGATAGATTCAGTTCTAATATCGAAGCATTACTCATTTGCCCATGAGATTAAACATATTACCTGCTAACAGCTTCCTGGTAGCTCTCATCAATTATTCAGCGAGCCTGTTACGATTACAATTTAGAAGTCGAAATCACTTGTACTCAATTTACTCGGGGTAATAGAGTGTGTTTTAGGGTGGAAGGCAGCCAGCAGAAGGGACTGTTCAAGAAGACGGTTACAAAGAAAGTAGGGAGCGATCCCTAGTCAAGTTAAGCTACGTCGCCAGGCGACAGATGCTAGATGGGTTACCGACAACGTCAAGAGCCTCTCAAGATGGCGGAAAGATTCGGCACATACAGGGAGCGAAAGACCCTTCTGGTGTGGCCCTTATTCTCCCTTCGTTATTGCAAAAAGTACTCAGACACAATCTGCCACCAGCCGCCCTGCATACAAATTAGTATCCGCGCCCTCAACAAAAGAATAATAAGGACGGTAATTGAAAAGGCGACCGAGAACAACCTTAATCGGCGATTGCCGAGCCTTGGGCCTAAAACTAATTCCATTGTCGCCACCGATTGATTAACAAGCTGCTTCCTGCAAAATGGACGCAGCTAATAGATTCAACTGAATTTATTTGTCAGTTTTGGAAGGCGCAATAGATGTCATCGATGATTAGAATACATCTTCTTCGATGAGAAAATGCATTCGAGTTAGTTCACCAGCTTACGATCATGATTCTATTCTGTTCTCATTCTCTATTTTTTTTAGTTGTAACTTAGAATTGTAGGGTTAAGTGTAAGAGAGGGCCGGCTGCGCCCTAACTTCGCCCTCTTAGGTTTTTAATAAAGGCAGCCATTCAATTCTATTTCAATCAAGTTTAAATTTCTACGTTAGAGTCTATCATAGAAATTATAAACATTCCTATGCTCATGCTATTATTCTTTCCATTCTTATAATCATTATTCATTTCAATCATTTGACATTGAAATATTTTGGGGAGGAAAGAGGTGCTTTTTAGCAATTTCTTTCCCAATTGTTGCAGCTATTGGTGTAGCTCACTGAGCTACTCAAGTTCATTTGAGTACGGTATCAATAAAAAATACAATGTTTAATCAGCACAGAAATAATCACACTCGTGGTTAAGTGGTAGACTAGACATCACTGTTCAAACTTCGCCATGTCAACAAAAATTGACATTCTATTATATTTCTATTCTTGTGTTGATAATAAACTAGAGTGGTTCAAACCAGACGACTGTGATTAACGTGATATTCTTTGGAATGTTTTTGGTTAGGGTTCAGTGTGATCTCTCAGCCTTAGAATTCTCGTTGGTCGGGTGACCGCGTAAGGTCACCTGCTTCATCAGTTATGACACGATAAAATCATTTCTAAATCACTTCCCTTTATTTCGAAACCTGACTACAACTGTGGGTCCTTGGTCCATCACTCATCACTCATACCTACGCCTTCAGCTTGTGGTAAACCGTCAGAAAATTTGGGAATTAGGTTGAAGTAGTTTGCTAACATCAAATATTTCTCAACCGATTTTTTTCTCTGTGTTTGAGACGGTATGAAGAGTGTTACTATTCATGGAATCTCTTACAGAAGTGAACTATATCAAATCTACAAAAAAAGCTATAACATATGAATTGTTGATGTTGATGTACTTACTTACTTACTTACTTACTTACTCCATGGCACTACAGCCCATCCAGGGCCTTGGCCTCCTCAAGAATGCCTCTCCACTCCTCTCTGTCGGAAGTCTTGCGTCTCCATCCCCTAACGCCTATTTTCCGGAGATCATCTTCCACATCCTCCAGCCAGCGCTTGCGTGGACGTCCTTTCAACCTTCTTCCGCCTGGGTTTTCTCTGAAAACTTTTTTAACGGCTCTTTCATCGCTCATTCTTTCTACATGACCTAACCAGCTCAAGCGTCTCACTTTGATCTCATGTACAATAGGTGGTTTTCTGTACAGGTCACGCAGCTCTTGATTCGAACGAAGTCTCCATTCTCCATCAATACATACTGGACCGTATATTCTTCTCAGAATCTTCCGTTCCCATATTCTCAGTAGGTCTTCATCCTTTTTTTTCAAAACCCAGGTTTCTGCCCCGTATAGCACAACTGGCTTTATAACAGTTTCATAGATTTTGTTGTTTAATTTTCCTTGACAGTGTTTTTGATCTCAAGTATTGGCTAAGTGCATAATAACATCGATTTCCTGCCGCTATTTTTGCTTTTATATCATCTTCAACATCGTTATCTTCTGTGATAATAGAACCAAGAAATTTGAAGCTTTCCACTCTTTCGAATGTGTAACTATTGCACTCTATGAATCTGTCGCCAATCTGCCGGGCTCTGCTGCTTGCCAGATACTTTGTTTTACTCTCTTTAATTGAGAGTGATGTTGATGTAACTCATAAAAATCGAGTATGATACAAAAAATGTAATAATTGAGTACTGAACTACAGTACTACAATTCCACTTTAGCTATTTATTTGTATACGATGAAAAAGTTCGATGAAATGCCTTAGAAATTGTTATATTCTGATTCATTTATTATAAGTTGGAGGATGCGTAAGAGACGTGGTCATAATACCATTTTGCCAATAGTCGAATTTATCACTGGTTCAAATTCTCCATAGAAGCATGTGATTGATTGAGATTCTCAGTTACTCGAAATAACACCCTTCTACTTGAAATGACGGATACTCTGTGAGAAAATAACATAGTTGTAGTAGTGCTTCAATACTTCTAAACATTGGTCCGGTTGCACGAAAGTCTGTTGAATTTTAACTGTGATAAAGTGCTAATTGAATACTCTTCTATCGCTTCTTTAATTGGTTCTAACTTTAATTCAATCACCGTTAGAATTTAACAACTTCTGTGCAACCATAATCTTTTGGGCCATAATCATTCAGATTGATTTATGAACAATCAAAACTTCACAGAATACGAGTATATTTGTACGATATTGACAAGCCAATAATTCCTTTTGGTGTTCAAAAACAGGAGGCTCTTGTCATAGATAGTCGAATATTGGAAAAATTATCAACTCCACTTATATTGATTCTTTCAAAGAATTCATTGTTCTATAGGCCTCACAAGGCTATTTTTGATTACATTGAGGATTGAGCATCAACATTTTGTTACATATTCAACACAGGGTATGAAACAAGTTCATACTAAGTTGAATATTGTTCGAAAATAACTCTAAAATATAATTAGTATCAGATCCATTGTCTCTCCTCGAAGTGTTCTCCATTATCTCTTCAAAGATTTTATTTAGTGTAAAATATTCCACAAGCCTATTAGATCTCTGCCACTCGGATTGCAACTCAGGGTATAACAAAAGTGTATACAATGCCATTTTTTCGGAGAGACTTCAGTTGTCCTAATTGTTAGCCCTTAGGTGAATCCAAAAACGTTAACATAATATTATGATTTTCAAAAATGCTATACAATTCAACATTGTACTGGAAAGAAGACCTCTTTTACCCTAGCCTGAAGCCATCCAACCTTAGTACAACTCTTGAACAATGACTCTCTTTGTAAATTTTCTCTCTGTTCTGATTACAATGTAATCTCGCTAAATTATTCGTGTCAAAATCATGATCAATGACCCCCTGCATCCACAACAGGACCAGGCCGGCTAATTGTGCGATTTTCTGCACTTTTTCCATTCATCAGATTCATGTAATCCTAGAAATAACTACTGGTGTAATGAATGTAATGACGTCACCGACACGTTGTACACGTGTTATAAAGGGTGTCAAGACTGAACTGTTTACAAAGAAGGGCGTGACGAGGAAACAAAATGGCCGCCGATTTTAATCACGACAAGTAGACTAGCGTAGAAAACGCCCTGCCGCTTTTTTCTCTCGGTTCATTGTGGATGATGAAGACTGCAAATTTCCATGACAAAGCGATGCCGGGGTTTTGTTTAGCTATGGCCAGTATTGTACAATAGCGCAGTAGCTCTGCTTGGCAAGGGAGAGGCTGCCCCCGGGCGCAAAAAGGGGAGTCGGAATATATTCGATGAATAACGAGGAGGGAGGGACGGGAGGGGACGCGCCTGCTACTCAGCGCAGATGAAGTCCACAAAAACTTGCAGCTCTCGAATAGATATGCTCTTCTTGTCCAACAGCCAAACTTGGATCCTTTCAGCCTGATTTAATCCTGCAGCTCGGAAACTAGTTACTTTCGAAATGAATGCTCGGTATAGATGAGTGATGCAAGTAGATTTAATGCAATGCAGTGTTTTCTATGTTGATTGTATTTTCGTTCCAAAGATCATTATTGGATACAAATGTCAACATTTGGCTTGTTCGTTCAACAAAGACTTATCAGATACATGCTCATTATAATAATCATCTTATGTTGAGTTTTTACAGCAGATAATTTTAGAAATTGTTCTATCTTGAATGGTAGCTGGATGAAGTTTAATTTTATAGAACTGGAAACTTATATATTCTGTATCTTTCTTAAAATATAGTTTAGTTCATGAGCTAAGTTCAATTTTTTTAGCAGAACTGAAGACTAGTTTTTTAACACTATTTTAGATACTGAAGCGTACCTGAAAATAATGTAGTACTTCTGTACCTGGATATTCTAGCACTTTCTCTATTAAGAAGTGATTAATGCACCTCCTATGGAGAAATGCGAGCAAAAGTAATGAAGTAAAACGATCTTGGAACAAGAAATACATAATAAATGATCATGTTCATTGTGAAGGAAGATTTTTGTTTGGGTTCGTATTTGGAAATTGATCAATCTGATAAATTCGAAATTGTAGTAGATACATTTTTTGGACTCAAAATTGTGTGCGAATTAAGTTATCGTTTAAGTTACGTAAGTACTCGTAATATAACCTTCCAGATTAAGGTTTGAAGCAGTTTTGGGCAAATACCTGTTGTTTCTACCTGGATTGTATTTGCATATGAATAAATGTTGACTAGAATGCTAAAACATGCTATAATTGCCCCCAAATTCACATTCCCGTTTCTATATTATTATAATTAATGAGCTTGTATTTGAGCTGACTCTACTTGGAGTGAAATGAGAATCTCAAATCAACTTGAAATTCATTTATAAATGTTGGAAAATTAATAGCTTATCTCTTTCTTAAATGTTATTCGATTTGCAAAATAAACTCATAAGTCTAACAGGATCCTAAAGGTAGTTTTACAGAAAAGAATGTTGAATGAAGGACTTGATTCGATTGGCATTTTACTATCAAGATTTCCTCGATTATGACTGCACAGCTGTAGGTCCACTCATCTCTCATCATAATCAGCTTCATCATCCACGCATAAGTATGAAGCACATGTGGGCTTCATCCTCGGCAAAAAATCTTTACATATTATATTCTTATGTGAAATTACTTTGAATTCGCCCGATTTCAATCGAATCAAGCCCGGTTGGTATTTCATTTGTAATGTGAGTTCCATGCTTCAAATTAACGAAACTAAATCCATATCATGTTTACTTGACAATCAACTTTGCACATTCAGTGTGATCTATTTAGTGTAACATAGACTTTAACATAGACTGTAACATAGACTTTGAATGTATTAAACTGACAGCCGAGTATTTCTTGTGAATCGTGTAAATCACACCAGTGTAGTGTTACACGCACCTTCATTGTATTCGATAGACTCCAAGGTGCAACATAGAATATACTTGTGCTAAAACTAGAAGTAAATCAGCGCTAAACCCACAGAAGTCCTTGTACGATGATTATTCGAAGAGGTTTCGTTTTACTCTGGTGAGAATGTGAATAGAAAGAGGATGCAGTGTGTGTCAGACGACCGCATAATTCGATTTTGAAAGGAGACGCGTCGGAGGAAAATGAGGAAATAATGGATGAAGAGGTGGAGAGGAGAAGGGTGCGAAGATGGGAACGACACGGAAAAGATAAAACGGTATTGTCGCCTGTTCATTCATTGCGAGCTGACAATGACGCATCAAGATCACAATAATAGCCGGGCTGTGAGACCGCGATTCACGAATTGAATAGTGTCAACCCAACCACACAGTCAACGAGGAGGCGCTCGTCTTCTCCAACTGAAATTGGAGCTTTTTTGTTGCGAATACACGCTTGCGATCGAAGGAGACGCAAACAGCTTGCTTTCCATCCATTCCAGTCGTGTCTCTTTCGATTTATCATCGCTGTTTCAGTTCTCACTCAATTTCAGTTCTTTTGGTAGATTGTATTCTAATGGCGGTGGGAATGTAAACTAATGCCGGTAGGTGTTTGTGCATGCTAGGAATATGTTTGTAAAGTACTACAAAAACAATCTTCTTTTCATCTGCCACTGTTTTCTTCAATCGTTTATTGATGAATCTCCATGTAAGAATGAATGTGACGGGAGATTTATCGGAAATTGTAAATATTGTAATCGTAGTGCAGTTGAGAGTAGAACATAGATGTTGTATGGAATAGTTAGGAGAAATGTGGATGACATGTAATGAGAGGAATGCCACACTTGTTTTGAATTCAAATTTTTGTAAGTTTATGTTGCTAGAAAATAAAATGGATTAGTCTGTAGCGAAGTCTGGTGGCAGAGGAGTAATAATGAGTTCAGAACTAGATTTACATTGAAATCGTAGTTTATCACAACTCCATAATATAAAACAAAGTCCTCTTTGGATTTCCATCCCTGAAATTTCGGAAAACCCCCTGAATTAATTCAAGATGATCTCTGTGAAAAGCATGGATACTGAAATAGCAATAGGATTTTCTTCTCAAAAACATGATGATTCCAAATGAATTCTGGAAAAATTGAATTTGAATGTGATGTATGCATGCATGGAAATTCAATGTTTGTGTTAGAATGATAATGAAAAATCTGGTGTGGTGCACTCACACAACTTTCCTTGCCGTTGAGAAAATTGATCAACTGACGCTAGTGTTCCCGCGCATCTCGTCTACTTTTCTAAGATCTGAGCCAGCTGGTGACAGGACAATAGCGCTGCAGACACATGAAGTCTGCTATCTCTTCATAGTGAATGAATCAATAGAATCAACAGTTGCCAACAGTTTGCAATTGAATGATCTTATTTTATCGAATTTTGAGCTTATTTTCAATAAATTTTGGGTGAAAATGTCACTGAACATTAATTGTAGAGATCTTTATGCTCAATGTATTCCACTTGAAAATTTTTGTTCAAATTGTATCTGAAGCCTGATAATTGGCAATCTAAAATCAAAATTTGCATAGATGGTGAAGTGCTCCTGAAATTTTTACAGATATGAGACTTGTGGCAGTCGATAGAGCTTATCAATGACTTTTCTAGGTATGAATTTGATCAAAATCGTTGGAGCCGTTTTCGAGGAAATCGCGAAAACCCCTGTTTTTGACAACATTTTCGCAATTTCAGCCGCCATCTTGAATTGCATTCGATCGAAAATGTTCGTGCCGGATCCTTATAGTGTAAGGACCTTAAGTTCCAAATTTCAAGTCATTCTGTTGATTGGGAGATGAGATATCGTGTACACAGACGCACATACACTCATACACACACACACACATACAGACCAATACCCAAAAACCATTTTTTTGGACTCAGGGGACCTTAAAACGTATAGGAATTTAGAAATTGGGGTAACTTAATTTTTTTCGGAAAGCAATACTTTCCTTACCTATGATAATAGGGCAAGGAAAGTAAAAACACTCAGTTCGTCTTGAATTTTTGCGAATTAACACATCTCAATACTGTCGTTTGTTTCTATAGGGCAAGGAAAGTAAAAACACTCAGTTCGTCTTGAATTTTTGCGAATTAACACATCTCAATACTGTCGTTTGTTTCTATCTACCAATTGGGAAGCTAACATCAACAGCGGTTAACTATTGGTTGAATGTTACATAAAATTGAAGTCTACATCAGCCAATAAGATTGTTTTATGTGAATGAGAGTTTACTGGAACAAAATGGCGGCATGTGCTTGATTGCTCAAAGATTTCAAACGGAGCAAATTGTGGTTGGAATGAGTCCAATACTCTAAGTTCAACTTAGCCCAAGGCTTACTTAAGTTTAATGAATGAAATTAACAAATGTTATGAATTGTTGAGACTGCGATATTGATTTTTAAACACTTCTTAGAAAGCATTTTTCCCAAGCTGGTCCTATTCTCGTTCTGCGTTCTTCTATCTCGATCTCTCATTTTTTCAATATGAAAGAATAGCATATGTTGAGTTTTTCGTATTCATTAGTGAACTCTACGTCTTATAACATTGGCATTTTCATGTTATTTACAGGAAAACGTATTATTACGTGATTGGTTCCCATAGCTCTCGTCACCATATCCAACAATAACAAACTCACGATTCACTCTATGAAATGGATTGAATTTGAAATGTACACAGAACCAAGATGCGTTGTTCATTTTATGATTCCCTGGGCTATTTGTTCAGTGTATTCTTTTCCACAGGGCCATAGCCTCTTGGACAATTATTGCAGTGCGTCGAAAATGTAGATCCTCGACCTTAAGTGTCCTCTTGTCATCGATATGAGGGCCCACTCAAGCTTATTCTACTTGAATTGTTACACTCAAGTACGAGTAGTCATAGGCTTACTACTAAGTGGACTCAACAATACAAGTTTGGAAATGAGTAGGCATTATCTGTCCTTCTGTCAATAAAGTAAAATATTGGAGATTAGACCGTGAGACGAGGAGAAATGAGCAAGAATATGTAGTCTCACCACACTTCCCACTGTGATACTGTATTGATTGAATTGGATGCGTGAAGGTATTCTGATGTAATGTGGAAAACAGTGAGTTGAAGAAAACTACGGAAAAAATTGTGAACCTCACGAGAACCAAGCGATTGATAAGCGAGTTGAATGCTGACTCTCAATTAGAAAATACGTTTAACCTGTGATTTGATTCTCAATGATAACGTCAGTGAAGCTTGACAGCGGACCAAACAACAACCGGATATGAAGATGACGGCAATGACTGACTTCTGAGGCGAAGACGAAGAAAGAGAATAGAGAAGTGGAAGGAAGGAGGAAGGATAGAGAAAAGAGATAGTACACTTACCAGGGAGGAATGAGAAAGAGGATAAGGTAATAGGTGAGAGGAGAAGGATTGGGTATTTGAAGAGAGAAGGAAAATTGGGTAACAGTTGAGAGAAAGGAGAAAACAATCGTCAGGGGTAGGGTAAGGTCTAGTCAAACAGTCGCGTCTATAAGAACAGTGGAGGCGCCTTTAAAAACTGCTGACTCAGGTATGATAATGGGCCACCGGTATAATCTTGTTTCTCGTGTCAACTCACACCTCCCCCCCTGGAGTACCCACTCACCCCCTCCACAATCCAACCAATTACCTGGCTCATAATTGGTGTAATTTGCCCATCAACTTGGTTGAAACCCCCTTCCCCCCACCCATCTAATGACGTGTGTTTCCAAACTGGACGCGAAATAAAGGAGAAAATAAATAATGATACGACATACTCTTTCATGACGACTGTAGGTGGTGTGAGTGTATTGCGGCCAATTACATTATTTTGTTGTTGGTTGTGTGGTGTGTGTGTGCACTGCCTGACTTTTACAAAGGCTGTTCTTTTCAAAGCGGGGTGAGGTATGCTCCTGTTAAGTTACACGGTGATGATTATTATGATGTTGAATTTTGGTTGTGACAGGAAGAACAGGACCTCGCCTATGATAGTTTGTAGGTGCTAGATGTTTCTGAGACTAACAATTGATAAGTTGGTATCATATCTTCGTACTGATCAAATAAGACAGCATGAAGGAAGAACCAATGATGAATTCAGGAGAGAGAGTGCTCATGTAGAACTATAATGAAAGCTCTATTATACATAAGCCTTACTCTGAAAGTAACTTTTAAGAGTCAGTAGATATCTTCGTAGTTCAATTTTTGGATAGAGAAAAGAGATAAGAGATGAGAGATTCAAGTTCAATCAAGCAAGTGGAATATGTACTTTAGTAGTATCAGGATTGTGTGAAATGAAGAAGTTTCGTCAAAAATACTATCTCTGAAGTTAGATGAGATAATAATCAATAATAGCAATAAATGATATATTATAGATTGATTCCATCAATATTTCGATTTTTAGATGGAAAGAAATATAATATTTCATTCAAGTTTTGTGCACATGACTGAAATTCGCATGACAGCGAGGATTTGAACCATTAAAAATTCTGGCGCTCCCGTCGTCTTGATGCTAATCGCAGTGGTGTTCAAAAAGCTTTATTTAGGTTCTGATGAATAAATAATAGTTATGAAACGAAAATCCAAATTAATATGATATAATATCGCTTTAAACTTACCTTGAAGATATCTGCTACTGCAAATATTGACAACAAGGGTAACATAAGGAAATTCAAGAGCGACAAAACAAGTAGCTCTCATCTGGAATTTCCACCTAGCAGTTTTTCCTGCAGTCAATATTATCAGAGACAAGAAATATAGTTTTCGAATTTGAACTGAAGGTTCGCCTCCAAAGCAACAGAAAATAAGAAACTGAAAAAAATAAAGAGCAGGAAGAAATTTAAAAAAAATAAAAGGAAACAACTAAAGAAAAATTCCGAAGCAACTGAAAATAAAAACAAATTCATAAGTATGAAAGCTGAGAAATAACTTATGCTCCTTTATCTATGATATTATGTAGTAGTCCAAATCTTCAGGGTAGTTAGTAGCAATCATTCTTGATTTTCGTTTAATAATAGCTATTTCCATTTTCACTTTTCATATCTCTTCGTTTTTATTCTGATCAAAATAGAATATGGTATTCACTATTTCACTCACTATGGTATCACCATCGATATTTTCAATGAATAGCTTTGACTCATTTATCCAGGAACTCGAGGTGAACATAACGTTCAGTTCCATTTACTAGCCTACGTTGATCTTCATCTATGTTAAGTGACACATAACCTAGCTACATTTGGACTGTTTTATAAATTAGAATTGGAACCGTTTTGGGCTTATAAGCCTGTGGTACTTTTCTATAAGTTGTGTAATTCCGATGATTTAATAAATAAATAAATAAATAAAACATCTAAATAATATCCGATACAACTGATACAAATACATTTAAACAGTACCTTTACTCTATGATAATAATATGGAGGTGAAAAACTCCTAATAAGTATTCCAAGTACTTAAACTCCCATCCACAAGTGAAGTTGAAAGCGAGAGAGGTCTTTTATAAGATCAATAGAATTCATGTACACCATGTATATTCTAGGTGCTCAACATAGCCTCCTAATTCTGCCATGTGTCAATAGCGTTTTAGCCATAAACTGATGAGAACATACTTGGTGACAATGAACTATCTGGATAATGGCTGACAACGTTTTAATGGGCTCTATGTGCTCCATTACAGGAACAGCAACAAAGACAAGGTATAGACCTAATGAGTTGATGCAAGCGTGCTGGAGAGCTGTGAGAGTGTAAATGGGATGGAGGGGGGTTCTGGATGGGGGGGGTGGTTAGGAAATAGGGTGCCTCAATTCAAAGCACGGCAACAAGATGGCGTCACATTGTAACCCTATTAGGGCATATCCGGAGGTCTGGGCCCCGTATCAATCCCGCAAATGCGCAGCCCAGTACAATAGCAAAGTTGGGGAGAACTTGAAGGAAGGGAGCCACAGCCGAGAGTACTGAGTTATCTCGGGATCTGAACTCCATTCCCTGGTGCTTCTTTTGTTCATGGCCCATTCCCGGCACGTAGCGCACTCCTGCTAACACAACTTCATTCTGATCATCCATCTCAGAGTTCTCTCCTTTCTCTCGTCTTCACACCCCACCAACTCTTCCTTATTCAGGATACCTTTCCTCTATTGTCTGTTTCCAACTCCAAGAAACTTTGGCGTTCTAAATAAACTTTTGTCAGAATGGCGTGAACTTTTGTTCGTGAGATTTGAAGGCGAGCTCTCATAATTTTCTGGTTGAATCAAGAGCTGAATGGGAGTAGAAGTGTCAGAGAGAATGGAACTGAGAGAAACGATAACTGTTATTTCTCGTAAATTCTTCAGTTAAATTCCATGTACTGGTTATGTATCATGGTGTATAAGGATATTCTCAATGAATAGAGAAAATGGAAGGAATCCAATTTATTTATCCAATATGAATGCACACAATTCTACCAGATCAAGAATGATTCATGCTAACGTATCATAAAATTTCAATAAATCAAAAAATGTTCATTTCTTTCACTATTGCCGCGGTTGATTTTATTGATGCACATTTTGGAAAACAGTCCGTTAAGGCACTCAGTATGATTTTCAGTTAAGTGTGACTCCAATGTGATGACGTTAAGTGTTGGGCTAATCTGGATGCACGTAGTGTTGGGCTGATACTTGTAGTCGACTGCTGCATACCAAACTCGATACAGGTGACATCTCTGTTAGCATTTCTTCATGTTTGTAGTAGACGGCTGCATTCCAAACTTGATACCGGTGACATCTCAGTTAGCATTGCTTCATGTTTGTAGTAGACGGCTGCATTCCAAATTCAATACAGAGTCACATAAATTTTGTATCATATTTGTAATTATACAATGTACATTTCAGGCTTGAAATGACAATGTAATTTGTTTTTTGGAAAAGAGATAGACGCTGCATACAGGATTAATTTAGGTGAGGATTAATTTAGGTAAGGTTTGGTTTTTTTTTGATATTTTCAGCTTTCAAGGTTTAGAGTTCTGCATACAGGAATAATTTAGGAGAGGATTTTTTGAATTAATTCTTTCATGATACTGTGACTGTTCTTCTGAATTCAAAGTTGTGAATGTGAACATGGATGGCAATTACCTCCAGGTAATGCAGTAGTGTTGAAGTTTGAGATACAGAGTCAGCAATAAGCATTGGCATTGCTATTGGCGTATGCTTTGGTGTCGGCTTTGGCATCGGCGTTAATATTGGCATTGGCGCAGGCATTGGCATTGGCATTGGCGCAGGCATTGACATCAGCACAGGCATCGGCGTTGATTTTGGTGTTGGCATCAGCATTGGCGCAGGCATTGGCGTAGCTATTGGCATTGATTTTTGTTGTTGGCATTGGCGCAGATTTTGGCATCAGCATTGGCGCAGGCATTGACATCAGCACAGGCATCGGCGTTGATTTTGGTGTTGGCATCAGCATTGGCGCAGGCATTGGCGTAGCTATTTGCATTGATTTTTGTTGTTGGCATTGGCGCAGATTTTGGCATTGGCGTAGCTATTGGCATTGGCGCAGGCATTGGCGTAGCTATTGGCATTTTGGCGTAGTTATTAGTGTTAATATTGTTGTAGGTATTAGTGTAGGCATCAGCATTGGCACAGATTTTGGCATCAGCATTGGCGCAGATATTGGCTTCGGCGCAGGCATCGGCGTAGATATTGGCGTTGGCATCAGCACAGGCATCGGCGTAGATTTTGGCGTAGTTATTGGTGTAGGCCGCAGCGTTGATTTTGGCGTAGATATGTCACACTAGTTCGAAAATCACCCAAATGTTCTTAACACTCTTCATGGCGTTCACTTGTTACTGATTTCGAGATTCACATGATAACTATTTCAATGTTAATGTCTGTGCTGTACCTGTTATCTTAAAATGCTTATAAACTAAGAAGAAAAACTTGATTAGGCTATCCATACAATCTAATACACATAAAAATTATTTTAAATATATATAAAATTGAAATTTGTTACAGATTTAATACAGATTTAATACAGATTCGATTCCAATGTGAGAAGAAAAATGTAATATTACAAATCATTCTTGATTTTCGTTTAATAATATCTATTTTCATTTTCACTTTTCATATCTCTTCGTTTTTATTCTGATCAAAATAGAATATGGTATTCACTATTTCACTCACTATGGTATCACCATCGATATTTTCAATGAATAGCTTTGACTCATTTATCCAGGAACTTGAGGTGAACATAACGTTCAGTTCCATTTACTAGCCTACGTTGATCTTCATCTACGTTAAGTGACACATAACCTAGCTACATTTGGACTGTTGTATAAATTAGAATTGGAACCGTTTTGGGCTTATAAGCCTGTGGTACTTTTCTATAAGTTGTGTAATTCCGATGATTTAATAAATAAATAAATAAAACATCTAAATAATATCCGATACAACTGATACAAATACATTTAAACAGTACATTTACTCTATGATAATATGGAGGTGAAAAACTCCTAATAAGTATTCCAAGTACTTAAACTCCCATCCACAAGTGGAGTTGAAAGCGAGAGAGGTCTTTTATAAGATCAATAGAATTCATGTACACCATGTATATTCTAGGTGCTCAACATAGCCTCCTAATTCTGCCATGTGTCAATAGCGTTTTAGCCATGAACTGATGAGAACAGACTTGGAAACAATGAACTATCTGGATAATGGCTGACAACGTTTTAATGGGCTCTATGTGCTCCATTACAGGAATAGCAACAAAGACAAGGTATAGACCTAATGAGTTGATGCAAGCGTGCTGGAGAGCTGGGAGAGTGTAAATGGGATGGAGGGGGGCTCTGGATAGGGAGGGGGGTTGGTTAGGAAATAGGGTGCCTCAATTCAAAGCACGGCAACAAGATGGCGTCACATTGTAACCCTATTAGGGCATATCCGGAGGTCTGGGCCCCGTATCAATCCCGCAAATGCGCAGCCCAGTACAATAGCAAAGTTGGGGAGAACTTGAAGGAAGGGAGCCACAACCGAGAGTACTGAGTTATCTCGGGATCTGAACTCCATTCCCTGGTGCTTCTTTTGTTCATGGCCCATTCCCGGCACGTAGCGCACTCCTGCTAACACAACTTCATTCTGATCATCCATCTCAGAGTTCTCTCCTTTCTCTCCTCTTCACACACCACCAACTCTTCCTTATTCAGGATACCTTGCCTCTATTGTCTGTTTTCAACTCCAAGAAACTTTGGCGTTCTAAATAAACTTTTGTCAGAATGGCATGAACTTTTGTTCGTGAGATTTGAAGGCGAGCTCTCATAATTTTCTGGTTGAATCAAGAGCTGAATGGGAGTAGAAGTGTCAGAGAGAATGGAACTGAGAGAAACGATAACTGTTATTTCTCGTAAATTCTTCAGTTAAATTCCATGTACTGGTTATGTATCATGGTGTATAAGGATATTCTCAATGAATAGAGAAAATGGAAGGAATCCAATTTATTTCTCCAATATGAATGCACACAATTCTACCAGATCAAGAATGATTCATGCTAACGTATCATATAATTTCAAGTTAACGTATCAAATGGTCAAGAGCTCATTTCCAAACTATTCCCTATGTGTGGTTGATAAATTGTTTTGATTGATCTTGAACCAATCAAAATATCATAGTGAAATCAATCAATCATGATTCAAAATGAGGTTATAGAGTCACGCGCTAGGCTATCCTTATAGGTGAACATTGCATTTCCAACAAAAGTGATCAATCTTCAGTTACGTATTTTTAAAATGATATACTTTCCAAAAAGTGTATTCCAAGGACTTTTTGTTGTATTTCTGGCTTCTTGAGAGTGCTTCAAGCCATTTATACACGATCAAGCTTACTTAGCGTTATACAGCTTTGGAAGAATTTTCAACTCCGATCTTGTCTAAAAATTGAAGAGAAAGCTTCAATAGTATTTCTAAATAATGTATTGGGCAAGATTTGATACTTGGTCATTCATTTACTCACTGATGATGTACAAGAAGTTCTTGGAAGCGAATTTTACCTACTGCAGTTCAAAAGATGGATCATTATTTCCAAACATTCAGGAATACATGAATTGAATTGATGCGTTCAATGGAATGCCTTTGGAAAGGTTTAAAGGGATTTGGAGCAAATCAAACAGGAATAAATTTCATTCAATACTATTCATCATAGAGTTGGATAAGACAGAACGATTTGGAACAGTTATGTCAAACACCCTCAACAAGACTTTAAAACTGACAAGACCAATACTTTTTCGCTCTATTGATATTATTTTCCCCATTCCAAATCGTGCCATCCCTATAGATAACCCATAGTGACATTGTTGAGCAAGCTCCAAGCTATGAGCTGAATCGTCTATTACTTTGAGCTTTAATGGAAGATTTGGAGTTTGGGATACACATAGTCATCTCATACACTCCTGCTTGCATATCATCAGTACCAATTTAAATATTTTTCCACTTCAGGGATTCATTCCATTGGCATCCTCATTCCAAAATATGGCATCCCTATGGATAACAGATAGCGACACTGTTACACAAGCTATGAGCTGAATCGAATGTTGAACTATAATGGAAAATTTAGAATTTGGAATACACATAGTCATATCATACACCCCTGCTTGCATACCAATTCAAATATTTTTCCGCTCCAGGGATATTGCTTTCCCATTCGAAATCATGACATCTCTATGGATAACAGATAGCGCGACTCTGTTATGAGCTGAATCGATTATTACGCCAGATGAAGGCGGCACAGAGGTGGCGTAATTGGCGAAATGATTTCGTAATGAGTAACGAGAAGTCGATGATCACGTGATTGCGTTGACTGACAGTTTGGAGTGATAGGGTGGCAGCCTGGCAGCCATGATAGGGAGGTTTTGTCGAGGGGCGCAAAAGAATAAGTGAGATGGAGAGCTCTCGAACGTGACGTTTGACTGCCGAAAGGGGCGGCAAATCGGGGGAGAAATGTCAATCAATCCATCATCAGATTAATGACTGCCGCAACTGAGGGAAATGAATTGGAAACACGCCGTTATGTCGGATAATTGCAGGCGGATCCATGAGGGGACTGGTGGCAGGGGAAGGGGCTCCAACACGTCACCGACATTATACAGTCGGCGAACAAAACTGCAATTCGATTTCACTCAATACACTTTTCGGCATTTGGGACCACTCCCTTCATACTCTTCTCAATTCATCCTGGTTGATTCAGAGCCTCCACTCTCTCCCTCTTTCTCTCTCTCTTTATCAGCGTTCCTAGATTTTCTCTCCACACCTCTCCATTTCCTTTTTATTTCTCCTGCTCTTTTTATATTAAGATACTGTCTCAATTCATCATTTCCTCATTTTCCAAGTTCAATATTCACGCATACTATTTATTTCTAGTAGATGAATTTTCATACACCGCTGGATTGGTGGTATTCATCATATATTGTCACTCCTCATATCCTTCAAATTGCCAAGAATGATCACAATAAACTCTTGCACAATACTCTTTCCTACCCTTTTTACAGTAATCTTTCTATTGAAATTTATTCATTCATTAAATTTTAGATGGATAATTGTATTTGTCAAGCTAGACTCTATTTGGTTTCCGTATATGTATTTATGAGTGTGAATAAATTTGAATATTGCTCGACCCCCTTTCCAATTTCACTCATTTTACTAACTTTCCAATTTTTGTAAATTTCTTATCCATATTTCTCTCTTCCAGCATCTCTATAGTTTATTCTCCTATATTGTTTTTTCTATTTCCTCAATCTTTTGATACCTTCAAATGAAGCTTCGTTTTGTTTTCTTATGCATACTATTCATTTCGTATCACTTTGAGTATCATCAAATCACTGCTTGGTTATTTGATAAGTGACCAACTGAATAGGAAGCCTAGAGCTTTGCCTCCATTGACGAAAAACTTTCGTTACATCCATCACATAACTACTTCACTAAGAGTCAATAATAATCAGCCGTGAATATTTCTCACCTAACATACTATAGATATACTGCACACACAAACTACACATACACACATACTCCACATTTCAATAATACTTTCGTTCCATTTCCATAGATCAAGTTTCTTCTGTACTTCCATAATAATTTTAAATAATAATAGTAAATCCATGTATGAAAACTGGTTACTGTCAAAATGATGGATTTCAAAATTCAAATATTGCCAGAATGATAGGCAGAGCTATCAATTATGAAACTTATATCTGCTCATTCCTCCTTGCAGAGTATCATGTTAACCAATCGGCTCTCAATTTGACTTAAAATGGAAGTCTTTAATCCAGCTAACTAATTGTGATTATAATTGAGAATCTGCATTAAACATGTTGTCTTGCATGATTGAAAACATTGATTTGTCTGCTAGTATTCTGTTTTATAAAAAATATCATGATAAAAACAGGTGTTTGTCAAAGATTGAGCATTGTTGAAATGCTTATAGGCTTCTAATGTTTATATTATAATATATTTTTTTTAATTTTCAATTGAAATTAATGTTAATTTTTAATTTTTGATTAATTTTTATAACCATTCTCTAATGTTTACAGTTCTTTCTTCAAGAAAATGTGGAAAATTTTCAATATGGGAAAATTGAGAATTTCCACCTTCAACATAGTGCACAGAATTCAGATGACAAAAATACATTCTCGATTGATTCATTCTCTGGATGAAACTCCATATTGAAGTTCATCCAGTTTAAACTAAAGTTCTCCTTGAAAACTAAACTTTACAAAATATGATGTGATTAAAACTTGATTAAAAAGTATATAATACTGAGCTACCAAGAACAGTGAGGAACTCAGGTATTCAACTCATACACTTTAATACTGGAGAACAATATATGGGCCTAAATTCAAGATTCATTCGAGTATATTGGGAAGGCACAAAGGCTCAGCACTCAACCCATTACAATTTATCATCAAATTCCGATAAAGCAGTCTGAATTATAGTGACTCTAAAGTTACCTCTATTTATCTATTCACATAATATAACAGACATTTTAACAAGTTATAATAAGTTTGGATCAGATCGTGTGAATTTAGCCGAAGATTGTATTCTCGATGGATATTTTCTGTTACCCAACTAACTTGAAAACAAGGAATTGAATAATTCTTCAATATTTCAAATCTGATAGATCTCATTCACCTGCATGTGAGATAAATTTCACCAAATTATACACATTTATTCACACAGTAGCAACATATCAACCTGGGCATAGCCAATATTGTTGTCATATTCACTTGATTCATTTCTTTAGAATTGTACTTTATCTGTATGTACTTCGATTGATAATATTATATCGTATTTATATCTCGATAAATTCATTCGAACAGTACTTATGAAATGAATCAAGTATATTCTCATGAGAATATGACAAAAATCTTGGCTAAACGTAAGTCGATATGTTGCTACTGTGTCAATACGTGTGAAAGCTATCAAAATATAAATGATGATGTTCCACTTGTCAAATCGAATCAAACCAAAAAAATCTCTTCCAATCAATACACGAAATGTCAGTCGTTTGTCAAGATGTCACTGGCGATAAGCTGTAAACAATATTGAAGTCTGAATCCAATATTCAAGTATTCGTTCGAGCTCAGCAATTTATACATACTCATATATCCTGATATCAGATTCTTGCTTCATTTCACCTGCTTCACGAATCAAGTGGCATGTCACTTCATGGTCTGCAATTTCCATCAACAGCGGAATGGTTGAGTTGTTTGCTCATCCTGATTGCAAGTGACAGCCAACCACGTGGTTTATTTGCTTTGAAGCTCTGTAAAATGTGTTTGACAACATATTCGGCCGTTACCACATATCAATGCAAACAAGTAGCAATGAAGTTGTCAGAGCGTAGTTTGATCTGAAATAACATTTTACATATACTTTTCTATATTGATTTCAAGGATTAGACGTTTATTCTTCCACAGTGAGATTTTTATTCTAAAAATGTGTCCAATTGAGGAAAATTAGATAAACTTTATTTATTTTTTCTCAATGATTATTTTATTCGCAGAATAAACATCAAACCCAAGCAACCATGATGAGAGTATGATGTGATAAAAAGAGTAGAGTGCTACCTTACAACAAACATAAATGAACAATGGTTCACAAGAGATTGAGTGCCGAATATAGATAGAGTTGAAAGGAGCAGAAATGTGTTCATTAAAATGGCTTCAGTCTTTGAAAGTTGAATTTTGAAGTATGAATACTTGAGACAGAATGTTGTGCTGCTATGCTCCTCCTGTGTTGATATAATATGATGTGAAGTAGACACACATATAGACGAAAGCTGCAACGAAAAGATTGGAGGCTTATGAGATGTGTCATGGATGGGTCATGTGACTAAAACTGAATTATACTGAAATATAGTTCATTCAATTTAGCCTATTGTATAAAACTCTATGGAGGAAAAACTAGGCTTAGCCTGTACTATTTCTCTTCAAAATGTTTTTATTAAATGTTAATGTTGTCCAAAGATAAAGGTTATGGAATGACTCACTGCTTCGTCACTTGATTTTCGGTCCACGAATAATGATTTGAACATTTTGAAGGTTGATGTTATACTCTTAATGAATCACAGAATGTATCACAATGAATTAAAAACTTTAGAAATATTGCACTTAGTTGAAAAAAATTGAATGTAGATAATATAGCTTGTGTATAAATAAAAATAGTAAATAGAAATTTAAGTATCCTTTTTAAAATTATTTAGTCACAACATGTTTCGACTGTATGATGCCATTATCAAGTTCATAACATGCCGAAACACGTTGTGGCTGAATAATTTGAAAAAAAAAGAAATTCTTGGAAGAATGGGTGAAGATAGAGAGCTGCTGAATATTATAAGAGCGAAAACGTTGCAGTATTTGGACATATTATCAATTCAAGCCATTTAAATTCAAAATTTATAGTTTTAATGTTTATTTTGGACTAAAATTTTATAAAAATTGTACACGTGAAATTCTAACCTTATCTTGGTGACCTATAAATTTGGAAGAAAAATAGCACAAGGACTGCCTTATTATTTTATCTGCCAATGTTATCACATTAGTGTAATTTGCTTTGTAAATATAGAAAAATAGAAATGAAAATATTATGAGGAACCCACACCGTTATTATCTCCCAAAGGACATACTACACGGAAGAGAAATGAGAAGGAGAGGAGTCGGCAAGAGAGGAATTCCATTGCTGGAGAATTTAAGAGCCAGGTTCTCCATGAATTTCAAATGATCATGTCCAAATATGAGTCCACTGAAAATTTTCAATCTGGGTTGATTAGAGAAGTAAAAAGTTAAAACATTTTAACTGTGTGGCATATATATGGCATATCTATAGAATATGTGCTACTGCTATCGCGAATGAATCATCATTTTGAAATGACATTGGCGGTCTGTCTGAGGACAACAATTACCTCCTTATTCGCATCAAACACCAACTTGTAAAAAGTGCAGAATCGAGTTGAAAAGTTTAAAATAAGAGCATTGTAACTGAAGTAGAGTTGATCTATGAACTCTGTCTGCGAAGATTTTTATTAATAAATTGGCAGAGGAGCAGTATGTCAATTGCTGTAGCTATTTTCACTGCAGCTGTTTACTGAGTCATGAATCAGACAATCAAAAAAGTTATGGTCTTGTAAGGTCAATTTGGAAAGAATATCAAGAATATTGATGATGAAGATGCTCTCATTGTTTCTTGTTCACAAACCCCAAATTTTATGATATGAGTCATTAATTGTTTTCGATTTGCTTCAATGGCCTTATTCGCCAATCATAATTTTTTGAATTTCTCACTGCTAATGGAATTGATAACCTGGAGTTGTAATGGAATTGAGAGCGACAGGATCGTAACGAACGTGGAAGAAACCCCGATTTTTCTTTTATTATAATTATGTTGATAACTATAATCTCTGTTCATATTATTATTGTATATACCTATAAACGTATTACACGTATTACCTATACATGTATGTACATTTAATTATAACCTACTGAGTATAAGATGTTTGTGAAGAGTTTTATTCTATATAACAAGTAGTTTTTCCTCTAATGATGCTGGTAGAGTACGGTACATTACATTATTGAAATAATCGCTTCATATGCTGCCAATTATCAAAATAGTTTTAAAGTGTTTTGTCTTGATAAAATTGAGTTGAAGTCAATTGAAATAACGATGGATCACACCATAATCTCGATCTTTCAAAAATGTCTAGCTTGTCATTGGACTACCAATCTTCTAGTGACCAATGAAAGTATTCGATCCAGTGAATTACTTTTGAAAGGGTTATTGTTATCCAATTGAATGACTTTTAGATCGTTACTTCCTTTCTTATGTGGTCATTGTGACTTTTAATATGCTTCCATTACACGGTTTACCAGCAGTCATCCTTAAAAACTACCTAATAATAGTAACTAATAAAAATAACTAACTACGAAAAAATAACCTTGAAAATGCAATTTGTTACATTTAATTACAAATAATAAGTAATTTCCCCGGGCTGGAGAACACGCTCAAAATGCCACTGATCTTTTGTTCTATTAAAATCTCCGGTTGAAATAGATCAACAATGTTTCACAATCTTACTCTCGTGATTATCTAAGTTAAGTTTATATCTATTATAGTGATATTGAGCACGTATCCTTCCTTGGAAGGATGAAGGAGTTGTCAATCTTATTGACCAACGATCTGTATAATGGCTCAAATAAAATTATGTTGGAAATGATAAGTTGCTAAATAAAAGTAAACAAAAGTTATTGTCAAACCATTCGAGCCTCATGTCAAAAGGAGGAAATTTCTAGCCTCGTTCAATATTATCTCAAACTTACAAGAACTCACTCCTCTTGTACAAGAAAATTTACTTTGATAGCTTGGTTGAGAAATGCAAATTCCAGACGAGATTCGCTGGTTGTTTTCTGTTATATCTTTAGAAATTTAGTTCAGGTAGAATCAATGATGGGATGCGGTATCTAGTTCAGTAACTCTGCAGGTACTTGCTGTGGGTTTTTAAATTTTGCAGGTACTCATAATAACATCGCAGTAAAGGATTCGTTATGTAATATCAGAGATAATATAAACCAAATATAATATCAAATATTGAACGAGCGTTAGTGAGCTCGGCAATTGATTCAAGGCAAACATCGTTATCAGTATGTTTGTATGTATGTTCTACAATAACATTCGGATGCTAAGATCAGACAGCTTCAAATTTTGAACACATTTTCTTCGAGCCTTTTCAGTTTTCACAGACAAGTACGTTGGGCAACAGAATTGACTTACTCCTTTATTATTTTGAGGATGCAACAGGATAACATTGAAAGTGCATAAGGATAAAATTGTGGTATTTTATAATTGAAAATCACAAATCATCTGTCAGCTGTATTATTAATTTTGCATTCAATTATGAATGCAATAATTGATTATTCAATGCTACTTTATCTTTATATCTACTTTAATTCATCTTGATGGCTGCTGGTTTTTTCCACTGCTTTCAATGGTAAAGTTGTCACTTCAGCGAGTTCTTCAGCAGGGGGTGCTCACTGGTGTGAAATATTATATTAAGTTATAGGTTCTCTCAGTGAAACGGTATGATTGCAATAGGTGACCAATTCTTCTGAGAAAATGTATTTTTTCAAATCAATGATATTGAATGGGAAGAAAAAGGATTTCTGTTCAGTTTTGAATTAAATGTATTATATACATTATATATTTTTATTGATTTCATGACCAATGTAGTCTCTGGTTAGTCCTCTTTCTTTGTTTATTCGCTTTTTCCCCCAGTACCTTTTCATTCTGTCAGATCTTTCTCTTCTCAATTCATCTGAACAAACCTGTTGCCTTCTTTCAATTGTTTTTATTGATAAGATCCTCTTTCTGTCAGTGATGGTTTCCCTATAAATTGTTGTGCGATTTTTGACATCGTCAATAGTTAGATTTGGTTCCGATATGTCTTTTTTTCATTTCCACAAGCCAAGGAATTGTGGCTCTATCTGTTTTCGCACTAATGAATTCTCCAATCAGTATTCTTAACAGTCGACTCGCTATCTACGAATATCTACGCCATCAGTCGATTCGCTTCCTAAGAATATGTCCAAAAAAAGAAATTCTCTTTTCGCGCATTGCGTCATGTATTGTATTATTATGAATGATAATATCAAAGACAAAAATCACTTTTTTCAGGTAACATTCAGTTATTGACGGCATAGTTTTTTCGCGCGCAAGACTTGAAATCTTGCTTGTGATGAGAACTTAGAATAAGTTATTGGTTGAACTAATTATTAACTAATCAATTGATAAGTTATTATACAATAACCGATTGCCTATACTGCTCCTGAATCTTGTAACCAATATTAGTTTCAACAATAATTTTTCAATGCACTGATGAACTACACCTTGAATTGAATGAATTGAGACTGCTCTCAATACAGACTAATTTTGCGAATTCATTATTCAGTGATTAACAGATTGCCTATACTGCCCCTGAAAGCTAATTACAGTACAGTATACTCGTATTATCACACGTAATCGTTTCAAGTCTTGGGACTATTTTTCTTATTAATATATTTGATTGACAAGGTACGTTTACGTGTTGTTTCATCATTGAGCCTTGATAATCATTGGAAATACGGTTGGATTTGAATGTAACTAAGACTAATCAATCATCTTGATAACAATGACACTTTCGTCCATGATAGAATGATAATAATCTGCTGACGTGAATCAGTAAGAATGGCGAATGTTCGGGCTCAGAATCCTCCAGGATTGATGTAATATCAAAGAATGTTTGAAGTCCTTGTGCATTGGCATTCAAATCCAAATTCAAATTTTATTTCTAGGTGAAAATCATTAATATGAAAAAATGATAGGCCTACTGAAATCCTCCTATGGACCAATATATTCGACTGAATGCGTTTTTACCTTTCCTTGATGCTTGATCAAAGATGAATAAGGACTTCTAAGGATCTTTTTATAGGAAAGAACGTATTTTGCCTGCATGATGGAAGTTTTTCGTTTCCAGAAAACTATTATTATTATTATAGTAGGCCTACTATTTGTATGAAGTATTTGGTCTATTGATTGATGACTGTTCTATGTTTGTTTTGTTGTCTAATTCACTTATTTTGATAAATAGGGACAATTGGCAACTTTCTTAAGATTTAATATGATATAATATGTCATTAGTTAATATGTCAATGGTACCTGGTACCATGTAATAACTCAATGGTACAATGTCCATCCATATCTTTATAGTGTAAGTGAGCTTTTTCTTCTTCTGCTAGTGCCTATTCGTTCCGAATATAGGCGATCAGACTGACTATGGATATCTTATTTACAGCCATCCTGAAAAGTTCTGTTGTAGTCTACATACGGTAATATCTCGATCACTCTCACTCCAAAAATATATTATTCCCATATATATCTATTTCTCACACGTAATTCTTGTCAGTCCATGTTCCACGAGACAACTAAGTTGGCTATTCTAGTCTATAACCTCCTATATTTACTCCCAATATATCTCCACTATCTTTGTCTCTTTGTATCTATGACTCAATCCCTCGTTTTTCATTTCCTCGTGCCATAAAATAGACGGCTGAAAGTCGTGGGGCTCTGTAGTGATTTTGAGTGTTGTGAGAAGGCATGTTGGGGCTTGGGGCTTGGGGGGATTTTGTGATGCAAAAACGGCAGGCCGACTCACTTGCCCCAGGGGAGAGAAGGCATGTCAACGTACCCTCTTCCCCCATAATCCCCCAGGAGAGCAACAGACAGACTTGTACCGTGACACGACTCAGTTCTTGTCTTTGTTTCATTGTTAGTTTTTTGTTCCCCCTGCGGGCGGCCATTACGCCGCTACGGGGGGCGGGACGTTCAAAAGGCGTGGTCTGCACTGCGCATGCGTAGTTACTCGTTTTCAATATTGTCTGCAAGAAGTTGTGTGATACGCGAACGATACTCTACTTGACATGGCTATTTACTGATGTGCAGCTTCGCCCGTTTCACGCTAGATGGCAGCAGTGGTGGAGTTGGGTAGAGTTGAAGGCGGGAAATTCAAGTTGCCGCTTAGAGGGTTGCTTTAGAGGCAAGCCACACGAGGAGTTTTCGGTTGACATCTCAGAAGAAGAAGCTCTCCAATTGGCTGATTGTATTGGCGTATTGAGTGACTTTCCAGTCCAGCCTATCGGAGAGTTTCCTGTCCTTTTGTACCCACTAATCACCGATAAAATGCCTTGTGTGGCTTGACCGTTGGCTGTTTGAATGTGGGCACACAGAGAGCAGTCAGCGCGTCAGCAATCAGCGGTAGGTGCGGTCTTAAGAGAATATAAGTATCCGAACATCCATAGAATATCCCATATCATTCTCCGGTACTCAGAACGCCTGACCGCTTTGCGAATACTTAGACCCAGTGTAAACAGATGTAACATAGGAGTAATGTGGGTGCTGTATATTGAAAAGCAAATGATCACCAACATAGAGCTCCATGATGTTGTAAAACGTATTCTCCAATAAGTTGTTTCATTTAATAAAAAAAATCAGTTTTGTCCAGAGTTAAAGTATTAATATCAAATTATTAACAGTATGTTAGAGATACGGGAGGAAGGGTTTCACTTTGCCATTAGCTGCTTATGGAATATAAAAAGAGAGACGGAACGTTTCTAACGGACAATGCTTATCATTAAGTCACTTCCCACAATTTTCATTCACTAAATGGAACATTTCAATGAAAATAATTGATGATGAGTGACGTAATGAGAAGCACTGGACGTCAGTAACGCACTGTCTCAACTTTCTTTGTCTAAGCATCTAAGAGGCTATGTTGTAGGAAGCATGCTGATCTATTCAAGATAAATCCCAAACAATATTGAAAAGATGAATAATTTATTGATATTAGACATTTTCCAATTTATTTGGCATTACTAGAGTAGTGCTATATCCATTTGTGCTTAGGCTCATGGATTTTTCTCCAAAACTTGGTTTATTCTCTTTGATTCTCTTGGTTTTCTTTATTCTTGGAAAAAATCATGATTCATGTTCTGATTTTCACAGTTAATCAGCTTCACTAATTAATATTTAAGTCACAAATCAACCATTTTCCATGATTCCAATTATTAGTGTGTCACAAGCATAAGACGTGCTTGTTCTCGCTTCGCTTGACCTACTAAAGTCAGTTACAATATCGGCATGATATCTAGAATTCATGTTATGCCCACATCGTGATTCCAATTTGCAGAAAAGTTCCCAAATATAAGAAAACTCGTGAAAAAGACTTACGGTTTCAGAACGTTTTTGTTTAGAAACACAAAAAACCCAATTCAAAAAACCTGTTTCAAGAAATCGCAAATTCCAATTCTGTATTGTACTTCCACTGAGAATTCCACTGGGGGAAAAATTTCAAAAGGAAGATTCCATAAATCATCAAATAACACGAGACTTATCTATAGCATCCTGCTACTGTTATCTTAAATGATGATTCTCACATCACTCCACATCATGCGATAATGAATAATGAATATATTGCCAAATACAAGAAATATTTTCACAAATAGAATAATCATTAAATTACAATAGTTTTTGGCGTGACTGGAAACAGAAGCTTTGAGCTCCAGCCACGAGTTCTAAAAATAAGAAATACATTTTTTAATCTAATAACAGCAGTACAAATGATACAATTCTGTTGATGGATGATAATCTATGGATGTTGAATTTTATCAATAATCAAGTACTTGATAAACAAAATGTAGATGCACAGAATAATACGCGTAATATAAAAGTTGTCATGTTTTAATAATTTTTACACAATTAATATTGCCAAAAATTGTTGATTCAGCCAACTAAATTCTCAATTTCAAAATAATAGTTTTGTATCACCCACGATCTTATTAATCTCAATTTCGTTTTTGTTATTTCATCCTTGAAATAAAGTCTTCTGGAATTTTATTTATTAGTTTATTACTCTGATATTCAAATTCGTGTTTACTAGATGTTAATGAAGTAAAATTAATATTGAAAGCATTTACCACAGTTGGCCGTATATTATAGGGGATTGTGCGACGGGTAAATTAATATCTATTTTTATTATTAAAAAAAATTAAATTTGTCACATAAGTTTGACGCAACGTTGGTGGATCTATATTATCGTGATTCCAATTTGCAGAAAAGTTCCCAAATATAAGAAAACTCGTGAAAAAGACTTACGGTTTCAAAACGTTTTTGTTCAGAAACACGAAAATCCTAATTCTCTTAATACACCTCCATTTCAAACCTGTTCCAAGAAATCGCAAATTCCAATTCTGTATTGTACTTGGAGAATTCCACTGGGGGAAAAATTTCTTCAAATATTAATCTACTGGGATAGAGTCTGGGTCTTCAAAGCGCAGCTCTAATAATATGCTTTTCATTTTAATGATTGTGCATTATGGCTACTAGGTATCCTGATATCAATCTTGAAATAATCATAGAAGATGAACAATCAGATTTCAATCTTAAGATGAAGTCATGAAGGAAATAGAGATTGAATATTCTATAATATAGATTTTGTGGACATGTTTATCCTACTGAATAGGAAACTGAGCATCTGTCCATATCTTTTTTCCAAATAAAATAAAATCTAGTTGATTTGAATGAAATGAATAGAATACGATTTCCCCCAAAAGGAAAATAGTAACCTCTAATGTTGAATTATTTATACACTCATTCATAGACAATAGATACAATCCAGGTGGAAACAACAGGCATTGCCCCAAGACTACTTTCAGCCTTAATTTAAAATAAACAGTCCCGAGATCGTGATTTGATTTTCACATAATTTCAAGTCCAAAAAATCTGGTGTGGTACACTCACACAACTTTCCTTGCTCATTGAACTATTTAAAATTTTACATCTATTTTCGCTTAAAAACCTTTCCCCTTATTTTGATCAAATATTTCTCTTGTAAAAAAAAATCCACGGAACAAAGTGCCCTTTTTATAACCCTACCTTAAAATTTCCAATATAGTTCGCTAAATAAACCTAAGCCTCATTATCAAACGAGAATAATTCAGGGGAATAACATCATAATGACGATTGACGGCAACATATTTGCAACTACGATCAGACTACTGTATATGTGTATATACAATTGTTTTCAGAGTACTTTTTCCTGTATGTAAATTGTGAAATTCGATGATTTTTTTGAAATTCGTCAAAACAGCTGTTCTACAGATGAAATATCTTGACTATGACTGTGTTCTTTTTATAAACTGCTCTACCTACCCACGGTATATGGAAGAAGAAAAAGTAAAAACCGTGTTCCTACCTACCTCATGCACGAGAAGGAGGTTACAAAGTCCATTTCGCAAGGATTGGGTGGACCCCCCATTAGTACCCCAGGAAAAAGACTCATGTCAGTTGATAGAGCTAATAAATAACTATACAGGGTATGGATTTGAAAAAAATCGTTAGAGCCGTTTTTGAGAAAATCGTGAAAAACATGGTTTTTTAGTAACTGTCATTTTTCTCAAGAATATTACGGAGCTCCTGCAATTTTCTCAGAAATGAGACTCATGTCAGTTGATAGGGCTTATAAATAGCTATCCATGGTATAAATTTGAAGAAAATCGTTAGAGCCGTTTTCGAGAAAACCGTGAAAAAACATGGCTTTTTAGTCATTATCCGCCATTTTTCTCAAGAATATTACGGAGCTCCTGAAATTTTCCCAGAAATGAGACTCATGTCAGTTGATAGGGCTTATGAATAGCTAGCTATCCATGGTATAAATTTGAAGAAAATCGTTAGAGCCATTTTCGAGAAAAACATGGTTTTTTAGTAATTATCCGCCATTTTTTCCGCCATCTTGAATTGAATTTTATTGAATTTCTTATTGTCGGGTCCTCATGGTATAAGGACCTCAAGTTTAAAATTTCAAGTCAATCGGTTAATTAGGAATGGAGTTATCGTGTTCACAGACATACACACACACACACATACACACACACACACACATATACACACACACTGACCAATACCCAAAAATCATGTTTTTGGACTCAGGGGACCTTGAAACGTATAGAAAACTTGAAATTGGGGTACCTTAATTTTTTTTGGAAAGCAATACTTTCCTTACCTATGGTAGTAGGGCAAGGAAAGTAAAAATCTGGTGTGGCGCACTCACACAACTTTCCTTGCCGTTATGAAAATTGATCACCAGACGCTAGTGTTCCCGCGCATCTCAAGTCTACTACTACTCAAAGATCTGAGCCAGCTGGTGACAGGACAATAACGCTGAAAACACACGAGGTCTGCTATCTCTTCATAATAAATGATTAAATAGAATCAACAGTTGTCAACAGTTAGCAATTGAAATAATCACATTTTTTTGAATTTCGAGCTTATTTTCAATTTTAGGTGAAAATGTTATTGATCATTTATTGTAGGGATGCTCATGTTCAATCTTTCCCACTCGAAATTTTTTGTTTAAATTGTATCTGAAGCCTGATAATTCGGAATCTAAAATCGAAATTTGCATAGATGGGGCGGAGCTCCTGAAATTTTTACAGATATAGGACTTATGGCAGTTGGTAGAGATTATCAATGACTTCTTTAGGTATGAATTTGATCAAAATCTTTGGAGCCGTTTTCGAGAAAATCGCGAAAAACCCTGTTTTTGACAAAATTTTCGCCATTCTAGCCGCCATCTTGAATCGCATTGGATCGAAATTGTTCGTGTCGGATCCTTATAGTGTAAGGACCTTAAGTTCCAAATTTCAAGTCATTCCGTTAATTGGGAGATGAGATATCGTGTACACAGACGCACATACACTCATACACACACACACACAACCACACACACACACACACACACACACACAACACACACACACCACACACACACACACACACACACACACACAACACACACACACACACACACACACACACACACACACACACACACACACACACACACACATACAGACCAATACCCAAAAACCACTTTTTTGGACTCAAGTGACCTTGAAACGTATAGAAATTTACAAATTTGGGTACCTTAATTTTTTCGGAAAGCAATACTTTCCTTACCTATTGTAATAGTGCAAGGAAAGTAAAAATGTATCAACTGGAATTTCGAATTCGTCATTGATCTCTACGGATCTATCATTCAAAACTTTGATGCTAACATTACCAATTATTCATTGGTAGGTCATGATCATGACCTAAGGTATGGTAAGGTATGATTGGATGGTAAATCGTGACTTACCATCAGCTCTTCCCACCCAGAAGATGACTTCATCGATACTTCTGGGTTTTCAATAATTATAAAGAAGGAATAAAATAGGGCAGGTTTTGGAGATGATGGTCTCAGATGAAGTTTCGGCACATCGATGCTTGGTGGAGGTTCGTTCTAGTACTGAGTGCCTCCGCTAGATTGTGCCTCTATATCAATTGTTACACAGCTGCTGTAATGTCTTTGATAAGTCTCGGTACATTTTCAAATCTCTTGAAATCCAATATAATGGCTATCAATGAACATTCGATCACTTCGTTCAAGTTCATAGACCAAAAAATATGATCAGAGGTTAATTAAAAATTGATCCGTTTCGACTTATTTTAATCATGGGTTTAAAAATGTTGCTTGAAACTTTCTTACTTATTAATCTGAGTGCAAGGTACCGTAATACATCTGTACGTGCAAAAAATTCTAAATATTGCAATCAACTCACCTTCACGGCAAAGCTCTTGTTTCTGTATTTTTTCGAATATTTTACATGCTTTTTATTTCTGATTTATGACTTTTTCAATCGTTACCCAGTCATATCACTGCCTCAAAGTTTTTTCTATGGTGTGAGATCTTGTATAAATAATTGATACTACAGTCTAGGTAATTAGAGAATATACTCATCATGAATTGACTATGATCATCATAAACATGATATGTAGCAGCTCCATCCTATTATATTAAGCGAGCAATTTCTGTATTTATATATCTGGTTATTTTTATATCTGGCTATTTTTATATCTGGCTATTTTTATATCTGTTTATATATGTTTAACGGATCTCGAAAATGGCTCTAACGATTCTCATGGAATTTGGAATTTAGTAGGTCTATGATATAAAGATTCGATTGCACAAGGTCTCATCCTTGGGAAAACTTGCTGAATGACATTAAAAGGATAATTATCCTTGGCTGAAACAACACTATGGATAGTAAAAAAGTGAGTATGTGAAAAATCAAAATATCACATCCCCGAAATTCATAAGAAGACTCATAGCCAGCTGTGAAATAAAAAAACACGATCTCAGTACCCTTTTTGACTTATTTTATCACAACATGTTTCTACATTGATGCCATTTTCAAGTGATATGAAGTAAAATGGCATCAATGTTGAAACATGTTGTGATAAAATAATTCAAAAAGGGTACTGAGATTTTTATTTTTCTTTATATTTTATTACAAGTGGCCCTATACAGAAAATAAATAAATAAACACGATCATTTTAGAGAATTGTGTTCTGTTTATCAATAAATAAAAGTAACGAGCGACGCTCGGTGCCCCGATATTAATATTGATTTCAGACTGAGAAAGCTCATCATAAGTTATACTGAGAAATAGAAAAGAAATGTTGTTACATTCATCAACCATTTGAATAATTACCATACCAGTATATACAGTATTATATATGTATTGGAGTGAATTGTTTCCCAATAAATTATGAAACGTTTTTTGGATGACCTTCACAATAGCAATAATTGTTTTTTGTATTATACATTAGTATAATTTACATCGATAAGGGGATTTTCTAATTCCCTTTTATAATTATTATTATAATTATTATTATAATTATTATTATAATTATTATAATTATTATAATTATTATAATTATTATTATAATTATTATTATAATTATTATTATAATTATTATTATAATTATTATTATAATTATTATTATAATTATTATTTAATTATTATAATTATTATTATAATTATTTATTAATCTATTATACATTACTCTGTGATATCTAGTCCTACAACTACAATTTCATCTACCTCTCTATTTTGATTTCTCCTTTCTTCAAAGATAAATAATTCTGGATCTTTTTAGCATATTTTCTATCTTATTATCCTACTTAGATGAACTTGAAACAACTTCATTGCATATGAGGATTTGGTTTCAATTCTGAAAATAAGAGCTTCAAAATAAATTAATTTAATAGTGGGAAATGAATAAATTGTAATTTCTATCTATTTATCAGTAATGATAAGTTTATTCACTTGATTGGATTTCAATGAATCCTCCCTCAATATCAAAAACAGAGATTCCAGACGACTTCTATAGTAAGATATACTTAAAACTGTCTGAATTTCCCATCAAAGATTCCACTTCAACCAATGCTGAAAATATGCTGAGCCAGGATTTTGAAATTGTGGGTGGGGGGTAGGTTGGTGTGGGGTTGACCAAAATATTTGGGCTTTTAGACTTCTCCCAGTGGAATTTGATGAGGGGGGTTGTAACCTTGAAACCCCCCCTTCGCTTCGCCACTTTAATGTATAGAGATTGTAATTTGCTGGATTATAGTCAAAGATCATCTCTCCATTAGACAATTTGAAAAAATATTAAAAGTAGATTACCCACCAAAACTTAAGCCTTTGATGACAATCGTTGGATTGGACACCTGTAATTTTTCTGTGACTTTGAATCTGTTACACGAGCGAGGGAATCAAAGCGAAAACTTGTTAATGTATGAGGCCACCTGTGAATGGGGCGAATCAAAGGGACTGTTGGCTGTCCAGTCCTTGCCAGGCCAGGCAGCCAGATAATGGAATCTCACTGCGTATAATAGGCTCATAAATTGATTCTGGCTATTGGAGAATAGCGTGAGTGATTTCATCGCTTACTGTTCGATAGAGCCGGGCGCTGCAATGATTGATACCATGCGAGGGTGCTAACTGAATGTTGACCGATGTGTGTGTGTGTGTGTGAGTAAGCGCGTGCGTATGCTCTATTGATTGCAGTAGTGGTTTGCACCTTCACATGCTCACAATTATTATTGAAGATAGTCTCCAGTAGCCTATTTGTTTCTGATGTTGTTCAAGTATGTAGGAGGAATAGTGAATAGTGTGATGTGTAATAGAAAATTAACTATTGAAATAAAGCTATACTACTGTTTATGAAAAGTTACACTACAGTAATGTTTATGAACTGATGCATTATCAGGAATTATGATTATATTTATTATATAATGCATTATTTCAATAGGGGGGATGCTAAATGAATATTTGAATAATATTTTTAACAGTGTATATGGTATAATTTGGTGATTTGATTAAGTTTGAGATGGAAAATCGAGTCTTACAACATCCAGCAGGTGCAAACAAAATAGAGAGAATTGTTCATGTAGTCTTGTAGTAATTTCCACGTTCATTAAGTACTCACAGAACCAATTATGTGAAGTTTCCACAATACAAGATCCATGTATTGTGTGCTCTACAAATCCCATCGAAAAATCTATTGCACCAAGGACAATATTCTTTTGCTGAGCTACGTTATCAAGCTGATTTCATGAATTACCTTTCACTAAATACCTCACTTAGACTTGATGGGTAGATGATAGTTAAAATCGAACTACAGTAAACTCATTTTATTTCTTTTTGCTTTATTGACTAGTAATATTTGCCTGATAAGATCCATCTTGTAAATGTGGAATAATAATTTATAACCAGCCTAGAAACTACAAACTTATAGTTATGAATAGAAATTAGACAGATTCAATCTTTATATACTAAGTACTTTCATCATGAATGCATTATGGGAAAAACGTTTCGGATTATAGTTTTATGCAATTACAGTTTATGAAAATGTATTAACTCCATCGTATTACATAATTAAAAATGCAATTTTGATTAGTTCATTCATACCGTTTGGCATAAGTAAAAGCAAAGTTTGTCTGAAGCAAAATTTTAATTCTTTCAAAATCGATTTTCACATTCGAATTCATACTGTAAAATGTCAATATATGGCTTTACTCTTATGGTTGGATTTCAAATTCCATTTCAAATAAACTAACTTATTTTTTCAACTGTAATGTGAATGAAATTTGAATGCTATGCTGAATCTCCTCCACAATCTAACCCAATCAACCTAATGAAGGAGCAGAGACACTAACCCGACAACAATAAGCTCAACCTTTATATTAGAAAGCAGGATAGTTGATGAGAATAATTGGACCGTTGGCAGACCTCATTCATCGCGTGGTCCTCTCTTTCACCAGCAGCTCACGGCTCACGGAAGAAAGCAACAACCTATTTATCTGTGAGGGAGCTGAACTATCGCTCATCTCAACTCAACACAGTTCACAGTCCTCTGACAAATGAGTGCTCCAGGTGAGTTTTCACCATCATTTGTTAGCGATTGTGTGCAGCTCTGTGATAATAAGTTTTCTTGACGCTACCGACAATGAGCATCCTTGAACTTGCGTCGTCTCTCACTGCTTTTGAAATGTCTGAAATAGAAGTAAAATAGTGAGTCCCATAGACATAGATAGATGATATTCTTCCTATTCATGTAATATAAGTTGTGTGAGTCAAGTAAAAGTAAAGGAAATCATATTATATCCTCAGTATCCATTCTTTTATTTGGTGTTTAATGAATATTTATTTGCTGTGTATCATAATTACATTCAATTAGCAGAATATTTTTTTACTACTGTATTGGGACAACGTACAAGACTAGGAGTCGTGCAATCTCTGTAGATAGCTGTTAGGCCTCTCAGTTACATATCAAAGAGAAGATATTATATCTATATATCTATATTATAGACCATTTCTGAGATGAAATGTTATATTCAGTCCAGATGTATTTGAAGTAGTCTTTTCCCTCCCATCAACAATAGAAAACTCAGACTCTAATAGGTTATTATAACTTACTATGTACAAGAGGGTGTAGTACTGTATTATTGACATGGTTTTGATATTATTTTTGTTATTGTGAATAATTCTATTCCGTATTATTGTTATAGCTTGCATCTTGACATGGTTTTTCCACAGCTTGTGATTTTCATCATCATTTGCGTCGATTGGTTACTGAGGATTCCACATTACAAAAACTTCACTGAATTACAAGGCTGGTAGCTACTAAAACTCTGGAACGTAAATAAATTCTGAAAACTCTTGATTTTGAGTACGATAAGAAAAGAGAGCATCGCACAGAAGCTGGATTGATGTTGATGGCGGAGAAAAGAAGAGGAAATGTGCAAAACTGAAATTCAGCTTCGGAGAGAATTGAGGAGATCATGATTGTTATCGCGGGGATGATGAGTGTTGAGGAAGGGGGTAGTGGTGTGGAGAGGGGGTTGGTGCAACCCCAGCCTATTTGACTCTCGTCTCGTTTCTACTACGCTCGAGCAATTTGACTTTTCCGTTTCGTTTCAGTTGTGTGCCTTGAAGGGCATTTATTCAGGCCGGTCTCGTCTTTCCCGAGCACTCGAAGGGTTTGACAAAGGGTGGGGCGGACACAATGTGATGAAGTATTAAAAGGATGAACTCAAGCGTAGGCATACATTTGCTTCTTCTTTTCTGCCGGAGTTAACGATACGAGTGGATGATGGGGGATGGTGACGAGCAAAAAGACAACGAAGCAAGGGATTTCAATCCGTAAAAAAGATAAAGATACAGTGATGACATTTCACCGAGACTTCTTTCCCGGTTGTGTGTGTGTGAGTGTGTACGGAGGTGTAGCGAGTGCTACCTACCCTAGCAGTTTTCCCTCCTCCTTCCCCTCCCCACCATCCTGCACCACCACACCATCCTTTTTCGCGCCGTATCTGCATGTCTCTCGCGGAACGAAGACTGGAAAACTGTATTATTAAGCTTTCGTTCCCTCCTTCAACCTTCTCGCCGCGTTTGCACAAGCCCAAAAAATATCTGGCTTCGCGACTCTCAAATCCTTTTGCACACACATATTCAACCGCGTTCTCTGCACACGATCTTCCTTCTCACTCCCCTCTTTTCTCTCTTTTCACTTCTTTGCACTCAGCAGGGCGCGTCAGTGTCTACACTTACACACATGTTTCAAACTAGCGCGCCCGTTCGCACATACACAGATATACGCAAGGAAACTATATGTATACATGAATTTAAACATATATGGGTAGCTGAATGCGTCAAGGCTTTGAACGAACTCAGCAACTCTGAAAAGCAGCGACAGCATATCTAGAGTTATTTTCCATCAAGATACCTGCTGTTAGAGATGAGAATTCCACCACATCCGCGGCAATTCTCTGCAACACAAGTCTCAATGTGTGGGACCTTGTTGAAAAAATAATTTTTTACATTCGTCACGTACAAAAACTTCGTACGTTGAATGGGAGTTCGGTTTCAGCTTCATTTAAGCTGTAAGGAACGAACCGTCTCAATGAAAGTTTTGCCATTGAACTGTTTCTTACTTCCAAAGAACTGCATGACATGAATGTTAAAATGTTAAATTCGGGGTGGGTTTTTGAATTTGTTGAGGAAATGACGTCTATTCAAGTTTCCTACATTTGTGTAACAAATCCGAAATAGAGTCGTTCAAGAATTTCACAGCTTGATTCAAAATGATTCATTGACAGAGTTATTCATAGATTTATTGAATACTACTCGTACATGGACTCAAGTAAACTTGAGAATCGATTACTGTTTCAGGTTCCTTGTTTCATACAGGGGTGCCCACATGGGGGGGACGCAAACTGCGTCCTCGAAATCCTTGTGGGTGGGGGGGTCTTATCTCAAAATCAGGCCTACAATCAAATCTTCAAAGGTGAGCAGTGTTTAAAATGACTACTGACGAAATTTTCTTTTAAGGGTAGGAAGCTAATTTCTTCCAGATTAAGGGGGGGGAAGTGAGTTCATGGGCCTAGGGAGGGTAGCCACTGCTGTTTTATGTCAACAGAAATTTTAGGATATTCTGGAACTCGTATCAGAGATCAACATTAATGGACAAAATTAATGAAAGCTATCGGATCTATAAATCAGTTTTTAAGCTAAAAAGATACTAATAAGGCTATACTGAGTTTCATAGAGGTTCTTACAATCCATCACTAACTGATTAATTTCAGTAGATGGTGAGTCTATTTGGAGTAGAGGAGTCAGTGCCCAAAATTAACTTCATTAATAATTGCTTTAGTATCTAGTTATAAATATGGAAAGCATGAAGGCTTGGATGGATTTTTTTCAAATTCATATTGACTTGATTCCAATTCTGGTAAACACGAAACCAAACATCAGAGATACTGGGAGATTGTACTATGATATTCCAGTTTACAATTCATTATTTGATCATGCGTTTATTAAATGCTTTCAGAATCGTGAGAAAAGTACACAATAATGAGCTGACTTTTAGTATTTTGATTATAAAGTCTATCCTAATCACTTGTTGAAGATTTGGATGACTACAATGTTTGTATTTCCCATCGATAGAATCGAAATATTTGAAGAACTAGTACGTTGTCGCCTAGATAAGTTGATTATTGATCAACTTATCAAGAGATACGGGTATTGTCTAGAATATTCCTCATATTCTAAAATATACTCGTACAAGAAAATATTTGAATTCAAGTGTTATTATCACTGAATAATACACTGGAATTAGATGAATCAAATATAAAAATCAAACAAAATTCCCCCACAATATTGCAAATGAACCAAAATATGAAATCTTGAATGAATGAATTATAGCCGGTAATTAATTATAGCCTTATTATATAATGAATTAGAATCTTATCATATCTATTAGTTATATACTTGCTATGATAGTCTCTGAATAAATGAGAGAAGTATTATAAATTTGCATTTCATTATAATTATGATAGTAATCATTATTAGGTACTATAAGAATAAGTATTTGATGTTTATTTCTATTTTACCTGTAGCAGACCATTCACTTCCCTATTCGTTATCCAACATGTGGTCCAACATTGATCGTTGGATCCAACATCGGATCGTGGATGGGGTCGTTGAATATTGAGTTGGATGTCGGAAGAGTTGATCCAACTACATGGAGGTACAACACGAAGGTCCGACATCAGAGCCTTTGTTTTCCATTGATCAGACTGAAGTTGGAGAACAAGTCGGAGCCTGAGTGGTGATGCAATCCGACTAGTAGTCCTACTAGTGGTCAAGCAAGTTGGTCCACTAATTGGATATTGTGAATAGTTTGATAGAGAATGGTTTCTTATGTCAAAAATATATATTATAACGAACACTCCATTACCAATTAAATATTGCTCAAAGCTAAGATATTTTTATTAGATATGATTAGTTTAATTTTTAGAAATTAATAATATTCTTTCTCCTAACCAATTTGGCTTCCGCAAAGGTATAAGTACAGAATTAGCTGTACTAGAATTATCAAAATTTGTAACTAGCAATTTAGAGGAAAAGAATAAATGTCTAGCAGTATTTTTAGATTTAGCAAAGGCCTTCGACTCTGTTTCCCATGACTTATTAATAAAAAAGCTTGAGGCAATAGGTATAAGAGGAGTGCCACTTGAATGGTTCAGATCCTACCTCAGCAATCGAAAGCAAAAAACAAAGGTTGAGAACCATATGAGTGCAGAGGGTTCCATGAAGTTTGGAATACCTCAAGGAACAGTTTTAGGACCAATTTTGTATTCGATCTTTGCAAATGAGTTGTGCTCCATTCAAATTCAAGGTAGAGTTATAGCCTTTGCTGACGATACAGCACTCCTTTTTCAAGGAAAAAACTGGGAAGAAGTGTTCCAAACAGCAGAGATAGAACTCACAAAAATCACTAGTTGGTTAAGAAATAACTTATTGTCATTGAATTCAGAAAAAACAAAATTTTTAGCTTTTTCTTTAACAAATAGCACAAAACCACACATGACAACAATGAAGCTCTATAATTGTGATAGAAATTGTAACAATAATTGTAATTGCCCACTAATAGAACGCTCTGACAATATAAAGTATTTAGGAATAATAGTAGATGATTCATTGAAATGGAACAAACACATAACATATACAACTGCCAAAATAAGGAAGCTTATATACAAATTCTATCAATTAAGGCGTATCATAGACAAAGAAATGTTAAAAACTGTATACTTAACATTAGTTGAATCTCTTCTAAGGTACGGTCTGTTAGTTTGGGGTGCAGCTAACTTCAGTTTTATAGATCCATTATTTAAAACTCAAAAACGCATTTTGAAAATAATGGGAAACAGGGAAATCCAGTTTCCAACTGTAGAATTATTTATAGAAAATAGAGTACTCAGCGTTAGGCAATTGAATATATTGTTGTTATTAGGGTATATGAAAAAACATCAAAATAGGAAACATATCATAAATCATAGCCATAATACTAGAATAAGAGAACGTTACAATCAAGAAGTACCAAGAATGAATACAGCGTTTGGGCAAAGATCACTAGGATATTTAGAGCCTACAATATCTAATAGAATACCATTAGAAATCAAAGGAGAGGAAAATTTCAATAGGTTCAAAAGAAAAATTAGACATTGGTTATTCAGTATTGGGATACAAAGTAGTGAGGAACTAATAGTAAGTAGGATTTAGATTTAAGCAGTATTCTTTTTAAATAAGGTAATTTATATGTAGAAAATAGTACCTCGGTTTAGTATCTTTGTACTAGGTGATGCTTAGGGTAATAGATATAGTTTTAGATTTTTGGAATTTTTGTATTATCTGTTGTAGCATAAATTAGTATTAATTTGATGATAACCTCGACACATATATTATATAGTGAGGTATCATTTTTGCAAACACTGAATATTGTTATATTATTGAAAATATATGAAAAAAATATGTAATGTATGAATTTATGAGTATCTAGTTATAAATATGGAAAGCATGAAGGCTTGGATGGATTTTTTTCAAATTCATATTGACTTGATTCCAATTCTGGTAAACACGAAATCAAACATCAGAGATACTGGGAGATTGTACTATGATATTCCAGTTTACAATTCATTATTTGATCATGCGTTTATTAAATGCTTTCAGAATCGTGAGAAAAGTACACAATAATGAGCTGACTTCTAGTATTTTGATTATAAAGTCTATCCTAATCACTTGTTGAAGATTTGGATGACTACAATGTTTGTATTTCCCATCGATAGAATCGGAATATTTGAAGAACTAGTTCGTTGTCGCCTAGATAAGTTGATTATTGATCAACTTATCAAGAGATACGGGTATTGCCTAGAATATTCCTCATATACTAAAATATACTCGTACAAGAAAATATTTGAATTCAAGTGTTATTATCACTGAATAATACATAATCCACACTGGAATTAGATGAATCAAATATAAAAATCAAACAAAATTCCCCCACAATATTGCAAATGAACCAACATATAAAATCTTGAATGAATGAATTATAGCCGGTAATTAATTATAGCCTTATTATATAATCTTATTATATAATGAATCTTATCATATCTATTAGTTATATTCTTGCTATGATAGTCTCTGAATAAATGAGAGAAGTATTATAAATTTGCATTTCATTATATTATGATAGTAATCATTATTAGGTACTATAAGAATAAGTATTTGATGTTTATTTCTATTTTACCTGAAGCAGACCATTCACTTCCCTATTCGTTATCCAACATGTGGTCCAACATCGAACGTTGGATCCAACATCGGGTCGTGAATGCGGTCGTTGAATATTGGGTTGGATGTCGGAAGAGTTGAACCAACTAGCTGGAATTACAACACGAAGGTCCGACGTCAGAGACTTTGTTTTCCATTGACCAGACTGAAGTTGGAGAACAAGTCGAAGCGTGAGTGGTGATCCAATCCGACTAGTAGTCCTACTAGTGGTCAAGCAAATTGGACCACTAATTGGATATTGTGAATAGTTTGATAGAGAATGGTTTCTTATGACAAAAATATATCAAAAGGAACACTCCATTACCAATTAAATATTGCTCAAAGCTAAGATATTTATATTAGATATGATTAATTATTTTAATAACTTCCTATATGAAACTCAAAATTTGGAATGATGGAATGAATCTGTGTATAGAAAATGTTTTATAGCCATTATTAAATAATAATACCTCAAAATGAGGAAATTTTTTCAAGAAGATCTGTCTATTAGAGACTAGTTCTTCAGCTTGTTTCTTAGACCAAGCATTAGTTTCATACATTCTTCATGATTTACCGTTGTAGCTCGATATGGGATACGGATGATGACTCACAATCCCATAATTGCATAAAAACATGCTTTAGTCCGGCACTGAAACCTATCCCCTAGCCGCTGTAGTTTTAATGCGTCGACTGTTTGTTGGATACTCTATAATCGAGTCTTCGGATCATAGCCCCTTTAAACCCTGCTTTTTCGACCCCCGTGGTGACAATTCTTTTGACATAGTTCTTTACCAATCCACTCTATACTTTGTAACGTGGCCTTAGGGTAGGTCTATCCGCTAGAGTTACTAGCGAGGGTGAAAATCAAACGTTTTGATTTTACAGTTTTTTGAATCCGATAATAACTGTGAGGGTAGGGACGATGTAACAGGATAGTACAAAAGCCTAAATAGGTTGTAATCGATTGATCCAAGAGTTACACTTATTTATTGGTCATTTTAGTTGGTGTTAGCATTTGTGGACATGAAAGTGAGAAAATAACTGTATCAGACAGAACATTTGACAAAATTCAAGACTCTGGCTCTCTTAATTCGATCCTAATCCATTGGCAGATTTCTCAAACTATATACTGTACTATAAAAGACAACATGAAATAGTATAATACATTGACAATATCATAATACAATGTATATACTGATTGATAATAATGCTATGTTGAGGCAGACATTTGTAATATGTATCACTCTTCTTGAAGTTGGAACTCATTACTAACTAGACATTATTGTATGAATATCAATCTATTAATCAATTATCATAGTGATGAAGAAATATTTTCCATGATAGGATATTCAAAAACTAATAAATTTTAAAAAATGAAAAATTTGATACTACAATGAAATGTCAGCTTTGGCCGTCTCGGGACTGTAAATAATGATAATAAGAGATTATAATAAGAAATAACTAAAAAATGAGAGAATTTGGAGTAGATCCTGCATTTGACATAGTGCGAGTACATTGACTAAATGGAGTGGAAGTTTCTGATTGGTGGATTAGAGGAGCTGTGATTGGTCGTTGTGAGTGTCTTGTCCAGTCTGAAAATGGCTTAAATCAACCAATAATATGCCCACAACGCAATCTCTAGCTCTGTCAAAAAGAGCCTTCAATTTGATCAGCTAATAACAATGTTGCAAATATATTATACTATATGAGGCTGTTTCGAGTGATTTGATAATGGAGTGCCATTGAAGTATTTTGGTGGTGATAATAAAAATAGTTGATTATATATTTTTATTTTTTGTTTGAGAAAATGAAGTTACTGATAATGTATTTTGTGAATTGTATCTCGTATCGTGCATTCGACATCTAGCATCTTTCATCTTGTACTTGTATCTTACATGCTTCTTACTTTCCATATTGAATCTTGTTCATGAATTGAATCTTCTTATGCATGTGAAAACATAAGTTCAAGCAATTCAAGCAATTTTACAGTATTTTCACTGAGTGAAGTAGAATTCCATTTCTAAAATTTAAATTCCTAATAAAACCCATGCAAGATAAATAATAGCAATATAATAATAAAAAACAGTATTACATCAACCCAAGGCATTGTCTCTGAAACCACTGAACCAAGACATATAGATAAGATACGATAATACTTATTTATTTCATTATTTGATCAAAACTCTTCGGAAAACTACTATAGACAATATACATTACCTCCTTATACAATATACATTATCTCCTTATACAATATAAAATATACCTACATTATCTGAGAATTGAACAATTAAATATTCTGTTTTCGCACAAATAACGATAAAATGGCTCTGGAAAATGACATAAACATCTTATTTTAGTGTTTAATGTGTAATGGTGTACAGTAGACATTTTCCTTTCTGAATCCTCCTTGTTTGATTCCTCCTTCTCATCCTATCTTTCTCTCTATACCCGTCACTTGCACCCTCCATCTTAAACCTTCAGCCAAACCTATATCCACATCAAGAATGCAAAACAAAATCTCATAAAGAAGAAGAGGAAAACGTTAGTAGCAAGAGAGCTCCCAGGGTCTTATCTCGTCTGCGAAAAGCGAGAATAAGAGATAAAAAGAGATGAAAGAGAGAATACTCGCCTCAAAAGGGTTTCTACCCTTTCTTGTTGCTTTTCCCCCCTGATTCTTCACAAGTTACTTACGTTGAGGAATAAATAAAACTTGCTCTATTCCGCTACAAAGTGTTTCTAAAAGCGGCCGCTGATTTTTGGGGCGCAACTCTCGCAGAAATCTGTCAGGTTTCAAAAGCTCAGCATTATTATTCAAGGCCGGAAGCCCTCTGTAAGCTCATAACCGGGATTTGCTCGGTTTCACAACAAATAACGCATCTGACGTTCAAAGAAAACTCACTGCTGCCATAATTCACACCGGAGATCTGGGACTCGATGTTATTACAATATTCAATCATTGATAGTATTATGGTACTTGATATTGTCGTCTATTACAAATATGTTGCTACACTTCCATACCATATCATGAACTGATGGATGAGTTTATTGATATTTCCATTGAGCATGTTTCTAATACTTGTGGGCTGTAGAGAAAATGGGAGGATGAGAGATTAATTAGTTTACAATTTTATATGAGTTCCGAGCCACCGGAATGTGATTTTGAAATTAATAGCCTAACTGTAGATAAGTGAATTTAAACTCAATCGGTTGTCCTTGCAACGGGAGTATCAAGAGTGCGACACTTATCCAATCTTAAAGACTAGATTCATGAAGTAAGTTTAATTTACTTCGAAGAACGAAAAAAATATTGTTGCTGTGCAATGCAGTTATACAATCACACTATTATTCAGGGTCAAAGATTATTTTTGGAGGCCAAGAAAAGGAAGCGAATGAGCTCACATTACTCATTTATACAATATGTAGCTCTATTTCCACAAGTTCTATTCCAATAAAGGCAATGAAAAGAAATCAAGTATTGTTGTCATGAAAACTAGATGTTCTATACCCTTGATGTATAGAGCATTCAGTTCTTATGACAACAATACTTGATTTCTTTTAGAGAGAAGTAAAAGAATAATGGAACTCGTAGTGAGTTGACTTAGTTTATTATCTGTCAGAAAGAGTTATGTTCTGTTGTCAGTAGTTGATGATTGAGTCATTAATTCCCATGATAAGCGGTCGAGAGTGTTGGTGAAACGTCCATCTCATGGAGCCGAATAAATTCAAAAGTGAGCTGCATATTTACGTATTTTATGCCAAGATTCATCTCCCAGGCGTAGTCTTGGTTTTTGTAAAACAAGCGTTGATAATCTTCTTAAGGATTGTTCTTCTCTCGCTACACTTTTGTTTTCGGAAAGCATGGCGTCGGTGATAATATTATGGCTGAGAGCAAAGTTCAATGTTTTGTAGAATCTTGCTTTATTCTCTCTTGAAAAAATATACGTGTATAAATATTAATGACGAGACGAGACGGGCTTACCGAGAAACATTTTTCCAACATTCTTCTCCCAAAGAGGATTGTGTTGTTTTAATTTCAGCCCTTCTCTTCGGTTATGCTCTCGAGCTAATACTTTGAATGAGGAAAATATTTAACATGGAATGAAACAGGAGTGCAGTCTGTCTGTTTTGATAGAGAAATCCTGTTCAATATCCTGATTATCAGCGAGCAGCTCAAGAGAACAAGATAACGTTTTTCATGACAGAAGCTTACTGGATTGATTTTCAAGATTTATTTCAGAACAATAAGCTTTTATGTGTTATTCTGTCTCTAGTAGAATATAATTATTATGAAACTTCAGAGTATTCGAGATATAGAGAGATGCATGCAATCTATGATGAAATCAATTTTCAAATGGAATAAACCAAAGAAAATTTGAGATGTTATGAGAGTAGACTAATTATTAGTTATTTGTTATTAATATAAATAAATTGAATAAATGAGAGTGATTAACCCTATTATATTAGATGAAAATTCATCAATCTTGATCTGACATTTTAAGTATGTTTGAGAAATAACATGAATGCATAACGAATAAATGAAAAATCAACTCATAATAATAATAAAATCTCCGTTGACTCCGATATGATTTCTGATAAGAAATACTTATGATTCTGTTTGTCAATCGTCATATTATCTTGATTTCAGCCTTCCTCTCCAGTTATGCTCTCGAGTTATAAAGGATTCACGTTATAAAGTCAGCACCTGATTAACATTGGTTTGCTATCCTATTCTGTCATCAGACATAGCAGATAGTTCTGTCCTTTTTCAAGTTCGCACTGTTGCAAGATTGTTTTTCGACTATGAAAAAATATGATCAACTAACGAAATGTCAAAACATTTCATCTCAATTATGAAAATTTATCATCTTATCATAATAAATGTGTTTTCGACGAATAAAATGTATATTTCAGATCGACAAGGTAGATTGAGTTGACAAGAATCATTAATGTATATCATATTAGATATACAGGTACAACTTGAATCACTAGATATAAAGAAGTCGATTGTGATATAAAATTGGAAACCCCACTGGTTTATAACGGGAATCTCATTATATCGTGTTTGAATCTTGTCAGTATGAAAGCAGTAATTCCAATTAAATTTATAAAACAAATTAGTTATTCAAAACAATGAAATATAAAATATAATTTGAATTATTCAATGCAAATAAATTACAGCATTCTCATTCAAATAATTATTATTGAATTTCCCATGACCTACATATTTTCGTCATCGAAGACTAATGAATACTAGACGAATGATATATTGCAAAAGTCCACCGTTTCTGCTACTAACCTCTCTACCTCAGAAGGCTTCACTGTGCACACCCGAATCGCGGTTCCAACCGCATTGGCCTGCCGATCGCCTCTTTAATGACTACACACTTGTGGTCTGCAGTCGGAATAAATCTGACATTTTTTACGACTCTGTCAATGTTGGACACATTAGCAGTAAGTTGCGGCTTCCTTTCGCCTGTCAATATGATATGTTTCACTGCGATGACTGTAAAAATGTTCACTGACAAAATAGTGTAGCGCTGTCAAAGCATGCGATTTGCGGTTGGAGTTTAGTGATGAATATAGCCTGGAATGCATGGGAGTCAAGCTAAGATACCTCGAGATTTCTACCACCACGAATCATTGCTACTACGACAATCCTTGGACTTCTTTGCTTGGAATGCAATTATCTATGAATCATGATGGTGGTGTAGAATTGGCTTAGTTTCTCAAATTGAACGACAAATTCAGTCAATCTTGATCGATCTACTATGAATTCAATGAGAACTTGACCAACTATCCTTATCAAAAGGTACGTACAGTATTTGCTAGAATAATGTAGATTGATAGTACTATAATTATCTTCTTAAAATGTATGAATGCAGGGCTACTTTCTTTTATTTATGAAATATAATAAATTATAGTATGTAAGAATATAAATTTGGGTATTCCCCAAAATCTTATACTGAAAGGAAATTGATAGGTCTCAGAGCAAGAAGCTGTATTGTTATCACCAGATACGGTGTCAACGGTCTAGATTAGATAATAACGGCTCTCAAGGCTATGATTTTGAACAGCCAAATGAAAATAAAAGTATTGTTGCTATTTATTTAATAATATAATATATATAGTATTTGAGGTTAGGTTCTTTGGTATATACTAGTCGGCGACCTTAGTAATCGGTCGAGCCGTATATTTTGAGAATTAGCCAGACACCTTGTGGCAAATTAGTTGCGTATAAATAGCATTCGCTTAGACTAGGAACAGAGGGTTTAGTAAGCAAGCATGCCATATGAATGTAAACAAAAAAGCGATTAAGAAAGCACAAAAATATTTATTGTGTCAATCGAGCATGAACAAAATATAAAAAACAAAACAAAAAGATAAAAGAAATGGGATGTAACTTTATTCAGCGCAATGATACATGATGCAGTTTTGGGATGTACCAATGCAGTATTTGACTGGCGCTAAAAGCGAATTCATTTGAAATGTACATGTGTTATTTATAAAAATAATATAGATTTGTAATCTTTATAGAACGTATATATTTATGTAGCCAATGTAAAATAAGAATATTTAAAACTAAAATATTCACTCAATGGATAGTAATATGACAGTTTTGTATGGACTATTTGACAGTATTGAATTACGTCATAGCGGAGTATTTGAAATCCACCAATGAGAGTGGATATTTAAATTTTATATAAATTGAAAAGTCGGAAGTATGGTTGTAAAAGAATAGGGGAAGATCCATACCCACTTGCTTGCCAGAGGTCACCTTGGACGCCCACCAATTTTGAGAGCACAAGACCAGATCCCTTTTTAAATATTTTTTTCATTAAAAGTCAAGTTGTTTGAATAATTAAAAATTACATTTCATAAGACTCAGTGAGGTCATAGTATGACATGAGTCATTAAATTTAAATAGTCCCATTGGAGAAGATGACAGCAGCCAACAGATAAGGACTAGGACATTGAAACGAATCCTGATCGCCATCATAATTGTGAAAAATTGACACATGAGTTTATTTGAAAAGTTATTTAGGAGGGCCTCAGTGCTATGAAATAATCACAACTAAATAAAGCTAGCTCGTCGAAGGGTTATTCAAAGATTAAAATTAATATTGAAATTTGTGCAAATATTCGAACGCAAAGGGAATATTATTAAGAACAATTTATGAGATTCAAATATTTGAGTATGCACAGATGGAATATTTATTAATATTTGATTTATCGTATATGCTCACTCAGTTATCTTTTTTATCAGTAATTTATTAGAATTTTTATGAAGCTTATGTTCATAAGATAACATAAGATAAATTGATTCATCTGAATTCCACCAGAGGCCGAACCCAAGCCCTGAGATGTATTTTAATATTTATATTTTTTCATATTTATTGAATGTAAGATTTATAAATTTTATTTGATAAGCAACAGCAAGTCGACAACTGAGCTGTATAAGTTGAAAGAATATAATTATGCTGGTTAAAGGAGCACATGATATTAATGGATGCAAATAAGCCAAGTAAAATCTTTAGTGAGCTATCTGTGATATTTTTAAGCTATTATTTTTATATTTGTTGCTCTATTTTTTATTATTGCTTGTTGATATTTTCATGTAATTATATATTTTTTACGTGTTGAATGGTGTACTCTTTATTTATGATCCTATCTTCATGCATGACCAATCTTGTTATAGTCTATTTTATTATCAGTATTGACATAGTATTTGAATTATAAACCAACTATATTCTTCACTGAATAAGTTGGATAAATCGACGATATACAGCATTGATTACTAAATCTTTGGAAATATTACGTTCTCAAGATTTACTTGAATTATTCAGAACCATCGCATCCGATTTGGAAGAATTCAAGGGTCATAGGATTAAGTTGCAGCAGCAATACAAATTAATAGAATTTATAAGGTATTCTGATTGAGTATCGCCTTTGATTCCGCTCAGTATCATCTTACACTGCTGTCAGATGGTAGAGATTGGCATTGGTGACGATACCATATTGTCTAGTACAAAAATCAGAGCCCTCATATCTATCTACCTCTCCTGCATCTATTTTATTATCAGTATTGACATAGTATTTGAATTATAAACCAACTATATTCTTCACTGAATAAGTTGGATAAATCGACGATATACAGCATTGATTACTAAATCTTTACTAAATTTGTGAAGTCAACCGAATCAGTCATAAGAACTGTGAACTGTTAAAGCAGCCGACGTTTGCAGCCATCGAAAGCAGAGAATCATTTGAGCTCCTAGAAGGTCTGGTAAGAAACTGGTGGTATTTTTCTTTCAGGAGTCACAAAAATATTAAATTTATTCAAAAACCTTTGCTCTACCGACTGCGGCCAAGCAGGACACATGCGACGCCAAATATAACGTCACAAGTACCCTTGGAATAATAGAATCTTATTATATTAAAGCTGCAAAAGACAAAAAATTACGAAAAATTCTCAGCCAATACGGCTTACAAATTATAACTACTAGTTCCTGTGTTCACACCGGTTTATTTTATTAATTTCAAAGGGTACTTCAATTCTATTTAAAGATTGATAGCATTCACTTGAGGGCTTATTTCGAAATTATTGTTGATTTGGGACATCACCCTAATTTCTACTATTCATGGCTCAGGACATTATGCACCATCTATGGATAATGCTAATCTACGATTACATGTAGATATGGTTGCGTTTATTTTGATGAACATCCTATCTATCACCATTTAAAGCTGAATTCCTACAGAACTGTGACAGTGAACAGTGGGAATTTAATTCCTAAAAGTTCCAATGGGATTATTGATACTTGCTCGGACGGTCTGAATGGGAAAAATTGAAACTCGTGGGAATTAAATTTTCACTGTTCACTGTAACTGTTGTGTGGAAATCCAGCTTATACCTTCTTTGGTGTATATGGGCCTTATTGTACGAGGTTATGAGAGAAGAACACTGTTTTCTCTTGATGCTTTGTTCATTGTATCTTATATCGATACAATGATAACTTTCTTTCCTTATTTGCACTGTATTCCATGTGACGAATTTCACAAAAATATTGATGAGTATTTTTTCATTGAATGGGATCTCATGAGAATGTTTTTGTTTTGTGCTAAAACGAAGTCATTCTCTTTTCATTCAGAGCCTTCTATTCATTAAAAGTCTCTAATTCATTTTAACATTTACAATCCTACTTTAAACAAAGTTTTAGTGAGAAATTAATAAAGATATTGACTATGACTCCATTATTGACTCCATAATACTCATTGGAGCTCCATTCTTCAGAGTTTTAGAACTCATATCCATCGTTCTCTCTCTTTTCTGTAGTGACACTGGAGAGTGCTCAGAATGAGCCGCAATTATTATTGAGCCTGAGTAAATCCGCTGCCTGACACTCATTACTTTTCTGTGGATGATGCCAAGCTTTGCCTTGGCCTGTGGGCGAAAAGGGCTCACGTGGTTAAATATTGTCGGAGACAGCTCGGGGCTTGCTCCTCGCTCATAATCCCAAATGATTTGCTCGGCAATACTCTATACAGTACTAGCTACCATTTCCTTTATTCCTTCTCCATCATCAACCTCCTTCTTCTTCCTCCTATCCACAATTTTCCATTGCAATTCTCTATTCTTTGTACATAGGTAACCCTTTCTTTCATCGCTTTATTATCGGCATTGCTCCAAACAATACTACAATTTACCTTATTCCTCTTTCATCATCAACCTATTTTTTCTTCCTCCTATCCATAATTTTCTGTTCTCCATTTTCTATCCTCTAGACTAGTTACCCTTTTTTCAACACTCTATATCATCAACTAGGCAATGCTCTATAAGGTAATAGCTGAAAACCGAAGTATTTCTACCCTTATTAGCTATCTATTCCTCTTTTTTCATTAACCTCTTCCTTCTCTCCATAATTTCCTTTTCTACATTTTCTCTTCTCTTCATACCAGCTACTCTTTCCTCCATTTAAACCATTCCTTTTCCTCTTATTCATCTCCTGTTCTGCTCTTACTACTTCTTTCTCAACAACCTCTTCTTTATCTCAAACGTTTCTTCTCTAATCACTCCTTCAACTCATTTATTCGTTCTTATTTACATCAACCCATCTTTCTTTCCAATTCATTCACTTCCTTCTTTGTAATCAATTTTATTTTCTCTCAACTACCTGTTTTTGATTCGGCTGGAATTTCTTTTTCAATTAATTTCTACCTCCTTACTTTGTCTCATCTTGCTCTTCTTCTTTGCTCATTTCATCGACTTCGGCTCATTTTCTCCTTATTTATTTCTCTTCCTATCTCAATCCATGAGAAAAAAAGGCCAAGTCAATAATTTTATCCACCACTAACCAATTCCTTCAGTATTCACCATTTGCAGCTAATCTCTTTTCACAGAATATTCACTTTTCATCTTTTGTACTGTGTTTCTTCACTGCATTCTCATCCCACTGTCTCCATCATTCTTTGCTTGCATTCATCTGCTCCCTTCCATCTTAATCAATCATTTCCTTATTTCCTTATTTCCACATTCATTTGTTCACATATTATAATGATGAGAGTTCTATAATAAATAACGTAATCTCCAAAACTCTCCACTCAAACTCATACTTCCTCATTTCGTCATTCTCTACTCCTACTCCACAGATCCATTCATAGTTTTCCATCCCTTATTTCCAATTTCTCTCTTCTGTTGCTCCTCTGCTCCTCTAATTTGATATATCTCTCTATGTTCAGTTGCTTCTCTCGATGTCTACGAGTAAAGTAGCCCGAGGCAACACTGAACCCTTTCTCACATATTGTGCAGCCTGAGGCTCCTATACAAGGATGCGAGTCTGCCATCAAATCAATTTTGTCAGTCTTTGTTTGTGAGCTGATGTTTGCACCTCCATGTTCGTTCAATAAGGAATCTGATAATAGATAATAATTATCAATGACGTGGAGGTCAAGAATGTTAGGTATCATGAAAGATCTCATTCATTTCATATCAGATCATGAAAGAGTAACTGCACTCATAGTGCAGTTATTCATCTGCCAGAAATGTATAACACTTGATTTCCTTATTTAACGGATTTTACTAGTATTTAGTTTCCAAGTTTATAGCATGATAGTTTGAGACTAATGTTAGTACTTTGGACACAAAGTATTTCATTCAAAGTGATGAATATCGTAATCAGGATAGTAGACAGAAAAGTGATCATAGGCTTCCCTGTGTGACAAAAATTTGTTTTGAATTCCTTACAGTTACTTAAAATGAGAACTGAAATAAAGAGCGTAAAGTGTGGAGTGATGGTGTGGTGTTTTTGGAGGAAATGAGGGTTTGAATGAGATGGGAACCGATACAAAAATGTGAATTAATTCAATGATGAGCTGAAGATTGGTTGATGTTATTAAATGAACTAAAGATTGATGAAACGTGTTTTCTACAAAGGAATGAATAAAGCTCAATCTTTCTTCCTGAGCATGACGTTGGTTTGAGCTTTTCGGCCTGTCGTGAATACCCCTGGATCATCCATTGATGAGTACTTAAAATCAATGAACTGGGAAAATAAGTATATCAGATACCAGCAAAAACAATAAACAAGGTTAATGAGACAATACTGTTCAATCGAAAGTATGTTGTGGAGGAAAAGTACGGTTCTTGATCACAGTTGAAGATGGAAAATAATTTTCGATAAAAAGGAAAGCACTCATCAATCAGTGTTCAGTTTACCATTCAAACTTTAACGAGATCTGTACCAACAGTGATAGATATAAAATTATTGCAATATATATTTTTTGAAGGTGAGCACCTCCCAATCGGCAATACTACGATGATCAAAGTAAGATATCGATCGAGCTAGAAGTGAATGAAGGGCTCAGGCATTACGGCGGCATGAAAGATAATTTCCCAGCTGCATGCCATATCTCAAGCTACTACCGATTTGAATAAAGAGGAGCAATTTTTTCTTTGCTCTATCACAGAGCCTGCCGCTCACATCTTAATTCAACGCCCCGATGTAAGCTTATAGCCTATACTTATCACGCAGAAGGTAGCGCTGATATTATTTATACACCGGGGCAACGGAACCTGATAATATAATTGCGCATGAAAGATGTTATAATTATGCGGTTATCCATGGCTCCGATATTCAGTGGGTGCTTTAAAAAAGAGCATCGGAAAAGTGACTTAATCGATGTCACTATCCTACTCTCTCACTCCCTCTCTCGTTCTCTCTTCTCTAGAGGCCGGTAATTTTTCTCAATTTCTGTCTCCTGTCTTACACCCGACAAGAAAATGATCGCTTGTCGCTTATGGGCCCAAAAACACGAACAATAAATCATCCAACTCCATCCCTTGCACTCATTCACAATCGCTCGCTCTCTCTTCCTCTGCATCTTCACTTTTTTGATAATGGACAATCGAGCTTATCTACGAGCATACTTGTCCGACATCTTATCCAGCGGCTAGTACTCAAAGTATGATAGTGCATACTCGCTACTCTTCCACAGCAGGTAATACTATGTTTAGCGAATTATGTTCTGCATAATACTTGCGAGTTGTACGATCCTGTAGAACAAGATAATCATCAATGCGCAGTCCTTTCACGATAAATAATAATATGATAGTACATTCCTGATATTAAATCTAGAAGATGTATGTAAAAACATTTCATGAGAACGTTCTCAGGCAGGCACAATGATACCAATAACAGGAAACAATTAGAATGATTTCAGTGAATGTTTGCTAGACGGTCAAAATGTGCTCCGTTGAGAATGTTCTCAATAACAATCTGTCAAAACTTTCCAACATTTTGTAAAAACCATTCTGGAAAGTTTTTTATCATCATTACTCTCCAAAAATATGATATTCTGAGAATCCATTTTCCAGATATTTCATTGCTATGGTATTATATCTTATCATTCATTACATTTTTTTTGGGCCAAAATGTTAAGTTCATTAAAAGCACCATTCTTGTAGCAGTTACATACGATAAACAAGAAAAGTTTGAGACTACTCAGCGTGAAACACGTTCAAGTAGCATCGATATGTATCGAAAATACACTCTGTAATTATGTTTTGTATGAGCCAGCTCTCAAACTAATTGTTTGTGTAAGATAAGGAGGCGTCGTTGTTCTGTGAGTACAAATAATTACAGAGTGAGATAATTACACGGTGCGCCATGTCGAATTTCACACCAAAGTTATGAATACGAGTCGAAAACACTGAAAATTTGACTATAGACTTTTTCTGCTTGTGAGAGAGAACCAGGACGCACGAGGGGGAAGAAAGAAAATTGCATAAGTGTAATGTTGATGAAGGAGTTGAAATTAGGATAACGGAGAGGCTGAATTTCACTGATTTATTTCTTCCACCAATACTTGTTCTACCAAATAGCTTCCTCATTTTCATCTGGATGTATCCACATCTGAAAAAACAAACAACGAGGATTATTCACATTTCATTCGGACGATTGAGAGAAATTGGTTTATAAATGTACGAGCTCGTATAGAAGGTAGTAGACAACAGGTTTACAATAAGATGTTTTCTAGTTTCTACTTCAGAAATTACGCCTACCCAGTCTTATTGTAGATTGATAACCAACATGAATATCTTTACTCGATTCTCAACTTGAAAATATTATTCGAAATTACTGTATATTCTATCAAGAGAATATCTTATTTCTTCATTTTGAAAGTATTTGAAAGTCTTTGAAAGTCTTTAGTTCACTTATCTCACTTAAGTAATCCCAGCTCACTCTTGCTGGAGTGATGACTACAACTATTTTCGACAATTTCTATAAGATAGAGGAATTCCTCTATCTTATAGAAATTGTCGAAAATAGTTGTAGTCATCACTCCAGCAAGAGTGAGCTGGGATTACTTAAGTGAGATAAGTGAACTAAAGACTTTCAAAGACTTTCAAATACTTTCAAAATGAAGAAATAAGATATTCTCTTGATAGAATATACAGTAATTTCGAATAATATTTTCAAGTTGAGAATCGAGTAAAGATATTCATGTTGGTTATCAATCTACAATAAGACTGGGTAGGCGTAATTTCTGAAGTAGAAACTAGAAAACATCTTATTGTAAACCTGTTGTCTACTACCTTCTATACGAGCTCGTACATTTATAAACCAATTTCTCTCAATCGTCCGAATGAAATGTGAATAATCCTCGTTGTTTGTTTTTTCAGATGTGGATACATCCAGATGAAAATGAGGAAGCTATTTGGTAGAACAAGTATTGGTGGAAGAAATAAATCAGTGAAATTCAGCCTCTCCGTTATCCTAATTTCAACTCCTTCATCAACATTACACTTATGCAATTTTCTTTCTTCCCCCTCGTGCGTCCTGGTTCTCTCTCACAAGCAGAAAAAGTCTATAGTCAAATTTTCAGTGTTTTCGACTCGTATTCATAACTTTGGTGTGAAATTCGACATGGCGCACCGTGTAATTATCTCACTCTGTAATTATTTGTACTCACAGAACAACGACGCCTCCTTATCTTACACAAACAATTAGTTTGAGAGCTGGCTCATACAAAACATAATTACAGAGTGTATTTTCGATACATATCGATGCTACTTGAACGTGTTTCACGCTGAGTAGTCTCAAACTTTTCTTGTTTATCGTATGTAACTGCTACAAGAATGGTGCTTTTAATGAACTTAACATTTTGGCCCGAAAAAAATGTAATGAATGATAAGATATAATACCATACCAATGAAATATCTGGAAAATGGATTCTCAGAATATCATATTTTTGGAGAGTAATGATGATAAAAAAATTTCAAGCTGTGTATGCTAGACTTAATGGAGCTATCATTTTAAGGCTGTGCAAAGGCTAAGAATAAACTTTTTACTGGTGATATTTTTCAAAGTTTTTCCATTTGTATACTACTAGCAAGAACCCGTGCTTCGCAAGGATCTATTTCAAAACTTGACAAAATGAAAACTTGACGTAATGAAATTTTGAAGAATTGAGAATAGGCCTATAACCATCCTTGGTTAATTAAGAATCTATAAGCAAAATTTCAAGTTAATTAGTCCAGTAGTTCAGACGTGATGATGCGTCAAACATGATATTCCTATCCCGTACAAGCATAAGCCAGCTCTTTACTTTATATAATTATTATTATAATTATATAATTATATTATAGATATAGTTAACGACTGCAAGAGATAGGACTGTGGAACAGAATAGTGGTGAACTATGATAGCGCCAGAAGTGTCTCAAACACAATAGTAGGTACTACATGAACTTTTTGAAAGTGATTTGAAAAATGTTAAACAACAGAACTGAATCCTTATCATTCTACCTTCATTTAGAGAGCTTTTGTTTGATCCGAATGGAAATCTATTTATAAAAAAATGAATGTCTGTTTGTTTGTATGTTTGTTTGTTCCCTGTAGACTTGAAAACTACTTGACATAACGTCATGAAACTTTGGGAATATGTTGTGTGAATATTGGGGATGGTTTTTGAACAGAAATTTTAATAGGGGTGCTATCAATAATTATTATTTATTAATCCATTTTACATACATATGTTTTCGAAATTTTCGGCCGAGCGGCTACTGAAGAACGAAAAGATCATGATTCAAGATCATATTGTGATAATATGATTTAGCATCTAAAGTTACCAGCTGTAATAAACATATCACCCTGTAATAAATTATTGTGTACTGGTATTAAAACGGTAGTTTGGAGTTGAAGTGTAGTTGATTGGTACCAGCTGTTGATAATGGTTCCTTAGAAGACCTATACAAATAATTATCACTGCACTATCATTGAGAAACTGGAAAATGTTGAAAAAAATTATTCACCTAATGAAAGAGAGTATATATATATAATATATATATATATATATATATATATATATATATATATATATATATATATATATATATATATATATATATATATATTCATTAAAATTACTGAAGAATGAAAGAATAATTTACAATTTTTTGAATTCAGCTTAGCTTATATTCATCCTAAAATGGAAAGAATATGGAATTCTGTGTGATTTATCGTACATCGCATATTTCCTGGACCAACTATATTAAATATATCGACATGATTTCTGTATTAATATAAATATAAATATTAATATATCGACAATCTACAGCTATCAAAACATTGAATATTTTTCTTTGAAACACTGATATAACCTTTTTTAATTGAAAACTTTACTGATAGATATTACTACCAATTGATTGAGAAGAATAATATGTTTTTGGAATAATGAATGCTGCATGACTAAGCACATAATAGGAAGTCCGTATTGAGATGTGAATGAACATATCTATCTCCATATCATATTTATTTCGTAGAATCTCATGCAAGGTGGTTAGAGCTCTTTCTAAACTTATCTTATTCTCTGCTATTATAGCTATATCGTCTGCAAACGAAGCATCTGAATCCGAACTCCATTTACCTTGGGAAAGTTTTTATCATCATTACTCTCCAAAAATATGATATTCTGAGAATCCATTTTCCAGATATTTCATTGCTATGGTATTATATCTTATCATTCATTACATTTTTTCGGGCCAAAATGTTAAGTTCATTAAAAGCACCATTCTTGTAGCAGTTACATACGATAAACAAGAAAAGTTTGAGACTACTCAGCGTGAAACACGTTCAAGTAGCATCGATATGTATCGAAAATACACTCTGTAATTATGTTTTGTATGAGCCAGCTCTCAAACTAATTGTTTGTGTAAGATAAGGAGGCGTCGTTGTTCTGTGAGTACAAATAATTACAGAGTGAGATAATTACACGGTGCGCCATGTCGAATTTCACACCAAAGTTATGAATACGAGTCGAAAACACTGAAAATTTGACTATAGACTTTTTCTGCTTGTGAGAGAGAACCAGGACGTACGAGGGGGAAGAAAGAAAATTGCATAAGTGTAATGTTGATGAAGGAGTTGAAATTAGGATAACGGAGAGGCTGAATTTCACTGATTTATTTCTTCCACCAATACTTGTTCTACCAAATAGCTTCCTCATTTTCATCTGGATGTATCCACATCTGAAAAAACAAACAACGAGGATTATTCACATTCCATTCGGACGATTGAGATAAATTGGTTTATGAATGTACGAGCTCGTATAGAAGTTAGTAAACAACAGGTTTACAATAAGATGTTTTCTAGTTTCTACTTCAGAAATTACGCCTACCCAGTCTTATTGTAGATTGATAACCAACATGAATATCTTTACTCGATTCTCAACTTGAAAATATTATTCGAAATTACTGTATATTCTATCAAGAGAATATCTTATTTCTTCATCTTGAAAGTATTTGAAAGTCTTTAGTTCACTTATCTCACTTAAGTAATCCCAGCTCACTCTTGCTGGAGTGATGACTACAACTATTTTCGACAATTTCTATAAGATAGAGAAAATTGATTTTGTAAACCAGAATAATATAATTAATAATTGTACTTCTACTTGTCACAACCATGCTCCAAACACATCACACATGATTGAAGTAATAAATAATTCAGTAAAAAGATTGCCTTGCAATCTTCATCTAGGCCTACCAATGTTATCACATCATTTCATTTAATAAGAACAATATGAAAACATGTAGTACCTACTATTATTTAAAATATTACAACGACTAGTTTCGACCATAACTTAGGTCATTTTGACCTAAATGAAAATGACTCAAGTTATGGTCGAAACTGACCATAATGAAGGGTACTACAAGTTTTCATATTGTTCTTATTAATTAGTAAAAAAGTAGCCCATTCTAGTGAAGTGTTTTTATCATTTCATTTGTAACATAAATGAATGAACAATAATTTCAAGCTGTGTATGCTAGATGTAATGGAGCTATAATATTAAGTTGTACAGCCACTGATATTTCCATAGAACTCTTCTTTCAAATTCTGTAGAACTTTCTCTTTGAGATCAGAGACCTTCCATGAAACACAGACGTTTAAAATAAGCATTTTCTGAGGCATAAGTATTATAAATACTTGTAAAAAAGAACCAGGAAACGAGAGGGAGGAGAAGATCGCCCAGGTCAAGTGAGATAGCCAGTGAGACTCTCCAAAAATTCTGAATGGTATCAACAATAACCCACGTTTTCTCGATTCATGTTCTCTTTATACTACCCGTACTTCCACCAAGCACATTGTTTCCTGGCAGAAGGCTCAAGAGAGCCATGTGTAGTGTACCAGAAGTAATAAAGTTATTAGATCAAGAAGTGAGACAGCCAGTAAATTTGGCAAACAGGTTCCTTGCTTCTTTGCCGGCCGGCCTAGCGTTCTGTATTTATTACCCCAACAACCGTAGCGTTCGCCGGCACACATTATCAGGACAGGAGGCCGAATAAACTACTAGCTCCACTGAAAAAGTGGGCGGAGCTTCTGAAATACGTCTCCTGTGTGGCGGCAAAAGTCCAGCCAAAACTGTTAAATAATGCAGTAGTGAGGTACATAACAAACTGGCAGTATTGATGTAACAGGTAGCCTTGACGCTAAAATATAAGTGATGCTGACTGTTTGGAATGAATCTCACTAAGGTTGCTTCGTGCCTCTCGAGTAACAAACTGGCAGCATTAGTTGAATGGACAGCCTTGGTGTTATATATAAAAGGATGCTGACAGTATGAAGTGAATGTGGGTGTTGTTGCTTCGTGCTTCTCGAGTGGTACAATGGCTCAATCCTCAGATCGCAGTACAAATAAGGGTGTTCAAGGCGTACTCAGGTAACTAGTAACAACACACTTGTGATGGATGGTCTGCTGCCACGCTAGCCCAACTCTCAAATTATAGTCTTGTATTCTGTAACCACACAAGTTTACATTTACAGAATTTCCATGTTTTCACATTTATACAATAATATTACAGATGCATGTTTTGCTTCTACAATAAACTTAGACTCATAATATAATCCATTGAAACATGATTCATACATCGTTTCATTAACTTGAAAATGGCTCTTGAAGACTTGTAACTAGTTGTGTTTTGATAAAATAGAAAATGTAAGTGATTTCTTTCATTTTTTTTTTATAATTTCAGTAGCCCTTCTTAAAAATAGAAGTGAGTATCATCCATTCATACAAAAGGAGTACAGAGTTTATACATTACGATCTGCATCGATAAGTGTAATACATTAATAGTGTATCCATATAAAAAATGCATTCTCATTGAGCCCAGAATATTATTCTAGGATATCTGTCGGATTATAGTTTTAGAACAAGTTTGTTTCTAGTGAATAAACATTTGATGAATTTGACATGTGTAGGAAACTGTACAAGTTCCAAATATCTAATACAGGAAACATCTATGCAAGTATTCATATAGGCTATTTAATTTTTATATGATTATAATGCAGCTCAGAATATTGGATTATCGATGTCTGTACTGTTCTCTAGACTTTCAGTATTTGAAAATAATTTCAAGAGAATCAACATTCAGCTCATTGTCACAATGTGCATCACAAATGTGAAAAGGAAAAGCTTACAGATATAAATGTCCTTTCTCGAAGAGTAGAGTATCTCCTGGAATATCTTCTCTGTGAGTATAATGGTTTGTAATGTACTTGATTATGTTATAAATTTCTCAAAGTATGGAGTACTGGAGATCATAATGTACTGAATAAAATTCGTAGGTGGAGTGTAAGTTTATGATAATAATGTAGTTTAGATGTAAAACTAACTGATAAATGTTAGTTTATCTAATAATTTTCACATTCAAAGATACTCTGAAATAAAAAACACACAAAGGTACAATTCAAAGGTACGAAAGTTTGCATTTTACAGACATGACTGTTCTATAAAAAATTAAAGTTTACAATACAAAAGCTTTCTATGTATTGTTGTATACATGATACGGTGTACTCAAATATCGAAACACATGAATGTTGAAGGGTATTTGAAAAGGATATTCAAGGTTTGCTTCCATCCAAACTTTACCGTGAAGAGAGATGAGTGGCAAAAGAGGATGAGGGGGTGAGTGAAAAGCTGTGAGAGGGGACTAACAATGGAAAGAGAGAGTGACTGGAATAGACAATAAAAATGAGAGAGCAGTGTAAGTGGATGATCGATAGGAAAAGAGAGAGCAGAATGAGTGGAAGAGGTGAAGAGAGTAGATATGCTTCCTTACATGAGCATATCATTATGAAAATATATTTCTCTTGACTTGATATGATCGCGGCTGAAAGACATGCGATAATGATGAATGTCTTCTGAGAAAACGAAAGCCGACTGCAGTTGTTGAGAAACCTTGTATTATTATGAGAACAAAGTATTTCGCTTCTTAGTATAGCATGCATTGGAGAATCAATACCTTGAGCTTACAAAACTTCAAGTTATCAACTGCTTTCACAAACAATGTAGTGGTACTATTTTTGATACAGAAATTTTGCAGTTCTATTGTTTTGGGCGATGGGAATACGCGTTAGAGATGGAAATTACCAGACTTCTTGTACCTCAAACTTATAGCTTTCAAGTTCACATTTCTTATTTCAAGGTTGAAAATTATACAGGTACAGATACATTCCTGAGTAGTCCTGCATTGCCTGCAATCTAGGGACTTTCTTGTGGCGTACTGAATAAGTAGTGGCTCTTCAGATGATCAAAACAAAAAATGTGGCACCGGTATGTTTATGTTTATAGTTTGAAACAGAAATTTGTGAACTATAAAATGGATAGCTACTATTGACCTTCCTTCAACAGTTTGCTCTCAAACTGTAGCAAATAATGAATGAGTAATACTGTAAATATGGACGTTGTAATTTCCTCAAAGGTATGAACGACACTCCACATTCTGTTATCAAGGGTCTCTTAAAGGTCTATTAGTTCGAACAGTATTATAACTGTAGTTATATATTTGTTCATCCTTCTAATCAAATGAAAAATGTTTTTTCATTTATCTAGTTCTCTTTTGAAATTATCTCATGTGTAGTTTCAATGAAGTACAATCATCGTCCACTCACATATCTCACATGAAAAAGACACATTCACTACTATCCTAATACAGCTTCAAACTGGAAAATCTCTCTCATTGTGGAGATCCGATCTGGAAGATACAGGTCGGAAGTCTTGTTTGAAGATTCAATAGATTCAGTGCAGCGGTGTTATGAATATAGTAATTAATGTTTTGGAGGCGAGATGAAGAGTTGTTTTGGAAAATGTGTGTGTCGATCTGCTGGCTGCTGATTTATGGACCTGTAATCACAGCCACCTCTTCCATAAAGCAGCGCTCGCCGGCTCCAGTCCACTCACGACTTCAACCGATTCACAGTAGTCCGTGTATTGTACATGATATAATAATTCATGGCTAACGGTTCACAATTATAGGTTCGCGTATCTATTGTTGAATAATGATGGTTCAAATAGGAGTGGTGCTCGAACCTCTGTGCTTGACAAACCATAACAGGAACAATCCACATATATAAACCACGTACTTTGTCATTCAAGAGAATGAATTCACAATAAATAAATACAATTCACAGTAGTCCGTGTACTATACATGATATAATTTATACCAGCTCCTAATTTCATGGTTCTGTATCTATAGGTGGATAATGATAGTTTGCATTGTACTGGTATTGTTTCACCTAGTCTACTATAAAAATTATATTCAAATAAATAAAATCAATAGAAGTCCATGGATTGTACAATGATAAAATTCATAAATATTTTAGAGAATATTCTTGTCTAGAATAGATCTTTCTTCCAATATTAATGATTCATATCATTGTATAATCCAAGGACTGCTATGAATTAGATCTATTCCGACTACATTGGTTTATATTGAGTGAACTGTAACAGTATAAAGGATAATAGCAATCCACACGTGATTGAGAATTGTACACAGTAATTATTCATGGCTTATAAAATTAATCAACATATTAATGGTTCACATACTGTCACGGTGAGATTCGCCAAACAGTTTTGATAAGCAACTTTCTATACTAATAAGCTGAAAATTACGACTACCCACCTTTATTGGCTGTTGAAATAACAACAAAATCTATGATATATTCATTTATTAAGATCCAGATTCACAAACAATTGTAAATGGTTTTCGAATAACCTATAACAGCATAATGAATGTTTGTTTACAATAAGGGTTAGTTTCTCGATGCAAACTGAGCCGGCTACCTTATCAGTCAGCTGATAACCGGCGTGTCTGTTTCTGGTTGTTGACTGCTTGCTTCGATTTTCAATCTTATTATATTTTTTATTGTACACTCTGACCTGCTGAAAAATCTGCTCATTGTTCCCCTATATTTGTTTTGCTTGTTTTCTCGTTTTTATTTGTAAAATTATTTATTTATTCTATATGGCACACCTGAGCACATTTTCATCATTTGTAGCCATCCTATTGGTAGATTTGTTTTTCTGACCAGTGATTGGTCATTAACTGGTCATGTGACCTTTTCTTCCCCAAACCTAGCTTCTCAATTTCGGAGAAGAAGGAAGAGAGAGAGAGATTAACTGAGCACTCTAATGGAGAGTCGTTTGTAACTCCTTTTTGTATTTTTTTTGTCATTTTAAATGTTTCATTGTTAAATTTATGTAAGAGTGCTGAATTCAATTAATGTGGAGTTCCCGTAACGTTAGAATTTAATTTGATTGCCAAGTTTCAGTTAAAAAGGAGTTATCAATTATTAAAATCGCGAGCCAAATAATGAAGCCTAATATGATGCCATGCAGCCTGACGAAAGATGCCAGCCATGCAGTGAACAAATCTTCATGAGTGAGTGCGCGTATATTATGGGCCCATATAAATGTGAGTGATTTATAATATCATTATTTCAAAATCTCTTCGACTCAATTTTCCATAGACAAGCTGGTATATCGTTTGTAAAAATTCTGACGTTACACTGTCCAAACTTGAGTCGGGCAACCCTTGGGTGAAAGCACTACATGCTCATCCTTAATAAGTTTATAAACTTGAAAGAACTCTTTAAAATTCAAATTATATTGTTTATGGGCTTAACCCTTCATTATCAAATTCATTTATTAATTATTGAACAAACAATATTCTTATATGATTTAGTAAATTTAAATAAATGCAACTTGTCATCACATGTTGTTCCTTAGTGACCCTGTGTTCGACCTTGCTTATAGCTTATTTCTTTGCTAATATCATATTCATTTCAGAGGTCAATGGTAACCCATCATCGAGTTACTTGATCTTGAGAAAATAAAGTACAATTAATCCTTTGATTAATTGTCAGGAAAATAATCTAGTATACTCTAGACATTTTTCCCTATTTCGTGTGACAAGGGTACTTCCCAAAACAGGAGTTAACCCTCAGATAAGTGCCGTCACCGACAGGAGACTGGTATAACCATCACAATACCTATTGTCGATTGTTGTAAGCTTGCTTATCAATCGTGCATTTTTTAAAATATGATTTGGACACGGAGTTGTATGAAATCGTTCAATTGAAAAAAATGAAATTACAGAAAATAGATACAATTAACGGTAGTTTTTGATTTGTGGATAATGACATATCATTTTTATGTTTGTATAAATTGAAATAATGTTTCACATGAACAAAATATGATACTCTTGAAATCTAAATGGTCAGGATAAGCATGGTTGAATAGGACTATAATTATGACCACCATAATATAAGACTACTGGGATCCAAAGTTTGGGAAAATAATTATGAAAGTGGTAATGATGTCCTCCTAAATCATTAGCAAACTAAATCCTACAACCCACCCTCTATTAGTCACACATAACGGTAAAGAAGGATCGTCTATCAGGGCTCAAATCACTGCTGACAACCTGACAAGTCGCTTTCCAAGAAGTTGGAGATGAAGAACAAGGCGTAGTGTCGTGAAGCGTTATCGACAAATGGGGGAGTGAGTGAGGATTTCCACTCGGTCTGCTGTTTGTCATCCTGGCTGCTATTTCCGAAAACCTTCAATGGATGTACCGGGTTTATTAGTTGGTTCGCAGGGCGTATTAGTTAGTTAGGAGTTGAGTCCCTCGGTATCAATCACGGCCTTTGTTTGGTGAGGTGCCAATTCTTCTGCTGACACGCCAAGCCAACCAGAAACGAATCAACCAGAAATAATAGCAGATTCAACAGAGAAAGAAAGATTTGGGAGAAAGTTGTGAAGGATATGATTCATACTCTTTTCATGATATTTGTCGGTGAGTGTGTGAGGAGTTGTGTTCCTCTCTTTTCTTCCTCTTGTAGATGTTTCTCCTTCTTATTCCCCGTTTCGTAATTCTTCTCGTATCTTGGAAATCCAAATTCTAAATTTATCAAATGTTGTTCATCCTTATTCTTATGACTTCATTATAATTTCCTTTCTACCTTCTTTATGTCCCTCCTTATCATCATTTTCCTCATCTTCCTTTAATTTCTGAAATCGTCTTCTTTCTCCTATTATTCTCCATCTCCTTCATATTTTTCTTCATCCCATTCTCCTTCCCTTCTCCATCTTATTTATTCTCTACTCACAATTCTTTGGTGCTTTTTCTCTCCAGTCTCTTTCTCTCTTATCCTCTCTGCTCTTCTTTTTTTGTGCTTTCCGTCAAAATACGATTTTTTACTATTCCCTTACTCAATTTTTCCCCAACATTGACTAACTCTTCCACCATACTTTGCCTATTTCCTGAATCGTAAGTTTTGTTGAACTTTTACAGATCTATTTAGAATGACTGTAAAACCCGGTTTATTGTTATTAGTTTCTTTTGTGTTCGTCTCTAATCTCAATCTGGTCTCTGGTCTCTAGTCTCAATCTCACATATACTACACATAAGATATCCCCAAATAAACCAAAAATATTTAACCCCATTACACTCTAATTTTTCTTCTCCTCATTCTGGTTCTTATTTCTTCTTCTTCTCTTCACTAATCTTATATGCTGTTGTTATTAAGTACGGATTACATGCACTAGTATGTAACTCCAGTTACTTATTTACTATTTTGTGAACATATTTGTAATTTTCTTGTTGTACAGTATGACATCAACATCAAATAGAGTAATATTCAGATATAAAAGGTTTTTTCAGACCTACCGTCTCTCGGAAACTTCTAATCTCCTTCAAATTCTTTTCCAGGTCAACTTTCCACGGCTTTCTTTTGAGGATGAAATCATATCAGAGATCAATTCATATTGCAGTCAGAGGAGCAGACACTTTAAACACGTTGGTCTGGCGGTTTAGTATTTTTATTTTTTTTTAAAGTATGGCTGGTCAAGTGGAAGCGAAACGGTAAGGGGTGCGAAAAAACTCGCTTTACCACGGCTCCCTTCCTGCTTTCTAACCAGACTCATGTCGTATGTGATTACTGAGCTAAACACTAGTGATAAGTCGTTGACGATTTCAACGCAACTGAACTGATTTCCATCAAAAAACTAGTTGATACAGTTCATTTGAAACACGTGTTTCAGTCATAGTTTTTTGCTGTACCAAAGCTTTTCTCTGGTTGAGAATTGCTTTGAAAATTGAAAAGTTTTAACTTGAATAGTTGAGACCTGAGTAGTTATGGATAGAAACTCAGAATGCAACCGGACTTTCTTCTTTTCTTGACAAAATTTCAAATATAGCCTACTGTGAGGACATTTTCCCACTATTGAGGCAAAACTGTTTCTTAGGCGTATCTATGCAATTTGGAAGAAGGAAACCTAGAGTTTGAATCCGATTCGCCAATAATAACGCATTTTCCTCCAACTAACGAAGAATGACCTGATGTTCTACGATGCTTTATTTTGAAGAGAAAAACTCAATGACTGAGTTCTGGTATTGAGGTTAAGCTTTGATGAATCAAGGGATCATTGGGTGGTTTTCTGGGTAAACTCTCTGGTTTGTATATCATTAATTATAGCAGTATTCAAGCTTCATGGACATCTAGATTACTTGTTTTTCACTTTAGTGGAATTTCAAAGCTTCAATTGGTTTGGTTGGAAATCAATAGAGATGCTCAGTTGCCAGCCAATGAGCAATCAACAATTACTCATCTGAGTAGAACAACTATGAACTTACAGTTTGTTGGATTAACTATGCTAACTCCTGTCAACAACTACTTGGCCGAAGATGAAACAGTTTCATAATTGATAGTCAATCCAACTAAATTCAGTCAACTATACACACGTTTTTCAACTCGAAATTGATCAACTTGTACATGGAAAGAGGACTTTTCACAGACATGTTAATGCATCTAAATGGAGTTCATATAATACACTACAAGTTCGAAGAATTGATCAACTAAGTTTAATAAGGAATTCCTTTCATAGCTAAAAATTATTCAACCATAAGTTGAACAAGTTTTTCAACTATACGTTTTTGGTTCGTGGAATCAACGATATCCTCCACACACACGCACATGTTGGAAAGAGGGCTTTTCCGCTTTTCACAGACATATTATGAAGAGTCGATCGGCTCTGGTGCTGTCCGTGTCGAGATCGGCTACTTCAGTTGATTGAAGTTGAAAGTGAATTTGGCGTCGGACAATGCAGTTGCCGGCGAGTGAGACGGACAACTGATCTCCCAACGTGTCAACAACGTTTAGGGCACACAAATAAGCGTCAAGGTAGTTCAAGGGCAGCATGAAGTGAAGGGTCACACGTGAGTAGGGGAGGGAAGGAAAGAAAATTAAAGTACCAGACGGAAGAAGGGAAGGAAACTGGAGAACCACGCGGAAGAAGGAGAGAAATCGATTATGATGGTGTGTGAGAAAGAAAGTGAGGGTGCGGGAAAAGTGTGTGATGGAGAGAATTGAATAGATATACGTTATACTTAGGGAATAGAAGTCCTGTATCCATAGGAGCATTAAAGATTCAAAATTTTGATAAATAGTGTGATATACAGTATAACTTGTATTAAAAGAAGGATATAAACTTGGAAGTGGATTTACCATAATATTACTCGTATCTCTTTCTGTATATCAAAGTGACGACAGTTTTGATTTGGCGGAAGGTGTCTCGCGAATTTGAAAATTTCAAATTTAGTTGATAGGTGTGTAGAATAAACGCTCTTGATCTCGTTTTTTTCAATATTCGTTGATACTACTGTATCTATTTTGTGATGATACTTTTAGATTAATCCCCTCCTCCACTATGCCCATGAAAGCTTTCCCTCTAAACCTGTTCCTCATTCAAGATCATTCCTTTCATCTTTCAAAGTAATTCTGTCCTTATATTTAATTCGAAAAAAAGTTTCTCCAACACAGAAATTGGATAAAATTAAATCAATGATCAATCCATGTGCAGATAGTATAGCGATATCACAGTAGCATGAATGATATCACTCAGAGGCAGTGGTGAGGTAAACAATTTAGAGCAGTTCACCATGTTTGAAATCCACAGTTTTTCTCAACTCCAATTTATCTGGAGTTATAGGGAATAAGAGAGGAGTATGAGATTTCGTAAAAAAGTTACTCTTATAACTAAAATCAACTCAATTCAATGACTGGTGATTATGTTATCTACAGTTATAAATATTACATATTTATAATAATTATAGTTCTGGTTTGATAAGAGCTTGAAGGGAATGAGAAAAGATTGATCTATTTGCGCCCATGAGATGGAAAATACTCGTGCAGTGCTACAATGCTAGCTCCTGAAATATGAATTGAACCATTCAAACTGCACATTTATTATTATTTATCCAGTGTGACTGTTAGTGGGTGAGTTCAAATGAAGAGATAATGATGTTGCAAGATGAGCTGCTTGGTCCATTTGTATTATTCGTCTTTAACGACTGTTAATTATCAGGTGTTAACCGGCCTCATCCTAGTATACGTCTATCACAATAATTATTAGCGCATCTCCTCATCTTTATCCTGCGCCTCAACTCCTTTCTCTTCCTCTTCTTTTCCACCTCTTTGTGACTTTTCATCTTCTATGCCTGCCTCCTAATGATTAGCTTTTAAGAACGATCGTCCATATACAGAACGCTTATTTGAAAGCCTCATTGTTGAGGAAGTGGAGACGCAATACTTCAAAGCATAGTTTACTCACTAGTAATAGACCAATGACGATTAGGATGGAGCACGCGCTACTAAAAACTGCGCATGTGTGTGTGTGTGTGTGTGTGTGTGTGTGTGTGTGTGTGTGTGTGTGTGTGTGTGTGTGTGTGTGTGTGTGTGTGTGTGTGTGTGTGTGCACATGTGAATGTGAATATGTGTGAATGTGTGGGTACACAAGTGTGAAATGTGGATGTGTATGATTAATTGATATAGAATAGAGGTTGAAATAAGTATAAAGTAACTGTGTTCATCATGGACATTTCAGCTGAGGGTAAGTCCAACCTCACACACCTCTTGAAATGAGGAGGTAATGGTTATGGTAAATAGTGAGTAATCGTAATACTTATGATGAGGAACGGTGATGATAATCGGTAAAGATATGTAGTTGTGATTGGTTCTAGAGTAATAAAAGATAACTCAAGACTGTTAATTGAATTAAAATCCAACAATAAACAATTCCAAAAATCAATAATAATTATGATCCATTCATCGAAACCATTATAGATTTTATTCATATGGCATTTATATCATTGTTCTTTTCACCATAATCATTTAGAAAACAAATTTCAATAGAAATTCAATTATGTTTGATGAAGCCAAAAACAGATTGACTCGAGAAATGACAGTGATATTGTGATACTGACAACATTTCTTTGATGACTCTTTATTAATTGTCACAAGATTCTTCCCCGCCTACTTGTGAGCGTGTTCATTCTCTACTCAGTCTGGCCAATCAGAGACCTTAGTTTCCTCAGCCAATGTTATCTTCCTGTGTAGCTGTAGAGAACTAGCAAGGTAATTATGATCTCCTATCATAATTTTCAATACATCAACCAGAATGCTTGCCGTGTTTACAGTAATCTGTTCATAAATATTAATATTCAACTATTGATATTTCGCCAATACTGTATCGATTGATTAATGTGTGAAATTGAACAGATCCAGTTTGTCGAAAGATTCAGATTGATTGAGTTCTCCTAGTAAATCAATCCAAATAACATGTTCTGTCATTACTATCTATTACTATACTTCAAACTCCTTAGCCAGTTTACATGAAATACATGAGGCAGCATTCTGGTACTGACACTAAGTATAGGCCTAGGTGCTATTCAAACTTTACAGTCCCTAAATAACTAACTAACTAGTGAAGGGCTTAGTCTTCAAAGTTCGCTAGAGACTAGTTCGTGTACTCAATACGATATGAATGAATTGAAGCAAATATTCTTTCATCTACAAAGTTTAGATTCTTAGTTGCAAACAAGACTGACTATGAGATATCACTGTTTAAAAATTGAAGTGGAAGCCATTTGAATGGAGGTTGACCTTTCACTAACTCACTGTTTTCTCTCAAAACTGTTCTCACAATTGTTCATGTTCTATGACAGAGTCAATTTCATAAAAGTCTTTGAAGTCTAATAATAAACATAAACGATCTTCAATTTCCATCTTATTAGTTATAACTGTAATCAAATAGAATGCGAACGTTTACTTCATCACCAATAGCAATGAATAAAATCAACATGAATATACTGCGCAAGGGAGAGAATAATATCAATTGCAACACTTACAAGGTTATTCATATCAGTGCCATATTACTACTGCAGTATACCATATCTGGACAGACAAGAATTATTATGGTATTGTCTTTGGTAGCACTGACTGGCAATAGTGTAATCACTACAGCTACTTGCAAACTTCCATCATTATGTTATGAGAACTATCCTCTCTAGCAATATTGTGTTTCATTCACAAGTTCACTAAAGGAAATCGATGCTACTTGAAACATTACTATTGTGCAATAATGTTTATAGCTTTTCTTACAATTTCTCTCCAAAAGAATTATAACCTGTCACTCAAAAGTCCTTCAGCCACCCTTTCCGTTCATTAGCTATCTCACCCACCTGGACTCTGTTCAATATTGTACTATATTGAAAAAACTTTTACTCTTTTAATGGTTGCTCGAACATTGTTCATAAGCGTGCTCTTAACGTGTTTAACAAAACAGCTGTGGAATACCTTTGTATGGGAAAATCAATTACGCCTCTGTCCAATAAACTATGAGGTAGTCATAAAGTTGCAATGTTTATGAGACGAACTGTGATGGGTCTCTGAAACAGCTGAACTGCTTGTAACCATTTCCTTTTCTTGAGTTGTTCCGTAACGGTTAGTTCCAGTAGAAAGTACAACTGTTTCTGTTTCTTCACTGTCAGAAATTGATTACCTTTAGAACATATCTTTGATCAGTTTAATATTTTCTTCAATCAACTATCTATATTTTTGAAAATAAAATATTTATCTCTTGAATGAGCATCTTTTTCAATTCCAAAACAATTAATCGTGGAGGATGGAGGAACTTTTCCAGGTACATTGAAAAATCATAGGATGACTTCTAGAGAATTTCAAGGACCGTATTCATAAGCTATTCCTAAGATAATCAAACAAAACTTGTGTGAGTTTGATTTGGAGAATTGTTAATAGAGTCGACCATAGAATGGAATGCCAGAAAAAATGTATGTAGAGCTTAAAAACTTCTTACGTTTAATGTATTGATTCATTTTTTGTTCCCTATGTATTAGAATATCTCTGTCCTAGACAGAGAATTCATAATCTATCTACAATATAATAGAGGAAAGACTTATTTTGAACATGTACGGGATAGGAAATACACGAATGACGAATCATCTCGTCTAATCTACTGAACTGATTAACTTGGAATTTTGCATGAAGATTCTGAATTTACTGTGGATGGATTCAGGCTTATTCCTATTGGAGGAAACAGCTTTTGAACGATGACTCACTATAGTGATTCAGTCCTGCAATTAAAATTTTATTCGCTTCATAACAAGTCTTTCCAGAGATTTTCAAGAAAACGTAATTCCCCAGGGATACCCCACAAAATATTCAGGTATACAAATAGTCCAGTTATAGACTTTTCAATAAGATAAACCTATATGAAGTCCTAGTAGAATGACTATTCATCTCGAATCATCTCGTCTAATCTACTGAACTGATTAACTTGGAATTTTGCATGAAGATTCTGAATTTACTGTGGATGGATTCAGGCTTATTCCTATTGGAGGAAACAGCTTTTGAACGATGACTCACTATAGTGATTCAGTCCTGCAATTAAAATTTTATTCGCTTCATAACAAGTCTTTTCAGAGATTTTCAAGAAAACGTAATTCCCCAGGGATACCCCACAAAATATTCAGGTATACAAATAGTCCAGTTATAGACTTTTCAATAAGATAAACCTATATGAAGTCCTAGTAGAATGACTATTCATCTCGAATCATCTCGTCTAATCTACTGAACTGATCAACTTGAAATTTTGCATAAAGATTCTGAATTTACTGTGGATGGACACAGGTTTATTCCTATTGCTAAAATAAATTCTAATAATTCAAAAAAATATATTAAATTTATGATTCAAACTTTACATAAATAGAAGCCCAATCAAATAGGGCTACATCCAAGTGACTCAACTCAGTAGCTTAGTTGGTAGCGAGCGCGGTTGATGAATCAATGGTCGCGCGTTTAAGTGAGACATTTCAAAACCCATTTTTGCTTTTGCTGAAAATTTCCCAACTCTTATAGAGATTATCCACGTAATTGTGAACAAAACTTCTTACGTTTAATGTACTTACCTGGCGTGGGGGTTACCGTGATCATGAAGGCGGTTCCCCCAGGGCGAGGCCTTGTCATTGCACTGCGACTTGGTTGACCCCTGCGAATGCCCCAAATGTGAGCATCTCGGGCGCCCAAAACAATTAGGTATTACCTATTCAATTAGGTAAATCTATTTTTTTATGTTTCCAGGACATAAGGAGATTGCATTCTACAACACCAAATTTTCCCCAGTGCAAAACACGGGTTACATGCTAGTCTCCAATAAATCTGATCTCAAATGGAGATCATTGAATTATTATTTATTATTAGATTAACTGTTAATTCTACATACAGTTATTAAAAATAGCTGTTGGGTTGTAACGTTATTTTTTCTATAACGTGTGCCCTGCTTGGCCGCAGTCGGTAGAGCAAAGATTTTGAATATATATAATTTTTTTTGTGATTCCTGAAAGAGCAATAGTACCAATTTCTTACCAGCTCTCCTGGGAGCTCAAACAGTTCTCTGCTTTCGATGGCTGCAAACGTCGGCCGCTTTAACAGTTCACAGTTTTTGTGACTGATTTGGTGTATTCCACAAATATAGATGCAGTAGATACAGACAGGGCTCTGACTATCGTACTAGACAATGCGGTACTACCACCCGCCACCATTCGCCAAAGTGGTCAGCAATGAAAAATGATACCGAGCGGAATCAAAGGCGATACTCTATCAGAATACCTTATAAATTGTATTAATTTAAATTGCTGTAACTTAATACCATGTGCTTTCATTTTTATGATCATATGCATTTATTTGCATGTAGCTGCGATATCAGCTTGCTAATACTTGTCGACTTGGACCATTCTATTTAGAATGAATTCTTATATCAGCATGACAAATTGACAAACTAGTAATCCCAATATATATATTAAATTCTATAGTTTCTAATAGATTTCTTTGTAATAAATATATTTTTTATCTCAGGGTGCGAGATTCGGCACCTGAAGGAATAAATAGAGCAATTCATCTAGTGAATCAGAGCTACATTAAATCATTGCAATTATATTGCAGAAATTAATGATCATATGAATATTGTATTAACAGCCTAGATCTTAGACTTCTTTGATTGATAGATCTTCTGATATGTGGATTGATTCGTTACTATCTAATAAAATACCTTTTATACTATCTTCACTTGCGCAAGTATTTTTACCAAATTCTTAATTTATAAGAAACCCTTTCGACGAGCTAGCTTTGATTCTTATGTAATTTCGAAGCACTGAGGGCGCCCTATCACTATTTCAATATTTTTCACTCACGTGCCGGAATTTTCTTATGAGCTGCTGATGTCGATCCAACTCCTGGTGGTCCTGGATTATTGTAGCCGGAGTCATCTCTTCCAAGGGGTTAAAAAAATTATTTAAAAATGACTTTTGCTTTATATGAGCATCACAAAGTCTTATGAGAAATTTAGTAATTCAATTTAACTTTAAATTATTACAAGGTACAGTAAGGTATTATGCTCTATAATTTTTGGTGACCTCTCATGGTGGTAGTTGGCAGGCGAGTGTGGTTCTCGTTTCTCATCTCTACAATTTTCATTTCCGATTTCTAAATTTACATAAAATTTGAATATTCTATTCCTCCGCCATTCAAGGCTCAAATAGACCGTACCAAAATATTAAATTATCACTTATGTTACATATTTAATAGTTTCTTTGCCTTCGGGCCATATCCAAAACATAGACTATACAACAATTTTTTACAAATTCTTATTATTTGTAGAAATATATACAAATATTTTTGAATCGGCTCACTATTGCCGCCTATCAATTGCCACTATTTGATTGGTGCATGCAAATTATTACAGTATTCATGCGCCCAGTAACCTCCTACTTCCTTAGTACATTTAATTATTTTTGTTGGTTTTTAAATATGCTTTTTACATGCCAAGTAATTTTTTATAGATTATTAGCTGTTTCATACATTACAATAATTAGCCACGTGAGACTTTTAGTTCCTCAAATTGCATACTGTTTTGCCACAATGAATTTCTGCCAAGGTGTTTGGTCAGATTCTACGTTGTATGGCTCGGTCGAAAGTTAGGTCGCCGATCAGTAAATGTTTTATGCCTAACCTCAATTTTCAATATTTTATATAATATTATATAGCTGTTGTACAATTTAGCCAGGATGTCTGATATTATCTAATCTTTAACGTTATCATCTTTGGCGATATTAGCCAATTACTTCACTTAGACCTATAAATATTTCAACTAGAGATTTTTATTTACCTATCCAAATTAAAATATGTTACACTGTTAATTCTACATACAGTTATTAAAAATAGCTGTTGGGTTGTAACGTTATTTTTTCTATAACGTGTGCCCTGCTTGGCCGCAGTCGGTAGAGCAAAGATTTTGAATATATATAATTTTTTTTTGTGATTCCTGAAAGAGCAATAGTACTAATTTCTTATCAGCTCTCCTGGGAGCTCAAAACAGTTCTCTGCTTTCGATGGCTGCAAACGTCGGCCGCTTTAACAGTTCACAGTTTTTGTGACTGATTTGGTGTATTCCACAAATATAGATGCAGTAGATACAGACAGATATAAGGGCTCTGACTATCGTACTAGACAATGCGGTACTACCACCCGCCACCATTCGCCAAAGTGGTCAGCAATGAAAAATGATACCGAGCGGAATCAAAGGCGATACTCTATCAGAATACCTTATAAATTGTATTAATTTAAATTGCTGTAACTTAATACTATGACCTTTTAGTTTCTTCAAATCAGATGTGTTGGTACTGGATAATTTACATAAATCACGGAAACGTATTATTTCCAAAGATTTAACAATCACTGCTGTATATCACTGATTTATCCAACTTATTTGGTGAAGAATACAGTTGGTTGGTAATTTTAATGATATGTCAATTATGATAATAAAATAGAATATAACAAGATTGGTCATGCATGGAGATAGGATAATAATTAAAGGGTACACCATTCAATAAACACAACAAAAAATAATTACATGAAATATCAATGAGCAATAATAAAAAAATAGAGCAACAAATATTAAAATAATATGAGAATAAATATATATTGAAATTTATCACAGATAGCTCACAGCTTTGTTTCTTAGCACGAAATATTACCATGTGCTTCTTTAATCAGCAAACATATACTTTCAAATTATACAGCTCAGTTATCGACTTGTTGTCGCTTGTCGAATAAAATTTATAAATCTTACTTCCAATAAATATTAAAAAATATCGGGTTCGGCCTCTGGTGGAATCCAGATAAATCAATTTATCTCATGATCATGAGCTTCCTTAAAATCTTTAGAAATTACTGATAAAAAAGATGGTTGAGTGAGCATATAATATAATATATCAAAAATTAATAAATATTTCATCTGTGTATACTTAAACATTTAAACCTCATAGATTGTTCTTAATAATATTTCCTTTACATTTCAATATTTGCGCAAATTTCAATATTAATTTTAATATTCAAATAACCTTCGACGAGCTAGCTTTATTTGATTGTGATTTATTTGTAGCACTGAGGGCCCCCCCTTAATAACTTTTTCAATTTAAACTCACGTGTCAAAATTCACAATTTTTATGGCGTTCCGAATTTGTTTCGATGTCCTTGGCCTTCCTGGTGGGCTGCTGTCGTTTCCTCCTAGGGAATTTTTTGATTAATGACTCCTGTTATATTGCAACTTCACTGAGTCCAATACAATTAATTTATAAATTTTAACTTTAGATACTAAAATGTGTAAATATTAAAAAGGGATCTTGTGATCTATAAATTGGTGGCTGTTCCCGGTGACCTCTAGCAAGCAAGTGGGCTTAGATCTACCCCTATTCTTTTCACGACCATACTTCCGTATTTCTGAATTTGCATATAATTCAAATATCCACCCTGATTGGTGCTATCCCTAGCCTCACTACTATGCAATAATATGATTCAATATAGTCTGTGTTAATCTGCTAGGTTACCGCATGAGGAGCAAATATTATAGTTTTAATTATTAATTTTTTATATGTTACATAAATCTGGGTAATCTATAGTTTACAAATTCTTATCGTTTATATAATAAATAATGTATATTTTGAATTAACTCGCTTTTACCGCCGGTCAGTTACTGTATTTTGATTGGCGTATTCCAAACTTACAAATGTATTCATGCTCTGAGTAAGATATATCACATTTCCTTAATATTTTTATTTATTTTATACATTTTGTCCATGCTCGTATGACATAATAAATATGTTTGTATTTTCTAAAACGCTTTTTCTTTTACATTGACATGCCATGCTTGTTACCAACCCTCTGATCACAGTTTAAGCGAATGCCATTTGTATGCAACTAAATTTGCCACAGGTGTGTGGCTAATTCTCAATTTATACGGCTTGACCAATTATTTAGGTTGCCGACTAGTAAGTACTAAAGAACCTAACCTCAAAAATTATTATTTTATATTATTAAATAAATAGCAATATTATTTTCCTTTTCATTTGGCTGTTCAAAACTGTAGCCTGGATAACCGTTATTATCTAATCTCGAGTTTGTTGACATCGTATCTAGCGATAGCAATACAGCTGTTTGCTTGAGACCTATAAATTCTTTCCATTCAATGATTTTGATAACTATTCAAAATATCTTCTTACAGGGTCTACATCATTCACTAGCAACAAGAACTTGAACAATGAAACTCTAAACTTGTAATGGGACGATTGATGTGGTGATCACAAAAGCACACAATAAGGTCATAACACTGTCGATTCTAATCTGACAGTTTTGAATATCCTGATAATGTTGAACGGATCGTTTTCTTTGAAGATATATCTCGTTAGAACGTGTAGTGATGCAGAACATGCTGAAGTTTCATTAGTTTTTCACAAAAGTGACAGCCAGAAAATGACTACTCATGGATTCCCGTTACCTGTCATTTACTTTTGGTATTTCTTCAATCATCTTTGAATGCTGTATCTGGTTATTTGTTATTTCCTAATATGTCTGGAATTTTACTTTTTCCAATAACATACTTGTAGCCTGAGCCAGAACCAAATAAATTTTCTCCCAAAAACTATTTTCATGAAGTTTTCAATATCGAAGGAGGTTTCTATTTTTCCTGTAGCTGTATCAGCATTACTTGTAATGTGTAAGTAATCCATATTTTAAGGACGCTGCTGAGTTATTATAAGTAAGCATCTTGCTCATGCTCATAACGTCTTGAAACTCCAAGAATTCCCCACCATTGCGGTGAGCAGTTCAGTTCGCCCCTTAACAATTCAGTAAGGCCTAAGCTGCTTTTATAATTTGCATCTCTCATGAATATTCAACATTGACTAGGATGGTCTGTCTGTCTGCCTGGCCTGGCTTTGTGCAGACAGTCCAAACAATCGGAATACGCAATCTGCTCATTCCTCCTCCTCCTATCACTCCTTCTCCCTCCCCTCCTCCTCTTCCTCATACTCCTCTCGTAAGATTTACAGTACTCCTCATTTACTTTCCATCATTACTTTCCCCATTCTTCTTTTCCTCCACCCTCAAAATTGGTCTAGACAACATTCATCAACTCAGTTCTCATTTTTACACAGTTTGAATTCGAAATTCTCAAGGACCTCATTCAAAGTCATGAGGAAGTACGAGTAATTTCAATTTTTCGAAAATCGAAGTTGTAAGAATGCTGGAGTGGGCTATAATAATAATTATTATTTTCCAATTATTTTTAACAATTAGCTTCAATTATTCATGTTTGATAAGTTTCATAATGTTTACTGGAATTTCATTTTAAAAATATTGCCTAATGTTACATTCGTGTTTTTTGATAGGTGATTCTCGATATTATGTATGTCTACTGAAAATTACATTTCATTGGTCCGGCTCCTTGAAGGTTCAAGTATTGTATAATTTTTGAAGATGTATGTATGATGTTACTCTATGATTAAAAAGTGAATCCTTTGTATGATTTTTTCCATTAACAAAAATTATCTCATTATTTTGAGAACAATTTATCAAGTTTTTCTCAGAAATAGTTCTCTAAACATTGAGGGTCTTCAACATATTCCAGGTGTTCAATTATAACTCGAAGTACTATGTGCAACAGTATATTACATACAAAATATAACTTATCGTGTTTGGTTTCATATGGTATGAAAACAGCGAATATTCTATTGCATCAATTAATATTCCATGAACTAGATTAGAAGACTTATTTGTCTGTTAATGTTCTCAATCAGTTCTACAATTCAAGGAACCGTTACTTATTGCATTAATTTTTAAGATCAAATACCCTCAATCCTCTTTCAAATCAATTTTGATTCATTATTCATCACGTGCGATCTCTCCATCATATTAACAAATCATCAGCAAGAATCCTTCGCCCCTTTCTTCTGAAAAGTTATAAACAGCAACATTATCATTAATGAACAGTTAACTCCTAAAACCTTTCTCTATAGAAGCGCGGTAGCTGGTACTCTATAAAAATCAAGACTCACAGTCTATTATTGCATGCTTTCATACTCTATAAAAGCTGGATTCACAGTTCATCATAGCAGGCTTCTTTCATATGTAATCTTTGTAGGATTAAATCCATTCAAACAGTGCAAACAGAAAGAAGCGCTCATAGGATAGAGAAAGAAAATACTATAGTGAGATCCACTTTAAAATATCAGCTTTAGATATGAAGTATAGTAGCGTCAATGCTTCAACTAATGCTGACAGTTTAAAGTAAATCTTAGTATAATTTTTTAATGTACCAGCGTTTATCCCTTGCAAAAAGAAGTAAATAGCTGTGTTGATTTTCTCTATTAGCTAAGATTAATCTGTTTGTGGATGGTGAAAAGGCTGGTTGTTCATAGTAGGTGAAGTGTTTTATGTATCAGCAGTATCAAAGCGGTGCGGTTTGAATGCAGCAGGTTTTGGAACAAAAGCGAATGAATATTATTTGAGGCTCGTGCTCTGTTCTGGTGGTGAAGGGAGTTGTGGCTTTCATTATTGCAACGGGAGCAACGGCGGCGTTATTAGGAGCGAGCGTGTTATCGACCGCAGCCGACGTTTTATGAACGTCCGTTCCCGTCCGGAGAATCATCCGGACACCTACCATCAAGTAGAAGACAACTCACACTTGGATTCGGAGCGTTCATCATTTTTCATTTGACGAATCATCAGAATTGAGACGTTAAAAAAGGTCTTTTGTCGGCGGTGCACCAGTGCTTCTCATCTTCGTCTCTTCGCTTTCTTTCGCTGTAATAATCATCATTAATAACAACTTATAAACGCCCATTCTTGGCGGTGTCTTCGGGCTTGCATTCAATGTGTCGGTACGAAACAATCTTTGAGTCTCAACAGCACTACTGTTCGCTGTGCTCTATGTGGGTTGAATAATATAGAACAGTTTTGGGGTCTATTGTAGAGAGAGGCTGGGTTCTATCAATGCTATAGATGGAACTAAATCACATTGGTACTAGGAATAAAATTGAATAAGTACCTTTTTTAGAAATCACTCTTTACTTCTTTTTTCAAAACATTGAACTTTTTAAAAATTATAAAACCATCAAAAACATTATGCATTTCGGGAGATTCATCCCATCCCCAGGTTCAATTGAATTAAACATTTATAAACATCGATATTGACTTTTTCAAAATCATGAGACTTATCTAACATTGTAGTACGAGAGAATATTGATAGTACCATACATGAGTGGGATTGCAATGCAATGGTTGCAAACCATTCACATATATTTTAACCTTCTGCACTTCAAAGCCCTTCACTGAATATTCATACTCTGATATTACTTTGGGATGCACTCAATCCTAACAATATGGTTGAAAATTTCTAAAAGTAAAGTTTTCAAATCTGAAGCTCATGACTAAAATGTAGCTAGCTGTGTGAAATTTGTGGTTTTGGCGACCCTGTGAAAATTATCCTCCTTCAAGCATTGATAGGGCTATGTGAGTTCTTTAAGATTAAATGGATTTATAACTTGTGTTTGAGGGTTTGTTGTGTTATAGACCTACTCCACACTACACGGTAGAACAAGAGAATGTTCATTAGTAACAATAGCTCTTCAGAGTACAATATTTTGATGGATACTCCAGAATATCTTTGCCTTATTTGAATAGTTACAAACTTTGTTAACATTTAATTTAATGTGATTTATTGTATGTGAAGGTAATGTAAAACTACATTGTACAATGATATACATATAGGAGAAAACCACTAGGCCAGTTATCACGATCAAATTATTCACATTATACTCAACGGTCATTACAGATCGGCCAAATAATTCAGCCCGGCCTATTATGAGATTCTTCATTACAGGGATTTATTACCTCTTGTAGAGGATAGAAGTAAGGCGGTCGAGATGACAGGACTCAAACGTGATGTGGCTAATGATAATTTGGGCAGTTGGATGAAAGAATGTGCATGAAGGATTACTGATAGCCTAAAAAGCCGCAATTGAAGGTGAGAAAGACATCCAGCTCAACTGAGAGCTGTCTCAACTCTAATTAAACACAGGAAATTATCTTGACAATGAAGGGGCGTGAAAAATTCCAAGCATTCATCAAGCGAAATCTTTGAAGGATTGGGCATGAGTTGTGTTCTGAGAAGGCTACTTATTTTCGTGGATCCACATCGCTCATACTTAAAAACTAATATATATTCTTAAATCTACTAGGATCTTTAATAAAATGGCTCTCAGATATTTTGAATCATATTCCAATCAGATGCCACATCTAATAATGGTACGCAATTATTATTGGTAATTCGTTTTTCAATAATTATAATTATTTCATTGCAGTTTTTATATTATTGTTATTATAGTGGTAGTTGTTATAATAGTAATTTTTTTATACATTGCAACAACATTGAGATTTTTTAGCTTGAAACATAACTTTGAAACTCTGTTTAGCTTCTTATCCGATGGATAATCTATTTATCCCCTTTCATTTGCTGTAAATTAGTGTTTGGAAAATCCATTCTTATCCCAACTGTGAATTTTGGCTAGCCATGTTACAGTGTTTACTGAGAGGTGTTAAAAGTGCATTTATCTAGCGACAATTGCGTCGCTGAACTAAAGTTTTGTGTGTGCTCAGCAACAGATCCATCATTAAGTAGTGGGGCTGATTCACGACTGTCCAAATAAATAATGGTACAATGCAATGGAAAAGGAATCCACGAATTATTTCTATTGTATGTTGGCGGTCTCCACACAATTGACAAGAGAAGGATGAAGTAGAAGCAGGAAAAGCAGAAAAAGAGAAGAATAGGTAGTTGAAGAAGAAGGAGGATAAGTAGTTGAGAAAGAAGGGGTAGAAGGAAAATGGAGAAGAAGAGGAGAACCAAACGACCAATAGAAAAAAATAATGATGGAGTTGGAAAGGAGAGGAATGCAAAATAGGTTGATGACGAGTGATGAAAGCGAAATAGGAGGAAAATGAGGGTGAAAAGGAATGAAAAGAGGAAAAGAGTGAGTGGAAGTGAAACGTGTAGCAGAAGAAGAACAGGAGCAGGAGCAGGATTAGAAGCAGATGGGAGAAAAAGGAGGGATGAGTAGATGATGACGAAAAAAGGATGAAGATATGGATGAGAATAGAATAAACACCTTGGATGGGAATCAACCGCTAACGATCTATTATTTACAGAGTGAGCCACCGATCACGAATTATATATTTTCTTTCAGTTCGATTTGGTCTTTGTTCGTGCGTCCTCCTCACTCACGACTGCTCGGGTATTCCTGTCTGCTACTGGGATTGTTACAGTGAGCCTGTCAAGGCATAAGGCATTGCTTACTGTTTCGGCAAGTGGCCTAAGCATGGCTCTACCCTACTCACTTCATACTGTCAGCATACCTTATCAACAGCATCAAGTCTTCCCATCCAATAAATGCTGAAAGTTTGTAGTGAATCCGACCATAGCTTCATTACCACTGGATTGACTGTCGGATACACTCACTATATTTATATCTCGTGGAATACCTCACCACTCATCTCGAACACCTATTGTGTGCAGAACCACGCATCAGCACCTGGATTTATGACAAGACCATCAACTATCTCATCTCGCCTTGTTATTACTTTGATCGTCATGATCATTATCATAATCATTCACAATTTTTCTTGTCCATGTTTCAATTTCCCCTCCTTGTCTATCTCGTTGCTGACAGCCGCTATCATCTTTCTTCTCATCTTTTAATTCCCTATATCCTCGTCGCCAGTATTACCACTTGTCATCATCATTACCGCCATCATTATGCTACTTCCACCTCGTTACCGCGTCTCTGAAGAATGGTTTTCACTGTAAAAACCTCACGACTACATCCGTCAGTATTATCAGGTCTCGTCACTATCACAATACATGGATGACTGCTTACTTTTCGATCAAGTCATCGAAATGCGTAGATAAGAGGTCTTGTCACGTAGTTTTGAATCCTACTTGGAATGAAACCAAGCTGAAGACTTTTTCGAGCCTGCATGTTCATACATATACAGTACCATGAAGCTTGATCTAGGAGTTGGAAGACATCCTCGCCAAAAAAGAATATTTATAAATTTACAGATTCAATATAAACAAATGTAGACATAAGGCCAATCTCATGACAATTTTGTTAAATTCACACTATATCAAATTATCATTAACTTACAGCATTTTCATCCATTCGCAATGGAAAATAGCAATCGGTCTTTTTGATTGATCTTGTATTCAATTACTTTTGTTTCATCTTCCTATCAATTACAAAACCCAATAGACGTGCATGACTTATCTCCATACTCTATCGCATGTCTTCACAATGCAATCACATTAATTCATTGAACACGTGATTTAATATCCTATCAAGGTGATAATAGATCACTTTATTAGCTGCTCAAGGATACTAAGATGAGTGATCCATTGTTCTAGACTACACCAAACTAATTGTCAAATTTGATTCAATGATAAATGAACAGTTGAATGGACAGATTAGCGTTCATTTCCAGACAATGAGATTTGTAATTTAGCACAACACTAATAGGAATAACACCTACTGAAAATAGTGATTATTACTAAAGTGCTATCAGTCATAATACGTTAAGGTAACATATATTACTCTGTTATAGAATTGATTGCGTGTGCTAAATGACTGTTAAGTGTTGTATCAAAATACATTCAAATGTTCCATATGGATGAGTAATTCCATTCAAATTGGGAGAATATGAATGTTCTTAAAGTTTAGTGATTGATGATTCTAGTATATGGAAGTATAAGAATATGGAAGTATAACATGTTGAATAAATTAGCACTTGGGATGAACCGAAAATTATAGATAAGAGAGATTGGTAAACAATAATAAAATGAATTGAAGAGATTCGTTATCATCAGAATTAGAAATCAATTGACAAACTCACATGCCACATGTAAGCAATGCTTCAACAATAGAATATGAGAGCTCGATAAAGCAACAAGTGAGATAGTAAACTTATTTACTAGTAGTTATAGTAGTAAGCAATGCTTCAACAATAGAATATGAGAGCTCGATAAAGCAACAAGTGAGATAGTAAACTTATTTACCAGTAGTCTAGTAGTCTCCAAGAAGTGAATTCGAATGAGAAGCTCACCCTTCTAATGTAAATCACTTTTAATTTGTATTAGTAATGTACGAACTAAACGTTGAATGAGATAGACAAAGCAAAACTTGGATGTCAAAGCAATATTGGTTATACTGTGATGTTAATATGTCGTATTTTATCCCTTTAAAGACTATCAGTCCAGTTATTTTACTTCAATTATTATCTTGCACAAAGCTATCCTTAATGAAGCGTATACTGTATTTTGAAACCGTGAACCATGGGAACCGTAAGTATCCATGAAATGATAAGTACACACGGAATATTTAGAATATATTATAAAAAATAATTGATCTGCAAATATCAATAAATGTACGATAAATATTCGATAAATTATGTAGCCCTCATTCTGAGATTGACAAGCCCAGAGATTCATCTATAACATTATAGGTGGAGCCTTCCCTTATTCTACAACATTATTCAGGCTAGGCTTAATCTGTAACAGGCTTATTCTATAACATTATACTGTCTATAACATTATACAGGGTAGGTGAGACCTTCCAAGGAAGCGGCTCCCTTCCAACAAAAAGTCATACTAATCTACTTTTATTTATAATATAGAATGAGACAAATCAGACTCTCACTCTCATCGATATCCTTGTGAACCTTGTGGTAATGACTGGTCTAAAACAAAGGTGTTGCCGCTATTGCTTGCACCGCACGCAGGAATGTAAATTAAGTTGTCAATGAGTGCTGGCCCATCTGGGCTTAATGGTGACAAATGACTCCGGTGATGGACCAGCGGCTCCGGCTCTATGAATCGCGTGCTCCGCCAATCAATTAACATCCTGGAGTTAATTAACTCCGGTGAAAATCACGGCTCCGGTAATTGAGTCTTTAAAAAAGGTGTTCTAGGCACTCACAAACGAATATTAGTCGCACGTCCTAATAGCCCTAAGAGCTTGTAATTTATATATTGTTAATGTATAAATATATATGTTGTTCCCAAGTATATATTGTTCTGATGGTGCGGCGATTTGATTTACGATCTCGTGAACAACCTTGACGCGGCTGCGATTGAGTCGTTAACAGGTACGGTGGTGTAGTGTTTGCTGGTCCCAAGTTCAGTTTTATTCCTGCTTTGATTTGTCCGCATGCAAGTCAATCTTCGCGCGCACGGTACTTACCTAATCATATGCAATTATTGCTGTTTCAGGTTGAGGAATCCTCTGCTGGATGTATTGCAAGGAATCCAATGAAGAGGATCTTATTCAGTAAAGATTTGAGTTCTCGATTTAGATTGTAGACATATTAGCATGGAACGTGAAGCTTTGAGCAAGATAACTATCGAGAATAGAACAGAATATTTTTATTTGCATTTGTTTCTTTGAAATATTGTTGGAGGTTGGTTTATTATCAGTATATTTATAGTATCAATGTATACAAAATTGAGAACCCAATGTATATTATTCTAAATTCTAATTAAAAAATAATTTACACAGTAATATTGAAATTTCATTTCATTTAGATTAATTATTTCGAACGGTTTCTTGAAACTTCAGAGTAATATTGAGTGATCACAGTAATACAGAACAGTAATCTTGAGAATCACTACAAATAATTGTTCATAATCAGTAGTGTTTTAATTATTTTTAATAGGTTTTTGATGAATCGTTGAGATATTTGATAATGCACTATTGAAGAAGTAGTACGAGATCATTTTTATCTCATTTTTCACAGTCAGAAAGAGAGTATTAATAAATAAAATAGTCAGAAAAAACAATTAATTTACTCATTGAACTAACTGATAACTGACTTACTTACTAACCCATTTGCTAATAGTTCCAATGTAATTAGTTAATAAACTCCTATTAATAATAAAGTTACTCAATGAGTGAATGAGGAGAATGGCAATGTTTTGTAGCGATATTGATAGTATCATAAATTGAGCCGTGTACAAGGAATGTGGCGAATTGAATATTTCATAGAAAACATATTGTAAAATGTTTAAATAATTTTTTTAAGAGCAGTGATCGCATTGGCGACGCCAATTTACTTGGAATTTAATATGTTTTTTTCAAGGTTTAGTACTAGTTTAGGTACATGTATTCCAGATCTAAATTTACAATAGAATTAGTGTCTTGAGAATGTATCAGATTTAAATAATCCAGTTTACTTCTCTAATGCCAAATATGTCTCAGCAATACAATATAGTACTTATATAATGTGATTCGTTTCTGCTTCGAAAACCCTTCTTGTTCAATCAGTATTATTTTAATGATGAACGAAGATAAGTGCTTCTCCAGTATTCGACTGCGATGCACATCTGGCCAACGCATCAGATGCCTTTGCAACGTCCAAGTGGCCAGCCTCAATTCTTTAGGGAACAAATAATAACCTGAAAACCCTTGAACCATTACATAATAGGGCGCTGTAGCCACCCTTTACAAAAATACTCTAACCCTTCGCTAATTGTACTCAAGTGGCTATTGTCAATTACTCGCCTCTCAAGTTACCAGTCAGTCGCATCTGGTATGTTGACCGTCCATTACCGCATCTCTAAGGTTCGAACGCCACCTAAAATAACACTCACCCAAAGTTTCCACCCACCAACATGCGATTTATATGCATATCCACTTAAACCCCATCTCAGCGTTCTTCTCTCATTGTCGAAAGCCGAAAGTATTGTTGAATTTAGTGCACTAAAATATATAACAAAGATTATACATCAATATTATCAATGTTACTTCAACCAGGTGGTCATCCTCTTATAGCTTTACAGCTCCTGCATCATGAATGGATGAGATGACAATAATGAGCTCTTGTAGAAAATAAGAAAGGTCAAAACAAGCGGCCACAGGTCAACAATATCATTTAGTAGCATGAGGTCATTATATTTGTCACGTTTGGACAGCTGCAAATCTGTGGTCGATAAATGGTGTGATTTTATCGTATTAGAGTTTGATCCTTTGTATATTTGCTAAAAAATATTGGTCGACGTTAAGATAGTGAGATCTACAAAAGATCTTATATTGAATATATTCAATTGCTGTCCATTACTTATTATGAATCAGAATTATCAATTATCTCAGAGAATTTTTAGTTAGTATAACAACGAATAGTTAGTATAACAACGATGCTTTGCTCGATAGCTTTTTCTGTCTGAATGATGGAATTATTTCTGTCACTTCAATGATTAAATCACTATTTACTGCATCATCTGCGAATAATTTTCATAATCAGTTTGCAAGATGATAATACAGTTTCATGAGGCATGACTGCTGCTGGGACATATAATGCAATAGAAAATGTGTAAACAATGATTTTAAAATCGTTAGTTATGTAATGAGAGAAAATTGAAATTTCCATGATCTTGTACTAGAGTGAGAGACTACAGTCTCAATACAGTACACTACTGAGAATACTATAATCTCTATATGAAATACTATTGTGAACGATAATATGTGGTGAATTTAGTCTTGAATGATCTGGAATAATCCATAGTGCTCTCTAGATCTTCGAGTTAATCCAGAATGGAATAAGATTCACATAGAATGAATTGAAATCTTCTTGTTCACAATAGTCCTCCTAGTTGAAAGCCGTTTGGACAGTGATCAAGTGCCTTAAGACGCAGTGATTACTGAAACCATGGATGGACAGGATGGCTGAGTGTTTAGCTGTTTGGTTATCTAGGCTGAGAGCCAACTGACCAGAGCCTGGCCTCAGTTTACAGAGCTCTCAGCTGTCCTGATACAGCCAGTCTCATAATATATGAGCTTCACACACCGATCACCATTCACTGAGCTACTGGTGTTTGTAGCAAACAGATTGTTTGTCACTTGAGACAACTTTGCTTTAATAGGCTGTCTATTAAATAAATTAATAGATTAAATTAATTAATTTGCTTTAATAGGCTTTCTGAGAATGTGTGCGCGAAACAAAAACTTTATTGTGATTGGAATATTGTGAACCGAAGAGGAAATATTGAATCGAACAACTGTTGAAAAATATTCAAGATGAAGTCGTCTTTGATCAGTAATCTTCATCGAAAAGAGATCATCGGATAGACGATAGATGCATGGATATGAATAGATTGGATGATCACAGATTAATAATGTTTGTTCAAAGACATTACATCACTGCATAACACATACATTACTACAATACATGTATCAACAGATTGAATGTAGGTTGAATTGGTGAAATAACATGTTGGCAGAATACGTTTTTTGAGGAAATTTATATTTCATCGATACTATCAAGAGAGCAAGAATTCTACTTGGAATTGATTGAAAAATATCTATGGAATTCGAAATTTGTTGAAGAGCTAATATGGTGAAGATACTCATTATTTCAACTGAATTCATGTTGTTTGAGAAATGATAACTCTCGATATCATCAGAGTTGAGCTTGACAATAAAAATTGGAATGATTGTTGCATAGATCCAAAATTTCAATGCTCGAAAATTTCTAAACTAATTTACCAGAGAAAAGACGTGGAATAACATCGGGATTGTGTATTAAAGTTTTTATCAATTCTATTGATTGAGGATGTTTTTTGTTTTATCATGATATTATTATTTTTTTCCTGTGATTCCAAAGTATCTAGTAGGTTAAGATTACAAACAATAATTATAAAAAATTAACAATAATTTTAACATATAAGGATACCAGAGAAATAATAGGTAAAATACTAGGTAAGAGAAATAATAGGTATATTAAACCAACTCAAATGAAAAATACTGCATATTCCAAGGTTGAGCTCAATCCTTTCAACAAGAAGTATCAATCAATCTTGCTTCATAAATGCTCTCTCAGATAGGGTTGAGTAACCACAAATCATCGAATAATATAAGATATGAAATCGTGATGCACAATGTTGCTTCTCACATATCGCTACATTCAAAAGGGTTGATCAACGATTCATTCTTCTCGAGGGTGAATCGTCTAAAAAACCACAAGTAGAGTTCGATTCAACTGTCACTCAAGTGAAGTAGCAAGTTAGCTGCTTCACCGTGTCAAGAGCTCTTTGTGATGCTCATACCAAATAAACCAAACATATCTCTATCTTATTTCATAATTGTATATTGTATAGGCTTCTGAACTATACTTGTGAACTGTATCCACATATTTCCAATCTCCGTAATAGATCACTTGACAGTGTTTGAAAAGGAGCTGATGATCTGGGGATCTTGTCTATTATGCTTTGGAATGGAGAATTATTCTTCAATGACCGTTCTTGTGAGGCAATTCGTGGTAGCCTAGGTATTGAACTTCTTCAACCCCTTCAATACGCATATCTTCCCGTCCACGTCTTTCCCAATCCATCTTTTTCTCCAATCCTTGAGGTTTATTCCCTTCAAGGATTGCTTCATCCTCTTTCATTATGCACTCTCCTTATTCTTGATGTTCTATCTACTTATCTCTTCATTTCTTGAGGTCCAACCTCTTCGTCAATTGCTTTAGCAGTAGCCTACAGTTTCGATGGTCGAAAATGGTTGAAAAACACAGTACAGGCAAGCTCTCAGGTAAAATGCCACTCTACTCAGGCAAATGCCATTCAAAAGTGAAGGCAATCACGACGGTGGGTATTATTGAAGTCAACCATGGAAACACAAATGGTACTAATTTCATGATTCATCAAGATCTTCTAATCACTAAGGTGAAGATAGAAATTTAAACAAGTAATACATATTGCAACTCGCATACTTCTGTTTTTTATGATTATTGATCGATTCTGTGTTTTGTGTTTCTTTCCATGTTGATAGTTCCTGAATTTGTAAGTTCCATGCAGGGTAATAATAATATTCGTATGACTTCTATTGGTGGAGAGTACCTGACGGAAGTTCCACCTCGCCTGAACATATCGTTAAAGCTGTCAATGGGCCTCACGACTATCATACTTCAGCCAGGACCTAATAATTTGGTGATTGTTACAAAGGACCTCAGTAATAGTTCACATTAGTTTTCTGTGCATATTACGAATACATTAACACTACATCATACATCAACACTACATTTAAACTACGTGGTTGTTGATTATTTTACATTATGTCATCTATTCTGTGCCTTTTATATTTTTTCATCCAGTGTATTGCCTTCACATACTCTAGCATGTTTGCTAGATGTATAGATTGTGCACGTGCCTGCAAAATCGCTCACACTCTTGCACACCTTTAGCTATCAGACTCGAGCTTGCTTCCGTCTAACTCGACTCATCGCAGATTTGCCAGTGCCTACCTTTACTCACTGCATTCAGTCACTGTTTGGTTTAAATTAGCGGATTGTTTATACGCTGAGAAGTGATTGGCTAGCATTAGTCAGGTGGAGGTTCTCACATCACCTTGATCTCTCTCCACGTTACAAGAGAGATAGCATTAGAAGAGAGAGTATTAGAAAGAGAAAGAGAGCTTGAGTGAAAGATAGGTGAAGAGGAATTGGGAGAGTGAGAATGTAGAGAGGAGAAAAATATAGAGGGGAGATCAGGGGTGGGAGTGAGAGGGAAAGGGTAGAGAGGAAAATGGAGATGCGAGAGAAGAGGTGGAGAGTGATGAGAAAGCAGAGGAAAGAGGAAAGAGGGTTGAAATATTGGAGAGAGAGATTGAGAAATAATTTAATTGAATAATTGCCTTTATTAATGGCGGAGCTAGGACTGTAGTTCCTCTCTGCCACACAACCCTTAAGAGAGAGGAGAGAGAGAGAGTAGATACAAAGAAAAGAGAGAGATAATAGAATAAGAGAGGAAAGAGTAGAGAGGATGATAGAGAGGTGATAGAGAAGGAGATAAGAGAAAGCAGTTGAGGAAAGAGAGACGACGGTGATGAAGAGAGAGGAGATTAAAGTTAGATAGAAGACGATGGGGAGGAGAAAAGGATGAAGAGAGTGGAATAGAGGGCAGAGAAGCGAGAGAGAGTGAGTATTGGGTAGATAAGAAAGAGAAAGTGTGTGTCTGTGTGTGTGTGAGAGAGTGAGTGAGAAAGATTTGTAGAGAATTAACGTGAGTTGTGGAAGGAATGAGTGATAGGGTGTCGGCTGCAGTGAGTGAGTGAGTGAATGAGGTGTTTTAACATAGCTAGGGACACGATTGGGTTTGGGCTTTGGACTGGGCTGAGCGGTGGTAAAGGCCCGACAAAACAGTAGCCGAGCCCCATTTAATCCCAATGCAACTTAACTAAATTCTGTTGTCACTGTAAACATTTTGTGCGCACACCCTCCTTCATAACACCATCAGCTGTACTGGGGGACAGTTTGCAACACTCATTCTCTCTCTCACATACAATCTCTCACTTCTTGCTCACAAGTTATTCTCTCGTTCTTTTTGTCTCTACAAAGATCTAAAACTCCAATTATTAATTCCGCTTATTATGATAATGAGAAATACTATCGTATAGATGCTATTGATAATATTATCATATTTTTTACAAATATTCTGTTGAGGATGATACTCAGATAATTCCAATATACGATATATTGAATGGGATTGATTGATTGAGTACTTTATTTATGTATATTACAATATATACTGGCTTTTACACTTATATACAATAGCTTACAAAACAGCAAAATTATAGATGAATTTACATAATATAAACAAAGAAAATAATTATTGAACTATATATGATATGAAAAAGCAATTTGTAATATAATAACTATGGATAATTATATTGTTATCCATCCACATAAATTGGCGGAGCTTTGGACATATCAATGTCCATTCTCCGGAAAGAATATTCGAAGTATCCTTCTCACTAACTCTCTACCAAACTACCAAAGGATCTCTACCAAATGAAACAATCCACCAAAGGATCGGAGATTATAAGAGATGAACCATCGGTAAGTTATCCCGGAGCATAACTGAATGTTATTGGTTTTGGCTATAACAAATAACTAATAACTATGACAAATGGGTTGCAATATTCCATTTCATCGTGCATTATGCGATTTATTATCTAATCTGATTTCAAGTTTAAGTTTTTGATGCATCTTGTTGTGTTGCATATGAAGGTTCACTATAGTTCCACTACTATAAGTATCAAGAGATTGTTTTGTGGATGCTTCTTAAAAGATGATTATCTTAGCTATCTACAAATAGTTATTACTACATTAGTACTATACATGTTAGATTGAATGCAACGTGAAAATGGAAGGGTAAATATTATGCGAAATTCAATATTATATCAATCATAGAGGAATGAAATTAGAATGATAGAATAACTTCAGCAGTTTGCTTGATATCCATCGATAAAATGAGAAACCTGCTTTTGGTACCCTTAAAAGTTTTTAAAAGCTTTCAAATCAACTATCGATGTTTTGGTAACCACGTGAAATTGCAGGCTCACCCTCAATGTTCTAGTACAGTCATTATTTTTTACTCAAAAACTTGCATGAGAATTTCAATAGGATATTTGAACAAATAAAAATCACAGCTCTGAAATAAACAATTTGCCGGCAAGCGATCAAATCACGGGCGAGTTTCAGCAGTGAGCTGTATTGTTTATTTTCTGGCTATTTGATCGTCAGCCTGGTTTTCTCACTGATAACAGCAATCTTGTCTCATCAGCGAGACTGTCGTTCAACGAGACCAAATTGGAAAAACACGATTTTTGGATTGGAAATTGGAAAAATACAAAATTGGAAAACGACGGACTAGCGTTTTTTCATCAGTTACTCGCAAATCAAGCACCGGATAGGGGACGTTTGTTTTTTCCGCTCTCCAAGCAATATTTCGCGACGTGTTCTGATTCGACAATTCATCCAACAATTGATTGGCCCCTCATATTGTAGACTTGTTCCATATACATTCAACTGTGAAACCTCCGTAACGAATTGTGTTTGAGCTTTTTCCAACTAGTATAATAGCATTTGTCTAAATTGCTTGCTAAATTTGAGAGTAATCAAGATGTTATTCATTTTGTACATGGAGAACCAATGAGATTGTTTCTAATCTGATAAGGTATAAATTACAAACTGGTCAATTCACAGCTAATAAAATTCCTACCTCAATCATTTGATAATACCACTAGTGACCCACTAGGTTGGAGAACTCGCTCAAGAATAGTTTTATTGTAATCTTTGAAACCAGCAACTTTTATACAGAGTTGATTAAATTGATGGAAACAGCTGAATATTTATTTACAAGAATAATTTGACAGTGGGTTTTATTGGGGATCCTATTTGAAATGGAAAACTACTCTTCAAAAATATTACTCTGTCGCTTTAAAATTTTTTTGTCCCTCATATGAATCCAAATCCATTTTTAAAATCAGAAGGTGGTCATGTGATACATGATTTCAATGCAGAGTTCCAAAGGAAAATTGTAATTGCACTAAGCTAGTAGTGCGTGCACTAACGTTGGTAATTGCATGCAATGAATTCTTCAGCTGAAGAATAAATATAGAAGAAAGGAAGAAAAAAATAAAAGAAAGACTAAAAGATAAATCAAAACAATTTTTTTCTTATGCACTTTCATTGTTATTTGTTATATCCTGAAAAAGAATGAAATAGTGAGTCAATGTTGTTGTCCAACGAACTTGACCTATAAAAAGGCTCGGAGGATGCGTGTTCAGAATATTGGAAGCTGATTGATCAATTATTACTAAAGTTATTTTAGAACATACAAACAGACGGACAACGACTTTTGCCCTCAGTAAGTCAAATGTGAGAACTCGCCAACACTCTTTCAATTAAAGTGTCTATCCATTTTTGATACACTTCTCAAGAACTTTCTTTCTTTAAATTGAAGGAAATGATTACCATTCCAGTTAACCAATAAAACCAATGATATTGTTGTACAGCCTCAAGATGGCACCTGTAGTAATTTTATCAAGTATTTTCCCCAATTCGTCTCTATTCTATCTGTTTTATACTCTTTTTTTGTGGTTGCCAAATTGTCTATTCCTACTGAGCAAATAAAACTCCAGCCATGTATCAGGATGACCCATGCATCATTACAGTTAACCTCATGCACCCTCCACGTTACTTACATGCATTACATCGGGAAATCGAGTTTGACTGATAAGCTGAAATACTCCACGTTGCTCAAACAATGATAAGCACGTGGAGGAAAAATCGTAACCGGAATAAAAATGAGAAGTAGCAAGCACTGTAAGGTTGCAAGGAAGATGTTCGTTGAGGGGACTTTTGCATAACTCACCACACGAATACGTAAGTTAAAGAGGGTGAAACGACATGTTGGGGTCACTACTAACAGAGACCGTGTGACAGACCCTTGGAATCTAAATTCTATTACAAGGTAACCGCTCACTAGTGACTAGACCGCCTCTAAAGGGATGGATAATTCGGGGAAGCTGGACAGACGTTTTTTTTAAGGACCTGCTGTCGATATTGGACGTCTGCAGTAAATTCCGATGTTGAATACAACGCAAAGCAGGATCGTTTTAATGCAGAAAATGCGTCTATTTTGAGATATAGGCTGTAGCATGCGGATAAGAAACATATCATCCATCATGCTTATTAACAATTGGATTCAAGTTGATAAAATGAAACGATAACTTTACTTTTGGATAATCTTATCAAAACTTGGGAAAGGAGCATGTTTGGGCTGCGCCTCGTGTCACTCCTCAAATCGTTTCTAAAAATCTGGTGTGGCGCACTCACACAACTTTCCTTGCAGTTATGAAAATTGATCATCCGACGCTAGTGTTCCCGCGCCTCACAAGTCTACTATTTTGAGCCAGCTGGTGACAGGACACTAACGCTGGAGACACACGAGGTCTGCTATCTCTTCATAGTGAATGATTTAATAGAATCAACATTTTCCAATAGTTTGCAATTGAACAATCATATTTTCTCGAATTTCGAGCTTATTTTTAATTTTAGGTATAAATTTGATCAAAATCGTTGGAGCCGTTTTTTGAGAAAATTGCGAAAAACCCTGTTTTTGACAACATTTTCGCCATTTTAGCCGCCTTCTTCTATTGCATGTGATCGAAATTGTTCGTGTCGGATCCTTATAGTGTAAGGACCTTAAGTTCCAAATTTCAAGTCATTCCGTTAATTGGGAGATGAGATATCGTGTACACAGACGCACATACACTCATACACACACACACACACACACACACACACACACACACACACACACACACACACACACACACACACACACACACACACACACATACCAATACCAAAAAATACTTTCTTGGACTCAGGGGACTTTGAAACGTATAGAAATTTGGAAATTGGGGTACCTTAATTTTTTCCGGAAAGCAATACTTTCCTTTTACCTATGGTAATAGGGCAAGGAAATTAAAAATTGATGAAATGAATAAATCAATATCAAAGATGTAGCATGTGAAATGAATCAAATTATTGGGAGAAAATCACGATGCCCCTAATGTTGAAGGAAAACTACTATAGTAAGTGATACCGGTAACAGATATCTTTGTTTCAGATAATGTTTATTGAAAGAAAGAGTAATTTGTTCAGTTGTTGCACTCATTACCACTGCACAATAGTTGAAGAATCCCGCTTTGTATTATGTCAACCACTGCACAAATAGGCTATTCATTGATTCAAAGAAATTTGAAGACAGAATAATTTCGTTCAATCACATTAATGAGATCGAGTGTTGATTTCAAGAATGAGCTATGATAATAATATCAGCTCACTAATAAGACTAAGAATGAATGATCTGAGTGATATTTCAGAATGTTGAGCTGGAATAATAATGTGTTTCTGAATAGATTGAAATACTAATCAATGAATAAATAATCTGTATCTATTGAATAAACAGTTCATCGTTTGTCGATAATTCACTTCACCTAGTGAGATGTAGCCAAAGGGTCGAAAGTGGTCACATGCTACCACAGGAATACTTCCATAGATGATGACGATTATCTCCACGGTTATTTAGATGGTGGAAGTGACGATGATTACTCCACCAAAGGATTCAGAGCTTGCAGTGTACAAGCGAGTTTAAACGCATGGGGGAACCCTCCTAACTGGAGGATTTGTGTTTTTGATTTAGGTAGGGCTCAAAGTCGACGTTGGAGAGAGGGGAGGGTACCAAAAGGAAGGGGGAAAGGGAGAAAGGGGTGAGGGAGGAAGCTGATTACTTATGTAAACACGATCCGGCGCGGGTGTAATTGTGTGACACAATCAATGAAGTGAAGCCCAGACCCCAGCAGGGGACAGTTGCCGTTTAGCATATCAAATGAACCGCAATCAGCGGTTACGACATTATACACGAGAGACAAAGACCGCAAGAAACAGAATTCGCCAGTCGAACAGAAAAGAACAGAAAGTGAGTGGAGAGCAGCCACAAATCGAAATCGTTATCCTTCCGCTCAACAATTTAATGGAGCTTGAGAATGTCTGGCTGATACTGTCTTGAGTCAGCAATCACCATCGGACCTTCTGCATTTCATTTGAATTTGAAACCTCCTTCGGATCAATGAGAAGATGTCGAGCTTTTTCTTTGGATACAGCTTGCTCCCTTGATATTGCACCTTTGCGTTTTTTGCTACTCTGAATTGATTGAGTTGAGTTGAGCCTGAAAGCACAAGACATTTTTTATTTTTTTATGTGGAGATTACCGTTCTTTTACTACTGAGGTACAGTTATTGATAGTTTTGTTACATTAGAAGATTAGAGTTCTAGTTATGTTTGAGTTGATGGTTCTGGTACACGAAACGCTTGAAGAGTAATTGAACCTTATCGTTTCATATTGAATTATATATTGTGTATTTAATCATTTCTCATACATTTTTAAGAGAACATAATATATTTATTCACCCAGATAAGTACTCTAACTGTAGGCTGAGTGATCAGTTTTTGGATTTCACCAATGAAGCGAAGGTTTTGTGATCTGATCGGACAATGTGCTTTGTAAATATCCAGTCCTCTACGAATTTTGAACACTACGCCAAAATACTTTTCTCAACTCTTGATAGAGCTTTCATATCAAAACAGCAAACTCTTTGAAAGTCAAATGGACTAATGGACTAAGTCAAATATCACCTTTTTCTATGGTTAATGATACACAATAACCGAAGAGAAATACACAAACATCAATTATGAAATAATATCAATTTACAAGTTATACTTCTGACATTTCAATAGAAAGTCTGTATCTACTCTGAAAACAGACCCTGGCTTTTTTAACAATAGAGATCTCAAAGGATGGTACATTATAGACTATGGATTGGTCCTCTTACTTACTATAGTGTGTGCTGTATTAGGGCGGTCTATGCTGCTCAAGGTAACAAGATAGCCTCAGAAATCGGAGCTATTAACGTATTAAGCCTCCCGCTATTCTTGCGAGGCCCTTCATTTGACCCGGCATACTATCTCTATTCCCCAACTTACTAAATCTCTCTCTCCCTCTCTCTCACTCCCTCTCTCTTCAACACTACCAACAGCCGCATATCCTAATAGCTTTTTATTCTTTTTGTTCTTCTCTTTTTCATCTCCTTCTCTTCTCGAATCATTAATTCTCCAATGTTGGTTTCTCATCTGTCAGAACTCATCTAGCCTTCACCATGAATGCCGATCGACCAAAATCATTCATATGTCCATTATTCAGGCCAGAGATCATTTGTTGTCTCATTTTTCTCATCCCTTCCATTCAACCGTATCATTTCTTCAATTCTTCAACAATTATTTTTTTCTGCTGCGACGCCACGTCAATTCAATTCAACTAGTAGAACTGAAACGAATTATTCCCATTGTATTCCTTGTATTATCAATTAATGGCTCTAGGTATGGTGGTAGGGGTGATCGTTCGAGAATTATGAGTGACATAGATAAATCTCGAAATGGAATCGTTCACGAAATCTGATATTTATTCGGTGCCATCGTTCTACTTCATTCAATTCGTCAGCTCTAATAATGACATTCGACTAACTGGCTTTCATGAACTAAGAAGCAATCAAGTCATTATACTTGATAGATCATGCCATGAACCAGATTTGATCCCTGTATTGTTGAACGAAACCATGTCAACTGCTTGTGACTTTTTGTTGCGAACAACTAGATCGACTATCGTAAGATACCAATTTGTCTTCGTCGTATCGTGCTGAAGGTGATAATACAGTATATTATATTCGTATTGAAAAAGTAATAGAAATGTGTCAATAACTAGGCGAGAGAGTAGGAATGAGATTCAGTGAAGAGAGTTTCAGATTCAAACCCGGGTCTCAGCTCCAAATCTTCAACGAAACCTTTATTAATACGAGAGAGACAAGAAGACATTTTGTACTAAAATTGTGAGCAATGTTGTATAATGAAAGTAAAATTCTAAATTGAACCACTTATAAATGTAATGTAAACTAATAAATGTAAAGTGTGTATGTGTGAGAGAGAGATAGAGCGCATTCCTGTATGAAAATTCCTACAAAACTCGGGGCTAGAGTCAACATTTTCCTTTCAACAGGAAACTTGTTCTTATATTAAACATTACAAAATTAAGGTATCCAAATATGAGCTTGTTAACTAAAATCACCAATAAATAACAACTAGATGCTGAAATTGTCACGTAGAATAAAGCAAAATTTGTATCGTCAATTTGTTAAACAGTGATAGTTTCCACAATTGAATGGACAACTTACATGCTAAAAATTTCGAAATAAATAAATAATTATCTTTTCTACAAACTCTTCCCGATTCTTTCAATTAGGCTACAACAATCCTCTGAAATACGTTTTAGACTGTAACTCCATTAGAATCTATGTGGCTGACAAATTTGTCCTACTTTTGTCACCGAATGTGACAGACAGTGTTATGTGACACGAGATGAAAAGAGGAAAGAGCTCATGGATGATGACTTGGCCTTAACAGCCTGTCTTTTTATGGACTAAAAAGAGGGCGATTAGGGCCCTTTCTGAGAGGAAAAGGGTTTCACACTTCCTAGGATTTCCAGAAACGTGAGAGAACAAAAACATGTGGTAGATTAGTATAACATGTTTGGAAATATCAGGAGCAACAGCGATTGTAACAGAGCACAAGAATAGGGAGAGGAATAAGATAAAGACAGGAAAGGATTAGGCGAGAGGAATAGAGAAACGAGGACGGGAGGAATGAGTGAGAGAGAAAGGACAAGAGAATGAAATGGCAAGAGAGGAGAAAACCTAAATAAACTACGGATGAAGCAACAGAAAAATGAAGAAGAAGAGTATACTTAAGAAGAAAAGAAGATGGGAGAAGGAGGAAACTGATAGAAAAGGAGGAAAAGTTGAAGATGAAAAAGAAGATTGAAGAAGAAACATGTTTGTAAGAAAAAGACAACAGGAAAAGAACGAAGAAGGTAGAATAACAAGAAGAGATGAGAAGATTTATTGAGAATAAAAAGAGGAAACAGATAGAGACATTTCTAATTCAAGATTCAAGGGGCGTCAGAATAACAAAGAGGCAGAAATAGAAGTTGGATGGAGGAAAAGGGAGAAAAAGATAATATTGTAAATGGAGAGAGAGAAGAGAAAACCCAAAATCTCAGTTTGAAAATGGAAATTACAAGGAGTGATAACATGCAGCAAGGAACTAGTTTTGTGTTTGTGTGATTATTTACGTTAGTTTGTAAGTGTCACGAACAGAAAATGAAAGCTGGTGTCAAATGAGTCAAAAGATCTCGCTACTGGTTTGTGTGGAGCTGGACAAGTGTCAGCACCCAATTAGTGTGTTGTGAACGGGAGACATAGAATGGAAAGAGCAGGGAAGAAATAGAGAAAGGGAGTAAATGACCGACCGGTACAGGGTCCTTTTTCAGAAAACAACTGTCAAATTGGGTCTGGGCTGTACGATACTGTCGATGGCACATCATGAATGAAAGGGGGAAAACCCTTAACCCCCCTTCACTAACCCAAAAACCATTGCAGTAACAGGACCCAGGTGGTACAGCACTCATTATCTGAGAATTGTGCACAGCTATCCTGTTTCAAGGTAGCAGGAAAGGCCTGGCTTCATTAGGAGTGATCTGTGAATTATATCATTACATTGGTGAGATAAGTTGACTGGCGATGCCTGAATCCGGTTCATTCACACATTCCTAATGGAATAATAGTTCTTCTAAGAACTTGAACTTCATTATCCTAGTATTGTTGATCATTATTTCAACTTGTGAATCACTGTGAGTGGAAGACTACCACTGAGGCTATTATTATCCATGAAAATTATAAAAAATGGAAATTCACTGTTGTGTGTACTTAATGTAGGTTGAGGCTTGGGATTACGGTGGTTGATTGATACAAATCAAGAGTATGGAAGTCTATCCCACTAAAATATAAAGACTATACCTTGAAAAAAATTGATGACTTTCTTTGAAGACTTCTATATTTGAAGACAAGTATCGCACAGGTTTGTGTTGTACTATTTGAAATACTGCTGCACCAGGATTCCCTAGGATTAGTATTGCACCTCTAGTATTGCGCCTAGCAAATCTTGTATTGATTACAAATCTCAAATCGTGTAGAGATACGCTGATAGATAGATATTCTGGATGGTAATAGCATAATAATTAGAATATGCATTGGTTCTGCTTTGGAGGTTACTTGACATCAATGCAATTTATAAAGTGAACTATTTTTCATTCTAAAACAGTTAACTGTAGCAGAATACAAACAAGGCAGTTTCAGGAGGAGGGAGTGATCATGAAGTGGCTATGAATCATGTTTCATCAATACCGTGAATTTTATGAGAGTTTCAGCTATTGAACAATAGAATTGTGTCGAAACCTACTTTTTTGTTGGGTTGATGGATTCAAACTAATTGAGAGTATTTTCATTAGTTCTCCCACATTTTACTTATTTCATTTCACTTAATGGTTCATGCAGATCCATTAATCCGGCTACAAGTCAAACAAATTTATTAAATTCTTTGCTTTAATAATACTTGAGGTATCAAAATCGAGATTTAAAAAGCTTTCATCAATCCTTTGTGAAAGAGGAATCACAGAGCATACCAGATGTTGAAAGTTGAGAAAAAATACTGTATCTTGATAAATTCCGAAAGGGGAATCATCTGTTCCAGGTAGAATACTAGTATGTTATAGATATCCTTCTGCATGAAACTGATACGGGGTTTTGTTCTGGATTGATATAGAAATACGATTTATAAAAAAACAGTGAATGTCTTCTGGGATACACCTATTGATGATTTAGCTCCGACTTGTAATACGATACGATTCTTGGATTAGTTACAATCGTATGCTTCGTTAAATATATCTGAACGATTTGAATCTACAAATTATCATCCGCATTTTTGACAGAGGTATCCTCTTCTTAGTATTCAACGGAATCTCTCAGTTCATTCGATATCATGTCTGGACATATAACTGAGGCTGGAGACCAGCTTCATTTTTTTGTCAGAATATTTGGGGGTTTGGGTTTTTCAAAGTGCAGATCATGCTCTTAAGAGCTTGAATTTTTTAGCTCAGCGTGAGCCATACCTCAATCGCATCATTTCGCTATCTTATCTGAGGTGACAAGTTTGTCTCGCGCTCCAGTTACTTTCTCAGCCCTAAGCCACTCATTTCCAAGAGATTTTTTGCACTCTCCAGGTGTTAGGAAGAATGTTTTGGTTTGATAAGCATTCCAGCGTAATGCTTCTTCACGACCCACCATGTAGAATGATGATAGAAAGCAGCACTGATTGAAACCTGAGGAGTGTGCCAAAATTTGACTGGAATTTACCAAAATCCCAGGTACCTCCTTAGTATTATTCAGGGGGTATCTGGAATTTTGGTAAATTTGCATTTTATCAAAATACGGAACTAGGGTTACAATAAATCTCAAATATTCACGGAATGATTCAATGGACAAAAATTAATTTTCACATTCAAAAATGATAAAATTTCAATGATTCCCTTTATTATATTATTAATTGTAATTCTGATGTTTATAATTTTAATTCTTATTAATTGTGGTTCTGATGTCGTTTCTCTTCTAGCAAAAGAGGACTGTTGCCCAGCTTTTCTCTTTTTTTTGTGAAGTTTTCGGTTCATAATTTTCCAGTTTTATTTGAAATTCAGATTTTTTGGATAATAATTCTTTCTTATTCTGTGAGATCTAGTTATTCATGATATCTATTCTTGATTGAAGATTTATTTTTTCTTTCAAGTGGAAATTGTCATTTTATCAAGAGCTAGTAGCTTAACCTATATTTTGATTTGGACTGTAGTATAAATTTGAGAAGGGACCGTTTTGGGCAGAATTCCTGTTGTGCCTTCTCACATAAGTGTGATAATCGTACTTGACTAAATAAATGAATAAATAAGAGAGCCTCAAACGAGACCTGAGTATCCTACATGAAGAAGGGAAGGTAGAAAACATATTGCTGATTTATAATTTTGAAATTCAAAATCATTCTTCTTATTTCTATCATGGAGAAGTTACAGTGTGAATCCAAAAAATATTTTTATTTCCAATTCTACTACGTCAACTTCCTAGTTTACAAGCTGATTAGCAGATGGAAATATCCTCAACAATCAGCACAAAATAAACCAGTATTACATCTTGATGTCATTATCACTAAGAAAACTCTATTTACAATTTGTGGCTGAAATCAAGAGCACCTCTAATTTCTAGACTTCACAAGAATAGACTCCAATAAAGAATTCCACTAATGACGTGGATCTATAAACGTAACACTATTCTTGGATTGCAAATTAGTAATGACACGTTGAATCATACCACGCGAATCAAGTTATAAAATTATCACTGAATAAGAGTCGTAATCAGAGATAATTGACTATTTAGGACCAGAACACTGATGATAATACAAATAATAAAATCTTTATGATGCAGATAAGGCTGCTCTATAATATCATTTCTTCTTAATTGTGCTCGTAAAAGAGCAAGATATTCTTGTCTTGAACAAGATACTATTCTTAATACATTCTCGATACTTGTTTTTATACTTTCAACACAATTATGAGCTCCTTTCCTCTCAAATTGGTTCAAGCTCCCAAGTATGAAATTTCTACGATTTCCGTTTCCCCCGCAAGATTCAATTGTTGTTTTTTATATCATAATGTATTGAAATCTCATATGTGATAGAAATCTCAGATGTGATAGAAATAATTTCTCTGAAATATTGTTGAATACAGTATATTCAGAAAATATACTGTAATATCTTTACTTGCTACCAGGAATTTACTTGAACAATTATTATTATATCGCAAAATCACATTAAGTAATAAAATTCACTCCTGAACACGGATAAGATAGAATATTTATATGCCATATCGCATCTCTGTGTAAACCTACTAATCTCTGAACCCTAATGGATTCTCTCGACCTTTTTGCTTCCAATACTATTGTTTCACTCGCAAACATTTTTAGAGGTCATACGATCTTCCTATGCCCGTAGATTTTTTGTGTTTTCAATTTGCGTAATTATCTATGAGATAAGAACCTGAAGTATTTTGCTATACTCCATAGTACCAGAGAAAAATATATTATTATTTATATTTCTGATAGTACCATCTTTGCCATCTTTGATAGTACCCTTCATCCTAGTGTTCATGGGGAGAGTGGATTGATATTTCAAAAGAAAATGAAAATAAATTGTATATTGAGAATACTTTCTTGGTTTCATCAAAGTCCTCCTATATATTTGTGACCAATGTTGATATAAACCCCTAACAAAATGATACATCAGCTATGATACACAACAGAGTGACGAAGATAATGATCCAGACCGGATGGAACATACAACAGCCAACTACCTGGAACTCTATTCTGCGGTCGAGAGTGTATGAAATCCCATTCGCAGCTCTTCAAAAAGAAATATACAGTGAACGACGATTTGTATACTCTTACAAGTTTAGAATGGACCCCGAGTATTTGTTGAGAGAACAGCTTCCTAGCGATGATAGGAGGGTAACAATAGTTTTGTGGCATTATATGTGGCAGGAAGTGCCATGACAAAGGCGAGATGGTATTATTACAATGTTGAAGCTGAGCCCAGGTGAGCTTAGGAGATTAGCTACCTGAGAAGGTGACATAATCCTCCCGTGCTGAAATACGCACACTCGCTCCCAAAATACGACGAAAAGCACCTCTTTGTCAGCGGGCCTTCCCTTCTCCACAACTTTCATGCCATTTAGGCTGAAAATGTTCTCAGATAAACAGTTCCTAAATAGACTCCCTTGATAAATCGGATGATGGCTGCCAGTCACAAAGGATTTTGTTTTTCCCCTCTTGCCCATCCCTCCTAATACGCCTCGAGATTGTTTGACTGCAATCATAACAATCACAGTTTGCCCACCGGTTTCATGATCTTGTTTAGGTTGGACGAATACTTGAAATCTGGGATTCTGTGCTGCGTTGTGGAGAGGACTGGAGAAGTTACAGTGTGAATCCAAAAAATATTTTATTTCCAATTCTACTACGTCAACTTCCTAGTTTACAAGCTGATTAGCAGATGGAAATATCATCAACAATCAGCACAAAATAAACCAGTATTACATCTTGATGTCATTATCACTAAGAAAACTCTATTTACAATTTGTGGCTGAAATCAAGAGCACCTCTAATTTCTAGACTTCACAAGAATAGACTCCAATAAAGAATTCCACTAATGACGTGGATCTATAAACGTAACACTATTCTTGGATTGCAAATTAGTAATGACACGTTGAATCATACCACGCGAATCAAGTTATAAAATTATCACTGAATAAGAGTCGTAATCAGAGATAATTGACTATTTAGGACCAGAACACTGATGATAATACAAATAATAAAATCTTTATGATGCAGGTAAGGCTGCTCTATAATATCATTTCTTCTTAATTGTGCTCGTAAAAGAGCAAGATATTCTTGTCTTGAACAAGATACTATTCTTAATACATTCTCGATACTTGTTTTTATACTTTCAACACAATTATGAGCTCCTTTCCTCTCAAATTGGTTCAAGCTCCCAAGTATGAAATTTCTACGATTTCCGTTTCCCCCGCAAGATTCAATTGTTGTTTTTTATATCATAATGTATTGAAATCTCAGATGTGATAGAAATCTCAGATGTGATAGAAATAATTTCTCTGAAATATTGTTGAATACAGTATATTCAGAAAATATACTGTAATATCTTTACTTGCTACCAGGAATTTACTTGAACAATTATTATTATATCGCAAAATCACATTAAGTAATAAAATTCACTCCTGAACACGGATAAGATAGAATATTTATATGCCATATCGCATCTCTGTGTAAACCTACTAATCTCTGAACCCTAATGGATTCTCTCGACCTTTTGCTTCCAATACTATTGTTCCACTCGCAAACATTTTTAGAGGTCATACGATCTTTCTATGCCCGTAGAATTTTGTGTTTTCAATTTGCGTAATTATCTATGAGATAAGAACCTGAAGTATTTTGCTATACTCCATAGTACCAGAGAAAAATATATTATTATTTATATTTCTGATAGTACCATCTTTGCCATCTTTGATAGTACCCTTCATCCTAGTGTTCATGGGGAGAGTGGATTGATATTTCAAAAGAAAATGAAAATAAATTGTATATTGAGAATACTTTCTTGGTTTCATCAAAGTCCTCCTATATATTTGTGACCAATGTTGATATAAACCCCTAACAAAATGATACATCAGTAATGATACACAACAGAGTGACGAAGATAATGATCCAGACCGGATGGAACATACACCAGCCAACTACCTGGAACTCTATTCTGCGGTCGAGAGTGTATGAAATCCCATTCGCAGCTCTTCAAAAAGAAATATACAGTGAACGACGATTTGTATACTCTTACAAGTTTAGAATGGACCCCGAGTATTTGTTGAGAGAACAGCTTCCTAGCGATGATAGGAGGGTAACAATAGTTTTGTGGCATTATATGTGGCAGGAAGTGCCATGACAAAGGCGAGATGGTATTATTACAATGTTGAAGCTGAGCCCAGGTGAGCTTAGGAGATTAGCTACCTGAGAAGGTGACATAATCCTCCCGTGCTGAAATACGCACACTCGCTCCCAAAATACGACGAAAAGCACCTCTTTGTCAGCGGGCCTTCCCTTCTCCACAACTTTCATGCCATTTAGGCTGAAAATGTTCTCAGATAAACAGTTCCTAAATAGACTCCCTTGATAAATCGGATGATGGCTGCCAGTCACAAAGGATTTTGTTTTTCCCCTCTTGCCCATCCCTCCTAATACGCCTCGAGATTGTTTGACTGCAATCATAACAATCACAGTTTGCCCACCGGTTTCATGATCTTGTTTAGGTTGGACGAATACTTGAAATCTGGGATTCTGTGCTGCGTTGTGGAGAGGACATTTCTTTCAAATCAAAATGGGATTAGTTTTTTGATTCAATTTGAAACTATTTTTCATATTACAAAAATGCCTGATGCTGGGTCACACCAACTACGATCAAATATATTAAATCAGCTGTAGCTAAGTGTACACTTATTCTGGATTAAAATTGATCAGAGATTTGCTGTAAAAATTAGAGTTAGAATTTCAAAATCGATAAAAATATTGCTTGAAATGATAGCTTTGACATTCAATATCATATGAATTGGATTTCCAATAGTACTACATTTCTCTCCATCATGTAGTATATAATAGCGGTCGTTGTATCTCTCAATGTTGAATCTATGCTACGCCGGTTTAAAATGGACAGAATGATTAACATTAAAAGATACCTTGGCCACGTCTATCAAAGGACGAATATCAAGGTGTATGATGACTATTAGATATCACTGATATCATAAAACCATGTCGAAGAGAAGTGTAGTACGATGGGAAATTCAATTCAATCGGATGTTACCTTTTTATATTATTACAGACAGAATATTGTATCCCATATTTTGTGTGCTCATACCGTCCATGAGGAGAATTGGAGTAGGAATGGAATTTTTATTTTGAATATTGTAAATAACTTGTAAAGTACCTATACAAAATAAAAGAATTGGAGTAAATTCTCAACATTCGCAGGTTGGCATCCGGTACGTTTTGGAGATCCTCTCCAGAAATTGAAGAATATGCTTTTTGGGGTGGGATACATTCATGATGTATCTTTTGAATAATAATAATTTATGTTTTGTCGTATAAATACTATATATTATACTAATATACAATACAATATTGTATACACATATTAGTATAATATATAGTATTTATACGACAAAACATTAATTGAATGAGTTTTCATAGAATTCAATCGAACTATAAAAGGGGTTGTCCTCTACGAAATAATTTTTTATTGCTTTTCTAAAACTAGGATAACATAGATCCTAGGTAGATAGTATGATGGATAGTGTGATGAGATGCTGATGTCGCAAACTACATTAAATTGACAAATTCGACTCGAATCACAGTAGGCCTAATACGGTTCCATTGAAGTTCATTTTTATGAAATTCCAACTTTCAGCGATCATGAACCATTATTTCCGAATGCAGTGGTCTGTCAAAATATGGACAGCTTATAGGCGGCAGCGCTTCCCTGTTTTGTTATCTTTTGAAATTAACCATCGAGGAAAAATACAGCTCATGTATATTGTTGGTGTGTTTGTTTACCGACTGGAAAACGGAAACGTAAAGTGGTTGTAGTGATATTATGGACGGTGGCGGAAATAAACAATGTCGAATTTCACCGAACGAATGTCAAACAAAATCTTGTTTACCGGTTCGCCCGTACCTAAACAACTGGCGAACGCTGTTGAAAATTAGATTTCATGATTTATACAAGCACGAGTTGTTAGTTGAGTGCTTGTGTATGTGTCCGGTGAATATATACATACAGTGTATAAGTGCGGTCTCACTGGAGGGAGTTCCACAGGGTGGTGTTTTAGGGCCAATACTGTGTATAATGTACGGGGTAGGTTAGGTAATACAGGAGTGGAAATAATCTGTAATCTGCCTCTCTCCCTCCACTCTTCAGCCTAATGGCATCCATTTTCATGCCACAACCCCACAATTCGCGCTTTTTGGGGCGGGGAGAGAGGGGCTCAGGGCTGACAGCTGGCTGGCTGGCTCGCGGATTAGAGGCTACACTTCGTTGATAGAGCATCATCAGCATAGCCTGGCATCATTGCTAAAAGCTAGACAGTTGATGAACAGAAAACCCTAATACGGAGATATCCATGTTGGAAAGGGATATGGGATGTAGAGGGAAGCTCATAATGCACCAAAATATAACTATTTAGATATTATAAGTTTCTCTCCACAGCCAGTCAGTTATATCAAAATAATTGGGAATGTTGAACTAGATGATATGTAAAAACACAAAATATATAATATATGTACTCAAAACTCTCTTCAGGGACTAATATATATGTTTAGATGAACAAAGTGTTCATCAAAACTGAATATCTGAAAATTTCACATCATGGCCGCTACAAGAGATTAGAAAACATATATATCTAGGGTTGAGCAAAAAACAAATCTCAACACACTAAAACTCACTGATTATATCCCTTTTAAACTTACTCTGCTCCCCACTACTTTTGAACCGCGGTAACTAAAATCCCGTCATAACAAAGCTGCTCACAAAACATCACCATCACCCCTTCTCCCCTAATCCTCCTGCCCACGTTATCATCCCTGCCAAAACAACTGCAGCCCTAAAAAGCGCCTCGAATAATATACATGCTCAACCCCCACCGGCAACAGTTAACTAAGGGGCGCTTTTTCATTATACGCAACCGATCATTATATTGCAATGTTGTCGGCTTGCTCTGTGAAACATGTGGCGACATCAATTGTAGCGATTTGCTGTCAATCTATCGTTGTTGAGTAACTAAGTGACAAGCCCCAAAATAAGCTTACATGTCGGATTTGTCATGAGGTTGCAATGAATTGTGGATTTTGAAGTAATCTGTAATGTGTGAATTGAGAAATAATGATATAAATAGCAGAAGCATTGATCCCGCATTATTTCCAAGAAAGAATACTATCGTAGAGAAACAATAGCGTAAGTAGATATCCCATGGTATAGGGAGTTTATGTCGCAACTTTTTCTGTTATCTCGAGTCGATTACTGTCGACTATTGTCAATTTTTACTGTTTTGTTGGGGTGAGAGTGTATGAACGGCACAATTTGAGAGACTACCAGCGTCATACAGCTGCATGGGAAAGAACTACGTGAACTATCGGCTTAGGATAACAGTAAAAGTTGTGACATAAACGCCCTATTCCATGGGATATCTACTTATGCTATTGTTTCTCTATTATACTACTAATCGATTGTACGATTGTTGGAGTAATTGATCATGTGTAAAGATATGTTTAAATCAAGAACTGATACGGCTATAAATCACATGTCATCATGTTTTATTAAATACTGTAATTTACAAAGAACAGAAGGATGAATACATTTTTGATTATTGGTATTTTTGCATTTTGTTCAATAAATGATGTGAGGTTGAAATATATTGATGTAATGTATGTAATGTTTAATGTATAAATATGATTGATGCATGTGCAACTTGCCACCTCAACTTATACCGTTCATCTAAGTTTGAGCTTATTTGGTAAAATTAGACCAGCCTTCAATGGAAGAAATGTCATAATCTACGAAATTTTGGTAGATGAATTGAATGTCCTGTGCAATCATTCTCATTTCCAAGGAGAGCCTTATGTAGGAAGACTTCATTACAAACTGGCATCATACCCCTCGACACTTTCGACAATACTAGTCAGGAGGTATTCAATTTGTATTCTGATTACATTTACTAGTCCTATCACTAGATGCAGGAGTGGGTTCCGAGTATCTTATCCCTTCCAACCACAGTTCACAACTGCATCTTCTTACTCACACCACCCCTTCCACTTACTCCACTGACTGACTTGTACACCACAGACTGACTGTCTGTCACCTAGTAGCCGTATCATCATTAGTACGGAACAGGAATGTGGATTTGTAATGAGAGCCGATTTGCCCATTCATGAGTGAGAAAACTAGCATTGTATCCATCTAAACCGGTATATACGATAATCGCCTAAGCAGTCTCTTCCAACCATAGTGAAATAAGTATATAGGAGTTGTGTTCTTTCAGCACCATGGATGCGCAGTAGGCCATGCGCAGATTGGTGGGTGACAAATGGGGATTTCGGGGTGATTGGTGTCAGGACTTGGACAACAGGACAAAGGATCAATCGGATTTGAGGCATGGGGCAGCGAGCAGCAACACCTAGCCAAGTCACACCTGGATCTTAGCTGGACCTTGCTTGGCTAACTGTCAACCCAAATGAGGGCTGCTCGCTGCTCTGTGCCCACATTCCCTTGCTATTTGCCACCCCCCAATGGACGCAACACCAATATCATCTTTACCACTATCTTCATCATCAGCAACATCTTATCCTCTCCATCGTTTTTCTTTCACTTAATCGTCTTCTTCTTCTTCTTCTTCTCTTCTTCTTCTTCTTCTTCTCTTCTTCTTCTTCTCTTCTTCTTCTTCTTCTTCTTCTTCTTCTTCTTCTTCTTCTTCTTCTTCTTCTTATTCTTCTTCTTCTTCTTCTTCTTCTTCTTCTTCTTCTTCTTCTTCTTCTTCTTCTTCTTCTTCTTCTTCTTATTCTTCTTCTTCTTCTTCTTCTTCTTCTTCTTCTTCTTTTTCTACTTCTCTTTCTTCAACTATCTTCTTCATCTTTCGTTTTTATCAGTTTATTCTGTTGCAGTCTCCTGCTTCTGTCTTCTTTTGCCACCATTATTCATCTACCGTTCTTTTCTTTCGACTTTTTCGTTCTCTGTCCCTCTTCCTGTCTCTTTCTCCTCATACTTAACGATTTTGCATCAATTAGCTTCCTTATTCCTCGTTCTACTTTCCCTATCCTTTCATTGCATTTTTCCTTCACTGTTGTACTGTCACGAATCTCATTCTCAACCATTCAATAAAAAAATATAACGACTCATTTCGATTTCGCCTAATTTTTTTCCATCATTCTATTGTATTCTCTTTTCATCATATTGTCCTGATATTCTTGTTTAGAATCTACTTCTTCACCCTTATCCTGTATTCAGTATTCTTCTGCTTGCATCTAATTTCTAATTTAACTATCTTCTGTTGTCTCCTTTCACTTCCTTCGTGTTCTTCTTTTCTGAGTTCCTTCCTTTTCTTTACTCTCTTCTTCTATTTCCTCCCCATCCACCCATCATGTTTTTCTTTCTACCCCATCATCTTCATTTTCTCTTTCCTTTCTCATACGTATTTGGTAGAGAGTTAATGGGAAGGCTATTTTAAATATTCTTTCCGAAGAATGGACATTGATATGTTCTAAGCTCCGCCGATTTATGTAGATGCATAACAAAATTACAGTATCTATAGTTATTCCAAACTGATTTTTTCATATCATATACAGTTCAATAATCATTTTCTTAGTCTATATTATGTAAATTCATCTATAATTTTGCTGTAGCCTATTGTAAAGCTATTGTATATAAATATATAAGCCAGTATATATTGTGATCTGCATAAATAAAGTACTCAATCAATCAATACTCTTCCAGCTCCTCCCTATTTTCATCATTCTTCTATCGTCTGCTCCCTTTTCACCTGTCTCTATTCTTCATCCAATGTCTTTTTCTCCTGCTCTCCTATTTTTTCTTGTTCTCCCTGCGTCTATTCTTTTCTGGTGTGGACTGACCCTACATGCGTCACTAAAACGCCGGTTTAGTGAGACGTCGATCAGCCCCTAGATTGTGGTCTACTGATAGACCGATGTCGTAGAATGTGGAATGGTGTAGTGTGAAAGTGCCAACAGCTATCTACAAAAGAATCTGTGATGCTTGACACCCTTGGTGACGTGTGAAAGAATTTGGTGGAAGGGAATCAGTCAGAGCTGAGAAAATTGCTGAAAATGTGGGAAATTGGAGAATAGTGTTCTTGTAATTCACTCATGAAATACTAACTTGAAGTACTAACTTTCCCAAGTTGTGTAATAGTTTGTAAGAGTCATTAATCAACTTGATGACATTGATCATGGACTAAGTCCAAAAGTGGATAAGTCCGAAAATCATATAATGAATTTGAAAATATTATTCCCTGAAGATTAACCCAATGAAATCTCTAAGACTGAGTAGACCTACTGAAAGGTTTCTCAATGTATGGAATAGATTGGAAATCAATTAATTCATCGATTGGACTCTACATAGGTGGGATCTTTATTCAAATATAAATCTTCCCAACACACTTATTTTTTAATCCAATTTTGATTCATTGCATTTCGTTTATTTTGATCATTATCTACTGTAATATGAAATCATGAGCATTTAAACTGATTTAAATCTTCCTTCTATACTCTTGGATATAAACTATGACTATATCAAAGTTTCTCAATTCTCTTACAAGCTCTTTGAAATAATTCCATCATTCCGGTATGCTCTTTGCAGCATGAGGAAGTAATGAGAAGTGCTTTCAGCCTCAATTGTCAACGAATCACTCCAAATACTCCACATTGACTACACTAGTAGTTCTGTGAACAGTAGACCTTGCGCAGTTATAAACCACAGCCTCCTCTTTTACTGTCCATCAGAGTGGATTCTGTCCTGTCCTGTTGTGTCGGCGAGATATCGGTGTGAGAACGGCTAATGGCTGCTGGGGTTGGTGTATCAGAAATGCAAACATCAAAAGCTAATCTCCTTCAGGACATACTGGTAACAGGTCAACCCGACTTGAAAGCAGAGAAAGGTCGAGAGAAATTACTATGTTATTTCAGTTATTAATTGCATACATCATTGCATGCAATTAATAATCCACTCGACAGCTGATTTATGATGAATTATTCTATAGTCTGATTTTTACAGTAATATTGGCGTTCGAAGGAGACTCCTTTTCCTCTTGTATTATCCTTAAAATGCAAAATTTCAAAAAACCTTATTTATACCTTGACTCGATTAAAAAAGGAACATACCTGTCAAATTCCATGAAAATCTATAGCCGCGTTTCGCTGTAAATGCGGAACATAAATAAAAACATAAAGAGAAATGCAAAACTGTCGACTTGAATCTTAGACCTCACTTCGCTCGGTGAACTATTGTATTAACAATATTATTGTAACAATTACCATTCTATGTTGTTTTAAATTCTCTACAAAAAGTAAATTTTATTGAATATTTACTTGGAAACACAGTGTCTGAACCACAACAGAGCAATTTAAAAAAACTTTATTAAATGTAATTCAGAAACAAATATCTTCATTCAAATGATAAAGGACTTGAAGCACACAAAAGTGAGATATCCACTGGACGAAGAAGACGTATCAGAGAGTGAGTGGTTGGTTAAAAACAGAAACAGGTGCTCAGAAAGAACAGTAAGTTCATGTGTTGGTGTTTTGTTTTGAGTGTTGGGAAGCCGCCGCGGAGCATTTTATTGCAGGTTGCGTACCGTATTACAAAGCAATAAAATACATTGCGGTGCTGTTTATCGGAACGCCGGTCGGTCCAGATAAGAAGATATATTACAGCGGCGGTGGTGTTATAGCTTAGCATAGCAGCGATTCGGGCCTGGCTTATTAGTTATGTGAAGATACGAAGCAACGATATGCAGGAGGCTCTAGTGGAAAAGTAGGAATGGGAGCTGGTGAGGAGGAGGAAGAGAAGTTGGAGGTGGTGGATGGGAGAGGGAGAAGAAGCAGGAAGGGATGTAGGAGGTGTAGGTTGAGAAAAGAGAGATGAGAAAAGATGAAGGAGAAGTACAAAAGGATAAGGAAAGAAAAATAATGAGGAAATATGAATAAGAAGGAGAAAGGAAAAATGAAAGAAGGAGAATTAAGGGTGAAGATACAGTTATTAAAGAATGAGTAGATGAATCTCAACGTGAAGTGAACGCTTTGATAGAAGCACAGAATGAATGAAAAAGAGAATGAGTAGATTGGCAATTATTTATTTATTGGAAAGTACAAGGTCCTTAGGAGGAGGAGGAGGCGGAGGAGGAGGAAGAGGAAGAGGTGGAGGAGGAGGAGGAGGAGGTTATTGAGAATAAGATTGAGGAGAAAAGTGAGAGAAGGAAGAAGGATTGGTAAAAAGAGGAATGAAAGAAGGCGGAAAATAAAAACAAAATTAATTAAGAATAAGGGAAAGAAAGTTGAAGATTGTAATGAAGAGACGCAAAAGATGAGTTGGTAGGAGATGATGATGGACTTGTCAGCAGAAGTAAAGGGATTTGTAGAGGAAAGCGTTAAAGCAAGAAGTTTGAAATGAACAGGGAGAAGGACATACAGGAGTAGAAGAAGCAGTGAAGAAATGTTAGTATAAGTGATTGTGAACGAAGGAGGAATTGAATGACCCCAGAAGGCTTATAGAATGAAAGAAAGAGCTATTCAATAAAAATTGAGATAATAACGATGGATGGGAACAAAGTTGGATGTGTAGAAAAATTGTTGAATTATATGAGAAAGAAGGAATACAGATAGGGAGGAGGTGTAGGCTATATTGATTAGAGAAATAACAAGAGAAGGCAGTGTGAAACAATGTAGCTGGTGGATTGATACAGAGAGAATGAATACCAGAGAAAGGAGAAATGAGTGAGGCGAACAAAAATTAAGAAGCAAAGGGAAAGAGAAAAATAGAAGAAAAGGAGAAGAAGAAGAAGAAGAAGAAGAAGAAGAAAAGAAAATGTGGTGCAAAATGAAGGGTTAGTAAGGAAGGTGCAAGGTGTGACATGGAGGAGGGCCCAACAAGACTAGTATAGACTCACGTACAATGAACGCTAATACAAATGTCTTGATATATTTATCGCGAACGTTGGCTCTGTTATTAAGAGGTCTATATCATTATTATACCCGGCTTTGAACCGTCGCCGGTGGCGTGATACGTATAGCCTCTGTCTTTCTCCTTCTCTCTCTTCATCACACTCTCCTACTTCCTTATCTTCTTTCTCTCGCAGCGGCAGGAAGCCGATGTTAAATATATACTTTAGGCACGTTAATGTGGAAATGAGTGCGTAAATCAAAGCGACTACCGCTCCGGTAGTGCGCGCTGCGCTGATAAAATGGCAGAACCGTTTCTAGTACCCATTATCACCGCTAAAGCGCTCTAATCGCAATTTCTATCCTTTCTATTTACTGCTTGAACCTGCTCCTTGAGTCCTCGCTACTAACACTTGTTCATCGTCTCACCTGTTCAATACGGCATTGTATTGTAACTGTAACTGGGAATTGTAGTTTTGGTGAGAAATGAGTACTGAAAATCTTTACAAATGCCTGATCATTGACCGAACGTAGTGAGGTCTATGTTTTAACTCGGATTTTCTTTTGTCTGTATGAATGTATGTATGTAACGCAATTACGGTCAAACGCGTTGATAGAATTCGATGAGATTTGGCAGGAACATTCCTTTTTCAACTGCGCGTCGATGTATACACAAGGTTTTTTGAAATTTTGCATTTTAAGGATAATATGAAAAGAAAAGGAAATCCTCCATACTCCGATATTACTATATATATAATCTACTCCGAAGATAGGATTAATCGGACTATAGAATATTATTCATAATCAATCAGATGACAAGTGAATTTCACAGATGTCTGGAGAAACCGTTTCTATCAATTTCTACAAGGTCTATTGTTCCAATCAAAGATCTTAAAGAGGTATGCATCTTTAAGGTCTTTGGTTTCAATATTTTGTTTTGCAGTCATGGTATTATTATGTGTGCCCATCAGTATCAATATTCTCACTTTTGAAAAAAACTAATTAAATAAGTGATTGAAAATAAACAAATGAACTAAATAATGCTGAAGAAATTATAATTTAATAATTTTCATCAGATGAAAAGATTATCACGGAACTCGATGAATTATATCATATGGAATACAAATTCAAATGTGTACTGAGTTTGTCAACATTTCAAGCAGGTAACATCAGATACTTGTGGATGAGAAAACTGCGTGAGGTCTACTGTTCACAGAACTACTAGTTAGCTATAGCGCAGAACTGCAGTAGTGCTAACTCAAGAATGGTATATAGATGCTATACACTATCCTTGGTGCTAACTGCTCATTTATGGTACATGGGTCTGAGGTATATTGTGAAACTGATTCGCTATATTTCATTGTGATTCCCAAAAGCTTCTTTTACACGGCTCATAAATGAATTCTCTTCAAACAAAAATATTATTAGTTCTCGAACAGTACACATTTTTTAAAGTTTAGTAACAACTATCGTTGCAGATGCAGATGGAGACCAGAACTTGATAATTATACTGTATGGTCCAATGCTCAAGTCAATGTGAATTTGAATACTTTGGAAATTGTGAATGGTAGTTATCGTACAACAACATTTTCATCAACATTTTGAAAATTCGATCGGAGAATGACAAAACTAGCTTAATACGAAATTGCTGTTACCATTTTTCTGAATATGTCATTATAAAAAATAAACTCCATGATTATATTTTATAGAATGTCGTTCAATTATTATATTATATATCACCTATTATATATTCTTCTTATTCTATTACATCCACTAAGACCAATAACTTCAGTCTTGAAGCTTCTCCAGGATACTGTAGTTGTCAAACAAACCTGTGTCATGTAATAAGTTGTAAAACAATATTCTAGCTACTCTTTGGATTTTAAACTGACCGATTGATGTATGAAAATGCTTACTGTTCACACATTTGTAGCTGAGCGACATGAGGCGTTTTTCAGACAAGTCGGTTGAGCAGGTAGCTCTCCCTCCGATCGGCTACTTGGGTTGGCGTTCGGGGATCAGCTGATATCAGCTAATCGGAGAGCTTCCTGCCCTTCCGACTCGTCTAGAAAGCGCCTCATGTGGCTCGGCCTTTATTCCTCCCCAAGCCGCAATAGTGTACTGCGGTGAAACAAATCCACATTCGGAATACTATCACGTAGACCGCGTGCAAGCACACACATTGTATGAAACCGGTCCTAAATAGACCGATAAAAAGTTTCTACATCTCCATTATGAAATTTATCAATAGAATCTGCCTTTGAACTCACCTGGTGTACTATTTCACACTATCTGATCGTTTCAGTTTTGGAAATACATAAAGAATGAAGCAATAAAATTGAGTGGTATCAGTAATCGGATCGGGCTTCACTAATGATGATGCGAGTCATAAAGAACACAGCAGAAGCAGCAAGTACCGCTTTATCGGTTCGATACAATCAATTCAAATTATTTATTATTGATTATAATAACGTCGCGGTATAACTTTATTATTGGCGAAACCAGATATGAATTTTTATGTCTTTCTTATTCTCTAATGGCGCAAAGCGTTTGTTAGCAGCGCTTAACCTTAAGAGGCGTAACCCCCTATGCTTCCAACACAATTAGTATATACTACTGGTAAACTGGCTTATTTATTACTTAGCTAGGATGATACCATCGAGATTGCTGTCCATGATACTTGCTGGAAGGTTACTGGAAGGCGTACGAAAGCTAGAAGCTCACGACTCTTTCCCATCAATTACGAAAAGTTATATTACATTGCTCGGTACTCTTCCAATACAGAGTTCATAGCTCTGATCATACTCTCGCGTTTCAAAGCACAGTTCAACTTCCGCATTTTTCAATGATGTTTCGATTACCCTCCTAACGTTTCTATTCAACAATGCTCCTGATGATAATAGAATGATTAAATTCATCAATGTTTTACATTGAAACCCAATTACATTGAATGTTTTATGTTGATGAAACCTAGAATTGATGTTCAAGAATGATTGAAATGATGAGTAAAAATTAGTCATTTTTGCAAAGGCTATATTATCAATAACTATTGTACTTCATTATTTACTTTATCTCTGGAGCCCAAGACATAGAATATGTGCATTAAATTGTGAAAAGTCTCATTCTTGTTGAGAAAAAGAGAAACATATTTATTCTAAACTGCAACAAGTATAAATTCTTACTGCACCTGAGATGAATTATTCTTAATCAAATTATTGATAAGTAGTTGATTCGGAATAGTTGCTACCGACTTACAAAACCCAGCATGAATTTTAACAGAATAGTGAAAATAAAAGTTGTTCTGTAGTGGGGTTGTAGGCTCCATCCTAGGTTGAGAAAATTTAGTTTATGGAATTTCTAAAAGAAGCACGGGGTTTCAACTGAACTCACTATACTCAAGAAGATTATCCTATTCATTCCTAAGTAATAGTCTTCCTATTTATTCCTAAGTAATAATCTTTCTATTTATTCCTAAGTAATAGTCTTCTTGTATCTAAGTACTCGTAATGGAAGCCGAGATCTCTTGCTTTCATTTGGTGAGATAACAAACTACAGTACATTGAAGGAGTTTATGTAGGCTACTCCGCCACTTCGCAAGCACATATGCTTTTCCATGGTCAACTTATAATTATGTATCTGTAATCTTGTCTGTTCACATGGATTTCACTCCATGTGGAAAACAAGAATACACTTCAATAATCAACGTCAGCTAGGTTTAAGCCAAGAAAGAGATTTTCTATTTGTCTTGAGAATAACAACTGAGAACTGGGAAAATCTCAGATTGAACTTCAAATCAGAAATAGTATTCTAGAGAGATCAAGTCGCAGCTCCTAAACCATTCTTAAATGTTATTAAAAGCATGAGAATTATGATGAAGTCATCAATTGAAGTACTAAAAAACTAGTTTTAGATTCAAAGTAGTTGTTGGTCTGAGTTATTTCTATTATAAAAGTAGGTTCACCAGTCTCATAGAATGTGATAAATATTTTCACACCTTTCAAACTGCATGATAAGTCAATTTACTTGACTCCACCTCTGTGATGGATAACTAGTTTGATTCATTATCATACCAAGGTCAAACCAATAACTTTTGTAAGGTATTATGAGTGTCAAGTTTAATATAATGGAAGGTTAGGGAAATAAATCAGTACAACGCCTTCAACTTAAATCTTAATAATTGTATTTTATTATATAATATTCGCTATCATTATAATAATATCACTTGTTAAGTTCTCGATATGTACACATTCAAACTTCTTGCAACATAAAATATTCTCCGATAATATTATATAAAGCTGAGTATACACAATATCTACATAACTAATACCATTTGCACGAATCGTTGAGTTTCGTATTCATATAATATTACTTTTATTTATTATATAAATAGGAGGCTTCTATACAATATAATTGTGATTGCTGTATCATGATTATTTATATACATGTTTACATGAAAATGTCATGCTGAGCTAATTGCTTCTATACAATTCAAAGTTAAAATACTATTGTATTCTTACTACAGAAAAATCGCTAAATTTAAATCCGTCATGGTACAATATTTTTGAACAGGGTAATCGATGAAAATATTAAATTTTGAACAATTAGTACTTATTGATAAATTCAATTCACTTTTGTAAATTGATTCATTCTGTTTTGATTCATTGATCCAGTTGTGTTCCTGAATAGAACTGACAACATAAATTGATCTAATGCTAATCAATTCAATGATTAATAGCCTTGTTTGAGATAAAAATCCGTTTGTATAATCAAGTTTCCATCAAATGAAATATCTGAAAGAAATCTGTTGAAATGCTTTCAATCTCGTGAAATCTCCTCCCATATTTGAACAAAGTTGATGTTGGACTTAGAAGTCATTTGAAAATATTTCTATGTTGAATTGAAGTCGTTATAGCCTGGTAACCTAGCCTTAAAGTATTTCAAACTTCTTCACTAGACGAAAAATACTTCTCTACTTGATTGAAATTCAATTGTGTACAAACGACTTGAGCCGTTGAGGTGTAAAAGGTGCATAGAGCTAGTTGATAGGTGTGATCATATCCCAGGTAGAGATCCTAATTGAATCATCTAACGAATTAACGACATCCTGTATCCAACAGTTTATTCAGGTGTGGAAGCTAATCTATTAACGGGGAACAGCTTGTAAGCAGGCGAGTAAAACCCCATTCAATAAGTTAAGAAAAGCGAGAAACGTCTTAATACTGGCATTTCTCACTCATGACTAAACGCTTAGCCTTCAATGATCATATGGTTAGTACAGCAGTTTCAAGCTTGGTCATTCCATTTAATTGGACTCGCTAATTGGTTCAGTGTGGGAGTGAGAAAGAGTTATGGGAGTTGGTAAGGTGTGAGTGAGAAGGAATAGTGGTTAGAGCTCAGTGGGCTGAATAAAGATATACCACATGTCGAGTTCTAGGAACCTATTTCTGTGAGCGTTGAATTCAATTTGGGTAGTCACACTCGTTTCAACGGTTACTTTATTTCATACAGCGTGCACCGGATACGGTATTAATTCAATTATGTCGCTAATTTGATTGAAAAGCTCCCTGCTCCACGGTGACCCTTGCGCGCGCGATTAATAATCCAATAATCATTTGAAAAATGGGGTTGACAATGATGTTTGACAACAATGAGTAGAAATAACTTGTAAATGATGTTTAATTTTAAAACCTATTCAAATGTCCTATAAGTCATATTAAATTTTTATATTTAATGTATTGCTATTTACCAATGCAGAGATAGTGTCAATGCTATCTACTGCAGTTATATCTAGTAATTTTTAATGCTCAACAATATTTTGGCTACATGTTATTGCAGTTTGGCCAATCAATAGTGGGAGTTGAATTAAAACCTTCATTGAATTTGTTCTTGTTGAAAAGTGTTTTATTTAATTTGATAAATAAATAAGTGGATTATGTGAAGTCATTGATACACTTCAATTGAGTAGAAAATGAATTGAAAAAGTTGGTGTTTTATGAGTTGAAATTTTCAATTTTTTTTTAGTTCTATTCCCATCGTTGGTATCTTGTTGAATCTTCAGTGAGGTCCACGTCATAATGTCAGTGGAAAATATACGACAGCAGCGTTCCTGATTCTCTGCCTTACCACTGCCTTCTAGAGGATAGCTGATACCAGTATATATGTGATGTAATATTAACTGTTCATTCTTGTTTAAAATAATCAATCATATTTTATTCGTCAAGAAAATATATTTTCCAATGATTCAATAAGACATTTTTCTATTGAGATTGAATATTTTGTTAACTAATTATATTTCCAAATTATTGAACGATCTGGCAACGTTGAGGAGCACAAAAGGATAGCGCTATCTGCTTTGTCAAATGATAGACAAGGTTATCAACATCAATGTCAATCCAACACTGCCATTAAAATAAGGACCTCGCTATACCAAAACACATCGATCAGATCCGGCATTGATCACTAGTAATTTAGAAATGACCTCAACGAGATGTGGCTCATGAATCAGATCTGAATAATTGAATAATATAATCAAACTGTCATTGTCTCTAAAAATGTCAGAAAATATTATTTCAATCGATGAATTATCAAAATATATGATTAGGGGAAATGTTAATCGAATGATTGAACCAATACTTAGTTGATAGTTAATAATGAGAACCTATGGAGTTTAAAATCTTGATAATTTCAGATTCAGATTCCTTCTATCTCCTGGAGGCGTTCTCCAGGTGCTAAGAATTCATCAACTGGATGATTTCTTGCAGATGGTTTGTGAGTCTGCCGTTCTGTACTCTGAATTTCGGTTATTTAATGAGTGCTCATCAGAAACTCAACATGGAGATAAGCTCATTATAATGAGCCAAAGCTTTCGTTTTCGACGAAGATAAGGAAACTGACCGATTTAGAAATTCCACAAGGATTATAAGTTGGAAACCGTATTAATTTGTATTATAAGGAGCAGCCCATCAGTATCAATCTTTACATAACGTATCAATCTTTGGAAGATGGAGAACAAATATGTTCGTTTAGTCGAGTCTCTCCAAAACAAAATGGTCAGAGTATGAAAAAGTAGAAAAAACCTGTTTCTTGTAACTCCGAACTATCAGCTCTGTTCCAAGGGTTGAGTTTCTTCTTTCAGTTTTAAGGTATAGCATACGATTTAAAAGATATAAAATTGATAACTACTTCATAGACTATACATACTCTAAATCTCGTTCAGAAGAGTTATTCCAATAATTTCCTTCTTGTGTTTTTCCAATAAATATGTTATTCAATAATTGAAAACGTCATTGTATACGTAATTATGTTACTTACATGCTGCATAAATGATAAAAATATTACTGAAAAACACAAATTTTGTAAATTTTTGTGAAACTTTTGTAAAATGAACTATCCCTATTCAATATTGAAAAAATACAACAATTAGCCCAACATTCCATCTCGACATGATAGTAATTCATACGATATAAATACTTTATGATAAAATGTTATAACAGAAAATAGAACTAACGAAATGTTAAACAGCATTAATAATCTTTCATTCACAATAAATTATTCACACTAAAGTAACAGAAATACTTATAGTCTTTAATTCTATCATCCAAACTCTATTTACATTGCAATGGGCCAACACTGTGCTCTAGTAATTTACATGGTTTCTATTGCTTTACAATATCATAGTTAGGCCTCAAGCGTAGCTATAGTCTATATTCCTCTTGATAATTTGTTAGTAGCATTTAGTGAGCTACTCATTCCATTTGCTCTCTTACCTAGTACCTTCATCTCTCATCAAACATAAATTAGTTATTTTTGTGGCTTGAAAATATCAGAGAAACAATTAATGAATAGAAAAATTAATTTAATTCAATTATTTTCAAATGAGACCCTGCCACACAGAGAGTGATCTGCAATCTGCGATCCTGTAGGTCTCTCTATCTAAATTCAAGATGAAATGGAGATCCCGATATAGATATAGGAACACATGGGATCTTTGTGTGGCCGGGCTCTTTTACCTAATAATATTATTCGACTTGGTTGAAAAATTCTGTGAAATCGAATTTCAATATTAGTTCATATATAATATACTACTCAATTTCCTTCCTAGTTTGCAAACTGAATTTTGTTTAGAGATTTTCAATATTGTGTAATGAAGAAGTGATTTTCTATTCATTTAGTGAGGGTACGAACTCAACGGTCACGTCGAGATGAAGATTGCAGCTCGCTAGCATTCTTTTTTATCTATATCAATGACTCTATATGTTTTTATCACTGTCATGGTGAAGAAATATGCCACTTGGACTAATAGCTCTGAAAAAACATTTGAAGTAATTGATATAGATATATAATATATATGGATGTATATAAGAACACAAGGGAGCTTACATCTTCATATCTACCTGACCGTTCTGTTCGTGCCCTAAGCCAGTTTACAGCTTGCTTAAAACAATCACTTGGTGTTTCAGCACTTGAAACCTACTGCACTCACAACTATATTTTCAAAAGGTGCTATTCCGGCTGCACAGAATGTAGAATATTGCAATGTTACATTATCACACATACAAGAATACTCAAATCTTAAAAATGTAAGCTAAAATAATAGGCTACTTGATGATTCATTTCTTGTACAGTCTCTAGGCTACTTGATAATCTGTTTTCTTAGATAAATCAATTCTCTACTGTTCCTAACATCTTAACCACTTTGTAGATAGCATTATAAATGTTTTTTCAGTCGCCGACCTATATTATAACAGTCTGTGGTAGTGGACCACTATGTCTACCGTATGCAAGCAATAACATTTTTCCCATATGAGTAAGCAAGCAATAACATTATTGCAGAATCATCAGAGCCACCTGAACCATCTCACTAATAATAATTTATTTACTTGTTTACACAAAGTCCTTGTTTTGGACACACACACACAACTTAGTGACACAGTTCTTATAGAACCTGGAATAATATTGTAAATATGCATAGCTTGACCCTTTATAAAGTTTCATTTCCACCATTGTTATATAAGCTAGAAGAATAGTTCTCATGCTGACCCATTTCACAAATCGTATTCGTTTCACAGTTCGCAATAGAATGACAATAGTGTTTTCATTGCTGAACTAATACACTAATTTGATAGTTCTTTTAGACGACAGGTGCTATACTGTGTTTAGCCCTTAGGTCGCCCTCACCAGCCCGCCGCAGGATGGGACGGGTGGTGGGGGGGCCTGTATCACGTGATGCACCGCGGGCTGGGTGGAGGCGGTGTGAAGGGGCGGTGAAGCGCCAGCTGAGGCCGAGTTGACAGGTTGCTGGAGGCGGTTGAGAGGATATTGGAGGCGGTGGAAAGGGGCAGCATTGGAGGTGGTGGAGGCCCCGGCGAAGGCGCCCCTAGGCTGATGTCACTGTCAGAGGTGGCAGGACTGTGCGAAGGGGGTGGAGGCGAGGGAGGTGGCCCCCTGCCACCCCCTCGGTGGGAGTGAGCCAGCTGGGCTGCCAGTTGCTGTTGTTGCAGTCTGAAACAAACAAAATACAACTTTTAGAAACTGGTGACGAATACAGACTGTAACAAAGTTCGCTAATCATCTTCTACTTCATCTACTGCAGGTAGACGAAGGGATCCAGGTTACTTTCTACTCTTTAAACACTAGGTTGAGACGTTGAAAAGTCAAGACATGTTTGTATTACACGCTAAGGAAATCTGTGAGCTCAATCTGAGGTCAATAAAAATCTAACAATCGTTTTGATTTCTGTTGCTGCAGGTTTTCATTTAAGATTCATCCATGTTTGCTCTATCCAATAAATAAATAAATAGCCCACAATATAACATAAAGATACAAATTCCAAAGTATGATAGAGGTCATACTGTATGTGAAAATTGGAAATATAATGTTAAGTTTGGAAGCCAACGAAGAAGTAAGATCAGGAAACATAGTATTATGTGCAGTAAGATGGATAGAGAAAGGTTTTACAGATGATTACAATCTAAAAGGTACTGCTAAGTTTTCTCTACTTTGATGACTGACTACCAAGACTAGTCCGTCTTGAGACGTACAATTTTGTGTCAAAATTCTTCCTTATTATCTGTTTTGAACGAGATAATTTCAAATTGATACAACCATATCAGAATCAGTGTAAAACAATGTTCGCTTGGTTTAATATTCCTCATATAGCAATACTATTCAATTTTGTTACACGTCTCTATCAACATTGATTTTCCAGGTTTTCCAGGATTCTTAATAAATCTGATGGACCATGTTGTGATTCAATATAGATTCAATTGTCAATTACAATCAATAAATGTCCTAGGAACCGGGCCTCAATTTAGCACAGATATCTTATCGTCTATTTGGTCTGTCATCACTTTAGTACGAGTTTATACTCATATGGGCATCATCCGTCAAAAAAAATAAAGAGGGACAATTGCTTTTGAGGTATAAATAAGTTTTCCAAAACAATGAATTCTATACTAAAGGATTGGTTGTACTCTTCTTCTCAAAAAATAGAATATCACAATATTATCCACAACATTTACAACACTTGTAATCGGCTCTTCCTACGAGTTCAATATGGAATAATGGCAGCAATAATTGCCACCCATTTATTGTGAATGGAGCCATGAATGAATTCGTCCGGCATGAATTTATGAATGAATGAAAGGGGAAGCCTGGTGCGCCTCTCGTCTTTTCAACAATTGCCGTCCTTTTATGAATGGATAAAAACACAGACTCAATTCATTGTTCGTATTGTTTACTACAGTGTATTGCCGGCCGGGAGCCACAGCCAATGAGAAGGCCTGATTGCTGTCATCCGAAATAGAAAAGGATGGAGAGTTCTATTCTCATCCCAGATAGAAAAGAAGGGAGATACTTTGTTTTATCCTAAATGGAGACCAAAGGAAGTCCGCTCCATTAGGTTTTGTGGACTGGGTGGTACCCAGCTACCAAATCATTTCAGCTCCATAGCTCCGATTTCAGCATTTCGGATCTATCTACTGTTACTGTGGGTCTATCTTTCGGTTTCTACTGTCCATATGGTGGCGCGACAGCCTCTAAATACAGTGAGTGAATTAGGTGAATCGGAATGGGATAACCAGACCGAGTGATAACCGATGATAAGCTGTAATGGACTAGGCAGCAAACTTCATAATAATTTGTTGGAGATTTTCAGATACAGTCTCTCCTAAAATGGTGCCTTATCAGGAGTCTGTTTCACTTGATTAGTTAGCGACTTCGTCTCAACAATAGACATCTTCAATAGATTACAATGATTTCAGACATGTGTAGCATTGAAAGATGCGTTTTTGAGTAATTTTTCAAAATTGAATGAATTTCCTCAAAATTGATATGCTGGAAAATCAAATATGTCATGAGATAGACAGTATGTTGTAGAATGTATCTTTATCAAAATTTCATAAATCTATTTGCTTCCAATCCGGCAATCGATCTCCCCCAAGATTTTAACTAGAACTGCTCATGTCGCGAAGCGTAAAAGAAGTTTTTCCTTGGGAATTTGCTTCCTTGGGAAACTTGATAATATCCAAATTTGAATACTTTCAAGAATGTCACCTGTAAAATGTTTTTCAAAAGCGTGGTGCATAGCCTCAAAGGAACAGACAAGTATTCTCATAGAACTATTCCTATATCCTCTGGTTGAAAATCATAGAAACTATAGTTTCTCGATGGTGAAATGTTATTGTTTCATCATAATGTCACAGAGCATTAACCGCATGGAAATTTACTATTTGAATTATGAAGTGGCTTTTAGAGTTCAATTAGTGTGATTCCTTGACCTCTTCAATTTAGATAATTTCGACTTCCTTCAGCTTGAATTCTTAGCTTCCACTGTGTAAGAGTAATAGTAGTAGATGAGCCAAGTTTTCTATTCCTTTCCAATAAATCTTATTTGCTACATAAACATTATTTTGGAATTGCAATTTATAAGCACATAGTTCAATGATCAATTAAACTATAGTTCATAGTTCAATTATTAAGTTTTATACTAGCATGTATTGTAGACCACTTGAAACAATTTTTATTTATCTTGTAACCTAAATACAGAAACCGTATGTGATAGAAAGTAGATTTATTGTCGAATTTTTTTTATCAAAGTATTGATCTCCTTTCTAGCAGTAGGCTGAGACAAGATTGAAAGAAATAGCAGTTCGCCGACTTGATCACTAGATAATATTTTCAGGTCGACAATATTATTGTGAACACAATCCCAATTATAAACCCAGACAATCTTGTTTGGCATTAAACATATTATATTATATTGGTTCAACTTATTATAAGTATGATCAAGATAGTGGCGTGGGTTACACCTAGCTACATGATGTAATATAATTGCAATTGACCAGAATTCTACATCTACAAGTAGTTACTACTGCAGTAAGAAATAATACACCTATTATGCCACATTACATTGCTGTTTTAGACGAGATTCATTGGGCCTTCGATTTATGTGCTTTGTGACATTTGAATGAGGAAATAAATCAGTTTCCGCGCAGAGGGTGTGCTATCGTGTTCTTATCTCTGTAATAGTAGTGGAATGAGAATGGAAATAATTGGATGCACTCATAGCTACGTAGCTAACAGTAGCTGAATCAGGTTTCACTCCTTGCAAGAGAAAGAGAATAATGTTGAAGACTTTGAACTGCTCCAAAGGTTTATATATTTTTATCAATGATCGGTAAAGTTAGCTTCTCTTTCTGGAGTAATAACTTGATAAGTTGATGATAATAATAATTCTCAACACTAACTCGTTCATACCGAAATGACCCCATACAGTACAACGCATTATTTTTCTTGTCGAATTGATCGCCCCATATATATTATTAGATATTTCGTAGAGTATTACCTATGCAGTAAATAGTTGTATTGAAATACCATTCACGAATTTAAATTTTACTATCCATTTTTCAGCCAAAATATTTTTGAAAAAATAAAATTTTACCTGAATGACATGTGAAAGAACATCACGAGCAGGTATTTATAAATGGAAGTTGTCAATAAATACCTACTTTTCAAATTGACATAATAAAAATAACACTATTCGCTTCCTTTTCCAGGACTTCACTCAAGTTATTTATTGGAACAGTTGAAGAGAACATAATTTCTCATTTGGTATCAATACACATTCAATCTATTGAATGAAAAAGACTAAGAAATTGTCAAAAAACCACAGATTTATTGATACTTAGAAAGACCGGTTTCGGTTATTACACCATTGTCAATCTCTGATGAACTCAGTTTATCTCTGATAAGTTTATCTCAGAATTTTTCATTCAATATGAATAATTACCACAATATCAACTTCTCATCTAAACAAAAAGTGAAAACATTTAATCTAGTTTATTGTATAACGTGTTATTATAATCTAGCTGTATTAATGTCGCTTATTCTGATTATTCTGATTATTGTTGCTTATTCAATTTTGAACATTATCAACTTCAAACTACTGCAGTAAGAAATAATACACCTATTATGCCACATTACATTGCTGTTTTAGACGAGATTCATTGGGCCTTCGATTTATGTGCTTTGTGACATTTGAATGAGGAAATAAATCAGTTTCCGCGCAGAGGGTGTGCTATCGTGTTCTTATCTCTGTAATAGTAGTGGAATGAGAATGGAAATAATTGGATGCACTCATAGCTACGTAGCTAACAGTAGCTGAATCAGGTTTCACTCCTTGCAAGAGGAAGAGAATAATGTTGGAGACTTTGAACTGCTCCAAAGGTTTATATATTTTTATCAATGATCGGTAAAGTTAGCTTCTCTTTCTGGAGTAATAACTTGATAAGTTGATGATAATAATAATTCTCGACACTAACTCGTTCATACCGAAATGACCCCATACAGTACAACGCATTATTTTTCTTGTCGAATTGATCGCCCCATATATTAGATATTTCGTAGAGTATTACCTATGCAGTAAATAGTTGTATTGAAATACCATTCACGAATTTAAATTTTACTATCCATTTTTCAGCCAAAATATTTTTGAAAAAATGAAATTTTACCTGAATGACATGTGAAAGAACATCACGAGCAGGTATTTATAAATGGAAGTTGTCAATAAATACCTACTTTTCAAATTGACATAATAAAAATAACACTATTCGCTTCCTTTTCCAGGACTTCACTCAAGTTATTTATTGGAACAGTTGAAGATAACATAATATTTCTCATTTGATATCGATACACATTCAATCTATTGAATGAAAAAGACTAAGAAATTGTCAAAAAACCACAGATTTATTGATACCGGTTTCGGTCATTACACCATTGTCAATCTCTGATGAACTCAGTTTATCTCTGATAAGTTTATCTCAGAATTTTTCATTCAATATGAATAATTACCACAATATCAACTTCTCATCTAAACAAAAAGTGAAAAAATTTAATCTAGTTTATTGTATAACGTGTTATTATAATCTAGCTGTATTAATGTCGCTTATTCTGATTATTCTGATTATTGTTGCTTATTCAATTTTGAACATTATCAACTTCAAACAACCCCAACAAGAATTTCAATGTAGATATCAACTATCTACTTAACTTCTTAATCAATCTGGAAGAGTCTTATCGATGTTATTGAACCGAGATCATTTCTGCAGCAGAGCTTTCTGTTTGTAGAGGAGTGAAACCTTAAGAAGCTAAAAGCATGTAGCAGACTAGACACACACATGACATGGAGCCTCGCCAGCTCACCAGCTATCGGCACTCTTCGCTGCAAAACTTGTAAGAGGATTAGACAGAGGCTTCTCAGTCTCCGAGCATGTTTCGATGCTTCCCAGTTCGCACTTGATCCTACTTCGTGACGCTCTCAGTCAGATTCTCTTCAAACTCTCAGCATTGGTTGAATGAGAAGCGTTGGTGCTACCTACAAGAAATACTGACAGTAGACTGTGGATCTAACTGTGTGTAATATTGCACTACATAAGCTGCATAGCGCACACAAGGCGAGAGCTTTAGGCAAAGTGGTGCCTCGGAGTCAAGTGAAGTGTCTGATGACGCCAAAGAGCTCGAAATCCTCTTGCAAAGTAGAGTTAGAGCTCTGTTTTGTTGGCCTAACTCATGCTATCATCATCCTATGGTTTCCAAAGTTGGACCGCGAAGTATCAATCGCCTTATGCGTTCGATACCACTTACTGCGATTCGGGTCCAATGTGGATTGAGGGGAATATTAATGTTTACTTGAAAGCTAGAACAACATTTTAACAAGAACATATCGAATAGATACATCGAGAAAATTTTGCTAAGTCAATGTGGGTCACTTACTCGATATTACTAGTAAATAATATCATTCATTGTTATTTTAAAAAAGTTGAGAATTTACCTGAAGTATTTCACTAACAAATTCCGAACAATATTATCTTCGAAGTGTGTTTCAGTTGGCTCTCAATAATTAATTGAAGTTAATATGTGGAAAACTGTCTATAGAGCTTCTATGTATAGGATAAGTAGCTGAGCCACTTTGAGAAGTAACGTTTTGATTCAATAGCATCAACCAAAAGGAATCTAACATAACGATTTTCTCAGCTGGTTTGATGATTTTGTTTGTTTCCCCAAGGCCTGATTAGCTAAGAACGCTTCCTTGCATCGTTTATGAACACACATTTCCGACAAGTTGTCCCATTGGCAAATGTGGGATCGTTATGTTGAACAAAGACGAGGTAATTCCAACCAATGGTGACAGCACCTCAATTTCAAGATATTGGTGAATATGCAAAGAGAATGGCAGAACATTGTTGTCTTAATGTGTATGGTAATGTAGTTGTTGAACATATCCATTTTTTTATTCATGGCAGCAATCAGAGTCAAATGCCAAAACTCAATACTACTTCCACCGATAGAATAGTTTGATCGAAATATCACTTAATCACTCAGAGCTTGATTCAAATCAAGAACTGGAATTCACAAACTTACAATATCAGGCGGGAGAGATTGCAACTGTAACTGATCACTGTAGGTGTATTGGTTTCGCATAAATTACCTATCGCTAACCTAAATTTGTTGTCTCTTCTCGTGATAACGAATATTTCCCAGATATTCTGCCACTGCATTGTTACGCCTCAGGCATTGTTATAATTGTTTACTGCCGACCGTAACAGAAATTTGTTTACTAAATTGTCAAATTACCGCCTGAAATTAGGAGTGAGAAGAGATTCTACGCGGTGTAAAAAGAGATACACAGTACAAACCAGACCGGAAATGGCCACAATCCACAATACATTCTGGCTTATTCTGAACAATGGAACGTGTCAGAAACTGCCCTGTCATTGTTGTAAATGTGGATGGATCTATGAGCTTTCCTGGCTGCCAGAGAACCAACTTTCTTGGTCTATCATTTTCTTAGTAACAAGCGGAAATGGAGTACTGCACCTTTGAAAATCGTAAGAATCGTGCACCGAAAAAGGATCCAAGACAGGATGGATGTGTAGCTAGGGCTATCATTAATGAATAATTGTTATTGTGACAGGAGTTAATTGCAACAGGAATATGGCTGAGCATTGGTGTGAAATGTGCCAGTCATTTCAATGAGATGGAGCTGATTGTCGTCAATTTACAAAGCTCAGAAATTCGTGTATTCATTCAATAGTTCCTATTCACAATCTAGTGAATTTGATGTGCTGTAATCGAATTCAAATAATTTTAGTATGATGGTATATTATAAATACTAACATATGTCCAAAGTATAGCCCACTCGTAATCGTTCCAATAAAGGGAAGTTTGTAATGCTCCAATCAATAATTGGATGGAATAGGCAGGCATCTCATAAATCCTTATTCAAAGACCTTTACAAAATTGGTTATAATCTCTTCCAATTTCCAATAATTAAGGCACCAAAAATCTTCTACAAAATTCGTTACAGTTTCTTCTCATTTCTACCACAGTAATTCAGTACTAAATACAGTACTTCTTCGAAATGATCTGTATAAACCCCTAAAAAATTCAACGGAACAAGAATCAACTGTCAGTGGGTGTATCATTTCCCACTAGAAGGTGAAAACAGGATAGGCTGCAATAGGGGCTGCGTTGCTACCCAGTATGTCACAGCCTGCACAATAGGTACAGCCAGCTTGATTACCATGTCAAAGCAAGCAGCGCCTATGAATGAAACACACTTAACATGGCAGCCTGTGATTAGACAAAGCTATAGGTATCATTTACTACGCATTATAGTAAATATAAATATAGAACAATATTGTAACCTACATGAGTACCATGCTATTGATATCATACCCTCTTGATAAATTTGTACCTCGCAGTTGTATAGTGATATACCAAGCACAATTATTATATCACTATCCCAGTCCGTCTGGTGAATTGCTGTATACGTTCTCATTGTACTGCCCATTATCATTATCATCATCATCATTGAACTCAACTCTATTATTTCTGTGTATAATAGAGGTGTGTAATATGATACTATAGATTCAAGCCTGTTCAAGTAGATGGATTTAGAGGGTCTTACAGAACTAACAAGAGTGAAAGAGATAGAAATAATGTTGGAAAGGAGAGAGCAGCTTCGTTTTTGTATAGAACGTTTCGAGAGCAAGGGAGATAGAGATAGTTTGAAAGAGAGGGTGATTGAGAGTAAGTATGCGAGTGTGATAGTGATCCGCCTTTTAAGAGCGTGTAAGTGGATATACCAGATCATTTCATCCAATAAAAAATATAATAATAGAATACAAGAATGCTTTTCGCTTGTTTTGGCAATTTACAATGGATGAAGATAATAAACGGTTTGTTCAATAGAGCAGCTTCTGAAAGTTGTTGAGAGGGTAGAGAACATCACACGCTTCAAGCTACTAAAACATTGAGTTGTCAGCTCACATTCAGAACATTTTATTTGGGCATTGATTTTTAATATTTTTAACAGAGAAGTTTAAGAATAAGTGAATGTTTTTCAATATTCTTGATTTTAGACTAAACTGTATTGCATTGCATTGATTGAATACTTTCTAAACCTGCAAGGATAAAATGATTCCGCTTATAACTTGAATTTTGTGAATATAATCATTCATTTTCAAAATATCTATCAATAGGGCTTCTTGAAAATATAACAGAAGGATACAAGTAATATTCTATAATTGAACAATCATTTACATTCATTATCATTTCGATTAAAATCGTGAATTATAAAGTTGATATTTCAGTGAAAAATCGTATTCAACTTGATAAAGCAAATGCATAAGAAGGGTTATTCGGTCAAATCCTCAACTTAGAATGTAAACACATTTAAAATGAAATTGATCAACATTGAAAGCTTCTGTACTTTTCCAACGTTCAAAATTGAATCCTGACATGAGATACACTTGTTATCTACCTATAGTTCAAAAAGAGTAATGTGCCGTGAATTTTTGAAAATATTCACTAGCTACTCAGATTGTATCCTACCTACCTATCAACTATTCATTCATTCAGTCGTATGGCCCGACGCCAACACCAGCCTTGAAATTCTTTTCAGGAAATAAAATAATAATCAGGTCTTAGACCCTCGTCTCCAAAACCTATCAACTATAATGGGTGATTTTGACGTAAAACTTTCAAAAAAGGATAAAAATGAGACAGGCTTCACTTTAAAGTAGAAACCTCGATGAATTCCATTCAAAAATAACATTCAATTCAATACTAGTCCAAATACAGGGGAGTCTATTAGAAGCTCATGTAATCAAGAAGTACAAAGTGGTTGAGAAGCAAACATTGTGCAGTCATGAAAGATCCGAAAGAGGAAAGAGAGATGGAAGTTGAGACTGGATATACAAGAGTATTTTCAGGAGAGAGAGAAAATATTGAAGGCGGAGAATGCAGCAGCTAATGAAGAAATAAATAAGGTAAATTGAGTGCAAAACGGCGGCATGCGCCAGAGGGAGGAGGGAAAAGAAAAAGAAGAGAGAGGTGAGATAAAAAAGTATGGGTATTGAAGAAAATGAGAGAGTGAAAAGGGCAGAGAGGAGAGAGAAAGGCTCTTGTTACCAGTGGCCCAATCTTTGTGGTTGCGCCCATTAACTTACAGAAGCACCTCAAGGCTCCTCTCTCAAAAGCATTTTTCTCTCTTCCTCTCTATTCTTTATCCAATATCCTCTCTCATTCACCCTTGCATTCGACTGCTTCTCATGCAATATGAGTAGAAAATCAGTGCCCATGCTGCCGTTAATGCTAATTTTGTGCTAATACTTCTTCCACTGCTTGGCTAACGGCATTCGAAGCTGGTTTGGTCAACATTTTTCTGCCATAACCACTTATCACAGCCAACGATCAGATCAGCCCAAACACCACTCTGATCTCCATCTACTGAACAACCATTCAATTATCACTCCACCGGCTTTTATTGTCTTATTGCTCCATAAACAAACATTTCTACTATGAGCAAATCTCAATTGGATTTACACACCTTTTGATCAGTTGCACTACATTCAATGTGTTTTGAATGGTCTGGGCTGATCTGATTCTCCAATTTGAGTGTCGCATTTTATCTTTTCAATTTCCATTACATCTACAAGTAATTGTGTAGAAAATATTACATTTTAAAGTTATGAACTCAATATTATGAATAAAAGTAATAAGTAATATAGAGAATATGATTACTTGGTAGGTTCACTCATCTTAGAAAGAGAAAAAGAGAGTTATGAGCACTACCAACATTTTTAATCAGAGTGATAAATGTAACTGAGACCATAGTCATTTAGTAGGTGGTTTCATCTCTCAACATCATCCCATCCATAACTGATGCTCAAGCTCAGTGATGATGAGGAAATTGTACTCAGTAAAAATTCCCATTCTTGAAGCTTACAATTTTTTTATGTTCGTGACACGTCATTTTTTTGAGTTGGTCTGGAAATAATTTGAAATAACGAATTCTTCGATCACTGAAGTTGAGGCTTATGAGAATATACAAGTTTCAAAGTGTTGAAAACCATGGAGTCAGAAGTTTCAAATGATTTTTTGAACATTCAAAATAGTTTTGGAGTATCGCAATTGGTGTCATTTTCAAAATAGGAGAGGAAGTGAGGTCGAATGATGAAGGTATTTGGCGTTGAACTTCAAATCGGATGTGGCATGTGCTCTCCAAGTGGAAGAGGTTGCAGTCTGTGATTGAAACCAGAGAAGACCGAAAGGGTGTCACGTTATTCTTTATATAAAATAACGATTAGCCTCCTGCTTGGCATCAGTCGGTAAAGCATGAGATTTAATATAATAGGGCGTGGTTTTCTAATAATATTCAGTCTTAAAAAATCTTGATAGGCCTAGATATGGGCTTCTCCAATAACTCTTGTAATTCAATAATAATAAATATATATATATATAAATGATACTTATACTACAGAGATGAGGAATATAAAATAAATTGCACACCATGAAAATTTTACACATATATTACATAAATAATGCAAAGATCAGTCGAGGCAAAAAATATATATAGAGCGATAAAAAATATAATATAAAAATAGAACAATATTTGAAATCAATAAAAATATCACAGGCTAACTTTATATTCTAGATTTATGGCACGAATCATTACCATGTGCCTTTATCTTGAAATCATATGCATTCTTTGGCATGTAGCTGTGACATGTACTTGCTAATACTTGTCTGCTTGGATAATTCAATCATAAATATGTGCTCTAAGATCAGCTTGATAAATTAGCCACTAATAATCCAAATATATCTATATATTAAAATCTCTAGTATTTAGTAGATTTATTTGTATCGAATATATATTTTTATCTCAGGGTGCAAGATTCGGCACCTGACGGAATAGGTAGAGCCATTCATCTAGTGAATTAGAACTATGATAAATTATCGCAAATTGTATTGCAAAAAATTAAATATTGTATGCATATGTTTTAATAGCCTAGATTTCGTACTTCTTTGATTAAATAGAAATTTCTAAAATATTGATCTATATATTTTTCTTTCAATTAAATACCTTTAATACTAATTTTTACTTGCGCAAGTATTACTCTTATTAATTTCTTAACTTATAATAACCCTTTCGGCGAGCTAGCTTTGATCATCAGATTATTTCGAAGCACTAGGGCGCCCATCACTAAATTCAAATTTAAATCACTCACGTGTCGAAAATCTTCTTGTAAGCCGCCGATGTCGATCCAACTCCATGCGGTCCGGGAATATGGTAGCCGGAATCGTCTCCTCCAAGGGGTTTATAAATTTAATTAAAATGAAAAATGACTTCTGCTTCACAATAGCATCACGAAGTCTTTTAAGAAATTTAATAATTTACTTTAACTTTAATTTTTACAAAATTATTAATAAGGTACTTCGCTCTAAAATATTTGGGGTCCTCTTATGGTGGCATCTGGCTGGCGAGTGCTGGTTCTTCCTTCTCAAGTTTTACAGATCCTCTTTCCGACTTTCAAATTAGCATAAAATTTAAATATCTCAATCCTCCGCCATTAAATTCAAATAGATCTTACAAAGAATGCCAAAATATTGCTTAGATTATATGATTAATATTTCTTTGCATTCGAGCCATATTGATAACATAGATTACACAAATTTTTACACGAAATCTACTACAATTATATAAATATATAGAAATATTTTTGAACTGGCCTACAGTTGCCGCCTATTAACTGCCGTTTTACTATTGGTGCATGCAAATTTTATTAGGTATTCATGCGCCTGGTAACTCTTATTTCCTAAATACATTAAATTATTTTTATTTGGTTTTATATTTATGCTCTTTGCATGCTAGTTAATATTATATATATTAATATTAATTCCATGCTAACTAATAATTAGCCACGTGGACGGGTGTTTTCTCACATTGCACACCGTCTGATTGCAATAAAGCTCTGCCAAGGGGTTTTGGTCAGATTCTACGTTCTTCGGTTTGATCGATCTCTAGGTCACCGATCTGTGAATACATCTATCTAACCTCAATCTTCAAATATTTTATAAATAATATATTTATGAGTAATAAACTTCCTTCAAATCCTTTTTAAGTTCTTGTACCATTTAGCCAGAACAAGCTGATGCTATCTTATCTTGATTATTATCTGCTTGGCGATATTAGCCAATTACTTTATTTTTAGACCTATTACTATTTCTGTTAGGTTTTTTCTCTACCCAAATTAAATATGTTACACGCGCCCCTGGGTTTGAATTCAAAATATTTGAGAATCACAATGTTTTTAATGAAAACCCACCCTTCAAATACACTGATATACACTATACTTTATTTATAAATTATACTCTCCTACTTCTATCACATTTCGCAGTCATATTTGCTGCATCTCCTTTATACCTTTATCAAATACAATAACAAATTCTCCTCCTCAACACACATAAAAATATCATAAATATAAACTTCTAAACGTACTCCTCCTGACACCATTTACAACACAGTAATTTTTGAATTCGCCGCTTGCAGGGCTGCCAACTTAACTACACACATTTCATAATTCTCATAAATGATTCCTTTTAGACAATAATTTCGATTCATAAACTTCTGGGCTTATATCTTATAGTATTTCTTAGGTCTTAATATAAATAATTTTCTATACATCAGGTACAATACTTTCTTTTGCTAATGGCTCTTTGGTTTTGGTAATTGGTATTCACTTTAAATCTTTTCAGGTAACAAACGTGGCATAATTAAAAGTAATAAATATAAAAACATATAAATAAATATATCGACATTAATAAATATAATAAATAACAATAATAAATAACTCTTTGGGTACAGTACTTCTTTTTATAAACATATGTTCAACAGATATTACATTCATTTGATTTGGGTGGCTTTGGTCAGCTGTTCGCTGTTCTACAATTCATAGTGTTACATGTTACAGCAGAATTTGCTATCGACTTTCATAACTAACCTAACTGCTCAATTTTTTCTCTTAAAAAGGTAATTAACAAATTTTAATTTTATTATCCCCGCTTGTGTCCTTTTTTATCTGATGTATATAATTTAATTACATATTTAAAAATTGTTCTTTTCCTTATTGCAGGCTTCTGACGGCTGGAAGGAATTAAAACATTGGATTGTTGCCACGAGGTCCTATACCAATTTTAAATTTATTAAGGAAGGTTAGTAATTGGCTTGATAGTGTTGTTTTCCTTTGACTTCTTATCATATTTATTTCAAATTCTGTGATATGGCTTGTAGAAATTTCGTGGCTTTCCCGTATCTTTTGGTTTTCTGCTTATAGCTGTTGTAGGCTGGCTAGGTTATCTGCTGTTGATTTGTTGATTGTTGAGGCTGTCCTAGTTGATAATTTTTCATCATGAATTTAAAGCCCTGGTATCTGGTGTATCTTTTAAAACAATTCCTTGATCTGGTTCTGTTTTCTTCCTTATGATTTCTATTTTTATTCCGTTGAGTCTCAATATTTTCATTTTAGTGGCATTTTTTATAATTCTAGTTACACCAATAAACGACTTTATAATATAAAGCTTCCAATCAACTTCATCCAATACTTTCCACTTAAATTCATTGTTAGGCTTCATCATCATAATAAACAATTCAATAATATAACACTTCCAACCAACACTAATAAATTCTTTCAACAATAACATGGTCTTAATTATAGCATCACTTTTCAATATTATCACAGCCATGGTAATCCACACAATACAATAAATCAAAACATTAATTAGTTCTTTAATAATATAATCTTTCCACATATAATAGCCCCGGTACTCCCATTTTATTAATATAATTCCTTGTTTCTTTCACTCTTCTTAACCACCTTCCATTATTCATTAGTCCATCTTCCATTTCCTTGTTGCCCATGCACGAATCCATAGTAGTCCTATCAGTAGCTCCAGTTTTAATCCATTCATTCAATCCATTTTGCCGGTCACATCGCTGATTTGCCCTCTTGAAGCGAATGTGCCGCGGATGCATGACGTCGGTGGTCTGTTCTCCAACCTGGTCCCGGTCCGGTATCCTCCTCGGGCGTTTAAACCGTGCATGCGGCTTCCATCGGCGCGCGCGGTTCCTCCTTCGTCGCTTCTTCCGCCTCCGGGCCTTTCGGTGCATGTTCTTTTTTCGGTCATGTAGTCCGTTCTCCTCGTCCTGATGCCGGTCGGGTGTCCTCGGGCGCCTCCGTCTCCGGGCCTTGGTCTGCTGTGGGGTTGATTGATGCGCGGGTGTAGTGGCGGTCTCTTGATGCGCGAGTGTGACGTTCAAGGCGGGTAGTGTGGTGACGGTCTCTGGATATGCGGGCTGCTCTTCCTGCGGTGATGGGTCTTCGGCGGGTTGCTCTTCGGTGGGGAACAGAATACTGAATAGAGGTTGATGCTTGCGGCTGGTTTTAATTGCATTTTTGGCGGCGGTTTTTTGTGGTTGGATATTGGGGTTATCATATAGTCCTGATTTATTAGCTGTAGTTTTCTGTATGTCTGGTGGCGGGTCGTTGGGTGTTGGGTTCCGGGTTTTTTGTTGATTCAAACCTATTGCATGTGTTAGTGTATAGTTTGTACTTACTTGTTGAGGTGGTGGTTTATAATTTCTGTTGTAACTGTTTTGTGTATTATTATTATGTGAGTTTAATCGATCACGGCCATCATAGTGATTCCTACGATTGCTCTGCTGGGCATAGTGGTTGGTTGTACGATTTTGAAATTTTTCATTATTCCAATTACCATTTTGCCTGTGCTCATAGCGGCGTTCAAATGGGGAGCAGATCGGTAGCGATCATATGATACCGGTTCATATTTTTGGCTGTTATGCGGATTAAATTTTGAATTATGCTGATTTGATGCGTATCTCTGGTCTGAGCGGTGGGTTGATATTGCCATTGCAGACTGTATGCCATATAAATGATTAATCAGCTGCTTACAATCAGTAATGGGTTGTGTGGCGAGTGCCATTCTAACTTGATACGGTAGCTTCTTTAAAATAATGCTTGCTAACGCCGATTCATTAATGGGCTCGCTCAGTTGAGAATTTTTAAATTGTATGGCAGTGACGAAAGTGGTACATGCACCGTCTAAGTTAGGGTTGAAATCGCATGATATGATGTCCGCTAGCACGTCCAACTGTTTACTTCTGCTCCAATACTGTTCCAGGAAGACAGCGACAAACTCATCCAATGATGTAAACTCATGGGCTCTACTCCGAAAAAACATCAGGGGTTCGCCAATCAATAAATTAGTCAAACGGAGACGCCAAAAATTCCAAGAGGTAGGTGCAAGAGTTTGTACTAATTTTATCTGATCAATGAATGGTTGAGGTTGCAAATGGCGATCAGTGTTATCAAATTTTCCTAGTCCTTGTAATATACTATGTACGTTGAGGTTGTCTGTTTGAATTCCTTGAGGTTGTTGTTGAATATGATTTTCCAATGCTATTATTTTTTCCTGTGTGATCTGCCATTGACTATTATGTGTAATTTTATTTGCGTTTATTTCTTGATTTAGTTGAGTCAGAGTGGATTTCTGAATTAGTAGAGTTCCATTTAAAGCTTTACAGGTTTCAGTGTTTTGATTGATGCTACCTTGCAGTTGGTTCATTTTTGTGGACATATTAATCTGTTTGTTTTGTATTTCTTTAATATTGTTAATATTTTTGTCAACTGTAGTTGTTAAGTTTTGATTGGCAACGGTAATCTGTTTGTGGATTTCTTGGTGGCAATCGGCCTTAATGTTATTTGTTATATCCTGAATAGGTGTAGCGATTTGTGTATTTAAGTTGTCTATCCTTTCATTGAGTTCACATGTAACCGTATCTAACCTTTCCGATAATCCTGCCGTAACTTTATCTTGACTTTCTTTTTGTAGGGTTATCATTGCTTTTAACTCTTCCCTATGACTCTCTACTTTAGTTTCAATATTATCCAACCGTTGTTCTACTGATTTTATAGCGCCTGTGGTCTCTTTCATGCCCTGTTCCACTGTCTGTTTATTTTCCTCTTTTACTGTAGCAATCTCCTTTTTAATTTCCTGCATCATACTATCCATTGTTTTTTGTAACATAATGTTGAAAGTGCTACTCGTTTGTTCCATTATTACCTTTTGAAGCGGATCTAGTTCTGTGGTTGAAAACATACTCTGTTTGCCCAGGTGTGACTCGGCCTCCGGCGATGCGGGTTCTGCAGACTGCTCTTCGCCCCCTTCAAAATTGATCTCTACTATCCGTTGATTCAATGGTGTGTCAGCGGCGTCGATTCGAGTGGAGGATAGAGGTTGCAGACCTGGTGGATCGAAAATTATCGACCCGACGCTTCCTGGTTCCCTTTCTCGTGGCGTATTGGCATCTACCGTGGTGGGGTTTGATGTGCTCGGAGTCGACAAAGTGGGATCTGTGCAACCGCCGTACATATATGAAACTTCAGAGTTTGCGGGAGTGTGATTCATTATGTCAATGTGATAAATGCTAATTAAACAGTGATAAGAATGATAAGCGAAAATGCTTAAAAAAGAGACACAACCGGGACTTACAGTGAACAGTGATGTGTAAAGTGTTTGGATACTCTTACAACCAGGTATTTATACTTAAGTTTTTTACAATGCTCTAGCGCCCTCAATGTTTTGTTGATTTATTTTTGGCTAGTTTACAGGCTGCGACTTATTTTCCAACCGGCTTAAACACCTAATATATTTTTGACTAGAAAGTAATAGCAGTTTAGGCTTATAAAATATAATCTCTCTCTATAAACATGTAATTTTTCACAGTACTAATAATATAAAATTTTCTTTAAAACATATAATTTCTCTCTATTTAAAGCTCTTGTTTCCCCAAAAAGTAATACAAATATTCCTTCGCCAGTTTTCCTCACAACTCGTATAAGTTATCTATAATTTTCACTATGGTTATTGACCTAATTTCAAGTAATTATTCAATGAGCTTGGCTCTCATCATCAGTCCCACGTTGGCACGACATGTATTTCTGTCACGTTATTCTTTATATAAAATAACGATTAGCCTCCTGCTTGGCATCAGTCGGTAAAGCATGAGATTTAATATAATAGGGCGTGGTTTTCTAATAATATTCAGTCTTAAAAAATCTTGATAGGCCTAGATATGGGCTTCTCCAATAACTCTTGTAATTCAATAATAATAAATATATATATATATAAATGATACTTATACTACAGAGATGAGGAATATAAAATAAATTGCACACCATGAAAATTTTACACATATATTACATAAATAATGCAAAGATCAGTCGAGGCAAAAAATATATATAGAGCGATAAAAAATATAATATAAAAATAGAACAATATTTGAAATCAATAAAAATATCACAGGCTAACTTTATATTCTAGATTTATGGCACGAATCATTACCATGTGCCTTTATCTTGAAATCATATGCATTCTTTGGCATGTAGCTGTGACATGTACTTGCTAATACTTGTCTGCTTGGATAATTCAATCATAAATATGTGCTCTAAGATCAGCTTGATAAATTAGCCACTAATAATCCAAATATATCTATATATTAAAATCTCTAGTATTTAGTAGATTTATTTGTATCGAATATATATTTTTATCTCAGGGTGCAAGATTCGGCACCTGACGGAATAGGTAGAGCCATTCATCTAGTGAATTAGAACTATGATAAATTATCGCAAATTGTATTGCAAAAAATTAAATATTGTATGCATATGTTTTAATAGCCTAGATTTCGTACTTCTTTGATTAAATAGAAATTTCTAAAAATATTGATCTATATATTTTTCTTTCAATTAAATACCTTTAATACTAATTTTTACTTGCGCAAGTATTACTCTTATTAATTTCTTAACTTATAATAACCCTTTCGGCGAGCTAGCTTTGATCATCAGATTATTTCGAAGCACTAGGGCGCCCATCACTAAATTCAAATTTACATCACTCACGTGTCGAAAATCTTCTTGTAAGCCGCCGATGTCGATCCAACTCCATGCGGTCCGGGAATATGGTAGCCGGAATCGTCTCCTCCAAGGGGTTTATAAATTTAATTAAAATGAAAAATGACTTCTGCTTCACAATAGCATCACGAAGTCTTTTAAGAAATTAATAATTTACTTTAACTTTAATTTTTACAAAATTATTAATAAGGTACTTCGCTCTAAAATATTTGGGGTCCTCTTATGGTGGCATCTGGCTGGCGAGTGCTGGTTCTTCCTTCTCAAGTTTTACAGATCCTCTTTCCGACTTTCAAATTAGCATAAAATTTAAATATCTCAATCCTCCGCCATTAAATTCAAATAGATCTTACAAAGAATGCCAAAATATTGCTTAGATTATATGATTAATAATTTCTTTGCATTCGAGCCATATTGATAACATAGATTACACAAATTTTTACACGAAATCTACTACAATTATATAAATATATAGAAATATTTTTGAACTGGCCTACAGTTGCCGCCTATTAACTGCCGTTTTACTATTGGTGCATGCAAATTTTATTAGGTATTCATGCGCCTGGTAACTCTTATTTCCTAAATACATTAAATTATTTTTATTTGGTTTTATATTTATGCTCTTTGCATGCTAGTTAATATTATATATATTAATATTAATTCCATGCTAACTAATAATTAGCCACGTGGACGGGTGTTTTCTCACATTGCACACCGTCTGATTGCAATAAAGCTCTGCCAAGGGGTTTTGGTCAGATTCTACGTTCTTCGGTTTGATCGATCTCTAGGTCACCGATCTGTGAATACATCTATCTAACCTCAATCTTCAAATATTTTATAAATAATATATTTATGAGTAATAAACTTCCTTCAAATCCTTTTTAAGTTCTTGTACCATTTAGCCAGAACAAGCTGATGCTATCTTATCTTGATTATTATCTGCTTGGCGATATTAGCCAATTACTTTATTTTTAGACCTATTACTATTTCTGTTAGGTTTTTTTCTCTACCCAAATTTAAATATGTTACAAGGGTTATCAAGCTTCATTTTTTCTATTCTCCTTCTTTCTTCTTCGACAAAAGAAAAAGAAGGGTTTGGCTCACTTTCAGGGGAGGTTGACCAAAATAATTTGGGAGTGAAATGGATATGACCGAACTGTTCGATCTTCAAAGTGGGAGCAGAATGGAAATTTTGAGAAGAAGAGAGGCAGCAGAGAAAAAGAAGAAAAGGAACCAGAAGAACTAGCTGAAAATGAAGTAGGAGAATGAATCACAAAACGAAAAATAAGGAAATAAATAAAGAACAGAGACGGAAGAAGAAGTAATCAATCAGGGATAGGGATGCTGAAACTGAGAAGAAGGAGATGGAAAAAATGTTAGGAGGAAGAAAGCATGAAGAAGGTGATAAAAAAGATCTCCGAAGGAGTGAAAGCGATCCCAGGGAGAAGTTGGGAGGGATTAAGAAGGAAGTTGCAAAAGTGAATAATAAAAGAGAAAAGTGATGGAAGAGATCAAAAAAAGCGTAGGGAATGATAAGCAGACAGAAAAGGGAGATTCAAGAAGATAGCAAAAAAAGAACATTAAAAAGAGAAAAATGGGAAAGGGAGGTGGAATAGTGATAGAGTTGTGAAGGGGAGAAATGGAACGAGACAAATGAAGTCAAGAAAAGAGCAGAGGATGAAGATTACAAAGAAGAGTTTATGGGCTACTAAGACAAGAAAAGTAGTTTTATATCTTAAGGAATAAAGCTGGATAAAGAAAAAGATCTCAATGAAAAGACATTGTGGTATTGTGACATTTATTCATCAGTTTGGATAACTACCTCAATATTACATTCACAGCTACTTAGAAAGTAACAGAAGAAATATGATAGATAGAATACAAGATCATGAGAGACAACATGAGGTGAAGATCTGGGTGAGAAAGAGAAATACAAATGGAAGAACAGTATGTGACTAAAGAAGAGCACAACGATGAAGGATAAGATGAAAATCATGAATGACGAGAAAGAGAAATTCCAAGATGAACGAAAGGGGAAAGAACAGGAAAAAGAGAGGTAAGAAAAACAAAATGCGAAAACGTTAAGACGGTTGTGAAGGAGCAGATGGCAAGAGGACAGATCGGATTGCAAAGCGGCGAACGACGCGAGCTCCCATCTGCTGTGTCCTGTCGCAAAAATAGCGAAATTCAATACCGTTGTACATTTTTGCTTCTTATTTAGATCAGGAATCGGGCAAAATACTCGGCTGATTTTGTGGGTCGACCTCACACCACCCGCTGCAACAAAGCTTAGCAGCCGTTTTACTGGCGAAAACAACGGTGTCATACAATTTTCTCCAGTAAATGTGAATAAACGGTTGCATTATTTGTGATAAAACAAATATTTCTCCAGTAAAAGTGATGCTGAAGCAGAACCTCTATATTCCATGTGTCTATTCTTCAGTATCCTACTCATAAATATTTGCAATATTCAATACCTTTAATGTCAATCATGAATATCCTGCCAAAATTATGAACAAATTGATGGATGATGATCAATTCTTAAGCAAGCTCAAACGAAAATAAAATTTATCTACATATCCAATAACCAACACACTTTAATAGCTTTCAAAAAAGTCCTTCATATATATTCTACTGCTCGAAGCTGGAAGTTCGTCTGGAAGCTACTGTCAAAGAAATTGAATAATGCTGAGTCATAATTATGGCACCTTTCGATTTAACAACTGCGTTGATTGAAGAACTGGTTAGTTGATTCTTGTCCCCGTTTCTCTTACACATTTAAGTGGTGTGTGCTAGTATATGTATACATGTTAGTGTGAGTATGTGTGTGTTTTGCTGTTCAGAAAAGCTCTTCATCTTGATATAAGGTGAGAGGGAAGGCGTAAAAGCTTACTAATAATCCGGATACCAGGATCTATTATTTGTCTATAGGAGCCTGTCTGCTTTTAACTCGAGTCATTCCTCTCATTCTAGAATGGTGGCTGCTGGCTGGCTGTTCCATGTCAGACCTAACTTAGCGGATAGCTTACTGATCAAACTTGAGGATAAATCCTTTCGATTGAATATTCTATATTGGTTGATACCATGTTGGCTGAATATAGACACAGGTTTATGAAGCCTACAACGTACAGCGGTTAAATTGTTTCCTAACCATGATCTAGAAGTCAAGAAAATATCATGACCATGAAGTTGATAAATTTGAGTGGAATTATTGCATTGTACATTGAATTTAGGAATCTAACGCTCTTAAAGTAGTCTGATAATTATCACTTTCAGATATTCCTTTAAATGATAAAATATATCATTCTCATAATATCTAGGAATAATATGAACAACGCACCCTTCAATGTTGCTTGCATGGAATTTCTAAATGATTATGTCTCAATTTAAATTATTTCGTAAATCCATTAGACCTATGATTTCCTGGGTATCTTGGAACACAAAATATCATCAACATATGCTCTCATGTATAGGCTTCACATACGTCTTTTCTAAGAGTTTTCTTATATTTTCAGTCCTACATACTTTGTATCAAAAGGACACTATACATATTAGAGTCAATGGAATTCAATAGGTTTTGTGTAGGACCATTAAAACCGATTTCAGAGTAAACTCTTATGTATGATTGATAGCATTGTTGGTACTGAAGATAATACGAATAGCCAAACATATTCTTCAAATAACATTTTGTACTGAACAGCTTTCTATGATTGTTATTTATACTGTATGAATGACCCGCTAGGTGTGTACTAATACTGTATTGGGTACCTCTCGTGCTTGTACCTACTCAGCACTTGACATCGAATGCAGTGTATTAAAGCTATTCTATCAAATCCATTGATTTGAATCACATAACCAGTTGGATCATAAAGTCCCAGATATTGTATGAGGAGCCAGAAGCGTGACTCTGATCCTGCTCCGATATTTGAATCAGAATTGAACGCTGGATAGGCAAGAAGTAGCTGATCAACTCCTGTTTAAACAGCATCCGTCCCCATTGCTGATATCGAATTACAGAACAATATTCAAATGTAACAACGGCAGGAGAGCCGTAGGAAAATAGTATTGAAGAGCTGAATAAATATCATTATTAGTGTTTTCAAACAAACAAGCAAACATGTAAGAAGAATACGGTGGGTTGTGGGCTGCAGAAAAAAAGACCAACTCGTGTGTTGTGGAGGAACTCGGTATGGATTGGGGTTTGGAAGCAAAAGTCAACATCTCTCTTTTAGAGCTCGATGTGGCTTTTGTGAATGCCACTTAGCTTGTTCAAATAGTTCAATGGTGGAGTCAGCATCGCTTCAAGTTCAATTTAGTACATCGTCATCCTTCAATCCAATATATCCTCCCGCTCCCGGGCAAGGAGACCATGTTTGTACACACTCTCACATAATATAAACTATAGGCAGACATTATTTTGACCCTTCCCCCAGCTTCTTCCCACCATTGTGTTTTGTATAAGAAAACGGATGTCTCAGAGGAGAGCTTTTATTTTCTCACGCGTCTCAAAAGGAGTCGTCTTGCACTGCCTTCCATTCTACTTTGTAGCAGTTACTCCGATATTGTGGTCTGATACTGTCAATTTTTGTTGTTTATCTGAGAGGTTTTGTCAAGAATGATGTCTCGAGTATCTGTATTGTAAAAAGGACGGACAAAATATTATGTTATTTGAGTTGGATTTCACATGAGAATTGGGAACATGGAGAGTAATGAATAGCTTTTTCTTTCAGCAGACCGTTAAAAAATATCTGTTTGTTTTGGTATTTCATGTTGAATCTATTTTGAAATTGCCATTCAGTAATCTCATCAAAACAAATGCCACATCTCATCCTGGATTACCTGAATATACTGTCAATCCGGATCACAAGGGTATACATTTATTTCTCATTTCTCAAATTGTTTTAATTTAACGGCCAAACTAAACCTTTAAAAGTAGTGTTGTGTTATTAGGCACTCATCTATATGTCATTATAGAATAGTAGATGTAACATTATAGAATGGATGGTCATTATAGAATATGGTGGGTATTGAATAATTATTAATCTTAGTTTTATTTGTAGAATACCAGCAACCAAGAAGATTTATAAAAAAACATGTGTAATTTGATTTCTGGTTTAAAGAAATTTCAACTTTCTACCACCTACCTACCTGTAAAGTAGAAATGTAATAAATATTGAAGTCATATGAAATAATACACAATTATTTCAAAATTGTATTATATTTTCTAGAGTTATAGCCTAACTTTGGCGAGTTTCAAGCAATTATAATTCAATTCCATACACTCATATACCAAGAATGCGAGTTTTTCAGTTAATGAATGCATTGTTTGACATGAGAGCATTCCTGCCTTGACCCTCGTGGACGAAAATAGTGCATGAAATTAGCATTCAGTCACGGTATGAGATGCCTTGGCCCGTGGCCACGTGCCATGCCAACTCAAACTTCAAATTCGATTTTTTTCAAACTCAACTTATTCATAATCCAGTTAAATAAGAACTATAATCTACTAATGAATCAGAATAAATAGAAATCGCAGCCTGAGCTCCACTACTTTAAGATATTTTCAACATTATAAATGTCCAAAGCAGGATATAGACTGATAAAAACTGATCCATTAAAACTGAATTTATTTCTAACTGATGTGGCTTTTCTTGACGAAACACTCTATAATAACTTTGTTGTACTTCAGACACTGAGTTACTAGTGAATATTTGAAAAACACTCACTTTTCTTGGCCTCAGGCTGATGAAGCTCCTCCTCAGGAGTGAAATGCATTCCTCAATACTCCAAGAAAAGTAAGTGTTTTTCAAATATTTACAAGTAACACAGTGTCTGAACTACAAGAAAGTTAATTTATTTCTGTATTATGTGTTTGAATTCCAGATTCTGTATAGTAGTCCAAATCAACTATATACAACTGGGGCCTATTATTCACTTGAAAAAAGTTGGTCTGATGATGAATTTATCAAGTTTATTAAATAAGATTTCATTATCATTTGAATACAGTATTTGTAAGTTTTACAGGCCTAGTTGTGGGCCTATTATGCTATTCGGTATTTGAATAATAAGTTGTTTTTCCTTTTTGAAATGGTATCAACCACAGACAAAACCGTAGATGATAATAATCTTTGTTGAAAGATTGTGGTGGGAAATGGATCGGAAAAACAAAAAACAGACTCAGAAAGACAGAAGCAGTGGCATAGGGATGATGGCTGAACAGGAACAATGGAGCACAATGAAGAGAATAGGTAAAGTAAACTTTGTGAGACTCCTGCAACCACTTCTCTCTTCTTCTTCTCCTTATTCTTAATATTTTTCTTCTGCTGTGAGATGCCACCACCACTCGAGACTGGCCATCAAAACAAAAGGAGCCAGGGATGAAATAATGTAAACAGCAGACAAAGGAAGACAAGAAGTAGTTGAAGAGAGGAACGAGTGTTTGAGGATGCGATCCTCTCGTGATGATTTCGATACAGAAGCTCCTCGATACTCAGGTAGAAATATTTAATGGGGGATAGTGATTATGGAGACAGTAAGAAAGAAGGCAAAAAAGAGTGAAGAGCGAAGAAGTCGAAGAAAGAATAGAAGAAGAAGATGGGAAAATGAAAGAGGGAGAAGAAGGAAATGGAAAAATGAAAGAGGCAGAAGAAGAAGATGGAAAAGTGAAAGAGGAAGAAGAAGAAGATGGAAAAATGAAAGAGGGAGAAGAAGGAGATGAAAAAATGAAACAGGCAGAAAAAGAAGATGGGGAAATGGAAGATAGAGAAGGAGAGGATGAAGAAATGAGAGAGGGAGAAGAATAGATGATAGAATATGGAGAAGTTGAAGAAGGTGAGAAAGAGAAAGCAAACGGATAAGAAGAGGGTGAAGTGTGGATCAAAAGAAGAAGATAACCAAGGAAAGGGATGAAACAAGAGGAGAAGAAGACTGGAAGAAAGAGATTCAAATGATTAGGAGAAGGAGAAAATGATAAGTGAGAGGAATATACGGCGAATAGGTGGTAAATTAAGGAGAAAATAGAAAATTAAAAGGAGGAAGAGATGAACATGTTTAGTAGAGATGGAAGATAATTCAATTTTAAAAGTTGAAGTGAACAAAACCACTGAGAGGATGGGAGACAAGATAAACATAGATTAAGGATTGAGAGTAGGGGAAGAGAACTGAGTAAAGTGAACAAAATAAGAGAATAAATATCAAGTTCCAAGAGTGGGATAGGCGAATCAAGAAGTAACAGTGAAAGAAAAGAGGTAGATGAAGGATATGGTGAATGAGAAGAGGGAGAAAAGAGAGAAAAGGGAAAGGGAAATGGAAGGGAGAACAGAGAAAAAGGGAAGAAGGATTCATCAATGTTTTTTTTTTGAAACAGATATGCAGGAGAATAGATGATGAAGATGAAAACAAACATCAATGATAAGAGGCCAGAGAGTAGAAGACTATGGGGAACAGGAGAGGGGAACGATGTAGTGGAAGGAAAAATAAAAAGAAGGATGAATTAAGAAGTTGAAGTAGATTGTGAAGAAGGTTGGAGAGAGGGAGGTTCCTTGTGGGACTCCGTTTGGCGCCACTGACATCTTTGGCTGAAGCGTCATTACAGCTTCTCAGGCGCCATACGTCCATTGTCCAGTCATTGTCTTCATCTTCGATGCTCGTTGATTTTTATCCTTCATTCTTCACCTCTTCCTCCTCCTCCTCCTCATCATCCACCTCCTCATTCCCCTCCTTCGCCTCTATCACCTCCTCGTCCTTCCCATCCTCCTTCTCCTCTCAGTGCGACTTCCGGCCATTGCTAATGGGGTTACCTTTCCGCTTTGTTGAAGACAAATTGGCTCAAATGTTGGCTGGTCTGTTTGTGTTCGTCTGTCTGTATTCGTCTGTGGTCTGTGTATGTGTATGTGTGTGTCTCCTCCATGTGACCATATTGTTGTGTTCCGATGCCCACAACAGTAGTTCGCATGAGTGTGTATTAGTGAGTAATGTACATCTGTGTGTGTCTTTTCTATGTTTTCTGCCACACACACACACAAATGGCAAACCACCTGAAAATGGACCACTCATTGATCGAGACGCGTCCCTGTCTCAACATCTTACTGGCTCCAAGGCTAGACACCGAGGATATTGCATTTCCAATTCGATATCCGCCCTGGTTTCTGATTTCTTGTGTCCCTCTCTATCGGCCACCAATTGAAGCAATGAACGACCACGATCGTTGTGGTAGCAATCTGCACAATCATCTATGCTTTGTTAGCGTCTTCTACCCCTGGAAATGAGTTAACAATAGGAAATCGAGTCTACTCATCAATGACAGATTTTGATGAAACCGATGATTGATGGATACTTTCTTTAAAATAGCCTTATTAATAAATTTCAGGTATCTCAAATAATTTAATGGCACTCACGAATAATAATTACAATAATTACCGTATCTCATTTCTTAAGAATAGTAATAAAAGATGCTGCAGAAGTCGTGCGTTAAAAAGTCTGTAAAGTGATAAACTTAGCTACAAAAAAATTGATCTATTCTTATGTCTCAACAATTTATCTTGTAATTACAACAAATAAAATTACCAACAATACTGAAGACTACGTAACTTGTCAAAGTGGTCATATAGTTTCCAAAACTGAAGAATGAAAGTAAAATCAAATTTTAGATTAGAATAGATTTTTTATTAAATATAAAGAATATCAGAGATTATATATAGTTGGACTAAACATTAAATAAGTCTGAGCTTTAATCGTGGAAGGTAGAAATGTACCATTGTTTCAGGACATGTAAAAAGTTTTGGGAAGAAAATTGTTTGTTGATGAGCTAATTTTTCCATCTTGATTTTTTTCACTATCAAAGCTTGGAGGTTGTAAGAAGGAATAAATCGATTTTTAAAATGATGGTCAATTTGGAGGATTGATTTCTTCTATAATCTTTTTATCTGTAGAATACTTATCCATCCATACTCTCAAATCATTCCAAATCCCTTCAAAATCAAGATAAATTTATTGATTTAGCAGAGAAAACTTTTATGACGTAGTTTAAAGTAAACCCTTGAAATATCATACTCTACTTCACTTTACTTTATTCATTCGTCATATGAAACTGAATTTCTAGAGGATCAACTCTGAGAATCTATATCATGGTGAATGCTTGGTCACTTATTCAAGACCAATTTCATAATTGAACGTTCCATGACCACTATATTATACTCTACTTGTAACGTAAGTCGGTACAAAGCAGGGTTTCACCTTTTTAGGCTCCCTTCAAACTTGAAGAAGTAAGTTGCCAGTCTGTGGTTGAGTAATCAGACTGCGTGTAAACTAACCCCCATTACCCTTCAGATTTGTGCGACAATCAAGACAGAGCGAGAGCACACTTCTGGCTTCTCTTCATGCAGTTCTGCATGTCTGCTATTGAAGACACGTAACTAATACCGTTTAAAGATTAAGACGCATGACACCTAAACGACTGTTTTGCTTCAGGAAGTGTTTAGTGCCCCTCGTACAGCGTTCTTCTATGGTCTCAATTTCAGTCAGACATAAGATTCCTTCCATTCACCCGATGTCTAAGAGTTCAAATTAAGTGTTGGTGATTTGGAGAATTCAAAAATTTAAATAGGGGATATCTTCATTAATTCACTGAGTGTATGGTGAATATGTTAAATTTTTCCTCAATCATTACTAGCACCGAATGAATTCATGAAATAAAGTATTTAGGGCCTTTATTTAGGGCCTTAAAAGTTATTCCTGTAAATGGGAAGTAATAAATTATTTATAAAGGGAGGAAATAGTCCTTGTGAGTTCCAAATAACGTATTTGCTTGTTCGCCACAGTTATTCAAGCAAAGTACATTTCAGAATTGTTTTTGGATTGCCCATATATGGAATTGGATTGATCATAATTTGACAAATTAAACCTGGAAAGTGTTGAGATCTCACTATTGGAATTTCAAAAAAAAAAAAATGCTTTTCGATTGGTATGATATCAACTTCAGATTATGTAAATAATAAGCACTCATGTCAATGAACTTAAAAATAGAGGATATTATTCATGAATTCGAGTGTATGGATATCAATGTTCAATTTTTCCTCAAATATTGAAATAAAGTATTTAGGGCCGGTTTCCGAGCTCGGGATTCATCTAAGTTCTTAAACAGCTGAAGTCAAAAAATAGGCCTTCCGAAACGGGGCGTAGTCGCAGTTTTTATGGTAATTTTTATTTTCTCATTTCTATTATTGGAAACGTTTTTCCTTGACGAAATGAAATATTCCTAAATAGTTAAAAATAGCTGGAACCCTACACTAGTTTCTCTTTATTTCATTTCAATTTTCTAGTTTTTTCGAAATTTAATTTAAACGTGGACTACGACTACGCCCTCTTTCGGAAAGCCAATTTTCTGACTCCAGCTGTTGAAAGACTAGAACTTAGCTAAATCCCGAGCTCGGAAACCGACTATTAATACTTTATTTCATGAATTCATTCGACGCTTGTATTAGTTGAGGAAAAATTTAACATATTCACCATACACTCGGTGAATTCATGAAGATGTCCTCTATTTTTAAGTTCATCGACATGAGTGCTTATTATTTACATAATCTGAAGTTGATATCATAATAATCGAAAAGAATTTTTTTTTGAAATTCCAATAGTGAGATTTCAACACTTTCCAAATTTAATTTGTCAAATTATGATTAGTCCAATTTTATATAGACTATGAGCAATCCAAAAACAATTCTTTAATGTACTTTGCTTTAATAACTGTGGCGAACAATCAAATACGTATTCGGAACTCACAAGGATTATTTCCTCCCTTTATTAATAATTTATTAGTGCCATTTTTAATTTTTGACTCCCCATTTACAGGAATAGCTCAACACACCCGAGAGACGGGGTGTCTTAAAAATTACGGAAGAAGAATTTGAAACATTTTTGGGTGAGAAGGTATTAGAGAGAGAATATTCTCCAAATTATTCCATGATGTGCATATCAAAAAACGGTAAAGGAAACATGGTTTCAAGTAGCTAGCTGTAACAAATTCTAATCGAAGCTGATATTCATTTCCACTTGAAATTTAATACATAAGAGATTTTATATCGAATAACTGGAACCCTTTCTTATTATCTCTTGGACACGACTAGTAATTCTGTGAAATGAAACTTTCAAGTAGCCCTATTGAAATAAATGAAAAATATGTAGATGAAAATTATTATTGAAAAATGAGCATATCAGAAACCTTTATTTTTTATCAATGAAGTTCATGTCCTATCAATGCATTACATGCTGAACAGATAGAGACACAGATTTAACGTAAGGAAAATTCTAAAATCAAGATAAACTAAGATATTTTCGTCTCTCAGCTTCAAACCGTAATCGAGAACATCAGGTATACCACCCACTGCTACCTGTCAATAGACGGTGCTCCGATATTTTTTAAGAATGAAATGGTCTGTGCCGTAGTGCCTAAATGACGAAATAATGTGTTTTTTATGAACGGGCGGACAGTTGCCGATCAGCTGTATCCAGTTACAAAACACTCGCCAGGTATCGTGTCACAGATTTCAGAAAGTTTAAAAAAAAAAAGATTTGGGCAGCACGTCTGACAGACCGACAGGACAGCGCACCTGCGATAAACGATATTATTTATCGGGCGATGATATAGAAGATGACGGTGGGTGACGATAGGGGTTTGTGACAATGTAAGGCGATATGGGGCCGGTGACCGGATACGTCGGCCCAAAACGAAAACGCTCCAGGCAGTTGAGGAGGTTCAGGAGGAGTCTCTTTGACCACGATGCGGTGCGTCAACTCGATTGGAACAACAAGGCCTGCCAGATAGGAGAAGGCCGGCCAACAAAGGCCTACCTAATTTGGGGAAATTTTAGCCAGTCGCGACGACTGGATGCTAAGTGGATTGAGGTTTCATGCAGACATCCGGTAATCCGGCGTGCGCTGGGTGGTACATGATCTAGTCATCTAGAGAGTATCAAGTAAGCTTTATCTATATTCAAGGTGGTGAGTTACTAAATCTAGATACTATCTATAATAAGGCACTTAGTCTATATATGTAAATAGTCAACACTAAATGGGAACGTAATCTAGAGTATCACTGTAGGAACCATCTATAGCCTACTATGATTAAGTAAAGAACTGGCTTTTACGTACGGGATAGGAAAATTATGTTTGACGCATCATCACGTCTGAACTACTGGACTGATTAACTTGAAATTTTGCATATAGGATCTTAATTAACCGAGGATCGTTATAGGCCTATATTCAATTCTTCAAAGTCTCATTACGTCAAGATTTCAGTTTGTCAAGTTTTGAAATAGAACCTTGCGGAGCACAGCTATCTGCCCGGTTGGCACGGTTACCTGCTAGTTTTAAATGAATCTATGGCTAACATTTTTGAAAGAGGCGTCAAGTCTACATTTTAGAAATCGACAATCTCTAGTATAGTCTGCAGTAAAGACTGTAGTAGTAAAGTTCATGGTGTAGTAGTTCAAAGTTCATGTAGTTCATACTGTGATGCTTTATACTCATGTACTGAGTATTGGAGCACATAGTATTAGAATACCAGAGTGGTACACTGAAATAACTCTGGGACCCTCATTTATAAGATTTTTAAACTACCGTGAGTGGTTACCCAACTCCTATTCTGCTTACTTCCAATTCTAACAGGGGATATATCAACAATACTAGATACTTACAATGTTTTCTAAAAATTCGTTCGCTTCTTGTCAAGTAGTTTGCTAAATTTATTATGCTGAGTATAACACCTTATCACACTATCAAGCTCCATCCAACTACTCAGATACATCCATTTTTGTCGAAAGGTCATTTGAAAACTTCATATTACATAGAAATTGACACACTTCAGTGAAGTTAATGTATGATGTAGTAGTTCAAAATTCTCCTTGTTCTTCTTACCTTCAAGGATTGGGCATATTTGCCAATTCACAATCATCTCATTAATGATCTTCCGATATCTCTTCTCTCCTCCATAGCAGAGTTTGTAAGTAATATGGTCATAAGGATTGGAAATTATTTAGAATAACAATATAACTCACTATAGTTGGGAAGACCTTATAATACGAGTACTACAAATCCTTATTAAACTGCTCTCATTCAACCTGCATTGTTATTGGGTCTTAAAGATAATATTCAAAATAGCGACATATTTGTGATGAGTTGCGTAGGCTCCAACTTTAACGGTTCAACAATATGAGGATGTTGAAGGAATGAGAGAAGTGAGTGGAGATATGATGATCACAGCGACGAGTAAGCATAAAATAACAGATAGAGCGCTAAACGGTGAGCAAATGTGGCCTCGAGGCGTTTCTAAACCATCTGAGGGTCGGTCTACAAAGCACATTACTGTCCGTTTGATGTGCGTTTTCGACGTCTAATGCCTTTTTGAAGCCAACTTGCAGTGTAACTCAACCGAGTTGAATGAGGTTTGAGTAGATGAAGTTGAGAGAGAATTCAGATTGAGATCGACTTGGAGCTGTCTCATTATTCGACAACCCTCTGAATCGGAATAGTTCTGTGCTCTATATCTGGGGATTGCAATAATTTGACCCGACGGTCTTCAAATCATCTCGAGAGCATCAAACGCTTTTAACGGAGATGATTAACAGACTTCTGAACTCAATTATGCGTAATCTGTATCGGACTCAGTATGGTGTGAGCATGAAATCCTCGATCCATAGCTATTCACTAAACTCATTTATATTCCTTATTTGTTCCAAAATAAGCATTCAAGATTGTTTTTGTTATCATTTTTTTGGATTGTATTGAGTTGGCTATTCATAATTAAATCCATCGCAAATCAAGGTAAATCATATAATAAAGGTTAGTTGAAATAGTTCAATTTAGGATAGAAACCTCAAAAGAAGATTAATACTTAATTATTCTATGCGAATAATTATTCCACTACGATATTGAGGAATACTCCACTGCTACCATTCTTGTTGTATCTCTGTTGGAAAATCCCCAAAGAATCACTCCCATTTATATTGATCAAAGTTTATAAAGCCATCCGTAGTGGGTGAGATGAACACAATATTGTAGACAATTCAATTTTTACATCTAAGCTGTCAATAAACGTACTATAATTGACATACCTACCACTTTTTTTTGGTCTATTTTTTGATCTCCAGCTGTCAATCAATTGCAAAAATAATTCGATGCAATGAAAAGCGTTTAACAGCCAATCATTGTAGAGTTGAACTTAATAGATGATGTGAAATTTTCAATAGACTACCAGAACTCTTGTAATCAAATAATAGCTTTACATCTCCTGAGTTGATTTCAAATCATAAGAAATGACTTATCAAGAGATGTTTGAAAAATTATTGTTACAGGATGGATTGTTTTCTTTGCAAATTGGAACAGATAAAAATAACCGTCTTAAATTGTTGGGATGTGGAACACTGTCCAGCCCTCTATTGAGGGTTCACTTGGGCGATCGATGCAGCCCAGCAATCTTATCATCTCCATCGAGCGCAGGCAGACGAGAAGAAATCGAGTCGGACAAAAATCAATTCGGTAAAATGATAACAGCGAACGGAGGTGGCTTGATCGGAGGGGTGGAGGGGTCTCCAGGGAATGGCTCTTGTTATAGAGAGGAGCCAGGCAAATTGAGTCCAATCAGAATATAGGTTGGGAGCCGAGCTGAAGGGTCGCGGAGGTAGTTTAGGACGTCAGATCTGGTCGGCAGTGATCGGCCCTAAGGGTAGTCGGGGGTTGAAGGGTCTAGGGCATGTAGATTGTCGCCTGTTGGAAAGGGTAGGCGAAAGGCGAGACGCCAACAACGAGAAGATTTGCAAACGATGGACTGAGTGACTGACGGACCAACCTAATCCTTTCCCGAACACAGCCCTTAATAAACATCCCTTCATCCCCAGCTAAGAACCTCGAAACAAGCATCCCTAAACTCTCTCTCCCGGCAGCTGTCAATCACTAATACGTCAGCCTCCTCTTCCCTTCTACGGTGCGAATGTTTTTAATCTAAAATCTGATTGAAGAAACCTCACTATTGGTTCCAACCCTTCTGCTAGCCACAATGTTGCCATATAGATTTGTGATGTAAATCAAGTGAGAAAGTTATGAGATGGGATGAATGGGAAGTGGGACACATGAAATAATAATTGGGGATAGTGCGTCAGTTTGTAGACTCACAAACTGTATGATAGTGTGAAACATATATGTTCGATTAATATACAATATTAATGTAGATGGGTCTTGCAGATAAATGTTGCAGTTCAATTGTCAAACTCATGACATTAACAATCAGCAATGACCACCAGCACCAATGAACAACAGTATCCACCATGAATAATAGTCAAGTGATATAGCTTATGCTCGTTATATAGCTTTTTAATACAAACTTTAAGTTTAGTGTAGTTATCACTTATCACGTGAATACGGGTCGACGGCTCTTCAACGGGATGAAAGAATAGGCCCAATTTTGGATTGAAAGTTCAGTTACCTATTTCATCAATTATCATACTCGGTATTATTGAGTCTATTCCATTGAAAAGTGGAATATCAATCATTGGCACATTGCGAATGTATTGGAGCATATAAGGTGCGAGTATTTATAATTTGAATTCTGATGGAAGAACCTTCATTATTTGTCCCAAACGGGAGATAATTTCCTATACAGGAATACCCCTTGCATTCTTCAAAATTAGTCTAACAGTATAATCACAGCGAAATTCTAAGCTCACCAAACTCGATCCTCCGTGAATTAGCTCAGTAACTCAGCCTGTTGCCAAAATTAGTTCTTACTTTCTACAGCAGATGATGTGCAGATTCCCCATGCAAAGCATTTATTCAACCAACGGTATACCATCTCACTATAATTCAGGAGGAAATCTCTATACTCTATACTACAGAATTAAGCTTAATTTGAAGCATAAGGTCCCCATTACGGATCTGTTTGACAAGCATTTCCTGCCTTCTCAAAGAATAGCTTAGCTTGTCTTCTTCCCGACTGCCCGACACCCTGCAAAAATTCATTCATAAATCCTTTGTTCCCAATCACTGGAGTAGCTACTACGATTACAGTCTCCACACTACACATCCATTCTTGAACGTAACGAAGCTGTTCATGAATGAGATATGTATGAATGAATGGTCAGTTGCAGGCTGCTTACTCACGCGCAAGCGAGCGTGTGCTCGATGACTGTTTCTGAACGGAAACAGGTACTCGAATATATGGACAAGTGGTTTCGAAAAACTCCGTTCACATTCATCGGAAGATATGGTGATGATTCATGTTGTTTGCCATTGTATTGAGTCTTCCCCACTGTATGCTGTCTGTGTCCTTCACTCAAGTGTTCTCTGGTCATTCTTCCTTCTATTGGCTTCATTCGATTGGAATTTTATAGCTGATCAAAATGTTGTTTGAGAAATAAGTTGTTTCACTCAGCACAAGGTAGATAGATGTATATTCCTGTAACGTAATGATAAATAATTCATTTGTCACAAGTTTGATATATTACTTATCCCATGAGTAGCGAAATTATTTGGTTCGCTGTGGAAATTGATTGCGAAGGATATAATATGCTGGACATGTAGCAAAAGTGATCTCGAATGGAGTAAATTGATGCAATTACAATGATTAAAATTCATGATTTTATCTTGTGTCAATCATACAGTCCTGGGGTATTCCGATTTTTTCTTTATTCATTTTGACATAGAAAGTTCCTATAGGTTACTGATTCCAGAATGTTTTTGAACAAAAATGGTAAGAAAATCTTGAGCAATCCACTTGGACGTTGATTTGTATTTTGGAAAAATAAAGTATTTTCACTGGCCATAGAGAAGGTTTTATGCTACCAGAAGTGTCATATGAAATTACTAGTTGATTACTCTGTAATATCAATGTGAATTTTTTCTACTGCCACTCCTTTGCGGGTTTATACGCGAATATGTTATTCTGATTGCCTCACAAACAAGTGGTATCACAACGTTTGAAATCTCATAATAGATTCTGGAATCTATCATTTCCAAGTAGGCCGAAAATTGATTATCATTCTTCAGCATTCACTACACTGGAATCTGTTTTATATGAGTGAGTATTCTTATTCGAAATATAATACCGTTTTAAAGAATGAGAAGCAAAATATTGTTCCAGGAAAGAAGCCTCTAACAACTAAGCCAGCTTCTGACTCTCCATCTCTGATGAGACATCTAGAGCGGCGGAATAAAAAGATCACCAAGGAGTAACGAGATTTGGTAGTGAAAGAATGACAAGTCGGCAGACAAGAAATTACTGAAGCAGTCTTTATTTTATTAGAGCGTTTGAAAGTGGCGGGCGGGCCTTGTGGGGTGAGGGGTGGTGATGAAGGGGGTGGCAATGGATGGGTAGGGGGTGGCTGCGATAAAAAGAGGTAGACGCAGTTTATTTTATGCCTGATTAGGGATGATCCAATCTAGTTCAGTCTATCATTTTCATTGCCGCACCCTGCCGAGCGCTTCCCTTTCAAAAGCTAATATTATCACCCCACTTGTCAACAATAACTCGCTTGGGGGAGACAACAACGTGTTACCGAGAAAATCAAGAAGTTCTCACTCATTTTTTATTTATTACAAAAATATGACAGAGCTTATTGTATCGGGAAATGAAACAATTTTCATTCCTTATTGTTAGTCGGAGTTTAGAATATAATAGAATAATGCCTTTATTTTTCCTAGAGAGCGAAGTTAGGGCGCTTTTAGAATTCAAGAGACTACAAAGAATTACAAGAAAATCTAGATGAAATCACTCCACTCTCCATTAATTAAACAAATATGACAATACTTCCTATTAAATACACTTGGCAACCGAAGTTGAAATTTAAAAGTTTTGCTTCTTACTTGACAGACTTCCTTATTTCTTACTCCGATTGATACTTATTATATCAGTAATGAGGAATTGAAAAGTTGTTACACAAGAGAATCTAGAGGTTCCACTAATTTTTCATTAATTAGACTACGTTAATCTGGGAGGTCATTCATTCTATGAAAAAATCAATATTTTTGTTGATTGGGGTCATTGTAGGAAAGCATTTCTTCCTGTTTTGATGTTGAAATAAGTAACTAAAAATTCCGAAATTACTCCACATAGAGTCCCTTCGATAGTTCAGAACTCAAACTAGGAAGTGTATCAAGATCATTTCTTCCAAGACTACTCTGATTCCTGAATTATCATTTTAGGAGTGTTTATTTTATGCTGCCACCGTCCAATATTCTACAACCTAGCTAGATATTTTAACTATGTATAAAATATTCTCCAATATTTTGGAAGGATACAAAAAAAAAACAGAAAATAGATAGAATGAATTCCTTTTTGTAAATTTACACTTGTTGACTAGTTTCATTTCTCTTCACTTTGATTATTCACTCTGGTTCACATTGGTTGATTATTTTTACCTCTATTATTCCATGCTTCAAATACAGAAGTGATTTATTATATTATTTCGATGCATGAGAAATCGCCTTTATGGATTTGGTACATGAGGTTAGAGATATTAGTTTAGAAATAAAACTAGTCAATAATATTATTGGTATTCTGGAAACGAGCTGGGTATAAAATCATGATTAATATAACGGCACCATTTTCTTGGAAGTCATAAGCTTTATACTCAACAAGATATAGAGACATCTCCGTTTCATGGGGTGTCATTAAAATACACTCTCAAGTCAAATATGGTCAGAGTGAAGAATCGTGTCTTGTAATTTTCGTCTTGAGACTCTCCTTCAACATATTAATAGGATTACGATTCTGTTTTATTGCTTTGAGATAATTAAGTGGGAACCATAGTTTTAATACAGATGGGAACGAGTCATTTATAGGTACAATAAGTATGTGAGTGTGTACATGAGTGTAAGTACAAACTAGGATGAGCTTAGCTCAGGCGTGCTTGGACTTTGCTCGTAAAAGTAAGATCTACGTGTACATGAAGCCCTAAGAACAGAACTATATTCTGTGATTCTGTGGTCCTGAGTAGTTTCTACATCAATATTAGCATCTTCTATATCAGTATGCATCATCATGATCATGATCATCATCATTATCATCACCATCATTAACAACATCATCGTCATCAACAGCTCCATAACATTTCCTCAGTATTCAAGTTTGTTTGTGACTTTCACCATAAAACACGTGTTTCTATATGTGGCAAAGCGAAGTGACTGTTGCTGGACAAGCGTGCAAGCCAGTCGTGCAGACGAATGAACTGTCTTGGAAATAAGTCGAATTCCGAGAAAGAGTTAGTTGTGTTTGGAGTGTAAAAGTGTCACTCAAGTCAGTAAAAATACTTCATTACGTTGAAACAAAGTTTAAAATTATGCAATGTGTTGGAATGTTAGCGACATTTTTTTAAGAATCCTTATGGAACTCCAAGATATGCATATGAAAAAACGGGTTAATGTGAAGGATTTGACAGGTTGAAGGCACGATCATTTATATCGATGAATGATTTTTACTGAAAAACAAAATACAGTATAAATGATCCATGGAAATGTTGCGGAAACACTGAGGAGATTTTTCATGACTATTATTACAGCTTGTGTAAGAAACAAAAGTTTGAGTGAGATCAAGTAGGACGGATCACTCAACATCAAATGAGATTATGAGTGAGATTTGAGCTCCATAGCATAGTGCATACGATAAAAAAATTCTTTCAAGGTATAAGGTATAAAATAATTCACTTTCGAAAATAAAAACTCCCAAAAGTCATATACTATTCCCCCATATTACTTCCAATAATGATAATGAGTCATTGCAGATCTCACAAGGAACTGTGCTGCTTTTTAAAACTGGATATTGGACGCTTTCAAAGCTCTCGATGACTGAAAACTCAATAGAAATGAGAGCCTGACATCAATTTACCAATTTCAATTTAAGCCCTGAAGAACGACTAGCTTTGTGAATTTCCCAGCTCATGCAAACAGCACAGCCGAGTTTCATCATCTCTTCAGCAAACTGTTGGCAATTTCTTTCCAGATTCTTCTCTCGGAGAGAAGCTGATGGGCGAAATAAATGAATAAGTAAATAAGAAAATACAGGCGAATAATGGGAGGGAGAAAATGAGAAAAAAGAGGGAAGGAAAGACTAACTGACATCTGCAGTGAACAGCTACACAAAGACGAATCCCCTCCTGCATTGGTACTGCAGTAGTAGGTAAGTGATTGTGGGGGTGTAACAAGGAGGGTGTTACGGCGGAGTGTGCCAAGATCAAGGAGAGAAGAATTAATCCCTGTAGGAGGAGGGTAGGGGGTGCGAGAAAGCATCGGCCTAAGACACAGTAAGCGAAAAGTGTCTGCAGATCAAGCCTGACGGTAAGGCTGGGGATGAAAGCCGGACTAAAAGATGAAGAAGGAGAAAAAGAAGAAGAATAAGTCGAAGGATATTACGTGATTACAAACAATAACACCCTTCCCCACCACTGTTGTTTCTTACTACTTGTTCTTCAAAGGGAATAATTTAACATCCCCAAGTATAACGCTCACACCTAATCTCGTTACTGTGTCCTATCATTGATTGCATTTCGAAAATTGCTTCCATCGCGAGCAGCAAAGCAGCAAGCGTCACACTCTCAAACGCATTCTGCGTCGTGCCTCTGTGTACGACAGTCGAGTATTATAAACCTCTAATCATCTCTTATATACCTTGCCATCCCCGTCTCATCTCGGCACCGATATAATACACTCCAATTCACCTTTGTCGTTCCTAGTAGCGCATTTCTCATCTGCTATAATACAAATGGATGATGCCTCTTGTTATGGCGGTATAGCTCCTTGTTTCAGCAGTATAGCTCCGACGATCATTAATATCTTGTTTGTTCAAACGGAGACAGCTCCTGAGATTGCTTTCTTGACACAAATAGCAGCACGGACTTGAGGATAACTGAGGATATATGCTTATAGATACTGTACTTTAACACTATAGGTGGCTTATGATCCACTATAACACTGAAACTCAGTAGTAGAAATCAATCTGGAAATTGATTTGAGAGCTACAGGATATTTATATTTGAATACTGGGTGGAATCACACTGAAATCGAAAATACGAAAACTAAAAATTACCGGAGAGGACGAAAAATGAAATTCCACATTGATAGATGAGATTAGGTTATACTGTATATCATGGCATCATAGATACTGGCTTTCTTCAAGAAATTACATAACCTCCACCATGGAGATATCTATCACGAACACTATGAAGCTATCTATCACGTTCCATATCGCAACGGAGGCCTTATTGATAATTCTGTTTATAAGTAAGAATCACATATTAATGTATGAACTGTATGTCCTCATATATCACTGTATGAACTGATCACAATAATGTACACTACCAATAATGAATCTATCCTACTCGACCAATAAATATTTTAATAAATTTGAATTTTCAATAAAAGAGTAGAAAAGGGAGTGAATGAACTAGTAATATTTAAAACAGTGATTAACAGTCATCTTATCCTATTAGGCCCACGTCAAGTAATTGATAATGCTGAAATCTCTACTAAATAACAATAAAAACATTTGTCATCCTGTCAATAGCTATCAGTATCCAATTTATGGAAGATTACAGTTTCTTGACTGGACTAATCGAGTTTATAATGTTATTAAAGCTGAGAAAATCGTAAAGACTAGAGAGTGGAGGTTTAGGATACAATTGATGCTATATCATAGTAGTTAAAAAGTTTGAGCACTAATTGGTTTCAGCGATTTTGTTTGGAATAAAGATTCAGTTTTGAACTAATACGTCTTTCTCACTTTTTTGAAGGAAGATTGAGCTGGAAAATAAGAGTGAAATGACGTTTTCTATTCCACCATATTTCAAGCGAATTTCATAATTAAATTAGTCCAATACTTTCCTTTCACAGGTTTGAATCATGGATTTGACAAATGGGAGCGTATTATAACATCAAAACCATAATTGATACTCAGAGACTTTCATTATTTGCATTTGATACAGTAGGTTCTCACATTCAGTAGGCCAAATATCCACTATGAAAGTATATATATATATCTAGTTCAAAAATTGAGATAATAGTAAACGTCATCACAATCTGTTATCGCTCATGAATTCCAGCTCAGAATAAGCTGGATATCTTGATCACTATCTTTCTTATTTATGATTCTCACAGCTTTGCATATCAGAGCTGGCCCAATTACAATAATCAATATTTGAATAACAGTTAAACTGAATCATGATATAGTTTGAGGCTGTTACGCAATATAAATAACTTTATAGAATGCAATGAGGACTTTCATAACTAAACTAGTGAGAGAAAACTGTCTACATAAAACAGTATAACTGGCGGTCCAAATGGTAGATTAATTTAATCTCAGTTTAATTATGCTTGTTTAGGGAGTTTGAATGCATTCATAGTGAGAGAAAAACACTGAGTGGCGATAGAGCAATAGCTGAAAGCAAATGAATTTGACTAGCCAGTCTCATTTATAGATCATTTTCTCTAATTCATATTTTGACGTTTCTTTTGAATTTTGAAAACCGTACCAATATTTTTCCCGGTCATATTCTTAGTCCAAAAAAGTACCGCTGATATTCTTCTCAAGTAATACGTCATAATTTCCTCAACGATAATTTTTTCTCAACCAGTCTATTCTACTATTCATTTGATTCTCAAATGAGCAACATTCCAACAAATTTCAAAACTACTTTGCGATTTCCTCATCTTTCTGTCTAATTCTTCTTACTGCCCATTTAATTCACCAATGAGAATCGAATAAACAGAAATTTTGACCTCTTCATATCTTCACAATCCAGCATCCTCAACAATCTTCGCTTAGAACTTCTTTTCCAATTATTCAACTTAACGAGGTTTCCATTAAGCTGGCAGCCGTGAGAAGTGTTTGATGTGTCAAATTGAAATCGAGCGGCACCCTCTATTGGCAAACTGTCGACTACTATGCACTCTACTCCTGTTTACAAGAAACAAATCCGCTTTTTGGTACTTTTCAATCACTCTCTCGATTACTTCCTCTCCTTCTTGGTCATTCAAATGTTCCCCCTCTCTCACTGAATTACCCCTCTCTTACGTTTCTACGTTACCTTCTCAAAATGCATCTTCTTTATCTCTCTATCGGTTTTCTCTTAAATGTCTCTCTCCTACACACACCCTCATCTTATTATATTTATTTCCTCAAAAGCTTCTCCTCAACAATCACAGCGTCCTCTCTCACTTATTCAGCACTGTTTTCTCTCTCTTTTTTGTTTCATTTATTTTTCTTTTGCACACTTTATCGTATTTCCTAAGCCAGTAATTTCTGTCCCTTTCTCTCATCCTTTATCCTCTATCACTTCCTTTCTCCGTCTCTTCATCAATCACTCTCCCAGCTCACACACACTCAATCAAAGGACACAAGCCGGGAGAACGATTAAAGAGACGTAAACAAGACGCGAGTGTTTAGTGAGCCAAGTGCCTCCTCAGCCTCTGTGGGAGGTCGAGAGGTCACCCCTTCTCCTCCTTCCCTTATTTCCCCTCTATCACTATCCTCCCCTCACCTACCTATCCCCTCCTTTAACACGTCGGCGACAATGATTCGGTGATTGAGTCATCATTCACTCAATAGGGGTGGGCAAATGGTTACTTTCACACTTCTATTCTGGTTCTACTTTCCTTCGATCACACGTCTTCTAACAGCTTCCTCTTCACACATTTCCAGCAATGTGTGATCTCTGATAGTATGTCATCTTTGCAACACTTCTAGCTATGTAATTTATCGCTCCAGTTGATTTTTTTCAATGCTCGAAATAGTTCTTTAATATTCCTCTGCAATATTTTTTATACTTGTGGAATGAATTTGAAGCTTGATGAATCGTGAATCAATCTCAAATCGAATGAATATGATCGAAATTATATTTTGAAAGATAACAGCGCATCAAATCATTTATAATTATAAAAATGAATGTCTCTCTTGTAATGGTCAAGTACATCAATTATTGTGAATTGAATTTGGTAAAAATGGAAGAAATCTCCAGTTCAAATCCATGATGAAAACCAATGACGAAAATCCAAAGAACTGCCGGTAGTAAGCTGATTGGGAATTGGCAAACAAGCTATAACAGTGTTATCAAGTGATCGATTATTAATATCATGATGATTCATATAATTATCATGATAATCACATTGAATTTGAAACACAACTTTCCAAATATCTGCCCTTGAATCGCATACTGTGGTATATAGTACTAATACTATTATACTATTAGCTACAAATATTGTATACTATTTCAATATTTATTTCCTTCCAAAATACTGTAAATGAATTGTAAAGGATTGTATCTGCTTACGGACAGGCTAATACTCCTCATTGTACATCATATGTCTCTTATCAAATCATTAAAGCATTGAACTACTTCAATCTGCTCATAAATAGACTGCTATTTTTATTGTAATTCATGTGTTTCTTGACAAAATACTGAAGCAATAATTCACTGTACTTGAAGATTGAAGATTCCCACACCAAGTAGCTCCCGTAATGAGAAAATCTAGATGCAAATAGGGTGGCGACAGAACTAACGAATTCCAATAACGAGAGGGATGTTTCAAATGACACGTTACGCCGGGCCAGCGAAAGGGTGCTATGTAAATAGATGTAAATAGCAAAGATAATAGTGAGCCTATTCACTTCGACGCCAGAGTTGATGAATAATTCACGTGGTATCATTCATTCATTCAGCGTCATTCAAGTCCAGTGGCATCAGCAGTAGCAATCAGGGGTGATGTGTTGCAACTCCTCCAAGCTAAATCTTACACCCGATTAGGCGGAATCATTTCGATCAGCTCTTTTCAATAAATGAAGCCAGCGAACTGTGAAATACTCTGCTGGTGTTCGTCGAATGTTATCAATAGCGGTATCTAGCTTCAAATTATCCCTGTATGATAATCAAAGTTGAAGACAGGATGGATAACATATCTAACGAACGTTATCAATAGCGGTATTCAGCTTCAAATTATCCCTGTATGATAATCAAAGTTGAATACAACAAGGATAACATATCTACAGCATTCTGTTTCACATGTACATGATATAATTCGAGGGAGTAGGATTGAGATTTGAAATCTTCTATATGTTGTCACGGAATGTTGAAGAGATGAGGTGTTGGTGTCTTGTTATTTAAGTAAGGTGTTGAAATTGACGATTATGTTGTTCAGTTTAATATTATCAATCATAATAATATCTCATAAGGTCACAACAGAATACTTTTAATAAATAACTGAATACCTTCTTATAATGCTTTCCACAAAATAACTGAGTAAAATGATGAAGGAATGTCAATCATAATTTTCTATTGTGAATCAAATCTCAAAATACCTCAGTTTACATCTATGTCTACTCACATCTTGTTATCTTCTCAATACAGTTCTTCTCTTCATCATTATTTTTTTCAATATTTTAATAATTTTCAGAGAACTTATTACGTAGTCCAGTTTCTTCTGGCAACTTGAGAGACTTGACGCTTGTATGCAACTAATAAAAATACATATAAGAATGAACACAATCTTCCACTGCACATCAACTTGAATTTGAGTCGAGGCTTGAAGAGGAGTGACTCTTTTACGAGCTTTGATGCTTGCGTGCTACCATGTGGTGATTGCTGCGGTAGTCAAACTCAGCTATCCATGCGTCAAATTTTCGCCGACAGTTGAGAGAGCATCTAGTTTTCAGCAGTTGCTCTTATTCTTGTTTCTATTCTTTTCCATGTGACTTGCCATTTTGTCGTCTTTCATGTATTTATTAGCCTTTTCCAAACTATTCGTCTCCACATAATTATTCCTGCATCCATATATTTTCTCCCGTCACATTGTCTCTTCACATGTCTTGTTTCCCTTTGATTTCTTCCCAGTTTTCTTTTGATATATTTTGTTTTTGTCCTATTCTCACGTTTCTTCGTCTTCGTCGTCTTCTTCTTCTTCTCCTTCATTCCACTTTTCTTCTTTTTACTACTCATCAACTTTTTCTCGAATCAAAGTATTATTCTTCTCCCCCCACACTTCTCCCCCTACACTTCTCATCCTGTATTATGATTATTATTTGCCTATATTCTCTTTTTTCTTTCTTCTTGTGTTTTCATCACCCTTTCATACTTCTTCATCTTACATTATATTTACTTTCTCCTTGAATTCTAACATTCTTATCTCTCTCTCCTGTTACTTCATCTTTCCTTCTCATCCCATGTTTTTTCTAATCAACGTATTATTCTTCTCCCCTACACTTCTCATCCTCCTCCAACTTGTCGTTCTCCTCCTTCACCCCATTCACTTCCTTATTTACCACCTAATCCTCTTACTTACTTACTTCTGCATGTATTTCTACTCCTTTATCTTCGCCTCCATTCCTTCTCCACACATGTCATCTTGTCCTCTTTCTCTTTCTACTTTTTCTGCTTCTTCTGCCTCTCATCCTTCTTCTCCTTTCCACTTCTCTTCCTCCTCATCCTTTTCCTCATTCTTCTCCATGCCATCCTTCGACTTCTCCTCCTTTTTTTAATTCCGTATTCTCTCCCTCTTCTTCTTCTATTTTCATTTTTGTTATCGGTCATCCCACCCGGGAGATGTAACCGCACGACTGTCAGTCCGGTGTGCAGTCCGACTGTTGAACGCATGTAACCAATTATCGTGTTACAAGTATGTGGCATAATACGAGTTGCGTTTCGAGCTCGTGTAGCATGAAGAAGGCTCACGAAATACTGTTCAAGATACGACCATTAGTGGCAATCCACCTCCTCTCCTCCTCCCTCTCATCACACACTCACTCTTCCTCTCTCTCTCACCTCCATCCCTTCAACTCGTATAATACTTTAAGCATCGCCAGTGGTTACTCACCACAAGCATCGCCTGGGAAAGCAGCTTGCTCAAAGGCGTATTAGGTTTCAATATGTGCTTGTGTGCGCGCATTTATGCGATATTATCCCCCTTGTGCAACGAATTAATACGCTGTTTTATGCGTCAATTATTCATAACACGCAAACTGTTTAATTACCGGCGAAAATAACTGATATGGAGCTCGGCTTTTGGATTAGAATAGATCGTTTCCAGGTATAACATGATACTAAGTAACATGGACTGATCTGCCTGAGATAGAAGCTTTGTGTATTCCACTTGAGAGCATCTGATGAGAATGAAGTTCTCTGTAAAACATGTATCAAACACAGTCATGAGGTTCTGATCAGGATGAAGTTTTGTGTAATGAATATTGTAAAGCCCAGACATTAACATTCATTCACATGGAATGGAATAATATAGGGTTTTACTTTAAGGACTTCCTAACTGTGACAACTGATTGAAGCCGTCTAGATGGAGCTACAGGTCTTGCCAAATTACCATAAAAATAAATAGAAATAAAAATAAAAATCTTAGTACCCTTTTTTTGAATTATTTATAGTGTTCAACAGCAAGTGCGAATGATGGAATTGTTTCATCAGAATAAATAATTGCTATGTGCAAACGATGGTTCAAGAGCTTCGGTCATTTTACGGTCGCAATAATAAATGATTGTCCTTCCAAGAGAACTATTCCCTATGTGGTAGCTGAATAACA